>NC_135888.1:60853133-61453133 GCF_964194155.1 Cetorhinus maximus | reverse complement strand
GCTCACACCACTGTGGGTGGAATTTAATTTCCACCCCACTGCCCCACCAGGGGTGAGTTCAGAGGCGGAGAGGGAGGATGCAGGGTGGAGATCCCACTGACTTCCTGCCTGGATTAAGTCCAGGGTGGGAAGACTTCCAGGCAGCCTTCCTGCCTGGAGACCAATTGCATCCCTTAAGTGGACCCATTAGAGTGGCCACCTAGGGGCCACTTAAGGGCCACATCCTGCCACCACTGGCATTCAATCTGCAGCTGGCAGACTTATTGGTAGGTGGGGGGGGCATCTGTGCCCTATCAATGGACCCGGCATCAGGAAGTGGGAGGAAGGGGAGGTCCTGCAGGAAGCCAACGCCACCCCCACCCCCCCACACGACTTTTGCTGACGAACTCCGCCTGCCCCAGTTGGTGACCACCCACCTCAGCCCTCCACATGCCCCCACCACCCTAACCACCCCCCCGCCCTCCACCCCCGTCTCCAGGAATCCCATCCTCCCCCATGCCCCACTTAACCGACTCTGGAGGATCCATCACATGGGCCCTAGTGCAATACCAGCAGTGGACACTGCTCCCACTGGCGCTGCCAGTGCTGGAGAGCTGCCGGCCTCTGATTGGCTGGCAGTTTTCGGGCACAGAATTTCTGCCCTAATGGGACCTTAATTCAGTGGGAGGTCCCACACTGTCCAGGTAAGTGCCTGATTGCATTGAAATACTGTTGTACCTCACATGAATAAAGTGGCACGGGGCTCCAAGCTGTTCTCCAACCAGTGGGCGGGACCCACTTTGCTGCCCCTAAATTCATCCCAATGAGTCAGGTATTAGAGTCAAACTGTGACTAAAAAATAATTAATGTTCCAGCAAAAAAGAGGCCATTCCCACCTTCAAACCTGTGCTGGTGTTTCCAATCATGTGACGCACCCAGTTAAATTTGA
The DNA here is from genome assembly GCF_964194155.1 of Cetorhinus maximus. Lineage (NCBI taxonomy): Eukaryota > Metazoa > Chordata > Chondrichthyes > Lamniformes > Cetorhinidae > Cetorhinus > Cetorhinus maximus. The sequence continues at coordinate 61,452,205 of NC_135888.1, read as the reverse complement.
CTCCCTTACTTGCTCCTCATACCCTTTAATCTTTCATTCTTCAGGTAGCTGTATCTGATGTCCTTTGTGGATCAGTCAAATAACTGCATTATTCATCTACCAGGGAATGGCAGAGACAGTCGTCTTGGATTTTTAAGAGTTTATTTTCACTTTTGTTTGTGAGCCTAGCAGCTGTTTAATGAGGCAGTTTAAATCGCATGGCCAATGGCAATCAGCCAGGCTCCCCATTTATCACGGTTATTCCAATGTTTCCTGCAAAAGTCCATGTTGAGCAATATTGGGTATGACTGTGGTGCCTCCTACAGTTCGATACTCAGTCAACGGCTACAGTCCAGGTTGAGTCGTGAAAGATGTCAGTTGGTTGAGGTGCAAGAAAGCACCAGCCCTCATGGAAATGCAAGGGGAAGAAAGAATAATGCACCATTCACAACCTCAGGACCCAAATTGTTTCACAGCTGATTAACCATTATTGAAGCGTACTCATTATTGTAATGTGACAGTCAGTTTTCACACGGTAAAATGCAGCAAATGTAATAATGACCAGATAATCTGATTTAGTGAAGTTGGTTGAAGGACATATATTGGCCAGGACACCAGGGAGAACTCCCCTGCTTATCTTTGAACAGTGCCATGTGATCATATATGTCCACCTAAGATGGCGGACAGGCATTGGTTTATTGTCTCATCTAAAAGATGGCACCTCTGACAGTGCCATGCTCCCTCAGTGTCGCACTGGAGTGTCAGTCACATGTGGTCACGTCCTCTGGAGTGAGACATAAACCTATGACTCCAGATTCAGAGGGGAAAGTGCTACCCACTAAGCCACAGCAGACCCTCAAAAATGAACCATAACAGGAGAAATTATTTTTATAATGACACAAACCATGTGGAAATAATGACAAGCAGTGACTCAGAGGAGCAGTCAAACAAATGAACCTGTCAAACAGCAAATGCTGGTTCCCCACAGGTTCATGTAGATCTGCAGTCAGTCTCATACTAGTTAACTATTCAGCCTCAGGAAGGGCTGTTGGCTTCAAGTTGTTATAACTTGGGAACAGCAAAGGCGGGAATGCTGATGTGACCTAGGGAAACTTTGAGCTGAAAGCAAGGGACATGATACGCATATATAGGGAGAAAGCAACTAGAGCAGGTTAATTTACCTTCAAATGTTGCTGGTTAGAATTTAGTTATTTACTCAATTGCTTTCAGGCTGAGGGGCTTGAATTCTAGGAGTCAAGGGGGAAATGCACCAAACAGAGCTCTCAGTTCTCAATCCCCATTCCACACAACAGTCCTAGAATTGTTAACATGAGGGTCAAGTGCCTATAAGGGTGCCTCAGCCTGCCTGTTCAACTCTGTTGCAAGAACAATTGATGCTATGCTACTTCAGGGATAGGAAGCAGATATGTGACTACTGAACAATTTCAATTGCAGAAAGATTGGAAATAAAACGTGACCATGAGAATGTCAAATTGTTGTAAAAGTGTAACTGGTTCAATAATAGAATATTAAGAACCCAGTTTTTACATTCAGAGTGCCACCTCCCAGGTGGGTTAATGGGCTTGAGTGTGGGGAGTAAACAAGCCAATCGGTACCTCCACTGTGCCAGGGTTTGTGCTCTGATTTCTGGGGCTGTCTGAAATGGAGATCAAACGTAACCTCTTTGACTCAGAGATGGGGAAACCACCACTGAGCCAGTGGTCGCTGTGTCCAGTTGTAAATCCCTGCTGGATGTCAGCCTAGGTCTTCAGGACCATATGCTAGTTCCCACTTGCCATGTATGTTCAATCCCTTCACCTTCTGTTCCAAGAGACAGCATACCTATCACTAAACCTAAAGCCCAGTCTTTCAGGGTTACTGAAGCAGGATTTAAACAGACAGGATCAATCAAAGGATCTCTGTGTTATTTGGATTACCAGAAAAGTTCCTAGTTTCCACAAGACTTCTTTCTCACTCTTCTCATCTTGTTGCCCTCGGTAAAAACAAGAATACAAGAATAGGAGCAAGAGTAGGCCATTCAGCCCTTCCAGCCTGCTCAGCCATTCAATAAGATCATGATTGATCTGACTGTGGCCTCAACTTCACTTTCCTGTCTGTCTTGTAAAACCTTGACTCCCTTGGAGATCAAAAGTCTTTCTAAGTCAGCCTTGTATGTAGTCAGTGTCCCAGACTCCAATGTTCTCTGGAGAAGAGAATTCTATAGACTAATGCCCTCTGAGAGGAAAAAAGTTCTCATCTCATTCTCAAATGAAAGACCCCTAATTTTTAACATGTGCCCCATGGATCTATGCTACTAAACCTAAGGCTCACACCAATATCTTTTTTATTCATTTTGAAGAACTGAACATCGCAGGAAGGCCAACATGTATTGCCCATTCCTAATTGGCCTTGAGACTTTCTTCCTGAACTGCTGCAGTCCATGTGATATTTCTGCTGGGTAGGAAATTCTAGGCAATATATGCCCAATGAGGAATGGCATGTGACTTAGGGAGGAACATGGAGATGAATGGTGTTCCTATGCACCTGTTGACCTTATTCTTCGAGGTGGTGGAGGTCGCAGGTTATGGGAGGCGCTTCCAAAGCAACCTCGATGAGTTGCTAAAGTGCATCCTGTGGATAATACGCATGACAGCCAAGGTGTACTGGTGCTGAAAGTGAGAGAAGCCAGGGTAACAATTCAAAATCATGACCTCTCCATCAGGAAATTCTACTTTCAGGTTTGAGCAAGTGGCATACAGTTATATATCATGTCATGTCCCTGTGGCCAATGAGGTTGTGTGTGGTATTTCTGAATGAAGTGTTTCAGGCATCTCTTCAAAGGTAAAATCACACTGAAACTGAACTGCAAATCCTGGATCTCGTCAACTTTACCTGCAGGGTAATTCTTCCGCTGTATTCTGTTCATTATTTGGCTGTCAAAAGTCGCAGATAATGAGCCCAACCCTTTCACTGGTATGAGAAACAACTCCTAAGCCCCCATTTTAACTCTTACTGCTCGAATGGGAAGGGGCCATGTGAGTGGTTAAGATAGTGACTGACTATTTAGCGCAGCATTCCCACCATGCTCCAGCTGGCCACCATTTTAACTATTAGAGCCAACCAAGGCTCCCACCACAGACAGCTGGGGATCTTGTAAATATATTATAATCAGAGCACTCTTAGGCGAAGGTAATTAGGATCCTAACACTATCATAAATTGACTGCCTAGTGCCCAAATCCACCAGTGAAACTGAATGAAACTAGTCTTTCAGGGTTACTGAAGCAGAGTTTAAACGGACAGGATCACTCACAGGATCTCTGTGTTATTTGAATCACCAGAAGAGATCCTAGATTCCACATAATTTCTTTCTCACGCTTCATCTCATCACCTTCAGTAAACACAAGAACACAAGAATAGGAGCAAGAGTCGGCCATTCAGTCCTTCCAGCCTGCTCAGCCATTTGATAACATCATAGCTGATCTGATTGTTGTCTCAACTCCACTTTCCTGTTTGCTCCCCCCCATAACGCCTGTCTTCCTTGTCAGTCAAGAATCCATCTAACTTGGTCTTGAATATATTCAATGATCCAGCCTCCACTGTTCTCTGGAGAGGAGAATTCCACAGACTAATTGACCCTCTGAGAGAATGAAGTTCTCCTCATCTTAAATGGAAAACCCCTCATTTTTAACATGTATCCCCTAGTTCTAGACTCCCTTACCTAGGGGAAATATCTTTTCAGCATCCACCCTGTCAAACTCCCTCAGGATCCTATATGTTTCAGTAATGTCACCCCTCATTATTCTAAACGCCAATGGATATAGGCTTAACCAGTTCAACCTTTCTTCATAAGATTAGCCCGTCATCCCAGGATTCAGCTGAGTGAATTCCCTGAACTGCTCCTAAAGCAATTATATCCCTTCTAAAGTAAGGAGACCTAAACTGTACACAGTATTCAGAGATAAAAACAAAAAACTACTAAAAACTACAGTATTCGGATGTGGTCTAACTAGGCCCTGTACAGCTGTAGCAACACTTTCCTACTATTGTATTTGATTCCCCTTGCAATAAACAACAACATCCCATTTTCCTTATTAATCACTTGCTGTACTGCATACTAACCTTTCTGTTTTTCGTGTGCCCTGACACTCAGACCCCTCAGTATTGCAGAGTTCTTCAATCTCTCTCCACTTAAATAAAATACTGCTTTTCTATTCTTCCTGCCAAAGTGGACAAGTTCACTACTTTCTTCTTGTGGTTGTGATTATTGCTTCTTTCATTTGGATGGATGAACATTTAAAGCAGAGCAGTAGCTTCAGCAAGAAGCAGCAGGGGCACCTGGATCCATTGGGAGACAACAGGTGAGGAAGCTGTTTGTAAGTGTGTGTACACATCACATAGGCTCTACAGGCCAAGAGTCACCATAGAGGAGCAATGCAAAAAGAGGTTGTGCAACTCCAGGCAGGCTGTGCCAGACCTCTGCACCCTCCTGAAGTAGGACCTACTGCCTTCTGGATCAGGGGAGGGTTGGAGAGGGAGAGGGTCATGCTTTGCTTGTGGTTCTCAAAGTCAGAGGAGTCCTTAACTTCTTTGCCACCAGGCTACTGAGAATAACCAGCACATCCCTCAATCTGAACATTAAACAGGCCACCAATGTCTTGTTTGCCAGGACTGAGCAATACATCATCTTTCTTGTTGATCTCAATAGTCAACAATTTGGGATTTGCAGCAGTGATTGGCTCACCCCACATCATCATTGATCGTACACATGCTGCATTCAGGGCACAAACCCAGCCAGCAGCATTTTGTTGATAGCCAGCTAGTGTCCAATCATTGGAACAAGATTACACATGGAATGTCCCCAGGTGTATCACAGGATAGTTGCTGGGAGCCAAGATTAATCCCCTCAAGACGTAGCTCATGATAACCCTTCACGTAAATTCTCACACCTCCCACCATCAATTTAAGATAATTTTGAGAATTAAAGAGAAGATGAAAATATGGAATTGCTGCCAGAAACCATTGTACAAGCACAATTCAGCTGCTGGACAAAGGGGAATATTAGAAGGGATGGGAAAGGATCAGGAGGTTGGAATTAGAATTAACTGAGTTTTTTATATTCATTTATGGGATGTGGGCATCGTTGGCTAGGGCAGCATTTATTGCCCATTCCTAATTGCCCTTGAGAAGGTTGTAGTGAGCTGTTTTCTTGTACCACTGCAGTCACTGTGGTGTAAGTACACCCACAGTGCGATTAGAGAGGGAGTTCCAGGAGTTTGACCCAGTGACAGTGAAGGAAAGGTGATCTATTTCCAAGTCAGGATGGTGAGTGGCTTGGACGGGAACTTGCTGGTGATAGTGTTCCCATGTATCTGCTGCCCTTGTCCTTCAATGCTTGCTCGGCCTGCTGTCTCTTGCAAGTGGGAATGAAATGAAGTAATGTATCTTTTCAAAGAGAGCTGTATGTGCTCAAATCTCTAAAGTGAGACCTGAACCTACAAACTAGTGCCACAGTCAAGAGTGTTACTGCTGAGCCAAGTCACGTGACACTGCAGCATAGCCAGATCCTGTTACTTGTTTGTATTAGGTGTATAGTGAAATACAGGCTGAGTGAAGGGTTCCATTCATGCACTGATAGGATATTTATAACTCCCACCTAAACAAGATAGAGCTGAAAATTGCACTCTGAATCAATTTTGGCCCAGATGGTAGAACATGACTGATACTGTCATTATTTTATCATCCATTGCATACAGTGGGCAAATTACTTTCGCAACAGCGCTCCTGCTGATGGGGACTGTATACGCTTTGAGATTTTTAAAAGGGAATCAATGGCCGGAATTTTCCGACCCCATTGGCGTTGGGGGTCACGGCAGGTGGGGGTGGACAATATGGCGAGAAGGCCAAAAATCGGTTTTACGTCGTCATGAAACCAGTTTGTGATCATCTGCTCCACCCGTCATTGGCGGGCCCCATTTTCTGCCGCAGCACATCAGGAATGTCATTTTATTACACTTGCATCTAATTGTAAGCCCTGCTCGTCAGAATTATCTCCCCGCCCTAAATTTACTGCCCATGTCGGCGTGGCTTCAGAACAGCGTGCTTCACCACTGCCTTATAAGGGCGTGCACCTGGTGACCTGAACTTCAAGGGAAACTCGGAGGCAAGCGCACACAACCTTGCGCAGCGCTAACAAGCATCGCCCTTAGGACATCAAGGATGAGGTGCTATGCACTCGCACGGGGCACAGGCAAGTCATTTTTCCCAGCTGGCATTCAGTGCAGTGTCGGGGCAAGGGCTCCAGTGCGGGTCAGACTGGGCTATGGATGCGATTGTGGGGGTCAAGGCAGCACAGATTGAAGGAAATACTTAAACACGTGCCGAGGTTAGGTGGGGAACAGGGTGGGGGGAGGAGGGTGAAGGAAGCGGCCACGCACTTGGAAAAGCTTGTCAAAGGTGAACATTCTTCTGCAGTTGAGACTGTCCAGCTGCAGCTCCATTGACATGCTTGGAGTTGGGCCTCTGAAGTTTTTCTGCCCACTCAAACAACGCAAAAGCATGAAAGAGCCACCAAATGCTCCAGAACTTTTCATCCCTTGGGCACAGGCTGAAAATTAATGTGTGTTTTAGGAGACAGGAGAGTAATTCGCCAGCTGAGCATGTTGTATAATCCCCTTGATAAATCTGGCCATGGAGCAGTCACTGGTGGAGGAGCTCACAGCCCCTTGCAATGTCATCATCCCGGTTTGGACCAGTCTCCCCCATGGTTCAAGCTAACAGTGCAGCCTTGCAGTGTGGGTTAGGAGAATGCCTGTGCCTGAACTGAGAGCACAGCATGCAGTCCAATGGGCAAAGCTGCTGTCAATTGGTCAGTTAGGGTGGAGTGGAGGTGGGTGTGGTTTCGGGCAGCCAATGAGTGCACTACATGCTGGCCATCTCCGGGATGTGTGAAGGGGCCTTCATACTTAACCAAGAGAGGGTCTTAGGACACATTTGTTAACACACGCGTCTCTCTCTTTGATCCTGCAGAAGGAGAACATTAGGGTCATGGAGCCTGGTGATTTAATGGTATGCCTCATGGCTTACAGGGAGCAGGGAAGAAGAAGAGAGCAGTGGAGGCGCCTGGCTTGGCAAAGGGAGGAGCACCTATCTCAAGATGAAGGGGCGGCAGGGCCTGCTGTGCACACAGCTGTAGATCCACAGTGAGCCGTCACTCGCAGGTGCCTCGCTAGACCCAGGGTCTATAGACGGTGCCTGTCATTCCTGCAGGTGACCGAGAACCAGCGTTACCGAAGACTGCACATGGCTAGGGAACTGGTCGGTTACATATGACACCTGCTGCAGGATTTGGCACCACAGGGACATGGAGGGCATCCACTGCCAGTGGCCGTGAAAGTGACTGCAGTGATCAATTTTTACACCAGTGGCTCCTTCCAGGACTCCACAGGTGACCTGTGCAGGATCTCACAAGCCTCCACACATGTGGAGTATCCAGGTGGTCATCTTCATGAGGGCACATAACTTTGTGTGTTTCGACCTGGATCAGGAAAGTCAGGAAGCAAGAGCTGGGATTTGCGCAAATCTTAGGTTTTCCACAGGTGCCGGGTGCCATCAACTGTACTCACCTGGCATTTAGATCTCCATGGCAACAAGCAGTCAATAAAATCAACCACAAAGGCTTCCTCTCACTGGATGTTCAGCTGGTCTGCGATCACCACAAACGTATCCTACAGGTCTGCGTATGATTCCCAAGGTGCTTCCATGACTCCTACATCCTTAGCAGGTTTCAGATCATTGACATCTTCCATGGTCCACTGAGTCTGCAGGGTTGGCTACACAGGGACAAGGGTTACCCACAGAGGATGTGGCTGATGATGCCCATGTGGTGGCCTCAGACTGCAGCAGAGAGACAGTATAACAAGGCTCATGCCGTGACCCGGACTTTGGTGGAGCAAATGATAGACATTTTGAAAATGAGGTTCCGGTGCCTTGGCAGATCTGGTGGAGCTCCGCAATATAGTCCTCAGAGGGTGTCACGCATCATCGTAGCTTGCTGGGGGCCCACAACCTGGCACTGCAATGAGGGCAGGACTTGGCTGAGGAGGAGATGGAAAAGCTGCACATATCCTTCGATTAGCAGGACGTGATGATGAGGTCCTCGACGATGAGGATGCCGGTGATGAGGCCCTCACACTGGCCAGACCAGGCAGGCGTGCTCAGGAGGCCCTCGTAGCCGCAAGATTCGTGGAGGATGATGAGGAGATGCAGTGAGGACAGTCCTGACATCCTCACCTTGCACCTGTGAATATTTGACTCCTGTGTGGCTGATGGCAGCACACATACCCTCAGTGGAAGGCGTAAATCATGGAGATGCAGCGGAGGCCCTAATAGTCCCTTGGCTGCAGAAGGATGATGACGACACACAGTGAGGACACTCCATAGATCTTCACATTGCCTCTGAGAATGTCTGACTCCTGTCTGCCTGAGGGCAGCTCCATGATCAAGGTCATATCATAGATACCCAGCCGTGAAACATTAATTGGACCTGATCTTTTGTCAGCCTTCAGCACCTGACCCCTTCAGGAGCACAGTGTCACTGGTCACAGATGTTGATGAGATCGGGCGGCCAGTCCCACCTTAAAGGTACAGAGAGAATGACGGAACTCTGTGGCACCTGCCTACTACATTCTGGCAGCAATGACAAGCACCGTCGAGGTGCAGGCATCAGTAACGTGTCCAGTGAGTGTGAAGCCGGACCATCACTTTGGTCTGAAGGTTACACACTGCACAGGGAAGAGGCCCTGGACTGAGACACCTGCCTTTATCTTGTGCAGGAACCAAGGTTTCACATCTGAGTGACATGAACACTGCTCATCATAACAAGGAGCTATAGGCAAGGAGATATTCTTGGGAGTTTATTTGCATTAGTGAAACCAAGCACAAGTGTTTAACACTCATGCCCAGGCTGTGCAACTACATCTTCTTAACCTTCCTACCCCTGCTGCTACATCTTGGTGCTCCCCCAGCATCCACAGTGGAGGTGGAGGCAGCCTGCCCTGTCTGTGATGACCTTGACAGGTTTCCTCTGGAGGGCCGAGACCTGGGATCCTGCTATGTGTCAATGACTCCCTCCTCAGCTTGTGGAGCTGGATTTGCTGGGTTCACAAAAAGAGGGGACTCGGATGGGCCGGAAACTCCCAGAGTCACCTGGGTGGATGGTCCCAGTGTGCAGACCTGCTGATCCTCCTCCCTATGGGTGCCCGGGGGCCCCAGGCTGACTCCTTGAGGAGAAGGGGAAGCTGGAGTGAGATCGAGCTGCCCCGCACCCCTCTCACATTGACACTGTTGGAGGCCAACTACGGTGTCAGTGATGGAGTTCAGCACACACAACAGTGCAGGGCCAATGTCCTGGAACAAAGCCTCCATGGCAGCCACCATCCTACCAGTGTTGACCTTGGTGTGTTGGCATGCCGGCGCTACCTCCTCAGACTGAAGGAGGGTGGATTCCTCCATCATGTCCAGATATGCCTGTGAAAGCAAGGAGAGATAATTAGTGCATGGCAGGGGACTGTGGAACAGGGGATGTGACTCACAGCATGGTTGTCTGATGGATGCTGCACTGCTGGATCCTCACTTGGTTGAGCACCGCTGACCCCATCGTCAGCACAGGAACATTCTAGATCACTGCCGGCCTGCTGGATGACTCTATTTTCAAAGTGTATGACGACCTTGATGTCAGGCATTCCTCCACCAGTCTGCAACCTCCCTCTTTTGTTGTGTGCCAGCTTGTCCTACATGAAGACAGAAGGAGAGAGTGTAAGCAGGACGCCTGCCAGGCCAGGTGAAAGGATGCCTGGCATGTGTGGGTGGTGAATGGTGCCATGGATGGGATGAGGACACAATCTGCAGGGCAGATGAAGGTGTATGTGAGAAAGTGAATGGTAATCTCCCTTGAACTGGCAGTGAGTGAGACCTCTGTGGATGTATGATGGGTTTATGAGTGTGTGAGTTGAGAATGATGAGAAGAGTGACTTACCCTGGCGGAACGGAGAAGATCATTCATCCTCTTTCGGCACTGGGTGGCTGTCCTCTTTTTCAGGGCATTGGTGCTGACCACCACTACCATCGCCTCCCATGCTGGATTGGTGACCTTGCTTGCTGGCCTTCGCCCAGAGGTGGGGCAGAGGACTTCACGGCTGGCCTCCACTGAGTCCATTAGGGCCTGAGGAAGGTGTCACTAAATCTGGGGACTGCATGTTTCCTCCTTTTGGCAGCCATGACTTTGTAGCTTCTGATGTCTTAGAGGGATCTAGCTCTGTGCACAGGACCCCTTAACATATGGTGCCTGGATTGCTGAATGCCTGAGATGATAGTAGGGCGGGCGAATCTGAGACTGCCTTGCCAGCGAACCAGCGTGTTTCCTCGGAATGCATTATTAATGAGGTGTGACGTGCCAGGAATGGGATGATAGGGCATGAAACGCCCCCATTGTGGCTGGAGGGTAAAATGTCCTTTTACCTGCCTGCTACCATGCTTTGTGCAAATCTGGGATGATCCCACCCAATGTTTCCATAACAACTCAGTATAGACCTGTCATTTCATGTCTCCTTGGAAACCGGCCATTATGGTGCTGTCACTACCAAGGAAGAGGCCACTCATTTTGAGAGAGGGCATTAATTGAGTTGGACCACATACACACATATACACACACACACACCCACATACACACACACACATCCGCTGTTATGACGCGGCAAATGATGTGAGCCAGGCAGATTAAATCCACGAGGGAAACTTTATCATGCAGTCACAATGATTCTGCAATTTGTATTTTATTTCGAGATGCGTGCCTTGAATTCAGAAGTAATAAGACTACCACAGCTTCAGAGGTTCTTAGAAAATTAAATTAAACATTTATTAACAAAAGAAAAGATTTCAAGCACATACATAGGTCTACAAATTACTACTATAATAATTCCTAAAACCCCTAATTAATCTGGCTTCCGGTTACACCCCCATTAAGGCAAACACTATATAAATTTAAACAGACCCAGGAAAAGCAACACAATACCCTGGACAGTCACATTCAAAATTAATTTTCTCAGCTTCGGTTCCCATAGACAGCAACTTGACAGAGGTTGGGGGCTTTTCACACTTGTTTTATGTTTTAGATCTTAGAATGCCTTCTCCTTATGACACACAGCCTCATCTCCTTTATACATGTTTTCCCCATTTTTAATGCAAATTCCATTGTTCCCATATGTCTTTGCAACTTTACTTTTCTCATATTATAAATCTTTCATAGCACTAATTTTTATCAGTAACCTTTGGGAAAAATAAACACACTGTTTGGCTTAGCTTCTTCTGGCTAGGTGTAACATCTTACTATTTCTTTGAAATTCAAACTAACCTAATTTATCTATAAATGCAAATTTTCTTTACACCTCACATTCTAAAACTTCAGCCATGTTTACATATTTAGCATTTCAAACCTAGCTTCTTGTAGATAACTCAAAGCCTCCAAACCAGCTGTTTCCAATTCAATTAAATCCCACACATATACACACAAACTATCCAGACTCCACTATTAGCCTACTTTTACAATAAATCACACTAATATCATGAAAATTATTATATTTTCATCACACATACACAGATGCCTACAGACCCCCCTCCCCGCCCCTGCTCCTCCCATCCCACAACAGAAACACACTCTCTCCCCCTCCCAGGATCAAAAACACGCACAGAGTACATTTTCATCGTTAAGTCCTTATGTCACGACAGAGTGCCTTTTTTTGTTGCTGACCATTTAAATGGAAATGAAGCTTTTAAGTGATGACTTAAATGAGATATTAAAAGAAGTGTGAAAATGGCCAGCAATGCTGGAAAAGTGATAATTTTAAACAGAAGCCAACTCAAGGAGCCTGTGCTAGATTGAATAAACGTTCCACTGCACCTACACATGGGTATTTAACTGCTGGTAGTGACAGAATTATTACTACCCTGCTCGTCATGTTTTAAGTGTAGGTACCTGGTTGAACAAGTGCGGGCTGTTTTACATTATTCCCTGGTTTTAACCCATTGTGTGCCTGAAAACTTCAGTCTCAAAATAACACAAAGGTAGAGATTAGAATATTTAGGGTGCTCTATAAATGCTAAATGTGCTTGTGCGTAAATGGATCAATGCTTCTGTTAAATAGAACATTTGTTCTTGAGATGAGGGCAGCAGTGTTGAGGCAGTACCTTTTGCCCATCCCTAGTTGCCCTGAGGGTTTTAGAAGCTGAGAACATTGTGTGGGGTCGAGGTTATGCGGAGGCCTAGGCCGGAGGTTCCCTTATCAAAATACACCAGTGAACCATTTTTTAAAAAATTTCAGTCATTTTTGCTGATGAAAAATGACCAGGTTTACTGAATTCAATTTGCTAACTTGCCATTGTGAATGCACGACCATGTGGATTATTGGCCCATCTCTCCCATGACTAGAATGCTGTTCTCATCTCTGAAGTATACAGTTTGCCTAAGTCTTTATACAGGCTAATGCATCTTGTGCCAAAACACGTTAGAACAGTATTTAGACCGAGTGCATATTGTTTACCTACACTGTTAGTCTGACCTCCCTGTACTATAAGGATCATGTAAACTGAAGCTATTCATGTGAAATTCTTTGATCCAGCAACATTCTGGCAGAGACATTAATCTATTTGTGCAAGACAGGGTTAACATCTTCTCACTGATTTCCCAGTTGGGTGCTCTAAGCGAGGAGTAGCACAACAGTGGGCACAGGTCAGGAAATAATGGGTCAACTGTCCATTTGATTCTGTTCTGCTTCTAAATATTATAGCATCTGGTCATTTTGTTCCTGCTTAGGGAAGACTTAATGATTAATTATTGTCAACTTTGGTTCATTAGCATCACTCTTACCTGAGAGTAAGATGGTTGTAGGTTCAAGTCTCATGCCAGCGACTTGAGTACAAAATCTCAGCTGATGTTTGCCAAGCTGAGGGAAGGTTGCACTGTTTTATCGCATTGCTGATTGAGGGATCTTGCTGTGCACAAACTGGCTTCTGCCCTTCCCTGTATTGCAACAGCGACTGAACTTAAAACTTTGCCTGTGAAGTGTCTTGGACATCTTGAGGTAGTGAATGGTGATATATAAATGCCATTTCTCTCTTCTATATACTCCTGACCCCCAGAGAGGTTTCCTTGCTTAAGAAAGTCATAATTGCAGTTCAAAAAGGCTAAAATATCTTCTTTTCCAAAATACAGAACAAATTCAATCCTTCTAGTTACCCAAGCCACCCATCAGTCTTCCCTCAATCATTAGCAAAGTGACAAAAGATGTTGTCAACAGTATCATCAAGCAACATTTGCTCACTGATGCTCAGTTTGGGTTCAGCCAGGACCACTCAAAGCTAACCCTCATTACAGCCTTTGTCCGAATCGGGATAAAAGAGCTAAATTCCAGAGGTGAGGTGAGAGTAACATCTGACATCAAGGCAACGTTTGCCTGGCTGAGTGCAGCTCCAACGCCACTCAAGAAGCTTGTCACCATCCAGGACAAAGCAGCCTACTTCATTGACACCCCCATCTACAAACATTCACTCCCTGCACCAATGACGCACAGTAGCAGCAGTGTGTACCATCTACAAGGTGCACTGCAGAAACTCACCAAGGCTCCTTCGACGGCACCTCCCAAACCCATGACTGCTACCATCTAGAAGGACAAGGGCAGCAGACACATGGGGCAGAATTTTTCACTCGGCATGCAAGCGCTCACTGGACATGCTCGAGCGTGAAATAACGCGTGATGACGTCGGGCAAGTGTCCCGAAGTCATTGCGTATTCACGTGATCCTAACTTGTAAATATATCGCTGTTCCTTCAGTGTCGCGCGGGCAAAATCCTGGAACTCCTTCGCTAACAGCAGTTTGGGTGTACCTACACCACATGGACTACAGTGGTTCAAGAAGGCTGCTCATCACCGCCTTCTCAGTTCGGGATGGGCAATAAATGCTGGCCCAGCCAGCAATGTCCACATCCTGTAAATGAATATATTAAAAAAATTAAAATTTGGCTGAGTGTGGAATCCATGAGCCCTAGTAAAATTGAAGTCAATGGGAATGCTGGATCCTAAACGCTAGTTTGTTGGATCATGTTCGCATGTTTGTTGTAAGGAGTGTCCGATTTGGTATTAATGATAAAGTTGAGTAGCAGACACTTCATAGGTAGAAACTCTATTTATTTACAAAGGTACTCAACAACATCTAAACATATGCTTACACTTCAGACTCTATCTCTACACTCTACCCAACTACTAACAACTGACTACAGACTACTAACCACAGAGGTAGCATGCGCTACTCTGCTATTGGATAAAAAGATCATGTGATCTTCCAAAGTAACATTCTTCTTAAAGGTATATTACACATCAGATTACCACATCCCTACCTCTTTACTCTTTACTAATAAGTAATTTACAAATTCCGTCTTTCTAGGGGTTTCCTCATACGTGTAGAGCAACTCGGCTCTACAGCTTCAGATACTTTGTCAGGAACCTCCTTGCCCGAGGTTGCCTGAACATCAGGTGCTTCGGTGAGTTCCTGCAGCTCTGTATCTTTCACTGTTGAAAGAACAACAGATGTGTCTGTGCTGGGTTGAGTTCTCTCAACAGGAAACGCTGACCCAGTCGTGAACACTGGAGGAATTATTTCTTAGATGATCGTTTCTTCCTTAGATGATCCACATGTCTTCGTATGATTCAGCCTTCCACCCCCAAGTGGTAAGTTAGAGGTCCAGTCACTGCACTTATTTCACCCGGTAACCATTTTAGTCCTCCTCCAAAGTTCTTCATGTATACCGTCTCTCCCACAGTAAATTTCCTGTCACGACTATACCAGCTGTGTCTAGTTTCCTCACCTCCCTGATCCCTTTCCACTTCCCCCTTAAATTTGACAGTATTAAGCTCAATCTCATCCTGAGGCGGCATTTCATCAACAATTCCGCAGGTGTGATACCTGTTGTTGTGTGAGGGGTGGTCCTATACTGGAAAAGAAAGTGTGCTAGCTTGGTTGTTAAGGAATCTCTGGTCAACTTCTTCATGACAGCCTTGAGTGCTTGTCCTGCATGAATACAGATGGAGAGAGTGTAAGCAGGATGCCTGCCAAGCCAGGTGATAAGTATGCCTCTGTGCATGATGAGTGGTCCCATGGACGGAATGAGGACAATGAAGGTGTGAGAGAATAAATGGTGATGTTCCTTGAACTGGCAGTGAGTGAGATCCTTGTGGATGTGTGCTGGGTTTGTGTGTGTGTGAGTTGAGAGTTTTGAGAAGAGTGATTTACCCTGGCGGAACGGAGGAGACCATTCATCCTCTTTCAGCACTGAGTGGCTGTCTTCTTTTGCAGGGTGTTGGCACTGACCACCACTGCCACCACCTCCCAAGCTGGATTGGTGATGTTTTTGCCCCTCCTGTGGCCAGAGCGGGAGTAGAGGACATCACGGTGGGCTTCCACTGCGTCCAAAAGGTGCTCGAGGGATGCGTCACTAAACCTGGGGACTGCAGTCTTCTTGCCTTTTGGGGCCATATCTTTTGTGCAGCAGTCCTGGGCTGGGAGCACTGAGAGGTGTGTGCATGACTGCACTTTACATATGGCGCTCGGTGTCAAGAAGCGGTGAGGTGATGGCATGGCGGATGAATTGGAGGCTACCTGCCAGCAAAGTTGCGTGCTTTCTGGGAATGTGGTTAATGAGGTGGGATTGGGGCAATACAGCGTGAAAAGCCACCATTGCGGCCGACGGGTTAAACGTTCTTTTTCCCGCCCGCTAACGCACTTAGTGCAAATCTAGGATGATTCTGCCCACAGATTGTACTGAAGTCTTCAGATTGACTGAGTGCATTTGCTGAGGTCCATTCTAAACTTTACTCTAGATTAACCTGAACAAAGAAGGAGATGTAGTTTAGCGAACAGCCAGCCCTCTTAAAGTAGGAGTGTGCTCAGTGTTTATTCATAAACAAAGACCTAATCCCACCTGAGGTGATACAATGCGACAGTAAACACAAATGAAGTGTGCTTTTACTTAGTGGGGAAACCAGTCATTAGCCTTTCGGGGCTTTAACCAATAGCAGCAGATGTGAGTTTTTTGATAGCAGATCAGCATATTGATAACAAGGGTGAGTTTACAAGGGCAAGCCTGCATTGTTATGAAATTCCTCAGGCTCATAGAAAAACTAGCAAGATTTTTGTTTTGACAAGGCAAACGCAGAGCAATCATACTTTGGAAATAGGAGGTAGTGGCCCAAGAAAAAAAAGAAAAAATATGCCATTTATACAGCAGCTTTCACAACCCCTGAATGTCTCAACTCAGTTTATAATTGATTAGGTATTGTTTAAGTGTTGTCATTTCTATATTATTGGAACTGTCGGTCCATGACTCAGCTTGTGTCTCTGAGTCAGAAATTTGGGGGGTTCCAATCCATAATCTTTAGCACGTATGCCAGGCTAACACTCCAGAGCAGTGACGAGAGAGTCCTACACTGTCAGAGGTGCTGTCTTTCAGATGAGATTTTAAATCGAGGCCCTGCCAAGAGGGCATAAAAGATGTGATGGCACAATTTGGAGAAGGCAAGGTGGTACTCCTCAGTGCCCTGATAAATGTTTCTCCCTCAAACAACATCACTAAATAACACAGCTTATCTGGACTGACCCACCTCCTGCTTCATTACACCCTACTTACAATGAAATACTGACCACCCAACTTCCCTCTGTGGCTCTCAGCTTAGCAGCTATTAGCGGTTCTCTCTCCCCCGCATGTGTCCCGCTCTCCTTCAAATCTTCTGTCTTCACTTCCCTCCTCAAGAAAAAAACAATTGAGCCCCTCCATTCTTGCAACTAACCACCTGATCTTCAAAGCCCTTGAACATGTTGTCAACTCTCAGGCCATGCGCTTTTTCTGGCACTACATGTTTGAATCCCTCCAACCACCACCTCTACCACAGTACTGAAATGGCTGGAATCAAAG
The DNA here is from genome assembly GCF_964194155.1 of Cetorhinus maximus. Lineage (NCBI taxonomy): Eukaryota > Metazoa > Chordata > Chondrichthyes > Lamniformes > Cetorhinidae > Cetorhinus > Cetorhinus maximus. Next base: position 61,435,209 of record NC_135888.1, on the reverse strand, counting down.
TCACAAATGAAATCCTATGTGACAGTGACTATGGTAAACTATCCCTTCTTGCCCTTCTTGATATGTTTTCAGCCTTGGCCATGGTTGGTAGGTCCCGAGATGAGCTTCTGGCCATTCATTCGTGCCATCACTAAGGTCTATTTCCACCTCCATACTATCGCCCAACTCCACCACTGCCTCAGCTCATCTGCTGCGGAAGCCCCCATCATGCCTTTGTTACTTCTAGGCTTGACTATTATGACATACTCCCGCCCAGCCTCCCATGACTTACTTTAGGTCTTACAAAATACTGCTGCCTGTGTCCTAACTTGCACCAAGTCCCTTTCTCCCGCCACCCCTGTTCTTGCTGACTTGCATTGGCTCCCGGTTTAGCAGTGCCCAGTTTCAAAATCCTCTTTCTTGCTTTCAAATCCTTTCACGGCCTGGCTCCTCCCTCTGTAACCTACTCCAGCCCCACCACCTCTGAGTTATCAGTGTTTATCTCATTCTGGCTTTGAGTATTCCTAATTTTAATTGACTCACAACTAAGGCGTTAAACCTCCCTGTCTATCTTTTCTCCTTAAAAATGCTCTTAAAATCTATCTCCTTGACCAGGCTTTTGGCCACTTGTCCCAAAATCTCCTTTTGTGGCTTGGTACCAAATCTTAATCTCAAATTCTCCTCAAGTATCTTGTGACATTTTACTATGTTAAAGGCACTATATTGAAGCAAGTTGTTGGTATTTTTGTGATGATTGCATTACTGTTTGTGGGAGCTTGCTGTGCACAAATTGGCTGCCATGTTTCCTACATTACAACAGTTAAAAAACTATTTCATTAGCGAAAGCACTTTGGGATGTTGTGAAATATGTGATGGAAATGTTTTTCTTTCCCAATCTTTCTAGGAAGAGAGTTACATGGTGCATTTCATGACCTCGGGACATCCCAAGGTGTTTTACAACCAATAAATTACTTTTGAAGTCCAGTTGTAGAAATGACGCAGCCAATTAGCAAACAGTAAGGCTTTACAAATAGCAATGTAATGAATGACCAGGTAACCTGGTTTTTGGTGATGTTGACTGAGTGAGAAATATTGACTGGAACACCGGGAGAACACCCAATCTTCTTCAAAGAATGTCTAGATATCCTTAATAAATTCTCAAGAGGGTAAATGTGGCCTTGGCTTAATCTCTCATAGGAACACCGGAGCAGCAGCAGGCCACTCGGCCCTTCGAGCCTGCTTCGCCATTCAATAAAATCATTATTGGCCTGGTTGTGGGCTCAACTCCACTTTCCTGTCTGCCCCCCACCCCCCACACCACCACCAACCCCCCACATAACCCTTGACTCTCTTGTCTACCAAAACTCTCTCTAACTCTGCCTTGAATAAATTTAATGATCAGCCTCCGCTACTTTCTGGGGAGGAGAATTCTACAGACTAAAGAGCTTCTGAGAGAAGGAAAATTCTCCTGATCTCCATCTTGAAAGGAAGACCTCATATTCTTAAGCTGTGTTCCCAAGATCTAGACTCCCCCACAAGTTGAAACATCCTCATGGTATCCACCCTGTCAAGTCCCCTCAGGGTATGTTTCAATAAGATCACCTCTCATTCTTCTCAACTCCAATGGGTACAGGCCCAACCTGTTCAACTTTTCTTCATTAGATAAGCCCTGAAAAATGTTCATGTGCAAAACAGAGCCGCCAACAACGTAGCCCTCTCTCAATACAACACTGAAGGCTTCCATCATGCTGCTCAGCAGTGCTATGTTTCTATTTATAAAAGGCCAATATGATTTCAGAGAAAGCTCAGGTCTTCACACATCATCTGACCTGAAGAAGCAGATCCTACAACCTGTGTTTCTTGCTGCACCAGCGGAAAACAAAGCAGGAAGCTTCCATGATATCATTTTCACACTACTTAAACCATTCAGTTTCATCAGGCAAAGATTTCAGTTCTGTTGAAGGGTCATGTGGACTCGAAACGTTGACTCTTTTCTTCTCCACCGATGCTGCCAGACCTGCTGAGTTTTTCCAGGTAATTCTGTTTTTGTTAAAGATTTCCCGCAGCTGCTCGGTAAAGATCAAGTGACACAATATGGGTCACTCTGCTTCTCTCCTCTCCTGAGCAACCCAGGAACTATTTCCTAGGGGATGCAAGTGGAAGCTTGCCTGTGCCAGTTAGGTGTTATGTAACCGTGTAGGTTTGACACTTATAGGCCGGAATTTTGCGGCCCCGTCACGGTGAGAACAAGATCGTAAAATGTGGCGAGCCGTTCCAAACTCCATTGACTTTGGCGGGACTGTAAAACCCCGCTGCCTTAAAATTCCACCTATAGGGTGCCAAGCTTGCAACATGGCCGATTACTAAAGACCTGCCAACTGTGGTGCGAGGGTCCATGGCAGTCCAAGATGCAGGGCAAAGATCCGAAGGTCGGTCTCATTTCTTATTTATATTTAGGATCTCCTGATTGATTTTGGACCATGATCCAATGCGGATCACAACCAGGAGGGTCAGAGCACTGCTGGTGCAGACCACAGAGATAAGGAGGCCATGGAGAGAATGGAAATCAAGGAAGCAATTTTTTCAATTGGAACATTGCTTAGCTGGGAGCCAATGTAGGTCAGTCAGCACAGAGGTGTCGGGTGAATGGGACTTGGTGTGAGAAAGGGCACAGACAGCAGCATTTTGGATGTCCTCAATTTTACGAGTAGTAAGTAGGAAGCCAGTTAGGAATGCAGATGAATAGTCAAGTCTAGAGGTAACAAAGGCATAGAACAATAGTGAGGCATGTTATTGGCAGCAAGGCTCTGCAAAAATGTATCCTTTGTTGCTAGGAGTTTCTTCTTATCCCACCAATTTTGAACAGCTTCCCTGAATTTGACCCACTACCCTCATTGTGAGGGCCTTCAGTCAAAAAGATCGATGATAGGCTGGGAGCTCAATGATTAGTGCTCAGGAGTCAGCAGATTTTATATAAAAGTATATAAAAGCAGAACCACAGCTTAGCCTCCTTATTGTTTAATAATTTGCCCACTTGACAATCAGATGTACTCCTGGGATAAGGAATATTGAGTGTTTACAGGGCAGAAAGCATGCCAATTCTGCATGTTGGCATGGGTCAGGTTAAACAAACAAACACTGTGCTAACTCACCCGTATTTGAACCAAGCCAAACTCGATTCCTTGATTGCTGTGCTTCATGTGCTTCAGACCCGTGTGAACAGTTTGTTGTTAAACTTCCGTGAGATCACAGACAAAAGAGAAAGAATGACAATCCCCTTGCATTTGCAAAATGATTCAAAGGTGTCATCTTCTGTGTCAAAGGCAGGTTGGGGGGGCAGAGGGGAACAGGCAGGTGTCATGCTTGTCACAGTGGCGTCACATGCCAGCGACATGATGACAGTTTTGCATGCAGTGACGTGATTTGATGTCAACTTTGTCATGGTGTTATAGATGCTAGGCAAAATAAGCCTTGCAAACATGATTTTCAAAGAAAGCACTATCCTTTTAAGAGGCACATCAAGTTCTTGGATGTAGGTGTGGCTGGAAAGGTGGCATTTATTTGTAGGTGGTGGATCTTCTTCTTTGTTGGTGTTTTGATACAACCGACTGAGTTGCTTGGCCAATGCAGAGGGTAGTTAAAAGTCAACCGCACTGAAGTGGGACTGGAGTCACATGTAGGTCAGGCCAGTAAAGACAAAAGGTTTCTTTCATTTCATCAAGGACACAAATGAACTAATTGGTATTTTACGGCAATACAAAAGCTTTATAGTTAGTTTTTCTGATATAAGGGTTTCTTTTTTAATTTTATTTTTTTTTAAAAACTGAAATCAAGTTTTCAAACTGCCAACAGCACAATTCCAAATTAAATTAGCTAAATTATTTCCCCGGCCTCAGAATGGATCAGGGGGCTGGCTAATATTGTAATCATAGTATCATGGGTGAAACAGCACAGAAGGAGGATACTTGGCCCATCAGAGTGAGTTTGGCACCTCAGTGAAAGAGGGCATTTGAATCAAGTTGACCTGGAGGTGACCAAGAAATGTTTGTGAGCTTTGGGGTGCATGGGAGTGAGGTTGGGATGGAAATAACTGATGCTCTAGATGGGGCTAGTAGGTAGCCCTGATAACACTCTCTGCCCACTCAACCAAGTTCATTCCAGTCATGCCCGCTGTCTCACCATGTGTAGATCCACCTCTAATGTATCCTCTAGGTTATGTGCAAAGTGAGTGATGGTGGCAGGAGAGAGAGCAAGGAGGTGGGATCAATCGAGCTACTCTTTCAGATAGCTGGCACAGGTGAATCCTGTGCAGTATCAATGCTATGAGTGTAGACAAGCAACTCTTTGTGACATGCTATCTTAGGCCATTTAGACCATCTGGTACAATACACTATCAGTCTTACTTTGCTGGATTCTTTAAATCTGGTACAACTATTCCTGGGTCCTGGAGAAGCATTGACCTTGGTCACATCCTATTGCCATGAATGGGACACTGATATTCTCAGGGGAGAATTCCCTGTAACACCAAATAAGGCAAATATCCCTTGAAGTGTATGGTCAGATGCTGCTCTGCTCATTCCCTTGCCCTCAGAATTTATCTCAGGCCTCCATTTTGGGTCCTATCTTACCTCACATTTCTTCAATCAGCGTTGACAAAGGCCAATTACATTTCCTAACATTTCATGTTTCCTAAAGGTGGAAATGATATACATTTTTACTGCCTTTTTGTTCCTTCATTTTTTTATATGTTCTCCACCTAGTCCTTCCTCTAATTCCCTTCTACTGTTTAAACATCTATAATATACTCCCAATGGGGTAGCAGCTCCTTTCTTATTTCTTAATTCTAACCAAATAGATTCAACTTTTACATTGCTCCACTACCCACCATCCACTCCTCCCCAACCTCAATCCCCCCCATCCATATCTTCCTAATGTCCTAGTGTTGTTATGGAATATTTGATTAACAGTGCTGTCATTCTCCCTTTTTGTTGTCCTCTGCCTCTGTCAGGTCAGATGTGAAAACCTGTTAACGTGACGACAGTAGGTTGTGCCACCCATGATTGGTCAATGCCACATTCCAAGTGGTGGTTAAGTGACCAGAACAAACCAATCAAGTGGATGCATATGTGAAGCAATGGGACCTTAGGTGGAGGAAACACCATTATAAGGCCAACAAGCCACTATCTGAATTAGCCAAGGGCCCCCACAACCTGCAAATCATGATCCAGTCAGTGACCGAAGCCAATTCCCAGTCCCTCTCTTTAAATAATGACAATGACAGGACAATGCTTGACTGATAATGATGACTTCTAAGTATTTTAAAACCAGAAATATTCAGCTCCTAAATCCTACCTCAGTCTACTCCCTGTGAGGTAATATATCAACTGCTCCTCAAATCAATTTGCATGTCTAACTGGCCATTTTTATTCACAATACTTTATGCATTTGTGTACACACAAATCAAATCTCCTTCTATTTGTTTGGTAATCTTACTCATTTTATTCTTCCATTCTCCAATCTGTTGTTCTCTTTCATCTTTTTGACGGGCCTGGTCGCTTTTGCTGTCCTTTCTGTTAGCTTATGTTGTTTGTTTCTATTCCCAGTGCCATATTAGTTTAAAAGTCAGGAATTGCATTCCTTCTTATGTTCAAGGTATAGTGAAGTCCTTCATGACCTTACCCTTCATTATCTCAATGGCCATTTATGCTATACGTCTCTCCAAGAACATTGCCTTGCTTCAACCCTGGCTTCTTGTGCATCCCCAGCTTTTCATGCCACTATTGGTAGATGCACCTTCAGCTGCCTAGGTCCTAAACTCAGGAGTTCCCTTCCTCAGCCTCTCTGCCTCTCCTTAAGATTTTTCCTAAAACCTACCTCTTTGACCAAGGCCTTGGTCACCATCTATGGCTCAGTGCCAATTTTTGCTGATTACACTCTCAGAGATGCTTTACTATGTTACAAGTGCTATTTAAATGCAAGTTGTTGTTGTTTGAATGGGGATGGGTTCCCGTCATGAAATAAACATTCTCTAGTATCCTGTCCCCGACAGTTGATTTATAGTCGTCTTCTGAACCATAAGATTAGATTGCGGCCTTGTTGTGGCTGAACCCATCCAAAGCAGTGGAGAATATTCCCTCACACTTCTGACTTGTGCCTTATAGATGGCAGAAAGGTTTTGGGGAGTCAGGAGATGAGTCACTCAATGCAGACCCGCTCCAGTAGCTATGACATTTATGTGGCTATTAGAATATTTTATGATTTATATTATAGATGATTTCAATTTCATAATAGTGGATTAATTCTTGATCCTGGTTCATATTTATACTTCTGCCAGCTGTCAGTTCAGATATTCACGGCCTGACTATTGGTTTATTATATATCCTCAAGGCATAAGAACATACATGTAAGAGGATTAAAGATTGTGAAATGATAACTGGAAGTTTATTAAGTATTATTGACAATTGAATATCAAGAAATGATGTATGTGGGCTTGATACTATTAATCTTGTACTAATGAGGAAAATACCCAATTGAAGTCAGTAACAATTCTCCACTCAATGGTATGTTAAACAGAAAGAAATGTATCCCATTCTCAAAGTTTGTGTCTGCTTTTTGCACCCCACGATTAGATTGCTGCCTTTGTGACTTGTTCCCTGATTCATTCCCTAATTTAGCTCTAAGAGACTGCATTCCCTAGCTTGGAGCATACTGTCGATTAATGGCAGTATTAGAAATCCTGTCACAATGCTCTAAGGCAGAAATAGTAGCCAACAGAATCGGTCAAATGGGTTAGAGCGTAGCAACATAGAAAGAGGAGTAATCCATTTAAGCTTCAAGTCTGCTCTGCCATTCTATTAGATCTCCACCTCCACACAGTTTTCCCACTTTGGCTTTATGTCTATTGATGTCCTGAACCAACAAATACGTATCGCTCTCAGACTTGAAAGCTTGAATTATCCCCCGCATCCATAGCCTTTTCGGGAACGGTGTTTCAGATTTTCACACATCTTTGTGTGAAAAATTGCTTCCTGATTGTCCCCCTGAATGCCCTAACTCTATTTGTAAGATTATGCCTCCTTGCTCTTGACTCTATTACCATCGGAAATAGCTCTGTCGATTCCTTTGGATATTTTAAAAACTGCAATTAGATCACCCCTCAATTCTCCTTAGTCAAGGAAATAGAAGCTATGTTCCATTTCTCATAATTTGCCCATCTACACTCCAGCAACATTGGCGTCTACCAAAAGCAATCAGTTAGGGAGGACATTCTGAATCTGAGAGCTGCTAGCCAATCAGATGGCTGGCAGCTTTCCAAGCCCAACAGTGTCAATGGCTTTTGTGGCAACTGTTAAGACTACAGCCAGTGCCCAATGAAGAGCATCGCTGGAGCATATAACAAAATGAGTGCGAGGGATTCACCAGGGCCAGTTTGGCAAGGGGGGAAGGGTGAGGGTCTGCCATCAAGAGGGCCGGAGATGGGGAACAAATAGGTTTGGATCTTACCATGGAGGGGGGCCTCAGTTAGGCCACAGGGTGCAGCGGTGGAAGGAAGCCCTGAAGTGGCCATTAATTGGCCATAAAAAGGCATCAATTGGGCCAAGGGCCGGCAGGCTGCCTGTCAACTCCACCGCCACTGGTAAAATACCAGCAGAGGCTGGTAAGCAATGGACACAGTGCCCCCCTATAAGGCCATTCAATTTTATACCCCTCCACCTGCTTGCCGTCCCTCTCCCAGGTCAGGAGCTGTAAAGTTCCAGCCCAACCTTCGGCAGACCTGATTTTGAGGTAGAGAAATTTTAAAATGGGTCGATGGCTTCTCCATGAGGGAGTCAGTGAAACATTCTCCTTAATTTATTTAGTTGTTGACTCCAAATTTATTCACTAAAATATAAGTTGCTAGACTTTAGTTTTGAAACCCAAACCTATAATTTTCTTCAAAGGAACTTTATGGGGCACTGTACTACTCTGATGTCAGAATAAAAACCATTGGGTCCATCTGTGGATGAACTGTACCTCTCATTTAAGTTATGTAACTTTATTTATATGCTTTTACTGGAGGTCTTTGTATTACTTTGCAGTAAGAAAAGAAAGACTTACATTTAAATAGTGCCACTCTCTATCTCAGGAGGTCTCAAGTATTTAACAGCAAATTAAGTACTTTTGTGAAGTGTGGCCACTGTTGTAACAGTGGAAATATGGCAGTCAATTTGTGCACAGCAAGATTTTACAAACAGCGATGTGATAATGACCAGACAACCTGTTTTCGTGATGTAGATTGAAGGTAAGGACATCAGGGAGAACTCCTTACATCTTCCAGAAAACAGTGCCATGGGATCTTTTGTACCTATTTGACAGTTTTAATGTCTCATCTGAAGGACAGCACCTCTAACAGTGCAGCCTTCCCTCATGTGCACTGGTGCGTTAACCTGTTCCTTGTGCTCAAACCACTTGAGTGAAATGTGAATCCACAATCCTCTTACTATGAGACGAGGGGGCTGCTAACTGAACACTGACTGGCATCATTAACTGGAGGAAGTGGGTGGGGATCCCACCAGCCTTATTAGAGTGGCCAACACATGCTGAGAAATAAGAGGTGTGTGTTTAATTAATATCATGCTACAGCTTGCAAAGTTCAATATGAGGGAGTCAGTCAAACACTCTCTTTAATTTTCCTCCCATGTGTTTCTGCAAACACACTTTGTTCACTTTTGTTTTCCAATGCAAGAAAAATAAAACTTTAGGAAAAATTCAAAAAAGCACCATGGTTTAGAGCTGGTGGTTAAAGTGGATAAAGGCTTAACATTGACATGTAACATTCCTCTGTGTGCTGTTTGAACTGACAGAACTTTCCATCTATCTTAAACAGATTAACAGCTTCATTAAAATGGCAGCCATGGAGGCCTCACACAAATGTGCTTCAGCATTCATCCAGCATTATCTCCAACAACAATTATATTTTTTGATTCCTTGATGGGATGTGGGAAAATTGTAGGGCCCCTATTTGCTGCCCTTCCCTATTTTTCCCTTGATAAGGTGGTGGTGACCTGCCACCTTAAACCGCTGCAGTCCATGTGGCGCAGGTACACCCATAGGGCTGTTAGGGAGGGAGTTCCAGGATTTTAACCCAGCGACAGTGAAGGAATGGCAATATATTTCCAAGTCAAGATGGTGCAGTGATTTGGAGGGGAACCTCCAGGTGGTGGTGTTCCCATCTATCTGCTGGTAGAGGTCACGGGTTTGGAAAGTACTGTCAGTGGAACCTTGGCAAATTTGCTGTGGTGTATTTTGTAGATGGTACACACTGCTGCCACTGTGAACTGGTGGTGGGGGGGATGAATGCTTAAGGTGGTGGATGGGGTGTGAACCAAGCGGGCTGCTTTGCCCTAGATGGTGTCGAGCTTCTTGAGTGTTGTGGGAGCTGCACTCTTCCAGGCAAGTGGAGAGTATTCCATCACACTCCTGACGTGTGCCTTGTAGATGGTGGACAGGCATTAGCGAGTCAGGAGGTGAGTTACTCACTGCAGGATTCCCAGCCTCTGACATGACCTTGCAGTTTTTATACCCACCAGGGAGCAGACTGGCAGGTGGGGGGAGGGGTGTAAAATCAGGTGCTGGCACTGTGCCTGTCACCTACCTTACTCCACTGATATTTTACCAGTGGTGGGGGAGGTGTGGGGCAGCCCACCCCAACTTGGGCCAATTGAGGCCCTTAAGTTGCCAACTAATGGCCACTTAAGCGACTCCTACTGCCGCCACTGCTATTTTACCAGCATAGTGCCAATGCCACTTGATGAAGGTTCATTTTGTGGGCTGGGGGTTGCTTCTTGTTTGGGCATACTTACACAACAGAGACCAGAGAACCCTCCCCACTCCCCTCATTGCATAGGCGCACACCTCATGTTCCCCTCCTGCCTTCGCAAAACTTTTCAACGCCTGTGCCAAGGCTTGCCAGACGGGCCTCATCTTCTAATCTGACTCCATTAATGATCATCATTGATCATTGAGGACAGACTGCAGTCTCAGCAGTGGCCACTGCTCCCAATGGCGCTGCTGAGACTAGAGAGCTACCAGCCATCTGATTGGGACCTCCTCACAGATGGGGGTGGAAGTCTCGTCCTGAATCCATTAATGGCCATAAAGTCTGCTTGTGGGGTTCCAGCCAAGTGAAGGTGGGCTTGCCCCTGACTTGTAAGCCAGGAGTCGTGGCCAGTGCCGCTGCCTAAAATCCAGCCCAGTATTTATATGGTTGGTCCTGTAAAGTTTCTGGTCAATAGTAATTTCCAGGGTGTTGATGGTGGAGAATTTAGTAATGGTGATGCAGGACAAAGCAGTTCCCTTGATTGGCATCTCTTCCACAAACATTCACACTCTCCACCACCGACAAACAGTGACTGCAGTGTGTACCATCTAAAAGATGCATTGCAGGAACTCACCAAGGCTCCTTAGGCAGCACCTTTCAAACCCACCACCGCTACCATCTAGAAGGACAAGGGCAGCAGACACCTGGGAAAACCACCGCCTGCAAGTTCCTCTCCAAGCCACACACCATCCTGATTTGGAAATATATTGCCGTTCCTTCACTGTCATTGGGTCAAAATCATAGAACTCCCTTCCTAACAGCACTGCGGGTGTACCTACACCACGTGAACTGCAGCGGTTCAAGAAGGCAACTCACCACCACCTTCTCAATGGCAATTAGGGATGGGCAATAAATTCTGGCCTAGCCAGCGAAGCCCACATTGCGTAAATGAATAAAATAAGTTGAATGTCAAGGTGAAATGGCTAGACCCGCTCTGTTGAAGATGGTCATTACTTGGTACTTGTTCTTTGAAGTTCTTGTTTTTGTTTGACATTTCACACCTCATGTTTTAAGGTAGTAATAATGGAAAGGCTTATTAGTTCGGGTGTGCCCATTTCTGGGCTGGTGGCAATGGGGAGGCACAGGGAAACCTGTGCCTGTATGGTGAGAGTGCAGGTTCCATTAATTTTGATCTGAGGTCTTATCATAGTGAGACAGTGCGTGAGGAGAGCATGAAGTGAAGTAAGGTGTAAGATCACAGCAGCTGAACAACCCTCAGGTAAGTAGGTCTAGGGGGTCAGGGCCAGGGATCAGGGTCTGGACCAAGGAACCATGTGGCTGGACATCATGGGCTGGAGATAAAGGGGACTGGAGGAACACGATAAGCTCCACATTCAGATAACTTACTTGGTTTGGCCTAGCAGTAATTCTCATTCACGGTTTCCCAGAGTGAACTCTAACACGAGTTAGGCTCGTGGTCTAACCCTTCACCAGAACAATGCTCCTAAGGTATTTTCTCAATGAAATTGGCTCGTCCTCATCCACCTTCGACTCTTAAAAAATAAAATATGTTTATTTAAAATAAACGCAGCTTGCCATCATTCTGGACAGCTCCTCACCTGCTGTTCTTTAGCCAGGGGGCTCTGGGAGAGAGGCAGGTGCAAAACTGAGCCAGTTTTGTCTCGCAAAGATAAAATGCACAGCTGGTCGAGATACTGTTGGCATGTATTGTAAAGCTTGTTAGCTTGCAACTTAAGATGACATATCTAAGGTTAGATTCCTGATGATGGAGCTGACCACTATACAATTGTATTGAACACCGACAACAACCCCATTTTCATATTTTTAAAATATCTGCATCCCTTAAAGGAGAATTTTTTAAATTTAATTTGAACAGCAGAATTACATGGAAAAGGCACCAAAGACAGATTTTAAAATAGAACTTTTAGCAACAAAGGTAGAGGAGTAGGCCATTCAGCCCTTTGAGCCAGTTCCATAATTCAATTGGTTAGTTAAATTAGGCTGATCCACATCTTAACTCAATCTGAAATAAAAACAGAAATTGCTGGAAAAACTCAGCAGGTCTGACAGTATCTGTGGAGAGAGAGACAGAGTTAACGTTTTGAGTCCGTATGACTTCTTCAGCGCTGAAGAGTAGAAATGTGATGGGTTTTATACTGTTTAAGTGGAGTGGAGCAGATGAAGATTGAGAGAAGGTCAGCAATAGGTGGGGGCTAAGGATAGACTGACAAAGATGTCATGGACACAAGGCAAAGGGAGTGTTTTTATTTTTAACTTTTTTTTCATTCATTCATGGGCATGGCTTGGCTAGCAATTATTGCCCATCACTAATTGCCCTTAAATCGAGTGGCTTGCTAGGCCATTTCAGAGGGCATTTAAGAGTCAACCACATTACTGTGGGTCTGGAGTCACACATAGGCCAGACCAGATACTGACAGCAGGTTTCCTTCCCTAAAGGACATTAGTGGTAAGGGCTAAAGAAGGTGCTGACAGTGGCATAAAGGTACGAAAGCAGAATGTGATAATAGCTGGACCAGGGTCAGCACTCTGTGAAATAATAACCTGGAACAAGTAACAGATGGCCCTATAGGGGGTGGGGTAGGGGAAGGGGGCAGTGGTGGGGGAAAAGGATAGGAAAAGGGAAAGAAAGGGATAAAAAAGGGATTTAAAAAAGTATCCAGCTTCACCTGCACCACCCTACTTAAACAGTATAAATTTTATCACATTTCTACTCTTTAGCTCTGAAGAAGTCATACGAACTCGAAACGTTAACTCTGGTTCTCTCTCCACACGTGTTGTCAGACCTGCTGAGTTTTTCCAGCATTTTCTGTTTTTATTTCAGATTTCCAGCATCTGCAGTATTTTGCTTTTATCTTAACTCAATTTCTCTGTTTTGGTTCTGTCACCCTCAATGGACTTACTGCTCAAAAACCTCTCAGTTTCAGTTTGGACATTCTTTTACACCTACGCTCAAGAAAAAAATTAATGTCTTCACCAATCACCTCTCCCTTCAGTAATTTCCCTAAATCCACCAGCCATGAACGGCTGAACTTCAGTGGGCAAACAACATGGTCCTGCATCCCAGGATTCCTACCACACTGCAGGGCCTGAACCCATTGACAACCTGAGGTATAAGACTTCTTGCCCACCCTGAGTTACTCTAAGAAAGTGGTAGTCCGCCTTATCCCTGATTTTTTTCACACAATGTGTTATTAGAACATGAAACACTCTAAGGTCAGAATATTACACTCTTCAGGTAGGTGGGCACCTGACCCGAACGAGTGTAAAATGACGCACAATGACGTCGGGCGAGCGTACCGACGTCATCGCACACTCGAGCGATATTTCGGTTGGCAGGTGGTGTGACCGATGCAGTTGTTACAGCTGAGTTAGTTAAAATTCCCGGAGGGTCATAACCTATAATTTGAAGTGTTAAGTTTGAGGTGCGACTCTAAATTCAGGAATCAGACCACCAGTTCTCGAGGTTTTACCTTAAACAAATTGAAACATTTTATTTATTTACACAGGTTAAAATATGTACATATGGCTACAAATTACTACTATCATAACTTTTAACAAATTCCCAAACTAATCTCTATTAAGGCAACAGCAACCCATAGACTTGGCCAAACACCAGGCAAAACATTTTCACCTTACGAATTCAGAATGAAGTTCTTTTCACTGTGGACCCAGTTGGAGGCTTGCAGCTGCCTTTTGATCTCACATTGCCTACGCTCTGCATACCCGAAAACTGCTGAAGTTATACCCACCACCACTGCAGGTATGATTGAATTCAAATTCTCATTGTTTCACCAGCCTCTTTGAACTTCACCTTTTAGCAATGAAACATAAGAACATAAGAACTAGGAACAGGAGTAGGCAGTTCAGCCCCTCGAGCCTGTCCCGCCTTTCATTACGATCATGGCTGATCTCATTTCGGCCTCAACTCCAAATTCCCGCCCTCTCCCCATAATCTTTCAACCCATTACTAATTATAAATTTGTCTATCTCCTCCATAAATTTATTCAGCGTCCTGGCATCCACTGCACTCTGAGATAGTGAATTCCACAGATTCACGACCCTTTGAGAAAAGTAATTCCCCCTCATCTCTGATTTAAATCTACCATCCCTTAGCCTAAAACTATGGCCTCTTGTTCTAGAATGGCTCAGAAGGGGAAACATCCTCTCCACATCTACTTTGTCTATCCCCTTTAGCATTTTATATACCTCAATTAGATCTCCTCTCATCCTTCTAAACTCCAGCGAGTATAGGCCTAAACTGCTCAATCTCTCCTCATAAGACAAGTCCCGCATCTCTGGAATCAATCTAGTGAACCTCTTCTGAACCACATCCAGTGCAACTACATCCTTCCTCAAGTAAGGGGATCAAAACTGTGCACAGTACTCCAGGTGCGGTCTCACCAATGCCTTGTACAGTTTCAACAACACTTCCCTATTTTTATACTCTATTCCTTTAGTAATAAATGCCAAAATTCCATTTGACTTCCTTATTACCTGCTGTACCTGCAAACTAGCTTTCAGCGATTCATGCACAAGGACACCCAAATAGTTCTGCACTGAAGCATTCTGAAGTTTCTTTCCATTTAAATAATATGTCACCTTTTTATTCTTTCGACCAAAATGGATAACCTCACACTTATTCACGTTAAACTCCATCTGCCAAATGTTGGCCCATTCAACTAACCCCTTTCATAGTACCAATTTTATTAGTAATTTAAACATATGGCTTGGTATCTGCTAGGTGGGCATCAAGTTTTCACCCCACTTCTTGTTCTATTCAAAAAATGCAAATGCGCGCTATCCTTCTTATAACTCAAAACTAGTACATCAAAGCACTCAGACTGGCTGATTTTAATCCAATTAAGACATACCTGCAGACTAAACCTCTATTCTGAAAGAAAAATATTTTCCAAAATATTATATACGTTAATGGCTTCATGACAGCAGGCACGCGCGGGAGTCAGCAGCGCGCCCACCGACAATTAACAGGCCCATTAAGTCCATTAAATTACCAAATAAGTGAAATTTTTCACTGCTCGTCCAACCTTACGGTTGGCAGGCAGGCAAAAAGGCCAAGTGGCCTTTGCATTTTTTAGGAAACCTCATTCATGGGCAGGATAAGATTTCCAACAGCAATTAAAAGTAAAATAAAAATGTTAACACTTCATTAATAACATGTCCCTGTTCATGGGACATAGTCATGTGCCATTCGTGAGGAGCGTCTGATACCTGGGGTTGGATTACACAAACAAAAAGATGACTAAAGCTGCTGGATTACTGTTAAAAGCCCAATGTTCTAATTAATTAATGCCACCCTTATCGGACCTGGCTTACATTTGAGTCCAGTTCACATTATTTTGTTCACCCTTAATACCCTCCCCAGTCATTGGTTGTAATATAATTCCTGCATGAAGAAGGCCCACCACCACTATCTATGGATGGTCAATAAATATTGGCCTTGCCAGTGATATCCTGAGATTAAATTAGAAGTAAATAAATTAAAAACAAATCCCCCTCTGGAGCCAAAGTTAAGAGGTCCTGTAGTATGCTAGGGATGCATGTGAATGCAATAGGCTACTTCTTTGGATCTATAATACCAAAAGAGTTAATATCTCTTGGGGTGAGGAAATTAGACAATGTAGGCATATTGTTTTTGCACAAACCTTGCTCCAGGCTTTAACTGATTTGTGTTAGTGGACTCCACGTCTTGCTGTGGTAACTGTAAAAGTACTCCTTTTCGTTCAATCATATCTGGCCACAAAAGATTTCAAACTTCAATATCCATATTTGTTGCTATGTACATATTTAATACACAAAGGAAAGACCTTACCACAGACTGTCTGGTTAATCATTTAAAAGCTAAGTACAACCACTTATTGTCACCATCTCATTTTCAGAAGGCAATTAGGTGTTGGCATTATGAAACATGTTGACAAAATGGCCTGAAGGGTGAACTGCAGAAAGGAGGTTGGAGGAGCCTGCAATCAAATTGCTCTTGCACAGGCTCATCTTAACTAGAAGGAAAGAAAGAATTGCATTTATGTACTACCGTTCATGACATCAGGACATTCCAAAGTGCTTTACAGACAATTAAGTACTTTTTGAAGTTTGATCACTGCTGTAATATAGGAAATGCAGCTGTACATTTGCGTAGAGCAAGGTCCCACACACTGCAATGCGATAATGACCAGCTAATTGGATTTTAATTGGTGAAGGGATAAAAATTGGCCAGGATACCGGCAAGAACTCTCAACCTTTTCTTCAAAACAGGGATGTGGAATCTTTTACATCCCCCTGACAGGGCAGTCAGGGCCTCGGTTTAACATTTTATCCAAAAGACTGCTCTTCTGACAGTTCAGCATCTTCTCAGTACAGCATTGGAGTGCCAGTATTGTCAGGCATTTATTTTCACACCACCAGCCATGGACTCAGGCTGGCAATGAAGGGGGAGAGCAATTGAATTTGCTCCTGAACCACAAGTTGGTCTCCGTATTTTAGGACCCTAATCTGTTAACGAATGTGCCCCATCATCCAGTTTCTGATACCTGTGATTCAGCTGGCTATCCTGCACGTGTCAAAATAGATGATGAAGGGTGGCTGCCTATTCTACTGCAAGAGGCTTTGTGACTGAGCCTGATCCTATTTTTGCCCATATACTTCCCAACAGAGATTGTTGGATAGTGAACACAGCAGCTATTTGCCTCATGGGCAGGATCAAAAACTCTCAGACAAGAGAGCCTCCAGTTCTTAAGTTCAAATGTAACCTAACATGCACAATATTTAACCAAAGTAGTGTCTTCATGGGTCAGATAGAACATGTTACTGTAATTTTTCCATAAGTAAATGTTGCAAGTCAGCTCATGTTCTTCTAGTACTCTGGGTATCAGAAGAAAGACACTGTCACTTAAGCTGAGAGCTATGAATTATGATTATTTGAAAGTCAAATTTAAGCAATAACCAAAGATCAACATAGCAGATTCCACTTAGATTACAATATTTAAATTTACATCTCCTTGCTTCAGATGGTAAGGAAAGTTACAAGACTTCACTAAACCTCCAAATAGCACAGAATTTGAGTCAGGTTCTATTTGAGACTTCCCATGTTTAATTCAGTCAAACTATAGGACAGTAGAACAGGAAAAGGTGATGACCAGAATACAATTGATCTCAGAAGATAGGGATGTGATTGGCAGACAGATATCAACAATAAAACGCTGCTATCCAATGAGAGCCATTGTTTTCCAGCTCTCAACCTAAGATAGATGTAAATCAATGCATACCTTTGTGTGTTTTACAGAAGAAGCAATCTGCCTTCAAAGGGCTACAAAAAGGCTTCTCATTAATCTCCTTGGAACCCCAAACCAGACAACAGATCAAAAATGTTTTGTTCCTCCAAAAGGTTACTTGACTACATTCCAACCAGGGATTTGTGTGTATTTGCTATGCAGGGAACACATCAACATAATTCAAATGCATTATTCATGCCTTAGCATTTATATAAAATGCATACAGTTCTATAACACTAAATAGGGCAGAGTCCTAATTTGTCACAGCTCACTTTAATTTAATGCCCCATTACATCTCTTAAAAATGACTCATAAGTACTTCATGGATTGCTTCTAAGTGTAGTGACTGTAGGTGGCAGCTGTGGCTCAGCGATATCATTGTCACCTCTGCATCAGAAGATGTGGGTTCAAACCCAATTGAATAATCTTGAAACAAAATCCAGGAGGTTTTACTGTGATGCTGAGAGATTGCTGTACTGGCTTCAGGTAAGATTGAGTCCCTATCTGCCCTCTTATGTGGATGTAAAAGACTCATAGCACTAATCAAGAAAGAGCAGGCAAGTTCTCCCTGGTGTTCTGGGCAAAATCTATCCCTCAATCCACAGCACCAAAAGCAGATTATCTATTTAACAAGGCACCACATAAAAGCATGGTTAACAAGACTGAGGTTCATCAAATAGAAATTACTTGGGATTAAAAAAAATGGCTTAAAGTCAGAAACCAGAGATTTGTGGAAGATGGTTGATTTTCAGGCTGGAGGATAGTAGACAATAGTTTTCCCCAAGGGTCAATGCAAGGACCTACTGCTTTTTGATATATATAAATGACTTGGATATTGGAATACAGAGTAAAATTTTTATATTTGCTGATGAGACCCAATTCAGAATGTGGTGGACAGTAAGGAAGACACAAATTGACTGCAACAAGGCATGGATGGTCTAGCCAAATGAGCAGATGTGGCATATGGAATTGAACACAGAGGAGTGTGAAGTAATGCATTTTAGCAGAGAGATAGGGAGAGGCAATATGGAATTAATAACACAATTGCAAAGAGTGTGCAGAAGCAGAGGGACCTTGGGACCTATGTGCACAGTGGGGGTAGCAGTGGCATAGTGGCATTATCACGGGACTAGTATTCCAGAGACCATTGTTGATAATTCTCTGGGCCACTTAAGGGCCTCCTCCTGTTGTTGCATCTTACCAGCGGTGGCATGGGTGGAGGAAGGTGGTTGTTGCCCATGCCAAGTGCTGAGCCTGTCAGGTGAATATTGGCAGCCTTGTTGAGGACTGGAAAGGGATCCCCCCTGTTCAGGTACCCTGCGTCCAAAGGAGGCCCAGCCCAACAATACTCATCAGCCCTGCTTGTTTCCATTCCTCGCACCTTGCCCTCCCCATGGTGACCCACTCAGCCCCCTCACCAGAGCCTGATAAGCTGCCCCCGACAAAGCCCTCCCACTCACCTTGTCTGGCTCCAGCTTCTAGTGGCAATGCTGGGACAGGAGAGCTGTTGACCATTTGATTGGAGGCAGGACTTTGTTTCAGTTTGGGTCAGAAGGCTCACCCAGAGCCATATGAATGACCCAACAGTTGTAAAATCAAGTCAGGGCTTCATAGCCAAGCGGAGGTGGCCTCAGTCTGACTTATATGGTGCTGGGGGAGGCAAGGTTGGCGGGGGGCGGGTGGGGCCAGATCTCCACCTCCATGTAAAATTACAGCCTATGACTCTATGACTAGCCATTATAACATTGCAATTTCTGGCTACTGTATTTCCTACATCACAACATTTAATGCACTTCAAAAGTAATCAATTGGCTTTAAAGTGAATTGAAACACGAAAATCCTTCATAGATGCAAGTTCTTTCTAACAGAATAGCTCCTGTGTTTCGAACCAATGCTGGGATTTGAATATCACGCCGCTCAGGATTAGAAAGGAAATGCCAACCATATACAGACTAAAATGAACTGTCTCTGAGAAGGCTATGTTATATAAAAATTGCAATGTTGCTTCAAAATAGGTATGAATTGTTCTGCTATAAAGGGCTGATTATTGCCGTTGGTGTGTGGGGGGCAGGCCCGACATGCTGACGCATAAAATGGCGCGCGATGACGTTGGGGGGGCGTCCCGATACCATCGCACATCATTTCAATATTTCGCTTGGCGGGCGTGCGCCGGAGGCGGCTGTGCACCCACCGAACTGTCAACGGCCTATAAAGGCCATTGAAAAAGTCACTAAACTTGTTAACAATGCTGCTCATCCAACCTTAAAGTTGGCAGGCTGGCGAAGAGCCCAAGCGGCCTTCATGTTTTTCAGGAAATCTGGATGAGGTTTCCTGAAACTTTCATAAAATAAATAAATGCATTTTCCTAACTTCACAAACATGCCCAAGTTCATGTGACACTGTCACATGAGGGAACATGTTTAAATAAACTTTTACTTTATTTTATTAAAAAGCTTTGTAACCCATTCAATCTCCCTGAGGCAGCTCGGTGCGCAAAAGAGCACAGCCTGACTCTCCCTCCTTCCCCTGCCCACACAGGTAGCACTGAGCACTATCGGCCGCGCGTTACGCTGGGCGGGCCTTAATTGGCCCGCCCGCATAAAATGGCAGCGCACAGCCGATCACGGGTGGCGATCAGCTCTGCGCCCGGCCCAGCCCACTCCCACCCAGCCTGCCCACCATAGGAAAAATTCTCCCCATAAGCTGCTTGTAAAATGTGATCAAATTTAACTGAACAGATACTAACTAAATCCAGACAAAACCACTTCATTTTTGTCATATTCAGATAATGTGGCCTGCATTGCAACCAGGGAAAATGAATATACGTAGATGATATCATGCTTCTTGAGTGTGGCTAAGGCTGCATCCATCCTGGTACATGTTGAATATTCCATTACAATCAATGTTAGAGACTCTTTGAGGGGTCATGAGATGAGCCATTTGTCACAGCCCACTCCTCCTTTGCTACATACTATATATATGTAACTGTGACACTGAGTCAGAGAAATCAACTAATGGAGTTAGAGATATAAATTCCATGTCAGTCCGTTTCACTCTTTATGGCTTTGCGTGTTTTACTTAAAAGCAGTCAGCTGGGTGATTGAGCACAAAAAGAGATGAGAATGGGGATGATCTTGACTTATTTTGCAATACTGAAATAGAGGGGAGAGTGAATTTTACATCTCTGTACAGCCCATTTTACATCTCTGCTGGTGTGTCAAGTAAATGGGAATGAAAATTCAATTTTCACCTTTATGTACTGTTTGAAATGAGCAGTTAAGTTTCGGAGATTGGGGCAAGATTATCCCTGTGGGCTTCAGAATCCCGCCATCAGAGTCAAATGGGGGTCAGGCCTCCAAAGGAACGCCTGCGATTGCAGCTGAAACCAGGCAGGCATGGAGGGCCTCAAAGCCAGCCTTGAGTACTTACTGCCCCCAGGTCTGCCTTTGGGTCTCCATCAGGCAGTTACCCTGTCCCCCACTGTCCCCCCGGACCAACAATAAACCTTAATAGGCCTTTAACATGCTAAATTGGCTACCCACTGCTTTCAGGTGGGTACCCTTTCTGCTCCCCATCCTGCCTTTGGGGAAGTGCCTCAAGGGCGGGATGATGCTGTGAAATTGGCACGTCAGCCAATGGTGCGAGTTTATGCCCCCACTTGCCTCTGCGTTCACAGAAAATCCGGACCTACAATTTCAGTCCATGGTCCATTATGACTGCCTCTGAGCTCCATTTTGTGCCTTTTTCCAAGATATCCACAGGTTGTAACGTTCATTACCGTACATTATGTCATGATCATAAGACCATAAGACCATAGGACGTTGGAGCAGAAGTAGGCCATTCGGCCAGTCGAGTCTGCTCCGCTATTCAATGAGATCATAGTGGATCTGATAATCCTCAACTCCACTTTCCTGCCTTTTCTCCATACCCCTTGATTCCCTGACTGATTAAAAATCTGTCTATCTCAGCCTTGAATATACTTAACGATCCAGCCTCTTTAGCCCTCTGCAGTAAAGAATTCCACAGATTGACTACCCCCTGAGAGAAGAAATTCCTCCTTATCTCTGTCATAAATGGATGACTCCTTCCACTGAGATTATGCTCTCTGGTCCTAGACTCTCCCACAAGGGGAAACAACCTCTCAGCATCTACCCTGTCAAGCCCCCTAAGAATCTTATTTGTTTCAATAAGGTTTCCTCTCATTCTCCTAAACTCCAATGCGTACAGACACAACCTACTGAACCTCTCCTCATAAGAAAATCCCTCCATACCCGGGATCAACCTAATGAACCTTCTCTGGGCTGCTTCCATTGCCAGTATATCTTTCCTTAGATTAGGGGAACAAAATTGTTCACAGAATTCTAGGTGTGGTCTAACTAGTACCTTGTATAGTTTTAGCAAGACTTTACTATTTTTATACCATTATTATTTTATTTCCATTAGTAGGAGAGACTAGGACCTGAGGGCACAGCCTCAGAGTAAAGGGAAGGCCTTTGAGAACAGAGATAAGGAGAAACTTCTTTAGCCAGAGAATGGTGAATCTATGGAATTCATTGCCACAGAAGGCTGTGGAGGCCAGGTCATTGAGTGTATTTAAGACCGAGATAGATAGGTTCTTGATTGGTAAGGGGATCAAAGGTTACGGGGAAAAGGCGGGAGAATGGGGTTGAGAAACTTATCAGCCATGATTGAATGGTGGAGTAGACTCGATGGGCCGAATGGCCTAATTTCTGCTCCTATGTCTTATGGTCTATACTTCATTCCCTTTGAAATAAAAGTCAACATTCCATTTGCCTTCCCTATTGCCTGCTGAACTTGTATGCTAGCTTTTTGTGATTCATGCACGACGACCCCCAAATCCCTCTGTGCTGCAGCTTTCTGCAGTCATTCTCCATTTAAATAATAGCCAGCTCATCTATTCTCCCTGCCAAAGTGCATAACCTCACATTTCCCACATTGTATTCTATCTGCCAAGCTTTTGCCCACTCACTTAACTCCATCCCTCTGTGGACTCCTTGTGTCATCCTCACCATTTGCCTTCCCACCTATTTTTGCGTCATCCACAAACTTGGTGATAGTACATTCACTTCCCTCATCCAAGCCGTTAATACACATTGTAAATAATTGTAGCCCCAGCACTGATCCCTGTGGCACTCCACTAGTTACAGGTTGCCATCCTGAAAATGTCCCCCCTATCCCAACTCACTGGGCTGGATTTTGCCATCGGTGAGCAGGGGGCAGGACCTGCTCACCGACAGCAAAATGATGTGGGATGACATTGGGGGGAACCCCCGCCGTCATCCTGTCCCATTTAAATTTTCAGGAAGGCGGGGGCACAACGAGATCAGCTGTCCGCCCACCGACCTTATGGTTGGTGGGCAGGCCAGGAGCCCCGGCGGACTTTTGAAAAAACATGAAACCACATCCATCGGTAGGATGAGGTTTCATGTAGGGTTTAAAAAAGTTTATTAAAGTTTCAGTGAAATTTATTAACATGTCCCATCTCGTGTGACATTGTCACATGAGGGGGACATATTAAGGTTTTCATTATTTTTCTATTTTTAAAGTTTATACAGCTGTTAGCGATCTCCCTGAGGCAGCACTTAGCCTCAGGGAGATGTGCGCTCTTTCATGCGCATGCGCGAAAGAGCGTACTCTTGCATTGGGGAATCCCCCCCGCCCGCACAGGAAGCGCATAGTGGTGGACGTCACGCTGGGCAGGCCTTAATTGGCCTGCCCACTTAAAATGGCGGCAGGGCCCACTTCTCCGGCAGGGATCGGAGATTGGGTCAGTCCCGCCCGCCTGACAGGCAGAAAATTCTGCCCATTGTCGTCTATTAATTAGCCAATCCGTGCTAATATACTACCCAAAACATCATGGGCTCTTGTCTTATTAAGTAGCCATATGTGCGGTACCTTATCAAACACATTCTGGAAATCCAAATATATTACATCTACTGGTTCCCCTTTATCTATCCTGCTTGTTACCTCCTCAAAGAATTCTAATAAATTTGTCAGGCATGATTTTCCCTTCATGAAGCCATACAGACTTTGCTTGCTTAGATTATGTATTTCTAAATGCTCTGCTATTACATTCTTTATAATAGACCCTAACATTTTCCCAATGACAGATGTTAAACTAACTGGCCTATAGTTACCTGTTTTTTCATCTCGCTTCCTTTTTGAATAAGGGTGTTACACTGGAAGATTTCCAATTCTCTAGAACTCTATCAGAACCCAAGGATTCTTGGAAGATTACTACCAGTGCATCCATTATTTCAGTAGTTACTTCCTTTAATATCCTAGGATGCAACGCATCAGGTCGAGGGGACTTATTTGCCTTTAGCCCCATTAGTTTACCTCATACTTTTTCTTTAGTGACAGTTATTGTATTTTCTCCCTCCCCCGCTTTTGCCCTTTGATTATTTAGTATTTTTAGAATGTTATTAGTGTCTTCTACTGTGAAGACTGATGCAAAGTGTTTACTCAACTCCTCTGCCATTTCCTGGTTCCCCATTATTTCCCCAGCCTCACTCTGTAAGGGACCTATGCTCACTTTGGCCTCTCTCTTCATTTTTATGTATTTAAAGAAGCTCTTACTGATCGTTTTTATATTACTTGCTAGTTTAACCTCAAAGTTTATTTTCTCCCCCTTTATTTTTTTTGGTCATCTTTTGTTGGATTTTAAAGCTATCCCAATCCTCTGGCTTACCACTATTATTTGCCTTATTGTATGTTTTTTTTTCCTTCAATTTGATACTATCCATAACTTCCTTGGTTAACCATAGTTGGTTTACCCCCTTCCTAGAGTGCTTCTTCCCCACTGGGATATAACTTTGTTGTGAGTCATGAACTATTTTCTTAAACATCTGCCATTGTTCATCAACCATCTTCTCTGCTAAACTCCTTTCCCAATCCACTCCAGCCAACTCTGCCCTCATTCCTTTGTAATTACCCTTATTTAAGTTTAGCACAGTTGTTTCTGACCCAAGTTTCTCACTCCCAAACTGAATGCTAAATTCTACCACGTTATGGTCACTGTTTCCTAGGGGACCTTTTACTCTGAGGTCATTTATTAAACCTGCCTCATGACACATTACCAGATCCAAAATAGCCTGATTCCTGGTTGGATCCACAATATATTGTTCTGGGAAATTGTCCCGGATACACTCTGTGAATTCTTGCTCATGGCTAACTCTGCCAATTTGATTTTCCCAATCTACATGAAGATTAAAGCCACTCATGATTAATGTACTGCCTTTTTAACATGCCCTCATTATCTCCTGATTTAATCTCTATCCTACAGTATAGGTACTATTAGGGGGCCTATGGACTACTCCCACCAGTGTCTTCTTCTCCTTGTTATTTCTTACCTGCACCCATATGGATTCTACATCTTCCAATCCAAGATCATTCCTTGCTATCGTACTTATTCCATCTCATACTAACAAAGCTACCCCACCACACTTTCCTTCCTGCCTGTCCCTTTGAAACGTCACATACCCCTGAATATTTAGTTTCCCAGTTTTGATCTCCTTGTAACCATGGGCAAAATTTTTGGGTTGGCGAGCGGGGGCAGTGCCCGCTCACCAACACGTAAAATGACACGAGGGGACGTCAGATTTCCAGTTTGGCTGGTGTGCAGCTGACTTAAAATAGTTAAATGAGCTGCCTGTCCAACCTTAAGGTGGCCTTCGCATTTTTCATGGAACCTCATCTACGGGCGGGTTGAAGTTTCATGAAGTTTTTATAAATTAAATAAAGCTTTTCATTAATGTTCCTTGACATTTCCCAGCTCATGTGACAGTGTCACATGAGGGGGCATGTCTTAAATTATTTTCTTTTCTTTATTTAGCTTTTAAAAATTTTAACTAACCTCCCTGAGGCACCTCTGTGCCTCAGGGAGATTTCTGCGCTCTTTCACACGCATGCGTGAAAGAGCGCAGGCCCCAACTCAGGAAATACTCTCCGCCTGCACAGGAAGCGCTCAGCACTTCCGGGTGTGCATCACACTGGGCGGGACTTAATTGGCCCGCCCACGTAAAATGGCGGCGCGGACCCGATCGGTGGTGCTGATTGGGTTCATGCCCACTCCCACCCATCCCCGCAAAACCCCCCCAACGGAGGGAAAATTCTGCCCCATGTTCCCCTTATGGCTATAAGATCATGCCCATTAACCTCTATTTGTGCTGTTAATTCATTTATTTTGTTCCGAATACTACATGCATTTAAGTAAAGAGCCATTAATTTTGCTTTTTTACCAATTTTTCCCCCTATTGATCCTATTTGCTGTTTTTTTTTATGCTTGTGCACTCTGTCCCTTCCTGTCACACCCTGGCTATCATTACCTAAATGGCTGCCCTGCAATGCTGACATATCCTTTTGCTTTGTAGGCCTATGTATCCCCTTTCCAGAACTCTCCCTCCCTCTGTTTAGCTTAAAGCCCTCTACAGCGCTAGTTATTCGATTCACCAGGACACTGGTCCCTGCATGGTTCAAGTGAAGCCCATCCCACCGGAACAGCTCCCTTCTACCCCAGTACTGGTGCCAGTGCCCGATGAACTGAAACCCATTCCTCCCACACCAATCTCTGAGCCACGCACTTAACTCCTTGAATTTATTTACCCTACGCCAGTTAGCCCATGGTTCAGGTAGTAATCCCGAGATTATTACCTTGGAGGTTCTGCTTTTTAATTTAGCTCCTAACTGCTCATATTCTTTCAGCAGAACCTCCTTTCTAGTCCTATCAACATCGTTGGTACCAACGTGGTTGATGACAACTAGATCCCTCCCCTCACACTCCAATTTCCTCTTCAGCCCTAAGGAGGTGTCCTTAACCCTGGCACTGGGCAGGCGACACAGCCTCTGAGACTCACGCTCACGGGTGCAGAGAACAGTGTCTATCTCCCCAACTATACTGTCCCCTCCCACTACTACATTCCTATTTCCTCCCCTGACTTGAATGGCTCCCTGTACCTCAGTGCTGCGGTCAGTTCACTCATCCTCTCTGCAGTCCCAGCTCTTGTTCACACAGCTTGCAAGAACCTGGTACCTGTTGGATAATTGCAGAGGCCAAGGCTCCTTGAACGCTACCCCCTGGGTCCCCATACCTGCCTCACCTGCAGTCACACCCTCCTGTCCCTGATCACAGACCAAATTTGAATTACCTAATCTGAGGGGTGTGGCTGCCTCCTGAAGCAAGGTGTCCAGGTAACCTTCCCCCTCCCTGATGTGGCATAATGTCTGCAGCTTGGACTCAAGCTCTTCAACTCAGATCTGAAGTTCCTCAAGCAGCAAATACTTAGTACAGATGTATCCAGCAGACCCCACATGCTGCAGCAGCAACACATCACCCATCCTGCCATCACTATTGTATTTCATTTAAGTTATTAATTGATTACTCTAGTATCCCTGCTCTTTACACTTGAAGAATCATTCGCTCTTTACACTTTATTGCAATTAACTTTCTTATACTTAACAAGCTATTTTTATGAAAAAGAAAGAAAAAAAGGCTAGAGACCTAAACACAAACTAAATACCTTACTTTTACTTTAAAGACTAGAAATACTCACCAATCAACTGCTTTCTCTGCACTCATGTCACGTTATGGTTCGTGACATCACTCTACTGCTGGTCTTTGATAATAGTTGATTGTGGCGGTGGACTCCGGTATTAGATACTATACAGTACTCTGTACTAGATACAGGGTCACCTGACATGGGAGTTGAAGGTCAGATAGCACATGTTGAAGCCTGTCTTGATAGAATTCAGTTACTGCAGGTATATGTTCATCTTAGGAAAATGTGTTATTAATAAAGTTAGCTCAGCTACAATGTCGACGGCCTGTGTACATCATTAAAACAAAAAGCAAGACATGTCAGAAATAAACTGAACGCAACCATGGAGGTTCTGAAACATTGACAGAGCTCAGTTTGGAGGCTAACCTCGCCGAAAACTGGAGGAGGTTCCAGGAGCGATTCAAGCTGTACCCCAAAGTGACAAGCAATGATAAAGAAGACCCTCAGATACAGTCTTCCATCTTTCTTCACATAGCAGGGGAAGAAGCCCTCAAAATCTATAACAAATTCACGTTTGAAAGTGAGGAGAAACGAAATGACTTGAAAGAAATAGTGGAAAAATTCAAAGCCTACTGCAATCCTAAGAAAAACATCACATATGAAAGATACCAATTTTTTACGTGCATGCAAGGCTGTGAAAACATTAGTCAGTATGTAGCTGAGCTGAGAAAATGAGCAAAATCATGTGAATTTGGAGAGCTTGAAGAATCACTCATCCAAATTGGAATAATTTGCGGGATGGCAAATGACACTCTGAGAGAACGACTTTTGAGAGAAGTTGATCTCACGCTGGAGAAAGCAATAAGTATCTGCAAAGTGGCAGAGACAATGAAATACCAGATTAAACAGGCTGCAGAAGATGATAAGCCACACACAGTCAAGCAGTTAGAATCAGTTAAACAGAAACAGCCCCGGGAAAGAACGAATAGACAATCTGAACACAAAAAGAACAAAACTGCTATTAAAACGTTTAAATGCAGCTGGATAAAAGCGTTTACCACATAGTTGTCCATCCTACGGAAAGCAGTGTAAGAACTGTGATAAACTAAATCACTTCGCCAAGATGTCTAAATCAAAGAAAGTGCACACGATTGAAACAGACACTGAAACTGAACTTTTTGTTGGTGCAGTAACAACAAATTCCAAAGAAGATGAATGGAAGGTTGATTTAAAAATTGCCAACATGATGGTGAATTTCAAGCTTGACACAGGTACACAAGCAAATGTCACTCCCATAAACCTGTATCATAAGATAAGCAAAGAAAAACGGTTAACTAGAACCAAAGTGAAGCTGTCCACTTATACAGGTGAAAAAATTGCAGTATAAGGCAAGTGCACACTTAAAGTGAACTACAAAAATCAGTCTCAAGCACTTTCATTCATAGTGGTGAGAACTGGTGCAAAATCCACACTTGGAATCAAAGCTTGTGAAAATCTGAAACTAATCAATAAAACAATAACTGTCAACACTGATGACATCCTGAGCGAGTATAAAGATGTGTTCCAGAGGATTGGTTGCCTAAAGGAGAACACACCATCAAGATTGACGAAACTGTGACACCCAAAATACACCCCCCCAGGAAAATAAAAGTAATGCTGAAAGACTAACTGAAAGCAGATTGGACAGAATGGAGAAACTTCACATCATCAAGAAAACAAAGTGACTTAATCCAATTGTAATTGTAGAAAAATCAGATGGGGATCTGCGAGTCTGTCTGGACCCCAGAGACCTAAACTAGGCAGCACAAAGAGAGCGTTATCAGCTGCCCACAGTAGAAGAGATCACGTGTAAGCTAGCCAATGCTAAATGCTATTCAGTCTTGGATGCGAGTTCAGGCTTCTGGCAGGTCAAGCTGGATGAACGCAGCTCCTATCTCTGTACCTACAACACACCATGCAGGCGATACAGGTTTTTACGCTTACCTTTTGGTATTAATTCAGCTCCGGAGGTGTTCCACAGAACAGTGAAACAACTGCTTGATGTGTTAGAGGGCGTGGAAACCTATATTGGCCATGTGCTGGTCTGGGGAGCCTCACGAGAAGAACATGACCACAGACTGAGGCAGGTGCTGGCCAGAGCTAGAGAAAGGAAACTCAAGTTGAAGAAGGAAAAGTGCAAAATAGATCTTCATGGAATCAAGTACTTGGGACATGTGCTAACAAGTGAGGGACTGAAGCCGGACCCAAGTAAAATCGAAGCAGTCGTGAACATGCCACCCCCCAGAGTGTAAGAAAGACTTGGAGAGGTTTTTGGGAATGATGACCTATTTTGGGAAATACATTCCGAAGATGTCAGACCTGACAGCACCTCTCAGAAACTTCTACAAAATGATGTGAAGGGCACTGGGAACAAAGTCACCAGGGAGCTTTGACCAGTATGAAGAGAACACTGACCCAGGCAGCAGTGTTAAAGTATTACGATGTCAGTCACTGGCCAAGATCTCAGTGGATGCTTCAAAGACTGGCCTGGGAGCTGTCCTCTTGCAAAATGAGGCACCAGTGGTATATGATTCAAAGGCGATGACTGAAACACAGCAGCAGTATGCCCAGATAAAGAAAGAAATGCTTGCAATTGTGTTTGGCCTAGAACACTTCCACCAATTTGTCTATGGCAAAGACGTGGACATGGAGTTTGATCATAAGCCTTTGGAAGCTACACTTAAAAAGCCCTGAGCTGTACACCAGCAAGAATCTAAAGATTACTAATACGTCTGCAGAAGTACCAGGTCAGTACCAGGTTAAATACAAACCGGGCAAGGAAATGTACATCGCAGACACTCTGTCACGTGCATACCTACCCATCACGGAGGAAGAGGATAAGGAAACGGAAGCACAGGTTCACATGCTGATAATGAACTGTGGCTGTAACTAAACTGGATGAGATCAGGGAAACGACCAAGAGCGACGCCACCCTGAGAAAGCTGCAGCAAATTGTGCAAACTGGCTGGCCCACACATTGGAGCGGAGCCCCTTCTGCTGTACAAGAATACAGGAACTTTTGTGAGGAACTTCAGGTAGCAGAAGGAATACTTTTCAAGGGAGAAAAGGTCATAATTCCTGCAATACTGAGGAAAGAAATGCTGCAGCGCATACATGAAAGTCACCTCGGCATAGAAACATGCAGGAGAAGAGCTTGAGATGTAATGTATTGTCCTGGATTGGGAGCACAAATCAGGGAAATGGTGAATGTGTGTGCAATGTGCCAAAAGTACAGTAAATCACAACAAAAAGAACTACTTCAACCACACAATGTTCCAGAGAGGCCCTGGCAGAAAATTGGAGTGGACTTGTTCACATTTGACAACAGTGAGTACCTACTGGCAGTAGATTATTACTCAAAGTTTTTTGAGTTTATGCTGCTGAGAGATGATAGTAAGAGCATCACTGTAATAAATTATTTAAAATCAATTTTTGCTCACCACGGTATACCTGAAGTGCTCATCTCAGATAATAGTCCACAATTCTCAAGCACTGAATTTCACAAATTTGCACAGGACTAGGAGTTTTGCCACACTACGTCAAGTCCCAAATATCCATAATCCAACGGAATGGTGGAATGTACCATGCTGACCTTAAAACACCTGTTGAAGAAGGCAAAGGAGAGACCCCTACCTGGCTCTGCTGGATCTCAGGAATACTCCATTAGAGGGCATTGGATTATCTCCAGCACAGCTCCTGATGGGGAGAAGACTAAGAGCTAAGCTTCCAACTGTGCCCCAACTGTTATTTCCACAGCCAGTGAGCTACAGCATCCAGGATCTGCTCAAATTGAGACAGCAGAAGCAGAAACAGTACTTTGATGGAGGCGCCCGACCTCTGCCTGACCTGAACATGGGAAAGCCAGTGAGGATTCAGCATGAAGGGATCTGGAATTCTGCTGTCACAGGAATCACAGGAGAACCAAGGTCTTACATGTTGCAGACTCCAAATGGACAACAATACAGGAGAAACTGGAAATCCTACGGAAAACAAATGAAACGCAACCCTGCTCTGAAACATGAAGTGTAGCTGAAGATCAAAAACCAGAATGCACCAGTGAAGCAACAGATAACCAGACTAAGTCTGAGAGTCCAGAAAACTATTCAAGGGGTGGTAGTGACACAGAGCTGGAGAAGTCCCCTTGTCCTGCAAAATCATTTGAAACTTCCAGTGGAAGAATTGTGAAAAAAAACAGAGATACCGAGATGAGAAAGACAAAACAGACTGATCAAAACAGAGTGAGAAAGAATAGATGAGAGACTTTGGGCAGGATTATTTACCTTGTCGGGCGGGCACGGGGGCAGTCACGAAGCCAACCGCCACCCGCGATCAGGCCCCAGCCTCGAATTAATGGCCGGCCAACCTGAATCACATGCTGCAATGCTGAGTGCTGCTTGGGTGGGGGTGGGAGGTGGGCGAGCACGGAAGTTTGCACGTGTCCGTGGGTGCGTGTACTGAAAGCTCCCTGAAGGCACAGAGATGCCTCAGGGAGCTGAAGATTTTTACAAACACAAATAAAGAACTTAAAAATGTTAAAAACATGTCCCCTCATGTGACCCTGTCACATGGGCAGGGACATGTTATAAATGAGATTCGATCATTTTTATTGTATTTTTAGTTCCTGTTGGAAACTTTATCCCATCCCTGGATGCGGTTTATAAAAAATCCAAAGGCCATCTGGCTGATTCGCCTGCCCATCAACCATAAAGTTAGACAGGGAGCAAAAATTTCCACTTAATTTTTAATTTGATGGCCTTAATAGGCCTGCTAATTGTCGCTGGGCGCGCTGCCAACTCCTGTGCGTGCCCGCTGACCGAAATAACGCACGTCATTTTACGCTCAAAAGGGTCGGGCGCATGCCCGCCCACTCATCTAAAATTTCTGCCCTTTGTGTACTTGAGTTGTATAAAAGTTTTTAAAAAGAAAGGGAAATATCATGATAATAGTTGATTGTGGTGGTAGACTCCAGTATTATATACTATACGGTACCCTTACTCAATATGGGGTCACCTGACCTGGGGGTTGAAGGTCAGATTGCACATGCTGGAACCTGTCTTGATAGAATTCAGTTACCGCAGATATATGTTCATGTTAGGAAAATGCGTTATTAGTAAAGTTAGCTCAGCTGCAATGTCGACGGCCTGTGTGCATCATTGAAACAAAAAACACGACACATTAGGATGTCTACAGTGCTCAGCTGGAGACAGTGTTTGTGTAGAATTATTATTAATTGGCGACCAAACTTCCTGCTAGTAATAAAAGCGAAGCTGCAATTTGTCAAGGTTTGTAGTTCCCAATTGTGAGAAATGAGAGCCGTATTAACATTTAGAAAGTCACCTCCATCAGGTAAAATTATTGGATTGAGGCCAACTGGTTAAGTGATAACTGATTAAGGTGTTTAATGGTGATGAGATCATTATCTTTCATAGCATGGCATTAGCCTTCATGCAACACACCAATTTCCTCATTGAGCAAAGTCATGTTGAACAGTGGTTCTTTTCCCTTTGAACTTTATTTGAACTCTGCACTGAAACAGTCATGTCTTTCAGCTTCTGTATGCTGAGAGAATGTTTCTCAACGATGTCATCTAATACCAGTTAGCTAGTTGTTGGTTTATTCAAACACAAACCGCCAGGAACTCCAACAAACTGAAACTCTGCGGGTTTGAAGCAATCGTATCTGTCTTTGCATTGTATTCACTCAATTGACCTTGTCCTCCACAGGATAGGCTTTCTTTCAGAGTTAAGCCTGCTGCCTATTTGCACTTGGATATCAATACACTGCACAAGCAGTGGCTGCGAAATTAGGCTCAGTGGGAAGGTAAAGAAATGACGTGTGCAGCATTTTCTGCCACTATTGGAATGGCTCGCACTGCATCGGGTGCTGGGGAAGGTGCCAGCGTGTGCATGCCATGCATGCATCTAAAGTGCCAGGGGCACTCAGTTCCATCAACGGTTGAGGCTGATTTGACATACACTTTTGAAACTTGGACCATGCAGGTCCACTGACCTTGTGTTCAGCTGCATGAGGGACACCCCCTCCCCTCACCTCCACTAGTACTATTTAAAGGGCAAGCGTACAGGGAGGGCAGAGGAGCTGGTCACCTGTACAAACCAACTCTACAATGGGGGCTATAGTAGCAGTGATGCTGGATCTGCAACATGACAAACAAAT
The DNA here is from genome assembly GCF_964194155.1 of Cetorhinus maximus. NCBI lineage: Eukaryota > Metazoa > Chordata > Chondrichthyes > Lamniformes > Cetorhinidae > Cetorhinus > Cetorhinus maximus. The sequence goes on along the minus strand of NC_135888.1, from coordinate 61,402,372 downwards.
TGAGCAGGGGCTGCGGAGATGGGGAGTTCTGCAAAGAGGGAGAAGAGGAGGAGGAGGAGGAGGAGGGCTGTCCACAGAATGCCCTAACCAGCAGACGTTTTCAGGGAGTGTTTCTCTTAACTCCACCTCCCCCAGCAGCAAAGCCTGAGGCGCCTCAGATTCAACAAGGGTCAGAACTGCGCCATCTCTTTCAACAGGACCTGCAGCCTCACACCAGGGTGAGGATGGCACTGCCTTTGGAGTCAAGGTCACTATTGCCATAAACTTCAACCGAATCATTCTGGAGCGATTAGGCACCACAGTGAATATCTCCCAGTATGCTATCCATCACTACGCTCAGGAGGTGGCAAGGCCATGTGTGTGAGGAAAGGCGATTTCATTGCATTCTTGCTATACAGAGAAGAGCAGGATAAGTGGGCACATGGCTTTGCCAGGATAGCGGGATTCTTGATAGTGCAGGGCACCATCGACTGCAGGCATGTGGCACTGTGGAGCCCCATGTAAATGGGGAGAGATACAGAAACTGAACTTACTCTAGAAATGTACAGTGTGACCATGCATTGGCCATTATGCCAGTGAATACCTGCTATCCTGTCAGCAACCATGATGCCTTCATCTTGAGGCAGTCTGCTGTTCCCGCTGTCTGTGGATCATCAAGAAGAACCAGATAGTCGCTGCTTAGGGACAAGGGGTATGCCCTCCACACACACGGCTGATGACCACCTTCTGCTGTTCGCTCACACGAGAATGGGCTCCTAGCTCTGCACAATGCCGACTATTACGTTAGAGTCGGACTCCTCCATGTTCCTTCACAGACAGGAGGCTATATAACAGGCTAGTCATTGCACAAAGCATCTCAGTGTGCATCGTCATCAGTATACTCCTGTATGCCACCCTAACAATGTCCTCACCTGAGTTCCTCTGAGCAGATTCTGTGCGTGACCTCGCCCTTTGGTGAACTGGCACTGGAACTGGCTGCAGCTCTCTGGCCTGGCTACAGCCCACTCACTCCCAATGACTCACCACATGTAGACCCCTATTCTACACTACCCACTAAAGTCCACGCAGTGCCAGTATCTGAGCTGGTGGCTGTGAATGTCACATCAAGTGATATTGATGCTTCGTTTGTTGCTCTCTCTCTTCATCCTGGGTGTGCTTTGGCTGGGCAGATGGCAGTTCTGGATCTAAATTCAGAAAATCACAAGGGGAGGGTGGCAGTGAGTGCTAAGGGTGGGGTCAGAAGCAGGAGATCCATGGTCTCACCTTCAGCAGCCTGCACTTCATGCCAGAAAGCATAACGAGGGGGAGGTGGAAGTTGAAAAGGGACCTAAGGCGGGAGCATATGTCATGCACAATGTTCTCAGCTGTTCCAGATACAACAGACTCTGTTGTGGCTGACCCCAGGATACAGAGCACCATCTCACTGGGGCTCAGGCTGTGCAGGCAGCTTTGTCCTTCATCGGTTCTGCTTTCTTCCTTCTTGTTATGTATCACCGTGACCTGCAAGAGAGAAAGAAGTTGTGTTTGTGTCGCACTGTGTTTGTTTGGGTGATGCGCCTGCCACAGCTGAATAGTTGGAAGCTTGTGGAAGCAGTGAGAAGTGGATGTGAGGTTGGTGTCATGTGTGAGGGTGAGGTGGAATAACTAAATCTTAGTCGTGAGTCCTGATTTCAGCAGGGTGAGTGATGGGGAAATGGTACATTGGGAAGATTGGTGATGTGGTGGGTATGGACATGTATTCAATGAACTTACTCACCCGTATAACGATATTGAATTTTTTGCAACACTGCTGCCAAGTCATTGTAGCCAGACTCCGGGAATTGACCTCCCTTGCTCCAGTTCCCTTTGAAGGCTGTCCCTTGAAGGCCTCCTGACCCCCTGTGGATACAAGGCCTCCATCCTGTTGATTTCCATCATTAAGGCCTCCAGCGCCACCTTTGTGAATGGGGGAGATCTCTCTCTTCCCTGGTGCTCCATTTTTTTTGCCTCCACTTGCAACAAATCCACTTCAAACAGCCAACAGCAGCGTCCATGTAATGAGTGCAGCTCTCCTTGAAGAGGAGCAGGCTGCTTTAAAAGTTGTAAGCTAGCTGCAACATATGCTAGCCAAGCACACCATTAAGTCTCTTGTTGAGATTCAGGTAACCAGCAGTACAGGCTTAGCTGTACGCTGCAGTCAGGCAAGTGAGGAGGCAGCGCAGCACAAAGCTTGACTGCTGCCTGCTTCAGTGTGACCAGGAAGACCGCAAATCACAACTCCTGCACCCAAAAAATGGGCCCAGTCAAATTATTAGCCAAGGGCCTCCAAACCTGTGAGCCAAGGGCATGTTGCCCTCTGTCTACCCCTCGCCCCCATATCCCTCCAGAGCTCCAGGTCTTCAAAGTAATGATAGCCCAATCCTATTTGCATTTTTATCTCTTATTGGTTGATTTGTTATTTTGCATTTTGTGGGCCTTGAGACTGATGGAAGGGCTACTTTTAGCAATCCATGGGCTAGATTTTCAACTTGTTGCCCAATCTAAAACAACCTATGTGGTTTGACTGTCCATTATAGAAACCGTCCAATACTCTTCTTGAAATAAAATAATCTTGTCGCATATGACAATATGAACAAATCCGAAACAGGACAACCAGATCAGTTAGAATCAGCAGCTTGAGATATATGGGAATTAAAGAGAATAGCAATACTAATTTTAAATACTCGCCCTGGATGTTCTATGTTACATGCCTAGAAACAAAAAAACCAAGAAACCACGCTGGAATACAGAAGTCAATGCTGCATTGTTCTTTTCTTCTCAATCATCTGACTGTAGAGCGATTTCATAAAACCTGGAGCCTTCTGTCGCTAACCGAAATAAGCATTGTCACTATTCCTAAACTGCTGACCACCTGACTTCCCTTCCTGGCTTCCATGTTAGCTGAAATAAAAACAGAAAATGCTGGAAAAACTCAGCAGGTCTGGCAGCATCTGTGAAGAGAGAAATGGGGTAACGTTTCGAGTCCGTATGACTCTCCTTCAGAGCTGAAGACAATTAGGAATGTGATGGAATTTGTACTGTTTAAGGGGGGGCAGTGGAGCAGGTAAAGCAGGAAAGAAGATCAGTGATAGGTGGGAGCTAAGGTGAGATTGACAAAGATGCCATGGACGCAAGGCGAAGGGAGTGTTACTTGTAGTGGTAAGGGCTAAAGAAGGTGCTGATAGTGAAGTAAAAGTAAGAAAATAGAATGTATGAATAGCAGAACAAGGGTCAGCACTCTGTGAAAGAACAATATTGAACAAGTGACAGGTGGCCCTTTTGCGGGGGGCATGGTGGGAGGGAGTGGTGGTTGGGGAAAAAGGATTTAAAAAAGGGATAAAAAAGTGGAGGATTAAAAAGGGATAAAACAATTGATAAATGAAGAAAAATAAAAATAAGTAAATAAAAGGTAACAAATAAATTTCTAAAAAGAAATTCAAAAAGTGGGTGAAGATAGAGGAGAGAGTTCATGGTCTGAAGCTGTTGAACTCAGTGTTAAGTCCAAAAGGCTGTAAAGTGCCTAATTGGAAGATGAGGTGCTGTTCCTCCAGTTTGTGTTGGGCTCCACTGGAACATTGCAGCAGGCCAAGGGTGAACATGTGGGCATGAGAGCAGGGTGGGGTGTTGAGATGGCAAGCGACAGGAAGGTCTGGGTCATGCTTGTGGACACACGAAATGTGTTCCGCAAAGCAGTCGCCCAGTCTGCGTTTAGTCTCCCCAATGTAAAGGAGGCCACATTGGGAGCAGCGAATGCAGCAGACTAAATTGAAGAAGGTGCAAGTGAAATGCTGCTTCGCCTGAAAGGAGTGTTTGGGCTCTTGGACGGTGAGGAGGGAGGAAGTAAAGGGATAGGTGTTGCGCCTTCTGCGATTGCATGGGAAGGTGCTGTGGGAAAGGGATGAGATGTTGGGGCTGATGGAGGAGTGGACCAGGGTGTCCAGGAGGGAATGGTCCCTATGGAATGCCGATGGAGGGGGGTGAAGGGAAGATGTGTTTGGTGGTGGCAACATGCTGGAGTTGGCTGAAATGGTGGAGGATGATCCTTTGAATGCAGAGGCTGGTGGGGTGGTAAGTGAGGACAAGGGGGGCCCTATTCTAGGAGGGAGAAGCAGGTGTGAGGTCAGAGGCGTGGGAGATGGTTCAGACACAGTTGAGGGCCCTGTAAACCACCGTGGGTGGGAAACCTCGGTTAAGGAAGAAGGAAGACATGTCAGAAGTGCCATTTTGGAAAGTGGCATCATCAGAACAGGTGCAACGGAGGTGAAGGAACTGAGAGAATGGGATGGAGTCCTTACAGGAAGCACAGTGTGAGGAGCTGTATTGAGGTAGCTGTGGGAGTCGGTGGGCTTGTAGTGAATATTGGTGGGCAGTCTATCACCAGAAATTGAGACAGAGAGGTTAAGGAAGGGAAGGGAAGTATCAGAGATGGACCATGTGAAGTTGATGGAGGGGTGGAAATTGGAAGCAAAATTGATAAACTTTTCCAGGTCCAGACGAGAGCATGAAGCGGCACTGGAACGGTCATCGCTGTACTGAAAAAAGAGTTGTGGGAGGGGATGTTCCACATACCCCATAAAGACACTGGCATAACTGGGGCCCATGCGGGTACCCATAGCTACGCCTTTTATTTGGAGGAAGTGAGACAAGTTAAAGGAGAAATTGTTCAGTGAGAGAACTAGTTCAGACAGACTGAGTAGTTGTGCGGTGGATGGGGATTGTTCGGTCCTCTGTTCAAGGAAGAAGGGGAGAGCCCACAGGCCATCCTGGTGGGGGATGGAGGTGTAGAGGGATTGGATGTCCATGGTGAAGAGGAGACGATTGGGGACAGGGAACTGGAAATTGTTGATATGACGTAGGGCATCAGAGGAATCACAGATGTAGGTGGGAAGAGACTGGACAATGGGAGAGAGAACAGAGTCAAGATAGGCAGAAATGAGTTCCATGGGGCAGGAACAGGCTGACACGATCGGTCTACTGGGACAGTCCTGTTTGTGGATTTTGGGGAGGAGGTAGAAGTGAGCTGTCCAGGATCGGGAGACTATGAGGTTGGAAGCTGTGGAGGGAAGATCTCCAGAGGAGACAAGGTCAGTGACAGTCCTGGAAACAATGACTTGATGTTCGATGGTGGGATCATGGTCCAGGAGGAGGTAGGAAGAAGTATCTGAAAGTTGGTGCTCAGCCTCTGCGAGGTAGAGGTCAGTATGCCAGACAACAACAGCACCACCCTTGTTGGCAGGTTTGATAACAAAGTCAGGATTGGACCTAAGAGAGCGGAGTGAGGCAAGTTCAGATGGAGACAGGTGGGTGAGAGGAGCAGAGAAATTGAGACGGCTGATGTCACGCTGACAGTTCTCAATGAAAAGATCAAGAGCAGGTAAGAATCCAGAGGGGGGGGTCCAGGTGGGGGGAGAATACTGGAGGCGGGTGAAAGGATCTGTAGAACGGGGGGAGGACTTCTGCCTTTTATCTTGTGCAGAAAGGTTTCATATCTGAGTGACAAGAATACTGCTCATCAGGACAAGGAGCCACAAGCAGGGTGACATTCTTAGGAGTTTATTAACAATAGTAAACAGCATACACAAGTGATTAGCACCCATGCCCAGGCTGTGCAACTACTTTTACCTAACTTCCCTAACCCTGCTGCTACGTCTTGGTGCTCCCCGGACTTCCACAGCGGAGGTGGAGGCAGCCTGCTGACTGCTACGCCCTGTCTGTGATGACCTTGGCGGGTGTCCTCTGGAGGGCCGAGACTTGGAGGGCCTTGGCCTGCTTTTAGGGTCCTGCTGTGTGGCAGTGGCACCCTCCTTGGCCTGTGAAGCTGGATCTGTGGAGGTCACAGGAAGAGGAGTTTCGGATGGGCTGATCACTCCCAGAGTCACCTGGGTGGTTGGCCCCAGAGCGTGCACCTGCTGATCCTCCTCCCTATGGGTGCCCAAGGACCCCTGGCTGTCTAAGTGAGTGTAAGGGGTAGCTGGAGTGAGATCGAGCTGCCCCGCATCCCTCTCACATACACACTGTTGGAGGCCAACAATGGTGTCAGTGATGGAGTTGAGCCTGTGCAGCAGTGAAGTCCTGGACCAAGGTCTCCATGGCAGCTGCTTCCTGCCAGTTTTGACCTCTGTGCATTGCAATGCCGGCACTATCACCTCAGCATGAAGACAGATGGACTCCTCCATCGTGCCTTACAATCTGAGGAGTGCAGCGGACATCCCTTCCTGATATTCCCTAGCTTGCCTTTGCAGCTTCAGCAACTATGACATGACTGAGTCCAGAGTCTCGTCATCTGACTCAGACTCAGCAACGTTCTGGTCTCCAGCAGTCCGCCGAGTGCCAGACACCTGGCAAGTCCCTGCTGCCGCCTGCTATGGATCAGACAGTGCGATGTGCTCACCAGATTGTGGCCCCGAGGCTACTCTAAAGCTAGGTCCCACCCTGATGTGTGCCTCTGCGCTGGTGGAGGGTGTGTGTTGGTGTTGTGACGGTACTTCAGGGAGGGTACCTCCAGATTCCTCTTCAGAGGTTTCTCCAGAGCTTGATTGGAGGCCCTGGGTCATGGACTCTGTCGGCTGTTTGGCAGATGTGCCTGTGAAAGCAAGGGAGGATAATTAGTGCATGGCAGTGGCCTGTGAAAGGGGGCACGGCATGGTTTTCTGATAGATGCTGCACTGCTGGATCCTCACTTGGTAGAGCAGCGCCGACCTCACCGTCAGCACAGGACCGGTCCCTGTCATCGCCGGCCAGCTGGATGGCTCTGTTTTCGAATTCTGTCAGAACTTTGATCTCCGGTATCCTTCCACCTGTTTGCGAACTTTCCCTCCTGTTGTGAGCCAGTTTACCCTGCATGAATAGGGATGGGAAGAGTGTATCAGGACGCCTGCCAGGACAGATGATTAGTATGCCAGGCCTGTGTGGGTGGTGAGTGGTCCCATGGATGGGATGAGGATAATGACGGTGTGTGTGGGAGAGTGAATGGTGATGACCCTTGCACTGGCAGTGAGTGAGGGCCTTGTGGATGTGTGATGGGTTTGAGTTTGTGAGTTGGGAGTGATGAAAAGGGTGACTTACCCTGGCGGAACAGAGGAGATCATTCATCCTTTTGCGACTCTGGGTGGCTGTCCTCCTCTGCAGCGCGTTCGCGCTGACCACCACTGCCACCACCTCCCAAGCCGGGTTGGTGACATTGCTACCCATCCTGCGGCCATAGCGGGGGTAGATCAAATCCCATCCGGCCTCCATGGCATCCAACAGTTGCTCGAGGGACCTGTCATTGAAGCGGGGTGGCTGCAGTCTTTTTGCCTTTGCTGGCCTTGTCTCCCGGGCAGCAGTGGTGAGCTGGTGGCGATGACGCTTTGCTGGAGGCTGCCTTTTAAAGATGGCGACCAGCGTGATGCAACAGCGAGGTGATGGCAAGCAGGCGAATGAGAGCCCGCCTGCCATGGAAACGGCGTATATCCCGGGAATGCATAAGTAATGAGGCGGGCTTGGGAAGATACGGCGTGAAAACCCACTATTTTCTTTGGCGGGCAGGACTCCATTTTACCCGCCTTCTACCGCACTCAGTGCACTTCTGGTTGAAAATTCCACCCCAAGTGTGATGTCGGGTAGGTGAGGACTGAAATTCTCCATGATCACAATGCAGGGGCTCTCTTGGAGAATGGACACTAGAATAATATACTTCAGGGCAGAGGAGGTAAAAGAATCACTGACTTTGCCTTTATGAAAAAATAATGGCCAAATCTATATTTGTTTTTATTTGAAAGGGACAAGAACTATATATCACTACTGTCAATAAATGTATCTCAAGCAATAGTTCACTTCAGTCTAATTTATATTACTCTATTCGCCATTTGGTTGTCAGATATTCTTTTATGAAAACAGCATTTTTTAAAAAGTGTGAATATGAAAAATAGTACAGTGTGAGGGATTTCTCTCAGTTCAATATCTAGCCTAATCAAATCAGAATTTGAAGTTATATCACCTAGTTTTATATGGGATATGGGCGTCACTGGCTAGGCCAGCATTTTTATTGCCCTAGTGAGGATAACCACACTACAGGACATTCAAGATCTGGTGCGAACGATCCTTGCAGTCACTGAACCAATTTCTGTCTGTATCCACGCAGGTAATGGGACTGATGCAGTCCTAGGCCCATGGAATTTCAATACCATGTTCATGAGAAGGGTCAAGCAAATGTCTGAATAGATGTTTAAAAGACCAGTCAAATCAGACAACAACTTCACCAATGGCAGCCATGCCTTCAGTGGCCTGGGCCCTAAACTTTGGAATTCCCACTGTAAACCTCTCCTTACCTCTCACCCCTCCTTTAAAATGTTCCTTACAACCTATCATACTTGACCAAGCTTTTGGTCACCATTGCTAAAAGCTTCTTTATGTGGCTCCATGTAAATGTTTCTCTGATGACACTCCTGTGCAGTGCCTTGGGATGTTTTACTAAATTAAAGGCTCTATATAAATGCAAGTTGTTGTTGGTGCTCAAATGCTGTAGCGCACTAGGCCTGCTCTTAAGAGAGCTTCATCCTAACAATTGGCCATTGTCCTTGTGCTCTGCTTCCTCATGAATTCAAGTGCTTTCCTGCATGAGCAGGAAGAAGTGAGCTTTTGCTCACCCAAGGTTTTGGCATGAAATGAAGCACTCCCCTGACTCCACATGCCGATTAGTGCACTGAGACTAATCCTGGAATAAAGCAGTATCGAGCAGTGGAATAGCACTGAGGAGAACATCAAGCAGGATTTGATTAAGGAGTGGAACAGGCTTGGGGTAGGAGGGTGGGATACTGTGTGTGGGCTGTGGGAAGGAACCCCTATGTGAATGGGTGATGCGTTAATGTAGCTTTTGAAGATGTAATGGCCTGACCAATGATTAAATATACCAATATATATAGTTTTTCATTCGTTCATGGGATGTGAGCATCACTGGCTAGGCCAGCATTTGTTGCCCATCCCTAATTGCCCTTGAGAAGGTGGTGGTGAGCTACCTTCTTGAACCGCTGCAGTCCATGTGGTGTAGGTACACCCACAGTGCTGTTAGGGAGGGAGTTCCAGGATTTTAACCCGACAACAGTGAAGAAACGGTGATATATTTCCAAGTCAGGATTTTTAAAAATGCTTCCATGGGACTTGGGCATTGCTGGCTAAGCCAGCATTTTTTATTCCCATCCATATCTGCCCTTGAGAAGGTTGTGATAAGCTGCCTTCTTCAACCGCTGCAGTCCATGGTGTGTGACTTGGAAGGAAACTTGCAGGTACTCGTGTTCCCATGCATCTGCTGCACTTGTCCTTCTAGGTGGTAGAGGTCGTGAGTTTGGAAGATGCTGTCGAAGGAGTCTTGGTGAGTTGTTGCAGTGCATCTTGTAGATGGTACACACTGCTGCTACTGTACGTCGGTGGTGGAGGGAGTGGATGTTGAAAGTAATGCATGGGGTGGCAAACGAGTAGGCTGCTTTGACTGGGATGGTGTCAAGTTTCTTGAGTGTTGGTGGAGCTGCGCTCATCCAGGCAAGTAGGGGGTATTCCATCACACACCTGACTTGTGCCTTGTAGATGGTGGACAGGCTTTGGGGAGTGAGGAGGTGAGTTACTCGCCACAGGATTCCTAGCCTTTAACCTGCTTTCGTAGCCACAGTATTTATATGGCTAATCCAGTTCAGTTTCTGCTCAATGTTAACACCCAGGATGTTGATGGTGGGGGATTCAGCGATGGTAATGCCATTGAATGTCAAGGGGCAATGGTTAGATTCTCTCTTCTGGAGATGTTCATTGCCTGGCACTTGTGTGGTGCAAATGTTACTTTCCACTTATCAGCCTAAGCCTGAATGTTGTCCAGGTCTTGCTGCATTTGGACATGGATTGTTTCAGTATCTGAGGAGTCACGAATGGTGCTGAACATTGTGCAATGATCCGTGAATATCCCCACTTCTGACCTTACGACGGATGGAAGGTCATTGATGAAGCAGCTGAAGATGGTTGGGCCTAGGACACTACCCTGAGGAGCTCCTGCAGTGATGTCCTGGAGCTGAGATGACTGACCTCCAACAATCACAACCATCTTCCTTTGTGCTAGGTATGACTCCAACCAGTGGAGACTTTTCCCCCTGATTCCCGTTGGTTCCAGTTTTGCTAGGGCTCCTTGATGCCACACTCGGTGAAACGCTGCCTTAAAGTCAAGGACAGTCACTCTCACCTCACCTCTGGAGTTCAGCTCTTTTATCCATGTTTGGGCCAAGGATATGATGAAGTCAGGAGCTGAGTGGCCCTGGCAGAACACAAATTGAGCGTCAGTGAGCCGTTTATTGCTGAGTAAGTGCCGCTTGATAGCACTGTCAATGGCACTTTCCATCACTTTGCTGATGATCAAGGGTAGATTGATAGGACAGTAATAGGACAGGTTGGATTTGTCCTGCTTTTTGTGTACAGGACATACCTTTGCAGTTTTCCACATAGCCGGGTAGATGCCAGTGTTGTAGCTGCACTGGAACAACTTGGCTACGGGCACACAAGTTCTGGAGCACAAGTCTTCACTACTATTGCCAGAATATTGTCAGGGCTCATAGCCTTTGCAGTGTCCAGTGCCTTCAGCTGTTTCTGGTATCATGTGGGGTGAAGCGAATTGGCTGAAGGCTGAATATGGCGATAAGATTTCTATATGTATGGATGCCTTCCCTCTCATATGTTTGATTAAAAATCTTCTCCTTATACCATTCTTTTGAGCTAGCATTTGGAGTCAGGCAACCTGTTCCTCAACAAAAACAGAATTACCTGGAAAAACTCAGCAGGTCTGGCAGCATCGGTGGAGAAGAAATCAGTTAACGTTTCGAGTCTTCATGACCCTTCGGCAGAACTGAGTATAGTTAGGAGAAAGGTGAAATATAAGCTGGTCTAAGGTGGGGGTGCGGGGGGAGAGAGAAGTTGAGGGTGTGGTGATTGTGGAGATAAGCAAGCAGTGATAGGAGCAGATAATCAAAAGATGTCACAGACAAAAGGATCAAAGAGGTGTTGAAGGTGGTGATATTGTCTAAGAAAAGTGCTAATTAAGAATGGAATACAGGATACTCAAGGTACAACTCTAGTGGGGGTGGGGTGGAAAGACTAACAAAGTTTTAGTTTTAGATTTAAAAATAATGGAAATAGGTGGGAAAAGAAGAATCTATATAAATTATTGAAAAAAAGGGAGGGGGGAGAAACGGGGTGGGGATGGGGGGAGGGGGAGTTTAAGATCTAAAGTTGTTGAATTCAATATTCAGCCCGGAAGGCTGTAAAGTGCCTAGTCGGAAGTTGAGGTGCTGTTCCTCCAGTTTGCGTAAATATTATTTGAATTAAATATTATTTGAAAAGTAAGTGTGTGCAGGATTACGGGAAGAAGGCAGGGGAATGGCCCTAGGCAAATTGCTCATTTGGAGAGCTGGTGCAGAAATGATGGGCCAAATCACCTCCTTCTGTGCTGTGACGATTCTGTGATTCTGATTACTTGCTCAATTGAAAAGACTAATGGAATGCTGGACTTTATCCCAGGGGACTAAGAATACAAAGGGATAGAAGTTTTGTCATAGTTGTATTAAGCTCTGGTTAAACCCCATCTGGAGATCTGGAGTATTATGTTCAGTACTGCAGGGCACTGCACCTTAGGAAGGACATATTGGCCTTGGAGACAGCACAGTACAGGGTCAACAGATGGATATTGGGCTACAAGGTGAGATTATATAGAAAGGTTTCTTACACTGGGCTTTTATTTCCTTAGGTACATAAGATTCATGGATGATCTAATTGCGGTGTTCAAGATTATTAAAGGATTTAGTGGCGTATATAGGAAGAAATTAGTTCTTCTGATGGGTACAAAAGCAAAATATTGCAGGTGCTGGAAATCTGAAATAAAAACAAAAAGTGCTGGAAATACTCAGTAGGTCAGGCAGCCTCTCTGAAGAGTAACGTTTCAAGTTGATGACCTTTCATCAGTTCTGGTTAGTGCCCAGTGAATTCAATTGGAATATATACATATGACGGAATCAAATGAGGACAGGCTCAAACTCGATTGTAATATCTCCCTATAGCCTCATGACACACACACTCTAGGGCAACATATGAAGTGTAGCCAGTCGGCCGATGCACTGGAAAGCTGGTGAGACTTTACTTCAGTAAAAATCAACATCTTCCGGAGAGGAGGGGGAGTGAAAAATGACTGTTTGACCCATGGAGCTTTGAATGTGTCTCCATGGTGATCATGTACTGATCCATTTATAAACCTCATTCATTAAGAACTTAGAATCAAAGCTTTACAATCTGTAACTGCAGAAGGATTATGAAATTCAAAATATTTGCTTGCTTATAGATTTGTAATATAGTTAGAGGGGAGCTAAGAAACTCAAAATCACTTTGATATATTGTGGGGAAACAAGTCTTCTCAAGATCAGTTTTAAATAGTCTTTAAATGCATTTGCCTGTCCTGAACCTGCCAACAGCTTCAATGTGTGGAAAGAGACCTGAAATTGACAGTGTTCATTGAGAAGAGGGTGTGTTGTGTTAATTATTTTCTTCGAAAAAGATAATCTTCTTTTCCTGTGGTAACTGTATAAATATCTATTTGCATTTATTTGACTGTAGATTCTCTTTTTGTGTCTCAGAGTTCAGTGGGGATAGTCTGCTGTTTAACACATTGCAGCACTGTGTGAGACCTTAATTATAGTCATATTGGTCAGTGGCGGCAGTCCCTCGGAATCGACGATGACGTCCGTCAAGTTTGGTGAGACTTCAGATGACTGAGGAGCCCAGTTCTGGATCCACACGTTCTTCCGCAGTTTGGGGCACGTTGTTGCACAGGGGAGTGGAAATCGCAACCCCGGATTGGCTTCCTTCTCCTTCCTCTGGTTCCGCCGTTCTGCCTCGCTGTCAAGTTGCTGAGCCTCGAAGTGGCTTGCGCCTTGATGGACCAGATGGTGCCATGCCAAGCGATTGGCAGCATACTCCTCCCAGTCAGTGGTGTTAATGCCTCTGTGCTTTGGGGCGACCTTGAGTGTATCCTCATACCTTTCCCTTTCGCCGCCCTTTGAGCGTTAGCCAACGGGAGAGCTGTGAGAAGAGAAACTGCTGAGGGGGGCGGTTTTCAGGCATCCGGATGCAATGGCCTGTCCATTGGAGTTGGTTCTGCAGGAGCAGGGCTTCAATGCTGGTAGATGCAGCTTTATGGAGGACACTCGCATTAGTCCAGCGGTCCTCCCATTTGACCTCTAGGATTCAACGCAAGCACCGCTGATGGAAGCTCTCAAGGATCTTCATGTGGCATCGGCGGACAGTCCACCTTTCGCTGCAGTAGAGGAAGGTGGTCAACACAACAGCCTTATAAACCAGAACCTTTGTTGACTTCCAAAGGTCCCGGTTGTCTAAGACACGATGGCACAGCTTAAAGAAGTCAGCGCTGGCACAGTTGACTTGGTGTTGGACTTTCTCATCGATGGTAGTCCCTTGGGAGAGGTGGCTGCTGAGATCAGGAAAGTGCTGCACATATTCCAGAGCCACCCCATCTACGTGGATGGTGCGGGGGATGCTCAACTGGCCCGGGGAAGGTTGGTGAAGGACCTTCGTCTTGGCAATGTTTAAGGACAGGCCAATCCTTTTATACAAGGTGTTGTAGAGGTCAAGCGTCCTTTGCACGTCCCGTACTGAGTGATCCATCATGCAGCAGTCATTCGCAAACTGAAGGTCGTGGATGTCCAAGGTGGCGAGTTTTGTTTTTTCCTGGAAGCGACGAAGGTTGAAGAGCTCCCCGTCCAGATGATACTGAATGCTGACACCAGCTGGTAGCTCATCTTGGATGAGGTGAATGACGACAGTCAGGTAAATGGTGAACAAGGTGGGGGTGGTCACATAACCTTGTTTGATCCCGGTCTGGATGTGAAAGGTGCCAGTTTCAGACCCCCCCACTCAGGACGGTGGCCGTCATGTTGTCATGCTGGAGTCTCAGGACGGTGACAAACTTCAACGGGCATAGTGCAAACCAATGGTACAAACGTTGTTGCACAAGATATGCTGTAAGTACCACAGTCCAAAGAATGTTCCAGGATCAGCTTGCTCCATGTCCGAATGTCAGATCAACATTCTATGTGAGTTGTTCATAAAAACAGAGAATACAGGTTAAAACAGGAAATGTAGGAAAATAGTGAATCAGACACCTGACTCCATCATGTTTTGCACCTCCATGTTTTGTTTGGGTGTAAGGGACACGTGCACACACATACAGCAATGTTACATTTGGCAATTTCAGCTGGATATTGGGAACATGTCTCCTGCTGCAAGCATCTCTCAGAATTTTAAAACTTCTCCAGATTTGGATACATTTTCTTTTTCTCTCTCCTTTTTATATTTATCTTCCTTGGTGTCCTTTCCTTTGTTCTTTTTCTCTCCCTTTCCACTCCTATCTTGTCTTTGCCTTTTTTTTCTCCTCATGAGTCATGACAGAGTAAACGAGGTTATATTCATGAACAAGTGTAATAAACTTGGAGAGTGCAGGGCAGGTTTCTTGTAAGAAATGGTGAACTTTATTAACAGGCTCCAGATGAGGCTACATGCTTGTTCCAAGACCAAGGCTAAAAAATCCGGTCCAGTTGCAAAATTTCGTACAAAAACTATCTCTCCCACAGTAAATCCTTGACCTTTACTGTGAACATCATGATTTACTCGTTCCCTCCGGGACACCCTGGTCCACTCCTCCATCACCCCCTACTCTTCAACCCCCACTTATGGCACCTCCCCATGCCCACGCAGAAGATGCAACACCTGCCCCTTCACTTCCTCTCTCCTCACCGTCCAAGGGCCCAAACACTCCTTTCAAGTGAAGCAGCATTTCACTTGCATTTCCCCTAACTTAGTCTACTGCATTCGTTGCTCCCAATGCGGTCTCCTCTACATTGGAGAGACCAAACGCAAACTGGGCGACCGTTTTGCGGAACACCTGCGGTCTGTCCGCAAGAAAGACCCAAACCTCCCTGTTGCTTGCCATTTTAACACTCCACCCTGTTCTCTTGCCCACATGTCTGTCCTTGGCTTGCTGCATTGTTCCAGTGAAGCCCAACGCAAACTGGAGGAACAGCACCTCACCTTCCGACTAGGCACTTTACAGCCTTCCGGGCTGAATATTGAATTCAACAACTTTAGATCTTAAACTCCCCATCCCCACCCCGTTTCTCCCCCCCCCCCTTTTTTTTTCAATAATTTATATAGATTCTTCTTTCCCCACCTATTTCCATTATTTTTAAATCTAAAACTAAAACCTTGTTAGTCTTTTCCACCCCACCCCCACTAGAGCTGTACTTTGAATGTCCTGTCTTCCATTCTTAATTAGCACTTTTCTTAGACAAATATCACCACCTTCAACACCTCTTTGATCCTTTTGTCTGTGACATCTTTTGATTATCTGCTCCTATCATGGCTTGCTTATCTCCACAATCACCACACCCTCAACTTCTCTCTTCCCCCCCCCGCCCCCCCCACCTTAAACCAGCTTATATTTCTCCTTTCTCCTAACTATGCTTCAGTTCTGCCGAAGGGCCATGAAGGCTCGAAACGTTAACTGATTTCTTCTCCACCGATGCTGCCAGACCTGCTGAGTTTTTCCAGGTAATTCTGTTTTTGTTTTATGATTTACTTTCTGACTACCCTGGTTTCTCTCCACCTTCCCCTCTAAATTAGAGAATACTAGCCTCAATCTCGTACAAATTCATTAACAATTCTGAAGGTGTTAAATCATTGGTCGCGTGAGGAGTTGTGCGATAGCTGAACAGGAATCTTGAAATTGGTGTTTCCAACATTCCCTCTGTTAGTTTCTTCATGCCAGTTTAAAGGTTTGTACTGCTCTTTTTGCTAACCCATTGGATGAGGTTTGATACAGTGCTGTTCTGACGTGTTTAATCCCATTTAGGCTCACAAATTTGGAATTCAAAGCGAGTGAAAGTCTGACACAATAACTTCAGGTAAACCTTAAACACTGAAACTCTGACGCAGTTTTTCAATGGGTGCTGATGAAGTAGGTGATCTCACTTCAAACATGTCCATCCGTTTGGAATGTGTGTCAATAATCATGAGAAACATGGTACCTAAAAATGGACCTACATAGTCTATATGTAGTTTAACCCAGGGTCAACCAGGCCGCTCCCACGGATGCAGTGGAGCTGAAACGGGCAATTTCTGCTGTTGCTGACACTGGAGACAGTGTTTAACCATTTTTTCTATATCACTGTCTATTCCTGGCCACCAGATATAACATTGTGTAAGCATCTTCATTTTTCAAATTCCAGGATGCGCAATATGAAGTTCTTCCAATAATGATTCTCTTCCTTGCAAAGGGATAATAATTCTTGCTCCCCATAATTAGATGCTATCTTGACAACTCAGTTCTGATCTACACACAAAGAATGGTTTTAATTCTTCAGGGACTTGTGTATTTGACCACCCTTGTAATACTTGTTCGCAAACTCTTGCTAAAATTGGACCGCGATTCGTCCAATTCTTTATCTGCCTTGCACAGACTGGTGAGGAGTCCAGGAAATTCAATTCAAGTACTACCTGGGGTGCTGATATGTGTGTAATACTGCTGTAAGGGTGGCCGAGTTGTACTATGAATGATAGAGTTGATCTGCAGACACTTCTTGGGTGGAAACATTAAGTTTATTTACGTTATACTCAGCAGCAACTACACGTGTGCTTTCAACTCCAACTCTATCTCTGCACTGACTCTGTGGTAGCCCGCGCTACTCTCCTATTGGTTACTACAGATTATGTGATCTTCCTTAATAAGTATTATTCTTAAAGGCACATTACACACTAAATGAAACCACAGTTACTGCATTTCTCCTCCTTTAACTTGACTATACATATATTTACAAGTACAAATTTTTCTTGACAGAGTAATATTTACACTGGGTAATGAATTTACCTGGTTTCCTGGTACGTGTGGAACGTCGCAGCTCCACAACTTCAGATTCTTTGTCAGGAACCTCCTTTTCTGTAGTTGTCTGAACATCAGGTGCTTCAGTGGGCACTTGCAGTTCTGTATCCTAGACTCTTACAAGAACATCAGACATGTCTGTCCTGGGTTGAGTATCCTAAATAGGAAATGCAGATGCGGTCATGGTTGTTGGTGGAACCATATCTTGGTGATTTGTCCCTCTCTTCCTTAAGTGGTCCACATGTTTATGGATGATCCGGCCTTCCACCTCCACGTGGTAAGATAGAGGTCCAGTCACTGCACTTATTTCACTCGGTAACCACTTTGGTCATTCCCCAAAGTTTTTCACGTATACTGGCTCTCCCACGGTAAATTTCCTCTCGCGACTATACCTTGTGACTCTTATGACCATGTGTTTAGTTTCCTGGCTTCTCTGATTCCTTTCCACCTTCCCCTCTAACTTTGGTATTATTAAGCTCAAACTCGTCCTGAGACGGCATTTTAGCAATAACTCTGCAGGTGTGACATCTGCTGTTGTGTGAGGGGTGGTCCTGTAATGAAAAAGAAAGCGTACTAGCTTGGTTGCCAAGGAATCCCCAGTTAGCTTTTTCATGCCTGCCTAGAACATTTGAACCACCCTTTTGGCCAATCCATTTGAGGAAGGGTCCTAAGTGCTGCAAATGGTGAATCTTGCACAAGACTCTAGATCTATCCAAACCTGACGAAGCAACCACTGCATCCTCTCCTTTAATTCTACAGTGTCATAGATGCTGTTTAAATGAAAGTCTGCAATGACAGATTGGAATGGCTAACATCAACATTGGACTGAAAATGTTGCAGTTTTCACATGAGTGATACCGTTGAGGCTGATAAATCGTTGAAACTCAGCACTCGTAAATTCCATGCTGTTATCGAAAACGGCTACTTCAGGTTGTCTGTGAATGGCAAAACTCTAACGTAGTTTCCCAATTGTAGCAGCTGAGATTGGTGACTTCACTTCACATATATCCAACCATTTTGAATGGGCATCAACAATGAGCAGAAACATTGTTCCCAGAAAAGGTCCAACGTAGTCAATGTGTAACCGCACCCAGGGTCTACCTGGCCACTCCCATGGCTGTAACGGAGCTGTTGCTGGTAACTTTTGCAATTGCTGACATTGCACACAAAGCTTTATAAAATTCTCTATTTCGCCATTTATCCCAGGCCACCATAGATAGCTGCATGCTATGGTGTTCATTCAGGAAATTCCTGTATAGTTCAATTAAAAGTGGCTCCCTTCCCTTTGGAGGAACTATCACTTGTGTACCCCACAATTTATGATGCCATCCTGGCTGGTTATTTCATGTCTTCTGTTGAAGTTCGGTTTCATTTTGTCAGAGTGGGCTCCTGCGACCAACCCTGTAGCACTTGTTCTTGTACCTGAGATAGGACTGGGTCTCAACTTGTCTAGTCTCTGATCTGTCGAGCATATACTGGCGAGGAATCTAAGAAATTTAACAGTAAGACAAGTTCCTGTGGAATTGGAACGTGCTCATCATTTTCTCGTCAAAGCAAATGACAAAGGGCATCGGTGTTTGCAATTTGATTGTCAGGCCTATGTACAAAAGTATATTCATATACTGCCAGAATTAAAGCCCTATTAGTATTTCTGAAACTTTTTTCTACATGCCTTCTTCTTTCTAGCGCAGACTTTAATCTCGGCCTTCTTTTTGACTTTGCTATTGGCCAGACTTCTCTCAGATGCAAGCTCAACTTGTCTGAGCTCAGTGGCTGAGTCTCCAAAACTCCATTATCTGTCCGCTGCTTGGGAAATTCGGTGACTTTTGCTTCCAAAGCCTCTTTGGCTCCATTTAGCTGATTCTTCAGCTCTTCCGTTTCTTTTTTGTATTTGTTTGCTGCCTCCTGGAAAATTGAACATTGTTGTATCTTCTCTGCCAACTCATTCTTCAGTTTGCTCAGAGAAGTGCTGAATTCTTTCTGTTTCTCTTCGTACCTTTCCAGTGGTACAAACTTTGGCTTGAGGGAATCTTGCAGTGTGTGAAGGTCTTTTAACAGGGTTTCTTTTTCCCTGTGAAGGGTGCTCACCTCACCTCGAATTCTGTCATCAAGCAGGGTCTCTTCGAGTTTCTTTTGCTGTTCTTCCAGGTTTTGGATTAAGACAGCCCACATTTCTTCAGGTTGTAGAGTCCTTACTCACTCCTTTTTCAGAACAGGAACGCTTCCAGTTTCCATTTGGAATCTCACTGGCCAATCAAGGTTGATTTCCCTTAGTCAATTTTGCCCTAGGTCCTCTGCCTCTTAAAAGCAACATTGGTAGCTTTGTCAACTGGCTTCCATAATGCACAGTTAGTCTCTTTATACATTTTCCTTGAATGTCTTCCCCTGTATACATTTTGAGCGTGGCAGCTGTTTCTTCTAAACTTAATTGATGTTCATCATTATTCTGATATCGGAAGGTATGTTCCCCATTTACTGTAGTGGAAGCTCCCGTGTCCACTTCCATTCTGACAAGTTGGCCATTTACTTTCATTGTGACAAATATTGGTTCTGTCTTTCCAACTCTCAGATCAAACAATGAGTAAATGACTGAATTTGTTGCTGCAGGGTCTTCTACATTGTAGATTTCATTGGGCCTCTTCTTTTGTCCACAAGTCTGTTTGAAGCTTTCCTTGCACTGCCTCATCATGGGCAGGATTTTCTGCTTGATGTGCTGGGGGTGGGTCCCGCACGCCTGCGTGTAAAATGAAACGTGGTGACGTCGGGCGAGCGTCCCGAAGTCACTGCGCGCCATCGCGATATTTCGCTGGGCGGGTGAGTGATGAAGTTCATTAACGGGCCATTAATTAATGGGCTCGTTAAGGCCCTTAAATCGGCAATCGGAAGCGATATTCAGGCGCCCGTGCGCAAGGGCAGGCGGGTAAGAGACTTTTCTATAAACATCATCCACGGGCGGAATAAGAGGGCTCAGTGGGGTCATCAGTCTGCTTTGTGGAGTATTTATTGGAGAAAATTTTTTAAACTTGCCTGTGTGATCTGCAGCAGTTCAGAATGCATTCCAGCACCTTTCTGTGTACTTTGAACCTTCAGTTCAGCACTCTGCAGTCAGGAATCTTTAGCTGCAGGGTCTCCCTTTAGCCTGGGTATGGGATCTGACATGTCCACTGGAGGCAGCTCCTCTGAGGAGGAAGAGAGGGCTAGAAGGAGGAGGAGACCAGGAATGCACATTCAGCCTCCAGGGGAGCCACCTTTGGGAGGTCAGGCGAAGGTACAAGGGCCACAGAGCCAAGAGGTAGTCCAAGGTGGAAGGGGCCGCAGAAGACGCCACTGCTGCCAGGGTATACAGGCGGTGAAACAGTTACCTCAATATGATTCAGGTGCAGTACCGAAGGAGGCTCCGACTCTCAAGGGAGACAGTCAACTACATCTGTCAGATGATTGGCCCTGAGATCTCCCCTAACTGTGTGGGCAGACATCCTATGCCAGTGGCTCTGAAGGTCACAGTTGCCCTCAACTTCTATGCCTCTGTCTCCTTCCAGGGCTCGGTGGGTGATCTTTGTGGTGTCTCCCAATCAGCTGTCCACACTTGTGTCAAGCAGGTCACAGACGCTCTATTCAGGTGTGCATTGACCTTCATCCACTTCCGCTGTGACGAGGCCAGCCAGATACAGTGAACCAATGGCTTCGCGGCCATTGCTGGCTTCCCCGCGTCCAGGGTGCAATAGACTGCACACATGTGGCCATCAAGGCGCCAGCAGGTGAGCCCGGTACCTCCGTCAACAGGAAGGACTTCCACTCCATGATCGTGCAGATAGTGTGTGATCACAGGATGCTGATTCTACAAGTCTGTGCAAGGTACCCAGGCAGCTCCCAAGACACCTACATCCTCAGACACTTCCAGGTGCCGGGGCTCTTCAGTGCTCCGGCTCGACTGGATGGTTGGCTGCTGGGTGACAAGGGCTATCCCCTCAGGAGGTGGCTCATGGCACCTCTCCACCATCCAAGAACAGAAGCTGAGCAGCGCTACAATAGGAGCCACGGCACCACAAGCGCTGTGGTGGAGAGAGACATCGGTCTTCTCAAGATGTGCTTCTGATGCCTGGACCGCTCAGGGGGCGCACTCCAGTACCTCCCAGATCGTGTCTCAATGATAGTGATTGCATGCTGCAGAGCCCACAATCTTGTGCTGGAAAGGGGGGGACGCTGTGGATGATGAAGATGTTGACACAGTGGATGTGGCTGCACACAATGAGTCCAGCACTGATTCTGAGGATGAGGAAGCACAGGGGAATACTGAGGGGCTAAACGCTGACCCGGGACTACACCAAGGAGGCAGGGACACCCGGGAGACTTTAATCCAATGAACCTTCAGCTAGCTCCACACAAATGGATCAGGAGGACCAGCCTTGCCTGGCGCTTCCATAGTCGGCACTTAAGTGCTAAATCTGCTACTTCATCAGCTGCAACTAAGGGCTTTGGACATAAACCTCAATGTCCACTGAAAAACTCATGACATGTCTGTAAAACATACAAATGCAGAACAAAGGAGCCACCCTCAGTCATGGTAACACATCTGGTTTTAATTTTCTCCATCATAAGGTCACACCAAATGAAAGCAAAACGTTTTTCAACCATAAACAAATAATAATTCCCTAATCTAGGGCCAACACAAAAGCACCAGTGAGAAACCCATGGTGTGCCTAAGGTGCCTTATGCTTTGTTTCCGGGTGCTACGTCTTGGTGCTGCCCCATCGCTCGGAGTGGCTTCTGAGCCAGCCTGCTCACTCTGCTGTCCTGTTGGCCTCGATGACCTTGGCGATCGTCCTCTGGCCCGTGGAGCCCCTGTGCTGGCCCCGCCTGGGAGGGATCTGCCAGTTCCGCAGCTGGCATCTCCCCAGTCGTCGCAGCCTCACCCGATGAAGTGGTCACTGGGAGAGGGGCAGAGCAGCTGGTGCCCTCATCTGGAGCACCCTGAGAGGAGCCCGCAGATATGACAGGCAGCTGCTCCGCCGATGTGAGGTCACCCCGGACCTCCCTGCTCACCATTGATGGATGGGCAACAAGCTGGGAAGCCCACACCATCTCCCACATTGGCAATGACCAGCTGTGGCCAATGGCAGTGTGAGGGCTTGCAGGTCTGAATGTAACCCCAGGAGGACCGGATTGTTCTCCTGGAGGCGCCTCTCCACGAGAGTCGCCACTCTCTCCATGGAGGAAGCATGGCGCTCTGCCATGAGGCTCATGGACTCCTCCACCACAGACACCAAGCGAAGCATCGTCTCACGTGTCACTCCCAGATGCTCCCGCACACCCGGCCGCATTCCCTGAAGCTACTGCATTGTGGACGACTCCAAAGGCACATCATCGGGCACCGACTGAGCATGTGCCTGGTCCCCTGCAGTCCTCTGATTGCTAGCACCATCAGCACGCTCTGTCTCTGCCAGCTCCTCCAGCGACTGTGAAGTGCCCTCTCCACTGTGCCCCGGGACACTAGCTGATGTTCCAATACCCACCGAAGTGTTAGTATCCGTGCTAGCGCCTGCCTCACAGAAAAGGTGTAACGCAGTTGACACTTGAAGGCCCTCAGATGCGAGAGGGGGCATCTGCAGCTCCTCCTGCCGACCATGCTCTGATGATGCTGAGGTGAACAACAGGGACAGTGGATCAGTTAGCATACACACAGTGACACACTTCATCCCTTTCCCCCTGGTTCATTATGCGCTCAACCTTCCAGAACCAATGGACACAGACATTGGAGGGATGGTAAATAGTGAGGAGGATAGCCTTACACTACAGGCAGATATAGACGGGCTGGTCAGATGGGCTGATGAATGCCAAATGGAATTTAATGTGGATGAGTGTGAGGTGATGCACTTGGGCAGGACAAACAAGGCACGGAAATACACAATGAATGGTAGGACCACGCGAAGTAACGAGGTACAGAGGGACCTTGGTGTGCATGTTGACTGGTCCCTTAAGGTAGTGGGACAGGTACATAAGGTGTTTAAGAAGGCATATGCCATACTTGCCTTTATTAGCCAAGGCATAGAGTATAGGAGCAGGAAGGTAATGTTCCAAGTGTAGAAAACGTTGCTTAGGCCACAGCTATAGTTCTGCGTGCAGTTCTAAAATGTGCTTTATGGGAGGGATGTGATTAGAGTGCAGAGGACGTTTACCAGGATGTTGCCTGGCCTGGAGAGTTTGATTTATGAGGAGACATAGTATAGATTGGGGTTATTTCCCCTGGAGCAGAGGAGATTGAAGGGTGACATGGCTAAGGTGTATAAATGTATGAGGGGCATAGATAGGATCGACAGAAAGGAACTTTCCCCCTTGGCTGAGGGATCAGTAACCAGGTGGAATAGATTTAAGGTAAGCGGCATGAGGTTTACAGGGGATGTGATGAGCAACTTTTGCACATAGCGGGTGTTGGGAATGTGGAACACGCTGCCTGAAAGGGTGGTGGATGCAGAAACCCTCCTAACACATAATGATTATTTGGATGTGCACTTGCGATGCCATGGCATACAAGGCCATGGGCATAGTGCTAGGAAATAGGATTAGAATATTTAGGAACGCGTTTGACCCGTGCATCTTCGAAGGGCCAAAGGACCTTTTTCTATGATCCACACCTCTGACTCTATCACTCTGTGATCGAGCAATGTTGCTACAATAACAAATTAAACAATCATCAGTGCTATGGATAGTGGGAGAACATTGCGAATCTCACTGTTGGCCTCAATTACCTGGCCGTTCCACCCCAGCCTCACCGACACCAATTGACCTGGGTGCATGGCACCTCTCAAGCTCAAGGGCCTCCTGCTCAAAGCGGCTTAACATGAGGAGGTGAGCCTGTCCGCCTCCCGTCCTCGCACGCGCTGACATATTATGAGCATTCTTCTCCTGAGAAAGAGAGAACGCCATTCAATGCAGCAATTTGCACATGGACTCTGCACGCGCACACCGCACCCCAACCACAGTGGCCCATATCAGGCCTCCAGTGCCTCCTCTCCCTGCTACTGTGATCAGTCATACAAAGATAGTACATCTGCTCCCAACACCCCCAACGACCACCTTGGACACATTCTGCATCCATCACTTTAGGAAATACACGGTCTTTGCCCCCAAAGCAAGGAGGTGCAACTAGGTGTGGTTTCGAGGGCAGCAGATGGCTCTTGGCCACGAGACCTTGAGGCTCCCCTTCCACAATCTCATCACCATGAATAGGACATGTGTTGGAGTTCTGAGTATGCGCTGAGCTGCATCTCCTGCAGGTTGCCCCCAGACTAGTCATGTGCAACTAAGTGCAACACATGGTGCAGGAGAGAACTTACCTCCTGATGAACCACTCAGGCTGATGTAAGCATGGGCACTATCTGCTTGCCCACCAGCATACGAGAAATGGCCAACATGATTCAAGGCAGTCACGACAGTAAGACATGCGGGGGGGCCTCAAAGGCTAAGGCTACCTGCTGGGTTAAATGCCCAATGCTAAGATGGTACTCACCCTTCCAGAGCACAACAAATCGTTGAAGCTCTTACAGCACTGAACCACTGTTCCTCTGCCCTTCCCTCCAGCTTGGCCAGCTCAGCTGACCTCCTGTGGTGCACCCTTGAATTGGCCATTGTCACCAGCCTACAGGAGGCTGCCAGGCCTTCCTTTAAACAGACTGCTGGGTCACCATTGGACCCAGCGGTCTGTGCACGCCCACCACCGCCCGCACACTCCCGCTATCCATGGGAGTCGGCAAATACGCTGAGCGGGCCTTAATTGGCCCGCCCGCGTAAAATGGTGGCGTGGATGCCAATTAGGTACGCACCTGCCCATGCCCACAACTGCGCTCCCCCGCCAAAAACGGAAAATTTTGCCCTATATGTCCATTTCTGTGACAATAGTAGCATTTAATTTTTTTAAATTGCCAATCACTAAAAGACTGTCTTTTTCCACCTCTATTAGCATTATTCTTTGATTTTGCTGCTAAGTTATTCAGTTAGCGGGGGCTGTTTCCCTCTTCTCGGCAGAGTCTTGCATTTTCGCGCCCTTTTCGGCTGGGGTTTCCCACCCAATGTGGAGGACGGTGCCATTTTGCACACCCTGAACTCCTTTTGAATCTCTCACTGCTCCTTCCATGGCTGGTCTAGTGCCTTCTTGAAATCCGGATTCACTTCGGACAATAGTCTTTTCTGAATAGTGTCCTCATTCACCCGACACAATAAACGATCTCTGCGCGTGTCGTTGAGTCGTACCGAACTCACAATGTTCCATTAGCTGCTTCAAGTTTGCCACGTAACATGCAATTGTCTCACCTGGGGCTCTATCTAGCAAATTAAACTTGAATCTGCACCATGACTTCATTGAAAATGACCCTTCAAGAGCTCCACTAATTAATCAAAATTTTTCGAATCTGGGGCACTGGGTGCCATCAAATTTCAAATCAAACCACAGGTTTTGCTCCTACAAGTGCTCAAGGGGATCGCTTGCCCCTTCTCTTCCCTGTAATCTAATTTGCTTGAAAAAAGAACGTGAGGCATTCTATGGGGAGAATTTTCTCCCTGTCAGCGGGGGTTAGGCAGGAGCAGGTGTGGGCGGGTGCATAGCCGATCGCCGCAGTGATTAGCTGCGAGCCGCCATTGTATGTGGGCGGGCCAATTAAGGCCTGCCCAGCATGACATGCATCCAGAAGTGCTGAGTGCTCCCTGTGCGGCTGGGGGTAGTGGGCTGAGTCGGGGTCTGTGCTCTTTTGCGCCTGCGCAAAAGAGCGCAGAAATCTCCCCGAGGCACAGAGCTGACTCAGGGAGATTAGTTAAGTTTCAAAAATTTTAATAAAGAAAAAAAAATTTAGGATATGTCCCCTCATGTGAAAGTGTCACATGAGCTGGGACATGCCCATGAATTTTAATGAAAATCTTTATTTCACTTATAAATCATTCATGAAAACTCATGGATGAGGCTTCATGAAAAATGCAAAGGTCGCCTGGGCTCTTCGCCCGCCCGCCAACCTTAAGGTTGGATGGACAGCTATGTTAAGTGGTTTAATTAGTTTTTAAATGGCCTTAATAGGCCTTTGACAGTTTGGCGGGCGCGCAGCTGACTCCAGTGCGCGCCCGCTGAACTGAAAATCAAAATGACTTATAGTGATGTCGGGACGCACACCTGATGTCACCGCGCGTCATTTTACATGTTGGCGAGCTGGCCCAGCCCCCGCTCACTGAGCCGAAGGTTCTGGCCTATGTATTGAGACAGATCGTCTGTGGCTGGAAAAAGGATGAATTCTCCCAAACTGTGGCATTTTGAGAGGGGGTTACCCCTTTGATTCTAACGGAGCTTGCTACTTACAATTGTTGGGTGAGGTACAGTGCTGATTTCTTTTTAACATGATTTTTTCTGTTCAACCCTGTTTTATCCTCATCGCCAGTTTGTTGTAAGGATGGCTGAGTTGCTACTATTAGTGATAGAGTTGATCTGCAAACATTACTTTGGTGGAAACATTGGGGAGAACTTTCCCCCCTTCGGGGGGATTGTGCGGGGGGGCGGGAGGTGGGGAGGGGAATTCCCTGAGTCGGGGCCTGCGCTCTTTCGCGCATGCATGTGACAGAGCACAGAAATCTCCCTAAGGCACCTCTGTGCCACAGGGAGATTAGTTTAAGGTTTAAAAATGTAAATAAAGAAAAGAAAACATTTTAAGACATGTCCCCTCATGTGACCTCTAATGGAAGCAACCCTTGGGCATCCACTCGATGACCCAGATATGCAACTTCCTTTACTTGGAAGGTGCACTTTTCTTTTTTAAAATGAATGCCAGCCTCTAAAAATCTCTTCAGTACCTCTTCCAGGTTTGCCACATGTTCTGCTTCTGTGGATCCTGTGATCAGGACATCATCCAGGTACACTAGAACTCGGGGGAGTCCTTGTAGTGAGCTTTCCATGGTTCTTAGGAAAACCGCACAGGCAGAGGACACACCGAGGGGTAGGTGTGCATATTAGTATAGGCCCTTGTGTGTGTTTATGGTGACATAACTTCTTGATGTGTTGCCCAGCTCGAGCTGTTGATACACATGACTTATGCCCAGTTTAGTGCAGGATCTTCCTCCTGTGAGTTTAGCATACAGATCTTCAATCTTTGGGATTGGGTATTTGTCTAATTTCACTTCCTTTTTTACCGTTAATTTATAATCCCCGCAGATGTGACTGGTTTGGTCTGGTTTTATCACAGGGGCTAAGGGTGTTGCCCATTCTGAAAATTGGACTGGCTGCATTGTTTCTAATTTCTAACGACATAATTCCACATCTACCTTTTCTTTTGGAGCGTAAGGCACAGGTCTTACCTTAAAAAACCAGGGTGTTGCTTCAAGGTCTACATATATTTTAGCTTGTAGGCCTTTGATTTTCCCCAACTCATCTTGGAACACTCTGTCATATTTTTTCAGCAACTGTGGAATTCCTACACTCCTGAGCTGAAAAGTTTCTGACCAGTTTAGTTTGATTTCGTTCAACCAATCATGGCCCAAAAGGCTAGGTCCTCCTCCTGATGCAACAATTACTGGCAGCTAGGCTGTCTGTTGCCTTTAGAATACAGGTACAGAGGTGATGCCTTTCACTTGTATTGCTTCTCCTGCATATGTTTTTAACTGAGCAGTGGTTTTCTCAAAACTCAATGGCTGAGTAACGTCTCTGAGTTATTTAAAGATGCGTTCTCCAACCACTGTGGCTAATGCTCCTGTGTCCACCTCCATGAGCAAAGGCTTCCCATTTACTTGAATAGTAACAGTGATTGGTTCAGTTTTCCTGCCCTTCATTTGTGTGGGGAATAAACGTCAGCCTCTGTAATGTCTGGCTCATCTGTATTGTGCACTTCATTTAACTGGACCCGCTGTCTGAGTGGCTGCCTTATCTAGTCCTGCACTGTTTAACAACATGCCCATTTTTGTGGCAGTAGTGGCATTCTGCCTCTTTAAATCTACAGACTTCGGGTGCATGATTTCCCACACAATGGTGACACTAACTTCTGGGTTACTGGTGATGCTTTGAGCGTGTCTTTTTGTTTTTCTAGCTGTAGGGACCGTGTCAGGCTTCACGGTAGTCTCCCTGATCTTCGCACCACGCCTGGCAGCAGGTTCCTGCCCTAGCTGTGAAATGGCGCCATGTTGTACACCCTGCGAATCCCTCTCAGCACTCTCCATTGCCAACGCCATCTCCATGGCACGCTTCAGGCCTATCTCAGCTTCTGCAAGCAAACAGCGCTGAATGGTGTCATTTATGCCGCAAGCTAAACCGTCTTGCAACACATGGTGTTTGGGGTAGTATATTAGCTTGGAAAGAGGATTGGCTAACTAATAGTAGACAGAGAGTTGGGAAAAGAGATGCATTTTTAGGATGGCAACCTGTAACTAGAGGAGTGCTGGGGCCACACTTAGTTACAATATATATTAATGACTTGGATGGAGGAAGTGAATGTACTATCGCCAAGTTTGCAGATTACACAAAAATAGGTGGGAAGGCAAGTGGTGAGGCTGAGACAAAGAGTCTACAGAGGGATAAAGACAGGCTAGGTGAGTGGGCAAAAAGTTAGCAGATAGAATATAATGTGGGAAAATGTGAGATTATGCACTTTGGCAGGAAGAATAGAGGAGCTGAATATTATTTAAATGGAGAAAGACTGCAGAAAGCTGCAGCACAGAGGGAATTGGGGGTCCTCGTGCATGAATCACAAAAAGCTAGCATACAAGTTCAGCAGGTTATGGGGAAGGCAAGTGAAAGGTTCGCCTTTATTTCAAAGTGAATGGAACATAAATATAGGGAAGCCTTGCTAAAACTATACAAGGCACTAGTAAGACCACACCTAGAATACTGTGAACAGTTTTGGTCCCCTTATCTAAGGAAAGATATACTGGCACTGGTGGCAGTCCAGGGAAGGTTCACTAGGTTAATCCTGGGTATGGACGGATTTTCTAATGAAGTGAGGTTGAGTAGGTTGGGCCTGCACTTACTGAAGTTTAGAAGAATGAGAGGCGGCCTTATTAAAACATATAAGATTCTTAGGGGGCTTGACACGGTAGA
Source organism: Cetorhinus maximus (assembly GCF_964194155.1). NCBI lineage: Eukaryota > Metazoa > Chordata > Chondrichthyes > Lamniformes > Cetorhinidae > Cetorhinus > Cetorhinus maximus. The sequence continues at coordinate 61,373,345 of NC_135888.1, read as the reverse complement.
TGCTGAGAGGTTGCTCCTCTTGTGGGAGAGTCTAGGACCAGAGGGCATAATCTCAGAGTAAGGGGGCGCCCAATTAAAACAGAGATGAGGAGGAATTTCTTCTCTCAACAAGTGGTGAATCTATGGAATTCTTTACTGCAGAGGGCTGTAAAGGCTGGATCATTAAGTATATTCAAGGCTGAGATAGACAAATTTTTAATCGGTGAGGGAATGAAGGGTTATGGGGAAAAGGCAGGAAAGTGGAGTTGAGGATTATCAGATCAGCCACAAACTCATTGAATGGTAGAGCAGACTCAATGGGCCGATTGGCCTACTTGTGCTCCTACATCTTATGGTCTTATGTCATTTAAAGTATCACCGGAGTTACAGTGCTCTGTTAACGGTTTTAACTTTGCGATTTACGTCACGATCAACTCATTCGGGGCCCTTATTCAAGAATTAAACTTGAATCTTTGCATGATCACCGAGGGTTTCAGCTGAAAATGTCCTTTCACGAAGTCTACTAGCTTGGTGATGGTTATGGAATTTGGCACATTCGGAGCCATTAAGCTATGGAATAGGTTATAGGTTTTCTTCCCATAGACACTTAGGAGAATTGCCTTCTTTTCCTCCTTCACCTCTATTTCATTAGCTACAAAGTAGAAACCTAATTTCTCAATGTATTGACTCCAGTCCACGATGGATGAGCTGTACGGGTCAATCCTACCGAAGCATTGCTGGTGAGTATACTTCTTTTCTTCGCTTAAAATATCGGAATACTCACAGTCGTGAGCCAAGCTGCTGCGTCGGCGCTATTTATCCTCGTCGCCAATTGTAATAAACTTGGAGAGTGTAGGACAAGTTTCTTGTAAGAAATAGAAAACTTTATTAACAGGGCTCTTGATGAGACCACATGCTTGTTCCAAGACCAAGGCTAAAAAATCCACCTCTAAGATTTCCTGCACGTAGGGCTGATTGGTTCATACAGTCATGTGATCCCCATAGCAGTAAGAAATGGTTTAACTTACAAACATTACAACAAGGTTCCAGTAAATCATTTCCATATTGTATTGTTTAATTTGCATGATTTTCAGCCTAGAGGTCATTAGATTACCCCAAGAAACCTGAAACATGTATTGTTTGTACTATGGGAACAAGCCAATGGAATTAATTGCTTGCCAAAAAAAACATTTTTAATAGCTGCTAGGTAGGAAACCTAATATCTTGTCACTTACTGTAGGTTGTTAGATTCAACTATAGTTATTAATTCGGCAATTTCAAACTCATAGCAGAGAGACAAGCCTGATTTTAACTGAGAGCATGAATTAGGTGGTGGGTTGGGGTGAGTGGACAGCCCCATGATGATTCTGGCATGATCAAGGCATAGGCTTAACAGGCTTCCATACTGATTGCATGACAGATCAAACTGGGCATCCACATAAATCACACAATTTCGAGCCTGAGTACTGAGGCCTGCTTTAGGTAAAGCTTTCCTTTCTGTCCTTGATTAATGGTGTACCTACAAGTTGCCAACTGTGGCTCAGTGAGTAACTCTTATCTCTGAGTTAGGAAGCTGAGGGTTAAAGTTCCACTTTTTGAGAGCCGAGTGTTTAACCTAGGCCAACACTTCAGTGAAATGTCTTTTGAATGAGTCATCGAATTAACTTATTGAATAAAAAGGGGTAGATGTGAAACTTCAGTTGCACACAGTCTTGGTCAGATCCCACCTGGAGTACTGGTATAATTTTAGGCACTGCACCTCAGGAAGGATACTGGCCTCGGAGGGGGTGCAGTGCAAATTTACCAGAATTAGGCTGGCAATTAGAGAGTTAAATTTTGAGGACAGTTTGCACAAACATGGCTTATATTCTCATGGGCAGAGCCTGGATAATATGTTGAAGTCTCTGGAGTGGGATTTGAACCCATAACCATCTGCCTTAAAAGTGAGAATGCTACCACTGAGCCAAGACCAACGCTTACAGTGCTTTGCTACATGTTCAAGGCAAATGAGATTTGCTGTTGTAAAAAACCAGTTGTTAACCTTGCACTCACTCGTTCTGTGATCAGATTTCAGTTCCAACATGATGGCAGAAAGTAGTTGTAGATTTGTTAATTGAAAGTTCCCAAGTGATATCCGTTTCTTTTTTTCTGATATATTTCCATATCTTTTATTTCACAAGAAAATGAATAAACAATTAAACAGAAAGGAAGATTGTTTTTTGTCATCATTCTTTGGCGGTTGGGATTCATTGTAAATATTAATTGTAACAGTTTCAAGAACTTTTGTTTTTGGGCTGAGCCTTGACATTACCTGATATGTGGAAACATAAACAGACAAGACATTAGCATCAAGTTCCAAATGACATGATCTTGCTGATACAGCCACCATCACCCACCCTTCCCCACCTCAGTCAATTTGCCTCTTGCTTCACAAAATGATTACACCTGGAGACAGGATTAGTGAAAGTACTTCAGCCAACTGGAAACTGCTTAAAGAAAATGGTGGGAAAGGGGAACAAGAAACCCTGCAGATAAAAGCAAAAAACTGCGGATGCTGGAAATCCAAAACAAAAACAAAAATACCTGGAAAAACTCAGCAGGTCTGACAGCATCTGCAGAGAGGAACACAGTTAACGTTTCAAGTCCGTATGACTCTTCAACAGAACTGTTCTGTTGAAGAGTCATACGGACCCAAAATGTTTACTGTATTCCTCTCTGCAGATGCTGTCAGACCTGCTGAGTTTTTCCAGGAATTTTTGTTTTTGTTTAAGAAACCGTGCAGACTCAGTCACTCACGCACTCACTCACTCGCACAGTTTACAGCAGAACACTCACAATGATTGAGCTCATCACTCCTGTGCTCTTTGTTCAGTCTGCGAGGGATTGTTCATGCTGCATAGTTTTTACATGATGCATAAACCACAGGATTTTACTAATGTATATTTGAAGTGAGTGCTGACAAACTTTAGTGCCAAGAAGGGGCAAATGCAGGTATTATTTTTGGGGGGTGGTTATCTGGGGGAACTCTACTGAGAAATCCAATGGATAGATTGTTCACTATTACAGGATGTTATTGAAGAGTTTCAAGCTCACGAATGCTTTTGTTACCCCTAGGCTTGACTATTCTCATGCTCGCCTGGCCTGGCTGGTCTGCCATCTTCCATCATCCAATTTGAGCTAACCCAAAACTCTGCTGCCTGAATCCAAGCTCTCACCATGTCCTGATCGTCCATCACCCATGTGTTCACTGACCTCCTGTAACGTCCGATCTGGCAATGCCTTGGATTTAAAATTCTCACCCTTGCATTCAATTCCCTTCATAATCTCACCCCTCCCCCTATCTTCAGTTCTACAACCCCCAACAAACTCTGTGTTCCACAACTCTGGCTTCTTGTACATACCTCACTCACTTTTCCCCAACATTAGTGGCTGTGCCCTCAATTGTCTAGATTCTAAGCTCTAGAGTTTTCTCCCTACTCTCTCCTCCTTTAAGATTCTCCTAAAAACCAACCTCCTTGATGAAGATGCCCTGTCCTTATCTCTCCCTTCACTTGTGTCACTTTTTAGCCAACTGTGCTATGAAATGCCTTAGGGCATTTAGGTGCTATGTAAATCTGAAACATTGACATTATAATTCATTTATAAAAGTGAATGACAAAGGTAATTGGGCTTTTCCATTGCCCTTCTCCAGCCATTACCCCCAGTGAGAATACTATTAAAATAATTTAGGGAGCTCACCACAATGTCAATGAAGTCTGGATATGATAGTCAAGTATCTATAGAATCTGACCACCAACCTGAAGATTATGAGGTCAAATCTCATCATGGTAAGCTGCAAAATTTAAATCAAAAGCTTTCGAAACTCAGACGGAGATCATGCAGTGTCTATGGTACTCTTGAAAGCCCCCTGCGGTTGATGGGCACCACTGGTTACAGGTTGTATCATTGCCTCTAACAATCAGATTCTAACCAAGCATCACAACTGCAAGTTTATTCTGCTTGCTCAAATCGTAACCCCCCTTCTAGTGGTTGCTTGTTATGTGCTTTTAGCTGTGGGTACTTAACCCTTTCAAAGTACAGGTTGACTATCCTTTATCCATAAATCCGGAAAAAGAACACATCCAAAAGCCAGCAGGTTATTGCTAGCATTTCACCCCACGACACATGTTTGCTGTAAACAGGCAAAGCATGCCAGCCTGATGTACCCTGATTAACAATTCACAAAGCAACAAATTTCTGTCCTCTTATCTCAGTCTTGTGCAGTTCTGTTTGTTTTTTTTCTTACAAATATGGTGTAACAGCCATGGAAGCTACATGCAATATGAGACTGCCTGAGGTTTTAGTTGCATGATGTTCCCATATTACCTTCATGTAGTAATTATAGTTTTGGGAAATGTAGGACGGTAGCTTTAAGAATAACCCTGTGTTGTAAAATCATATGATCTGTGTAAACCAATTTGTTAATAGTACGGGGAACCTCATAGACTCATAGACGTTTACAGCACAGAAGGAGCCATTCAGCCCATTGCATCCGCGCCGGTCAACAAAGATCTGACTGCACTAGTCCCATTTTCCAGCGCTTGACCCATAGCCCTGGAGGCTATGGCAATGCAATGAATATCTAAATACTTCTTAAATGTTACAAGAATTCCTGACTCAATAACCCTTTCAGGCAGTGAGTTCCAGACTCCCACCACCCTCTGGGTGAAAACATTTCTCCTCAGCTCCCCTCTTAACCTTCTACCTCTTACCTTAAATCTATGCCTTCTGGTTATTGACGCCTCTTCTAATGGAAAAAGTGCCTTCTTATCCATCCTATCTATGCCCGTCATAATCTTATACACCTCTATCAGGTCCCCTTTTAACCTTCGCTGCTCTAAAAAAACAACCCCAGCCTATCCAATATTTCCTCATAGCTCAGACCCTGCAACCCAGGCAGCATCCTGGTAAATCTCCTCTGCACCCTCTCCAGTGCAATCACATCCTTCCTGTAATGTGGTGACCAGAGCTGCACGCGGTACTCCAGTTGTAGCCTAACCAGCGTTTTATACAGTTCCAGCATAACCTCCCTGCTCCTGTATTCTATGCCTCACCTTATAAAGGCAAGAATCCTATATGCCTTCTTAACCATCTTATCTACCTGCCCTGCTACCTTCAGGGATCTGTGGAAATGCACACTAAGGTCCCTCTGACCCTCTGATCTTCAGTACTTTCTAGGGTCCTACCATTCATAATATAATCCCTTGCCTTGTTAGCCCTCCCCAAGTGCAATACGTCACACTTTTCTGTGTTGAATTTCATTTGCCACTGCTCTGCCCACCTGACCAGCCCATTAATATGTGGATATATATGATATTCAGATAAGTCTATAGTGGAGTTATTTTTAGTTATGGAGTTTGATGCATACGTGTGGTTGCTGCTGCTTTCTTGTAAATAAAGTTCAATGTTTCCACTAAGAAAAGTTGTCTGAAGATCAACTCTAAAACAAACTGGCGATGATGATAAAACAGATTTGGTGCTGTACCTCTCCCAGTGATTGTGAGTATCTAAGTTTGTTAAAAATAAAAGAAGATATACTCATCCAAAATGCCACAGTTTGGCAGAATCAATCCCTTTGAGGCAGTCACAGATGATTCAATATATAGAATGCCTTGCGTTCTTCCTTCAAGCAAACAAAATCACAGGGGAGGAAAAGAGGAGAACAATTCTCCTGAGTATTTGTGGGAGTAAGACCTATTGTTTAATTCAAAACCCGATGGCCCCCAGTGCCCCAGATTCGAAAACTTTCAGTGAATCAGTGGACCTCGTTTAGGGACATTTTCAACCCAAGCCCTCAGTCACAGTGCAGAGGTTCCAGTTCAATTCACGGAATGGAGCCCTGGAGGAGACAATTACTACCTACATGGCAAAATTAAAACAACTAATGGAATATTGTGATTTTGGTGAAACTCTGAATGACATGCTCAGAGATTGTTTAGTATGTGGCGTGCAGGAAGACACTATTCAGCAAAGGTTGCTGGCTGAAGTGAACCTTGATTTTAAGTAAGTGTTAGAAAAAGCGCTGGTGATGGAAAGCACTGTAAGGGATTCACAAGCAATTTAAGGGGTGCAAAGTGGCACCGTTCTCCTAGTTGGGTGGGAACAGCCTGCCGAAAGTGATGTGAAAAGCTGGGACTCTGCCGAGAAGCGGGAAACAGCCCCTGCTAACCAAAAAATGAGAGGAAACAGCTTAGCAACTAAATCAAAAAATAATTTTCATTAACATGGAAACAATCAGTCTTCTCGTAATTGGCAATTTAAAAAAGTAGAATGTTATTTTTGCCATAGAAGTGGACGCATAATGAGACAGTGCAAAATGAGATTTAAACAGGCCTCCAAACAAAGTCCAATGAAGTCTATAGTGCCAAAGAGCCAGAAACAACCAATTCTGACATTTATTCATTTTCAACATGAAAGTTGGGAAAACAGAGCCAATATTTGTTACAATGCAAGTAAATGGTAAGCCATTAAAATTGAAGTATACATGGGTACTTCTACCACTGAAATGGGAGAACACACTTTCAGATATTTAAATAAAGGTGATCAACAATTAAATTTGGAACAAACATCTGCCAGGTTGGAAACGTACACAGGCAAAGAAATCCAAGTAAAAGGCATCACCAGAGCAACTGTTCTTCATAGACACCAATCGGCACAGCTACCAGTGATGGTGGTGGAAGGTGAAGGGCCAAGCCTTCTATGGCAAGATTGGTTGAAGGAGATTAAATTAAACTGGTCTGAAATCTTCCAGTTGTGAGCTGGTGAGCTGCTAAAAAAAAAAAAATGACACCATCTTCAAGGATTAACCTGGAAACATCCAAGGCCAGCAGGGCAAGATTTACGTAGACCCAGAAGCAACCCCTCGCTTCTTGAAAGCAAGACCGGTGCCATACGCTGTGAGAGAGAAGGTCGACACTGAGCTGAAATGGTTAGAGAGGCTGGGTGTCATAAAAGCAGTTCAGTTCTCGGAGTGCGCAGCAACCATAGACCCTGTCCTAAAACCAGATCAGACTGCCCAGATCAGTGGGGACTATAAACTAACGGTCAATTGAGCAGCCAAACTGGACAAGCACCCTGCTCCTAAGGTTGAAGACCAAAATTCCAAACTAGCAGGAGGGACAATGTATACAAAGCTTGACATGAGTCACACATATCAGCAACTGGAGCTAAATGATGTCTCCCAGGAATTTGTAACTATAAATACCCACAAAGGGTTATACCAATAGCCATGCCTGCCTTTCAGTGTTTCCTCAGCCTGTGCTATTTTTTAGAGGACAATGGGGAGCTTACTACAGAGGCTACCTCAGGTTGTGGTCTACCTGGATGATGTACTGATAACTGGATTCACAGAAAAGGAACATTTGGCTAACGTAGAGGAAGTCCTGAAATGATTTTTAGAAGCAGGAGTGCACCTGAAGAAGGAAAAATGCACTTTTCAAGCAACTGAAGTCATTTATTTGGGCCACCAGGTAGATGGCAAGGGTTACACCAGATTGAAGAGGAGGTTAAAGCAATAAGAGAGGCACCTGCACCCAAGAACACCTCTGAACTTAAATCATTTTTAAGGATGATAAATTATTATGCGCGATTTCTACCAGATTTATCCACAGTTCTAGCCCCTCTACATTCACTGCTAAGAAAAAAACAGCACTGGTTTTGAGAGGCACCCCAAGAAGAAGCCTTCATGAAAGTAAAACACCTCTTACACTCGTCAAATTTGTTAGTGCATTATGATCAGGTGAAGGAATTGGTGCTAACCTGTGATGTGTCCCCCTATGGAGTGGGTGCGCTACAATCTCACAAAATGGACAATGGCACAGACAGGTCGATAGGCTATGTATCCAGGACACTTACCATAGCTGAAAAAGGATACTCAGATCGAAAAGGAAGATCTGTCGATTATCTTTGGTAAAAAATTCCACCAACACATGCACGGGTGACATTTCAAGATAGTATCATACCGCAAACAACTTTTGGCTCTGTTTAGTGAGGAAAAGGTTATACCTCTCATTGCCTCTGCAATAATACAAAGATGGGTCCTATTTTTGGCAGCATATGAATATGCCTTTGTACATAGACCAGGGATTCATACAGCAAATGCCGATGCACTAAGTCACCTTCCTTTGCAAGAGAATGATGAACATGTCCCAATCCCATAGGAGCTCGTGTTAGTGATGAATTTTCTAGATTCCTCACCAGTCTGTACCAGGCAGATAAGAAACTGGATGAATCGTGATTCAGTCCTATCTCAAGTGAGAGATCAAGTGTTACATGGTTGGTCCAAGGAACCAGCCTCTGATGAATTGAAGGCCTTTTCCAACTGAGGGCACGAGATGAGCAGTCAAGATAGTATTATGGGGTGCATGGGTAGTAGTTCCTGAACAAGGAAGGGAGGCACTTTTAGTAGAGCTACACAGAGCCCATCCAGGGATCTCCCAAATGAAGACAATAGCGCAGACTTATCTTTGGTAGCCGGGGATGTGCAGCAATATTGAAAATGTGATAAAACACTGTGTGTAATGCCAACAGTTGCAAAAGTCACCAGTGGCAGCCCCATTACAACCATGGGAGTGGCCTGGTAGGCCCTGGGTGAAATTGCACATAGATTACGTCAGTCCTTTCCTTGGAACCATGTTTCTACTGATTATAGATGTTCATTCCAAGTGGTTAGATGTATATGAGGTAAAGTTACCAGCATCTGGCACTACTATAGAAAAACTACACTGGAGCTTCGCCACCCACAGATTGCCAGATGTATTCATCTCAAATTATGGCACAGCATTTAGAGCCCTGAGTTCCAAAGGTTTGTCAGCCTCAACGGTATCAACCACATTAAGACTGCATCATACCATCCGTCATCTAACGGATTGGTGGAAAGAGCAGTACAAACTTTTAAGGCAGGAATGAAAAAGTTAACAGGTGATTCATTGGAGACCAAACTTGCTCATTTTCTATTTCACTACGGAACAAGCCCCCACACTACGACAGGAGCAACACCTGCAGAATTACTGATGAGGTGCTGTCCTCGGACAAGACTAAGCCTAATACTTTCCAGTTTGGAGGGGAAGGTGGAGAAAAGTCAAGGGAACCAAAAAGCGACTCATGATTTGCATAGCTGTGAGTGACAATTTACTGTTGGAGAAGCAGTATATGTAAGGAATTTCGGTGGAGGACTGAAGTGGTTACTTGATAAAGTGAGTTCTGTGACCAGACCATTGTCGTACCAAATAGAAGTGGAGGGCTGAATCATCCGTAAGCATGTGGATCATTTAAGAAAAAGGGAGATACCCCAACAAAATGATGTTCCACCTGTAACCATTACTGAACCAGTGGTTCCTGTTGAAGTTGCTCAGCCAAGAGCAGACATGCCCGATGTCTCTGTCACAGTCGAAGACACTTAACTGCCTAATGAAGTATCTGATGTTAATGCAGTTCCAGGGAATGTGTTTCCTGTAAAATAATCTGAAGTCATGAAGTGGTGACATTCCACACGGATCAGGAAACCACCTGAAAGACTGAACTTGTAATTTCATGACCTGTGTAAATATTGTAATGTCATGAAATAAATATCCTTGTAAATACAAAATGTACAGAAAAGTTAAAAGGGGAGGAATGTAGTAATTATAATTTTGGGAAATGTAGGTCTGTACTTTAAGAATAATCCTGTGTTGTAAGATCACATGATCTGTGTAAACCAATGTGTTAATAGCGCGGGGAACTTCTACAGCGGAGTTGTTCTTTAGTTATGGAGTTTGCTGCACATGTGTAGTTGCTGCTGCTGTCTTGTAATTAAAGTTAAATGTCTCCACTTAGAAAAGTTGTCTGAAGATCAACTCTGTGATGCTTCACAACAGCAAAAACCCCACAAAATTTAGATGGGCTTTAGTTGCCGCTGTTCCTCATGTGACTCTTGTTGAATGTGACTGGTTCAGGCATATCGCATGAAGGAGTGGCGTAGGATGTGATGGAAGGGAGGAGAATGTAATTCAAACAGGATAAGGAAGGGAGGTATTTATTTTGTGATAAACATTCAAAAGCTAAATTTAAATTGGATGGACAGTAAAAGATTTTTTATCATATTATATATCACACATGGGTGGCCCCAAGCACAGAAAATTCTGTGAATCAAACCTGTTACCGTAAATAGTCGTTCTGCTAAGTGATTTCCAGGTCCTATGTTTCTCCGCATGGGCCTAAGCAGAAAACATCATGTTTGCGAGCCTCATGTTTGTTTCAGGAGAAAATTGAGCTGAGGTCTCCACCTGTCCAATAAATATCAAGTTTAAAAGATCTGCCATCAATATATCTTCAGTATCAAAACAAAAAACTACTGCGGATGCTGGAAATCCAAAACAAAAACAGAATTACCTGGAAAAACTCAGCAGGTCTGGCAGCATCGGCGGAGAAGAAAACAGTTGACGTTTCGAGTCCTCATGACCCTTCTGCTTTTTTAGTTCTGCTGAAGGGTCATGAGGACTCGAAACATCAACTGTTTTCTTCTCCGCCGATGCTGCCAGACCTGCTGAGTTTTTCCAGGTAATTCTGTTTTTATCTTCAGAATCACTTGACTGAGCAGAATCTCCTTTGTCAATTTCATCCGTCTCTTGTCAGTTTGCAAGTCTTAGCTAACTTTGTGAACTTGCCTGAACTGCAATAAATTCTGTAGCCTGTGTGCTGCCTTGTTTCTCTTTTCAGGAATAAGCACCTACAACACCTTCAGTGAACAACTTTGTTTGCATGATGTATTGTCTGTGTGTCTTTCTTCCTTTTTGTTTATATCTTTCCCCTTTTTCTTCTGGTTCACTGTTGTTTTCTCTCCGTGTGTGTTTTTGATTCTTTGTTTAAATGTTTGGGCAGGATTTTATGGTCCCGTCATGGCAGGAACAGGGCTGTAAAATGCGGTGAGCCATTCAGAACTCCATTGACTTCGGCGGGAATGGGAGATCCTGCCGGTGGGAGGGGCCATAAAATTCTGCCCTTTGTCTTTCTTTGCTCCATCTCTATTTCCTTCTTGCACTCTAAACCTGTGTCTCTCTATGCCTACCTCTCTTTTTGTGTCTTTTTTTTCCCTGTCTTACTTCTGTTTTCCTCTATGTTTCGATCTCTCCTCTGACTTACTTTCTGTTTCTCTCATGCTCTGCATGGCTGTGTCTCTTTTTCTTTGTCTCTGTCCATGTTTCTCTTTTAACTCTTCTCTCTTCATGTGTGTCTGCCCTTCCATTTTTCTGTTGCTCTCTCTTTTCTTCCCCATCTCTGTTTCTTTCTTTTCCTCTGTGGCTGTCTCCCTGCTGCTGGTTGTAGTGACAACAGAAGTCCATCTCCCTATCTGTCACTGCCTTAGTTTTCACTCCAAGAGAGTCCTGCACTCCTCACCTCCAACATTAGAAGTTACAGAATTGGCACAATATCATCTTGTTTCCTTGTCACAGAAGACAAGAGAAATCAAGGGCCAGGATTTCCCAGTCAGCGAGCGGCGGAAGGGTGGGGCCCATTCGCCAACACGTAAAATGACGCGGGATGACGTGGGGCGGAACTCCTGACGTCACCGCGCACCATATAAATTTTCAGGTAGGTGGGGGCTCAGCAGAATCAGCTGTGTGCCCACTGACCTGTCAATGGCCAATTGAGGCCATTGACAGAGTCATTAAAGTAATTGATGGACCTGCCCGTCCAATCTAGTGGGCATTAGAAAAAGCATGAAACGTCATCCACAGGCGGGATGAGGTTTCATGCAGGTTTAAAAAAATGTAAATAAACTGTATTTAAAAGTGATGGACATGTCCCAACTCGTGTGACAGTGTCACATGAGGGGACATGTCAGGGAATTTGTTTTCCTATGTTTCACATTTTCAAATTTGGCGCCGATCCTCCCTGAGGCAGCACTTAGCCTCTAGGAGATAATTGAGCAGAGCGCTCTCTCGGCTCAGGGAATCCCCCCTCCTCCCTGTCCGCACAGGGACCGCATAGCGCTTCCTTGTGGACGTCACGCTGGGCAGGCCTTAATTGGCCCGCCCACGTAAAATGGCATCGCTCCCCCAATCGGGGGTGCCAATCGGAGGCGCGCCTCCGCACACCCGCTCTTGAACTTCCCCAACAACAGGGGGAAAATTCTGCCCAGGGAGTTTCCAGCTCCTCGCAATGTGAATGAGTTCCAGAAATTCTTGGGTATGGGAAACCAAGATGGGAAGTTCTTGCCCAACCTAGCTGTTGTCAATGATCCAATATGTCAGCTGTTATGACAAGATGTTACATGGTGCTGGGAGGAAGCACAACAGAGGTTTTTTCAAGAAAATCAAAGAGATGTTGATATCACCTGATATTTTAGCTCATGATGACCCAGAGCTACCCACCATCATTTTTGCAGATGCATCTTTTAGAGGATTGGGAGCTGCACACTTTCAGATACAGATGGATGGAAAGGAAGACCAGTTTACTCCACATCCCATTCACTGACAGATACCGAACAGAGATATGCAGTGATAGGGAAGGAAGCATTAGCTGTGACATGGGTTTGATCATAGTAGAGTACAACTCAAACGGGCAGAAGTCAAGCAATTGCGAGGTCACACTTCTGAAGCAGTGGTTACATCCTTGAAGGCAATTTTTGAAACACCTGGGCCAAAATTTTCCATTTGACGGGCGGGTGGAGCAGGAGCGGATGTGGGCGGGCGCGGACCCGATCGGTGCCAGCAATCGGTGCTGCACAGCCATTTTGCATAGGCGGGCCAATTAAGGCCTACCCAGCGCATTTCCGACTCCCGTGGATAGCGGGAGTGTGTGGGCTGCAGCGGGCATGCACGGACCTCTGGGTCCAATGGCGACCCGGCAGTCTGTTTAAAAGAAGGCCTGGTAGCCTCCTGTAGGCTGCTCACAATGGCCACCTGGAGATCCAACTGCAGGGGGTCTGCTCAGCAGGGCAATCCGGAGGGAAGGGCAGAGGAGCAGGGCCGGCTGCAGGGTCTGCCACGGGAGCAGGGCAGGCCAGCGGGGGGCCAATGTGCCCCTCGCTTTTCTGATGATTGCCCTGCTGCCCTCCTCAAGAGGTGGCAGCACGGCAGGAAGTGCTGGTTCCCCAGGATGGGAGGAGGAGGAGGCCCCTTCACATGAGGAAGCATGTCTGGGAGGAGGTGGCGGAGGTGGTGAGCTCCCGCGATGTGGTGCGGCGCAACTGGATCCAGTGCTGTAAGTGCTTCAATGATTTGTTGTGTTCTGGAGTGGTGAGTACCATGTTGGCGTTGGGCATTTAACCCAGCAGGTTCCTTAGCCATTGAGAGCTCCCCTACCAAGTCTTACTGTCGTGACTGCTTTAAATCATGTTGGCCATTTCTCATACGGTGGGTGGGGAAGCAGATAGTGCCCATGCTTACATCAGCCTCAGTGGTTCAGTCACATTGAGGTAGCTGCTTCACCGCCTGTATACCCTGGCAGCAGAATAGTGGCGTCTTCCACCTTGGACAGCCTTTTGGCCCTGCACCCCTTGTGCCTGCGCCTGGCCTCCAAAGATGGCTCCCCTGGAGGCTGATTGTGCACTCCTGGCCTCCTCCTTATTCTAGCCCTCCCTTCCTCCTCAGAGGGGCTGCCTCCAGTGGACATGTCAGAACCCATACCCAGGCTAAATGGAGGCCTCTGGAAAGCTGCAGGCCCGATAAATATTCCTGACTGCAGACTGCTGACCTGAAGGTTAAAAGTACACAGAAAGCTGCTGGAATTCGTTCTGAACTGCTACAGATCACACAGGCAAGTTTAAAAAACTTTCTGCAAACATACTCACAGACCAGATTGACAAACCCAATGAGCCCTCTTATCCCGCCCATGGATGATTTTTATTAAAAAGTCACTTACCTGCCTGCCTGTTGCGCCCGTGCGTCCAGCCGAAGATCGCACGGGCGCCTCAAAATCAGTGCCGATTGCCGAGTTAAGGGCCTTAACTAGCCCATTAATTAATGGCAGGCGTGCATCCAACTTCATCACGCAGCGAAATATCACGATGGCGCGCGGTGACGTCTGGACACTCGCCCGACATCACCGCGTGTCATTTTACGTGCTGAAGTGCGGGGCCCGCCCCCAACACATCAAGCAGAAAATTCTGCCTGTGGAATCCCAGACCTTGTAAAATTGAACAATGAACTGCAGTTCACCAATGAATACTTTAAAGCGTTCACGAAATGATATGAGCTTGACCATATTACCAGCTCACCAAGATCCCTCAAGCCAGTGGCAAAGCAGAAAGAGAAGTGAAGAGTGAAAGCATTGCTGAAGAAGAACGATGGCATCCAACCAGCATTTCTGAGCTATCGTTCTACTCCACTCCAAAATGTTCTAGCACCATGTGAACTCCTCATGGGAAGAAGACTGAGAACTCAACTCCCTGTTCTCCATACACACTCATGCCACGTACACAAACTGATGACTCAGACAAAGTGAGGGAGAAAGAGGATGAATATCTGTCCAGTGATTTTTTAAAAAGCCAGATGTGGAACTATGACAAATGACACAAAGCACACAACCTCTCAGGTCTCCAGCTAGGAGAGCCTGTTTGGATTGAGGCCAAGCTCGTTATGGACAAGTCGTTGAACAGACACCACATCCACAGTCCTACCTCATCCAAATAGAAGATGGTACGGTGAGATGGAGCAGATGTGCATTGGTTGCCACACAGAAGCAACCTCCTTCACAGTCAAAGATGCCATCTACCCAAGAACAGACCAGAGATGCTGCATTCATCACAAGATCCAGATGGCAACCAGACTGGTGGACCTGAGTCATTGACAAATTCTCTGTCTGCCCAGCAGAGTCTAAGGTCATGATTTTTACCTTGTCGGGCAGGCGCAGCAGGTGGGCCTGGGAGCGGTTGTGAAGCCTACCGCCACCCGCCATCGGGCCCCAACATCCATTTCACCCTGGCTGGCCAGTTAATGGCCAGTGCTGCAGCGCTCAGTGTTGCCAGGATGGGGGTGGGAGGAGGGCGAGCGTGGAAGTTCACGTATGTGCGCGAGTGCGTGCAATGAAAGCTCATTGAGGCACAGAGCTGCCTCAGGGAGCTCAAGATTTTTAAAAATCAGAAATAAAACACCTGGCAATGTTAAAAATATGTCCCCTCATGTGATGAGCAGGGACATGTTATAAATGAAATTTAAAAATTTTATTCAATTTTTAATTGTGCTTGGAAATCTCATCCTGCCGGCTGATGAGGTTTCCTAAAAAATCCAAAGGCCGATTGGCCTTTTCGCCTGCCCGCCAACATTGTTTTGCAAAAAACAAGAATCAGAACAGGCCATTCAGCCCATCATATCTATTCTCTCCTCACAATCCGTTCAATCTACAGAAGAAGACAATTGAGTCCAAAGTAAAAGCTTAAAGGGATTGAAATTGTGTCAAATTCCTTCTTGACCGTGAACGTTAATAGTGTGAAACTGCAGGACAACAATCTGAGCGTGTAGCCCACATTATCCAAGTGTTCAGATGCAGTTACACTAATTACATTTCTTTGTGCTGAGCAGTACAGGAGGTCATTAATACTGGGACAATGTGCATCTCACCAGCATAACTTAAATATTATTGCACTACTGTTTGTTGGACCTTGCTGTGCACAATTAATTATGCCATGTCTCCCTACAGTACAACAGCTATGCTTCAAAAGTACTTCAACGGCTATATAGTACCTGAGGTTGTGAAAAGCACAAATTGTTTCATCCTTCTTCCCTTTGCTTATCCTTACAAATTTCAGTCTCACTTTTACACACACGCTTCCCCAGAACCTTATTCCAATTGTAGTTATTCAGTGCTTTGGCTGGAGATCTAATCCACACATTTATTACTTTGTCCAATATCTAGCTTCACTTGTAGCTTTTTGACTTTGTCCTCTGGCTCTGTGATCGCAGTTCAAGGACACTTAAAACACCCTCATGTTTATTAAAATGTGAAGCAATCCATTTCAAAAGGGACTTTTTCTTAAACCAGATTGATATGAATTTGAAAAGGTAAGGTAAGGATTTTAAAAAAAGTTTTACATGAACAGTTTGTTTTTTTTAAATAAATTGTGAGGAGTTGAAAATCATCAATCACATTGTCAGCTCGCAAAGGTCACTTGCTTTCTCGACCATGAGGAGATTACTCGTCCCTCCCATTATCTCTTGTACGAGGTTGATGACAAATATAGATAACATGCCAGGTGCTTTCATTTTTATTTTTGTTTCTTAAACGATTTGGCATTCATAGTTAATGGAGGCATTGCTGTAAAGTAAGGGAGATGGGCGATTGATGCCAGTGACCATTGGCATTGCTGTAAAGTAAGGGAGATGGGCGATTGATGCCAGTGACCATTGGCATTGCTGTAAAGTAAGGGAGATGGGCGATTGATGCCAGTGACCATTGGAATTGCTGTAAAGTAAGGGAGATGGGCGATTGATGCCAGTGACCATTGGCATTGCTGTAAAGTAAGGGAGATGGGCGATTGATGCCAGTGACCATTGGCATTGCTGTAAAGTAAGGGAGATGGGCGATTGATGCCAGTGACCATTGGCATTGCTGTCTTATCACTGACACGGGATGCTTGGCATCAGGGGCTGTTGGCATTGTGGAATTGGTTGGCCATGGGCAGGCTGCACTCCTGTGAGTGAATAGCAAAAGGGGGAAGGGAGAAAAGAGGATCAAGGGAGGAGAGGAGAGGAACAAGAAAGAGGCACTAGGTGGAGGAGAGAGATTGAGGGAAGCTAATAGGGGAGAAGGAGGAGGATGTGGGAATTGGGTTGGAGAATACTCTCAGTTGGCTGGGGCCTGGAGTGGTATTTGATTCAGACTTATCTTGGTTGATCAGGAGAAATATATTCTTTGTTTTCTTGCCATTTCTCAACTGTAATCTCCCCCTCCACTATACAGATCTTCCCATGTTTCTCTGCTGTAACCCCCAGGTGTTCCCACATTCAATCTAATGCCCTATGGCCTTCATTGCGAGAGGACTTGAGTACAGGTGCAAGCATGTCTTACTGTAGCTGGACAGGGCCTTGGTGAGACCACACCTGGAGTATTGTGTGCAGTTTTGGTCTCCTTACCTAAGAAAGGATATACTTGCCATAGAGGGAATGCAGTGAAGACTGATTCCTGGGATAGCAGGATTGCCGTAGAGGAGAGATTGAGTCAACTAGGCCTGTACTGACTGGAGTTTAGAAGAATGAGAGGGGATCTCATTGAAACATATAAAATTCTGACAGGAATGGACAGACTGGATGCAGGGATGATGTTTCCTCTGTCTGGGGGGGTCTAAAACAAAGGGTTACAGTCTCAGGATATGGAGTAGACCATTTAGGACTGAGATGAGGAGAAACTTCTTCACTCAGAGGGTGGTGAACCTGTGGAGTTCTCTACCACAGAAGGCTGTAGAGGCCAAGTCACTGAATATATTTAAGAAGGAATTAGATTTCTGGACTCTAAAGGTGTCAAGGGTTATGGGGAGAGAGCGGGACTATGGTGTTGAGATAGAGGATCAGCCATCATCATATTGAATGGCGGAGCAGGCTCGAAGGGCCAAGTGACCTACTCCTGCTCCTATTTTTTCTATGTTTCTATTGGAAATACCTGGGCCAGGATTTTGCCCTCATCGGGCGGGCTCAGCTGGGGCGAGCGGGAGCAGTCGGGAACCAACCGCCGCCCGCAACCGGGCAGTGATCGCGATTTCACACTGGTGGGCCAATGAAGGCCCACTCAACGTGAAACGCATGCTTTAGCGATCAGCACTGCCTGTGTGTGGGGTGGGGGAGGTTGTAGGGCGAGCGCGGAGGTTCACGCATGCGCACGGGTGTGCGCAGGAAACGCTCCCTGAGGCACAGAGCTGCCTCAAGGAGATGAAAATTCTTCATCAATAAAAAGAAAAGAATCTAAAAATATTAAAAACATGTCACCTCATGTGACTCTGTCACATAAGCAGGGGCATGTTATGAATGAAATGTAAAAATTTTTATTGAATTTTTATTTGCTGTTGAAAACCTCATCCTGCCATGGAAGAGGTTTCCTAAAACGTCCAAAGGCCACTTGGCCTTTTCGCCTGCCTGCCAGCCAAACAGTTGGATGGGAAGCGAAAAATTAAACTTAATTATTGCTTTAATGGCCTTAATAAGCCTTTTAATTGTCAGCGGACGCACTGCTGACTCCCGCGCGTGCTCACTGACAGAAATATTGTGCTGGGACAGGCATCATTTTACACTCATTGAGGTCGTGCACATTACCGCACAACGAGGAGGAAATTCTGCCCCTGGGGTTAATGTTCCTTTGTTAAATCCAGTTCTTCTTCTTTAAAGTGGTTGGGCCTTATTTCTTGGTCATGGCTCATAGAGGTCTCTCAGTGTATAAAATATAACTTTATTTCCAGCTGTCTTGGGGTCTAATAGTTATAAATCCAGTGTGATGACCCAGTTGCTGGGAAAAGCCTGTATTTTCTTTTATGCAAAGTTCCTTTAAGGCCAAAGTGGGCTGTGGAGTATTCTGAAAGAGGGTTATTTGGTTTCCTGATTATGACATCATTAGGGTCCAAGAAATATCCTTGTGGCCTTTGATAGCTATAGAGATGGACAGCTAAGAAGGAAAGGATAAATAGAAAGCAATGGGATTGGATCAGCCTGTGTTTTTTGGAAGTTCGGAAAACACAGAATTTGTGTGAGAGAAAAACAAGCAAGGTTCTCTCCGAATGGAAAAGTTTTCTGTTTGGCAGGCTTCAAACAGATCCTGGTGTTGAAGCAGGTCTCTGAGAATAGAGCAGAGACACTGTTACTGTGTGTGTTTTACTGTTGGAAAGAGCAGAGAGCTGAAGATGGGAAGGGCATATCTTCAGCACTGCTGGCTGTTTGTCAACCCAGATTATGTGCTCAAGTTTCTGTGGGACTTAGGTCCACAACCTTCTAATTTAAAGGTGAGAACATAACTATTGAGGGACAGCTTGCAGCATCAAGTGTACTGTCAGAGAAAATTAAAATCGTACAATAGTGCTCATGCAAAAGCCTCTCAGTGGCTGATTCTGAGGAACAATGTTTTGACAGAGTAGAGAGAGATTCACTCTGCAGTCTAATTTTGCTTTTATCATGCCTGGCTGTCCTGAAATGTAATACTTGATGTGGAAAATGATTCATTTCTCCAGCATTAACACTAAAGAACACAAACATTAATTAAGAAATAATAAAACAGTCTTTACAGAGATAACCGAATCCAATTAAACAGCAGGTACTTCCCAAACTGACATATAATTAACCACAGGTTTTGTTTGTGTATTGAAATATAAGGTAGTGGAGCATGAATTAACTGAATAGTAGGAATGTGTCACATATAGGTTTTTTGATCAATTTTTGATGAATAATATTTCAAAAAGATCTACATTAAAAGTAGGTTTTTAAAGCAATATGTGTTCATACAACTTGTTTTTAAGAAAGGACTGAGACAAATGCTGAGTAAAATTATGAACAGCTAGGCATTGAAGTTATTGCCCCAAACAATAAGCAACTTAGTAGCCTGCCTTGGTCATCACGAAAAACCATTGTGTTGGGAAGTTCCAGATCCCAAGTGCATGGCACAGGTTGTCTAGCTTAGGCCCTCTTCTACAGCTGTGACCCCAGAAAGATAAAATAAAAACAAAAACACCAACCATCAGTTTTTGAAACAAAAATCTGCTTGTATCAGAAGTGGAAAATGCAAGAGGAAAGGTACAAGTTATTAAGTCAAGTAACAAGACCCAGTGACATGGGAAAGCATAGTGCATTTATTATTTTCTAGTATTACAGGAATACAAGTTGTATCAATAAAGTGTATTGAGCCAGTCCTAATAGTTGCTCTGTTCACTTGTTGTCTGAGAAGTAAAGCAGTTTAACAATTTGTATTGGACTTTGTCTTAGCAAGTTTCCCTGCACATCCAAAACTATTGGAGAGACTCATGTATGAGCAGGTGTGTATGCATGAATATGCTGTTCAGAGCATAATGGAGCCCTATGGTTACATCCTTTGGTTACACAATCACATAGTTAGACATTGGACAGCAGAGGCACAGTCCTATGTGCAAGACACTCAACAGCAACAACTTATATTCCGATAGCGCCTTCAACATAGTAAAATGATACTTCACAGTTTGTTTTTAAAGAAAGTTTGACACCTAGCCACATAAGGCGATGTTAGGGCTGTTAGGAAATAGAGTTAGTTTAAGTAAGTTATATTTGTATTTGTCAGTGTTAGGAATGAGTTTTAGCTTTAATGTTTAAGTATTTTTGTATTTGTATGTTAAGAAAAGGTCAAGATGAGTTTTAGTTTCACTTTAAAAAGTGCCTGCATTTCTAATGAGTTTTACTTTTCTAAGAGAAGTTAAGCAAACACAAGAGAAGAAAAACTGTGCTGTTGTCAAGCAACAGGGGCCCAGAGAGGCAGGCTGCACCCACACACAGAGGAAAGTTTTGAGTTCAGTTTGAAGACAGCTGCCAGGCATAAGCAACCTAAAAGGGGCAGATAGCCCAGTCCAAACCAAAGTTGGTTGAAAGTAGCTGCCAGAGAGAGACTGGAGCAAAGGGACAAAAAGCCAGTCCCAAGTTAAAGAAGAAAGTCCCCAAATCCAGGGGAGTGGAACAGGAGAAAGCCCGAAGCAGACCTTCTAGTCATAGGAAGGACAGGAACCTGGAAAAGGCCCTGTTAAGTGAAGTTAAGAGTGAGGAGCAGAGAAAAGCTCCAAGCTTCAAACTTAAAGAGACAAATGCTGTAGGAAGCAGATTTAAAGAAGCCGGAAGGTCTAAAGAGACAGCTGAAGGCCTGTGAAGCAGTGGTGTACTGTTGATGGCTAAGTCGGTGAGAGAGGGTGTGTGGAAGAAAGCTTGAAAGCATGTGGTGACCCATTGGAAAGGAACATCAGAAGGAGAGTTCAAAACCCTGGCGTTGGACCCTTGAGGAAGGTTTCTGAGAGAAAGCGTCAGTTTGGGAGAAGATTCCAAAGCGAGTTCTTGGAGAGTGGAGGTTGGAAACCCTCATGTGAAAGACAGAGTTCAGTGAGACTAGTTAACTCATGGTATAACAAGAGTCTTGGGCAGGGGGTGGGGTTGAGGAGAAACCCATAGCATTTCTTTGGAGTGGCAGCTGTCGCTGGATTTCAGAGTGTGGTGTGTCTGACCACAGGCTGCCTATTGGTTTGCATGGACTGTGTACTTACTGTGGACATTAGAATACAAGATAGCTTTTGTAACTTGTGTTACCCTTACAAATCTGTATACCTCTGTAAAGGCATAGTTTTGTGTGAAGTAGTATTGTAATATAGTTATTTTTTTCTTGTTTATTAAATGTTTTATTCTTTTATTAAAAGTTCATCAGCTGACTCCTGTGATTCAGTTCAATAGCTACTCTCCATGTATCGAAACAAAAAATAAAAGTTAGGATCTATCAAGCTGGGTTCCACCTTGGGATCAGACTTGCCCAGTTGCAACATCTGCTGGGATCGTAACAAAGCAGATGACTAAAGCTTGGTCAGATAAGTAGATTTTAAGGAATATCTTAAAAGAGAAACAGCGTTAGAGAGGTGGAGAAGTTTAGGTTGAGAATTCCACAGCTTGGGCCTCAAGCAGCTGAAGTCATTGCTACCTTCAGGGAGGGTAACAGCCGGGGATGCTCAGGAAGCCAGAGTTAGGTGAATGCAGATATCTGGGAGGGTTGTTGGGCTGGAGGAGATTACAGAGCTAGGGAGGGGTGAAGAATTTGAAAACAAAGGTATGAATTTGAAAATAGAGGCATTGCTCAGGCAGGAGGCAATATAGGTTAGAGAGCATAGAGATGATGTATCAAAGGGACTTGATGCAAGTTAGGATGTGGGTAACAGAGTGTTGGATGGCCTTAAGTTTATGGAAGCCATGCAGACTAGAATACACTGGAATACTCCATTCTGGAGGTAACAAACCAATGAATAAGGCTTTCGGCAGCAGATGAGCTAAGGTAGGCAGAGGCAAGCAACATTAAAGATGTGGAAATAGGCCGTCGAATATGTGGTCGGAATCTCAACTAGGCACAGCCTCATATGACAGCAAGGCTCCAAACAGTCTGGTTCAGCCTCAGACAGTTGCCAGGGAGGGGGAGCTGATGGCTAGGGAACAACGCTGTGTCAGGGACTGGAGTGTTTTGGTTTTCCCAATATCTAATCTGGGGGAAATTTTTGCTTGTTCAATAGAGGGCTTTGGACGAGCATTGTGACTCAGACCATTTATTGAAGTGGCTGCATCATTCTACCCAAGGAACTACCTAAGGCAAGAGCTAAACTGGTAACAAAAAGAACCATCAAAGATATTTCCTGTTCAGTAAGTCTATTCAATAAGCAGTTTGTCTTGTTATTATAATATGATAACTGGGGCTTATTTACTGTGCAAGATGCAAGGCACCAATTGCTCATAAGGGATTAGGTAGACATGTTGTGGGTTCATTTATTAAGACAAGGCACATGAGAACAATTATACATAGATATAAAGCTTGAAGACATCAAAGCTGCATTTGTGTGCTCTGCTCAATGCTAAAGTGAAACTGAGACTGGATCACATGACATATTTCCCTTCCAGTGATGTCATGCTGAAATCCCTTAAAGGCATTTTACAACACAATTGAACCAAACAAACCCAGCAAGTTTGAAACCTTGTTGTGCTGAATTAACAGATCTTAGCTGGAGGAGCAGTAGGGTAGTTACAGTTAGACCTTCTAGATTAGGAAGAGGGAAAATTAACCAGGGTTCTTAGTCCTAATTAGTATCTGGCAGAATGATAGAAAAATGTATCTTGGTGGATAAAGGATGAGGGCCCCTGGACAATGTTTTAGCTGGTGTGCAAGGCTGTCAGAACTTAATTCAGCAAGGAATTAATGTCTTAAAGAGAGGAAAATCACATGGGGTTGGGGAGTGGGGTGTGGTAGTCATCCAAGGAAGCGGATTGGTGGTGCTGAGGGTAGTAGGGAAAATAGCCAAGAATGTCTTTTATGCAGCCCCCCAACTTGCCTTAAGCTGCAAGGTGTACACATCCACATTCACTGCCCAAGTTCACACCGGAGTATTGCCAAGTGGAGATGGCCATGAATCTGAAATTAATCAGGTCTCCAGGAGAGGACAGGGAATGAAGGGATGAACAATGAGTGAGAAAGAAGGATTCTGTCTTCCCCTCCCCCGAAAAAAGTAAACATTAAGTGCGGGATCTTCCCGTCCTGCCACAAGTTAACAGACTTCTGGCTGGGGCACTGCCTCGCCCGCGGCGGGTCCCACCCACGATGAGGCCGGAAAATCCCGACCTAAACCTTGTGAGTTGAAAAATAATTTGCAGTGTAACTACTGGTAAATTGGAATAGGAACTTTGCCAAGTACAGTTTGTTTATGTCCTACAACTTATTCCTTTCAACGCATTTTCTTAAACCGCTGAAACTCTTTCGAGTTATCAACAGTCACAGATTGCAACTTTTTCGAGTACAATCACAGTTCTTGGTTTCCGGGAGTGGGACATGAACCCACAACCCTCTGATTCAAAGGCGAGGGTGCTATGAACTGAGCCACAGCTGACACCTCTACAGTTTGTTTAGCCCCTCAAGGCTGTTCAGCTATTCAGTTAGGTCATGGATATATCTCAACTTCATTTTCCCACCTTTACTCCATATGCTCTGATTGTCTTACCCAACTAACTTACCCAATCTATCAATCTCAGTTTTTAAAGCTCCAATTATTCTAGCATCAACAACCTTCTGGGGATTGCTGGTGGGACGGGGGGCAGTGGAGAAGGCTTCTACCCTTTGTAGGAATGACCTTTGGATTCTGACCCCCCTCTCCCTGCACCCCCCACCTCTGTGTCCCCTCTGCTATCCACCAACAGCCCAACCATCTGCACCTTCATTGCTGGCATTACAGCCTATCAGGAGGGTTCATTGTTGAATCCGCAAACAAGTAGCTGAACATGAAAGGGCTGCTTTCTGTTTTAAACAAAAACAGTTCCCATGTGACACTGAGGATGTGGAAGCAGGTTTGCGTTGTCCTCTGTTTGATTTGTCAGCCTGAGCTGTGGAAGCTGAAGATGTGGGGTAATCACTGCTCAGTGGGAAAAATTCCAAAGGGAATGTCACACCTGGGCAGTCTATGGTACCTCCAGCTGGTTACAGGGAATGTGGGCAGCAGCTTGGAATATATCACTATCAGGGCAGGAAGTAAGACAGGGGATGGCAAGAGAAAAAGGAACTTGCTTGACTAGGTCTTATAAATAAATTTTAAGGCTAGCTTCTTATGGGATACCTCAGTCATCTTCTTCTTTTGGCTTCTCCCATTTTACTCGGAGTCGTCACAATGCTGGTTGATCATCCTTTTCCATCTCTTCCTGTAAGTCATCCACTCGTCTTCCAGTCCCACCATGTTTAAGTCTCTCATCACCGCATCTTTCCATCTGGTCTTAGGTCTTCCGCTTCTCCTTCCTCCTGGCAGTCCCATTTCCTCTCTCTCTCTCTCTCCACAACATGTGACCACACCATTTCAGTCTCTTCTTGGCTACTCTCTTTGATGCTCCCACAATCTTCACTGGCCTCCTGATGTGCTGGTTCCTAATTTTTTCCTTTCTCATTACTCCACACAACCATTTCAGCACCCGCATCTCATCAGTGTCTAGTCATTGTTCCTATCTTCTTGATATTGCCCAAATTTCTGCACTATATAACAAGGCCGGTCTCACAACTGCCTTTCAGTTTCAATGACACTATTCTATCACATAACACTCCACTGCACTTCTTCCAGTTACTCCAACCAGAGGTAATCTGTTGCTTAATTTCCATCCCCATACTTCTACCTCTACTAACCACTGACTCCAAGTATTGAAACTAATCACTTCCTCCAAATCTTCACCCATGATCTTTACGCATTCATTCTGATCCTCTTCCCTAGGCTTAAATTGACAGCCCATAAATTGGGTCTTTGGTCTACTGATCTTCATACCCCTGTCTTCCAGTGCTTATCTCCTGTTTTTCAGATACTCAGTCATGTTCTCATCATCCCACCACATTGCTTAATGTCATCTGTAAACATCATTGACCATGGCACTTCCTGTCCCACTTGTCCAATTAGAACATCCAGGACAACCAGGAAAAGGAAGGGGTCCAAAGCCGATCCTTGATGCAATCCAACTTTGGTTTTGAAACTCTCACTCTCCCCCACACTGCTCCTTAATCATGTCTGGCACTTCTTGTTCATGTCCTGTAATAGTCAGATGTACTTCTCAGGGACTCCACAAGTTCTAGCACATCTCCAGACTTCTTGTCTTGGCACCTGATCATAAGGTGGTTTCTGCATTTCTGGTACCAGTGTTTAGTATCAGTTGGTAGTGAGACGGCAAACTCGAGGATCTTGGCTCCTTCTTCATTTTGCCTGCTTGATTTGCACCCTATCCACCACCTTAAACATTCACTCCTTCCACCACGGACGCACAGTGATAGCAGTGTGTACCATCTACGAGATGCATAGCAACAATTCACCAAGGAACTTCGACAGCACTTTCCAGCACCTCTACCACCTAGGAGGACAAGGGCAGCAGATGCATGAAAACAACATGAACTGCAAGCTGCCATCACACACTATCCTGACATGGGACTATACTGCCATTCCTTCAATGTTGCTGGGTCAAAATCCTGGAACACCCTTCTTAACGGCACTGTGGGTGTACCTGCAGCAGTTCAAGAAGGTGGCTCACCAGTCCCTTTTCAAGGGCAATTAGGAATGGGCAATAAACGCTGGCATAGCCAGCAATGCTCATAAAAATAAATTTGCTTCTCCTAAACCTTGTCCACCATTGATAACCTCTTTCTCTCCCCACATGTCCATTTAGGTCACCTGCCACCAGTAGCCTGTCACTGTTTGGCATTGTTTGAATTGCATTTCGGGATACCTGAATAAATTGGAACAATATAATACCAGGAGAATTGTTTAGAATGGGCCTAGTTCCTGTTCTAAGGTGATCCTCCTTATCTGTCGACGCTAGACATGGGGCTTGGTTACTGGACAGACTGTAGTCATACACTGGTGCTTGCTTAACAATTGTTTTTTTAGTACTACAACTAAACAGGTTACAGAGTAGACATAGTTCTGTTACTTAGTTCTGTTGAAGAGTCATACGGATTCGAAACGTTAACTGTGTTCCTCTCCGCAGATGCTGCCAGACCTGCTGAGTTTTTCCAGGTATTTTTATTTTTGTTTTACAGAGTAGACATGTTGCTCCTGAGCATGGTCTTCCAACTTTTCTTTCAAGAATCTAACACATGACTGACTCATGTCAGTGATACATCCTTGTCTAAATCACACATTAGCATATCCCTTCTGTTAACCCTTTATGTTACAGTTTCAATTGGGGAAACTCTGCCATTAGTTATCTAGCTATCTTTTATGTGTTAAAGACAAAGGCCAAGATTTTCTGGTCCCATTCGCGAGGATGCCCGCTGCTGGCGGGACCGGAAAATCCGGCCCAAGGTGTCTGTGCACGGCTCCTGCTGTGTAACAGTAACTTCCTGTAATTGTTCTGTCACAGTCACGTATCACATTATCTGTTACACCATGTCCACCATGCTTTTCTGTCAGATTATTCTATTGTTATTTTTACTTACCACTGGTTGAATCTGACATTGCTTGGTCTCTAAAGTAGGTGGTGCTGTTGTGTAGTTCCTTTTGAGGTTTCTGCCTCCGTCTGTTGCCATGGCAAACAACTTCAGGCCACATCAGCCTTCTGGTGTCTTTTTTGTTAAAATAAGTGCTAATGAAGTATGTTTTTCACAGAGTAACTGCGTTGTCTCAGCACCATCAGTTCTTGACTTCCCAATTAGTCTTACAACCTTTTCTCTCGGCTGCTGTTAGGTGAACCCCTGATTTTGCCATTTCCAGCTTGTTAGGGGGCTGGCCGGTCCTGCACCATTTGCTAATTTACCCCCCGCCATATGCTGCATTTTGAGATTGGGTAATCGAACCTGCCTTAAAGCACAACAACCACTTATAAATGCGAAATGCCAGTTTACCTCACAGATTTACCTCACAAAATTATTCAATTTTAAAGCACTTAAAACAGGTAACAAACTAGAGTTACCAATCTTCCAGGATTGTCTGACAGTCACCAGGGATTGAAGGCTAATTCCAAGGACACTCTTGTAAACAATGAGGGAGAAAATCACAGGGATATTCCTTTTTTAAAAAGGTGTTTTTATAACTTTCTTTAAACGCTTTAATGTATCAGTTGTAAAAGACTTGGCAGTGGGAATAAAAGGCTGTTTGGCCAACAGTCATATTTAATCCAATTGGTTAAAATAGAATCTGTTCACTTTCCCATTGGAAGGGTAGTGCCTGGATGATGGACCAATGGTGGAATGTTGCAAATGTGCAAGTGGGGTGGTTCAAGGGTAGAAGGTCATGTGACAGTATCTCCAGGATTACACCCCCTTTACATCAAACATAAAACCATTCCTACTCATAGCAAGAACCAAGGCTTCGTATTGTGGAATAAGGTTCAGGAAACTCCTTCATAACACAAAAAGCTTGAACTGATGGAATTGAAAGTGGCAAGGAAGGTAAACAATAGGAGGTACAACCAAGTGGGGTTAAGTGGGGTGGAGGAGAGCACTGTAGCCAGTTGCGGGTCTTGATTGGCCGAGAGCCCTGGCTGGGTCCCTCACCTGACTGGCTCTCAAAATCTCTCAGTGTAAAATGTGGCCTTTAACCCTTGGAGGTTTCCTTCTCCATTGCTCGACCAGTCATCTCCCAGGTGAAAAGTGAACAAAAGCATGGAAAAAGCGAGAGAGCAAGAGAGTGAGAGAGAGAGAGAGAGTTTGAATCCCACCATGGCAGATGAATTTGAATTCAACATTAATCTGGAATTAAAAGTCTAATGATGACCATTGTCAATTGTACCATGAAACCATTGTCGATTGTATAAAAACCCATCTGGTTCACAAATGTCCTTTAGGGAAGGAAATCTGCTGTCCTTACCTGCTCTGGTCTACATGTAACTCTGAAATGGCCTAGCAAGCCATTCAATTGTATTAAACTGCTACAAAGCCTCAAATAGGAATGGAACCGGAAGGACCGCCCGGCATTGACCTAGGCACGGGAAACGACAATGGCAAACTCAGCCCTATTGACCCTGCAAAGTCCTCCTTACTAACATCTGGGGGCTAGTGCCAAAATTGGGAGAGCTGTCTCACAGACTGGTCAAGCGGCAGCCTGACATAGTCACCCTCATGGAATCATATCTTACAGGTAATGTCCTAGACACTATCATCACCATCCCTGGATATGTCCTGTTCCACCAGCCTCTCAGGTCCAGGACATCACTGCAGGAGTTTCTCAGGGTACTGTTCTCGGCCCAACCATCTTCAGCTGCTTCATCAGTGACCTTCCTCCCAACATAAGATCAGAAGTGGGGATATTCACTGATGATTGCATAGTGCTCAGCACCATGTGCAACTCCTCAGATACTGAAGCAGTCCATGTCCAAATGTAGAAAGAGCTGGACAATATCCAGGCTTGGGCTGACAAGTGACAAGTAACATTCGCGCCACACATGCATCAGGCAATGACTATCTCCAATAAGAGAGAATCTAACCATTGTCTCTTGATGTTCAATGGCATTACCACCACTGAATCACCCACTATCAACATGCTGGGGGTTAGCATTGACCAGAAACTGAACTGGACTAGCCATATAAATACTGTGGCTACAAGAGCAGGTCAGAAGCTAGGGATCCTGCGACTAGTAACTCACCTCCTGACTCCCCAAAGATGTAAAAAGTGCATGTTGCCACAGCAACTCAGCCTCCCTGAGATCTGCAACACACTGCCACCATAATTACTTAACAAATGTTTACTGCCATTCAATCACCAAGGAAGTAAGACATTCACACACCCTTTCTGTTTAATGAAAAGGTTAACTTTCACATGCCCATGGCAGTGTCTGTACTCATTTTTTATTTATTAATTATTTGGATTCCCAATTAGTCCCTTGTGGCTATGGTGAATGTATTGGATATCTGATGCAGGTGGAGAAGTGGAGGGGGGCTAAGAACAGATGCAGGTAATGGTACTGGGGTGAGAATGGAAATCATTACTGTCCTTTTTAAGATCGGATAAATAAGTGGAACCAAGCGAGGTCAGTCGCATCAAGCTAGATAATGGAGTTGGGGCATTGGAGGATGGCAATGTGGTTGATGGTATGAAGGGCTACAGAGGGCGAGATGGTATAATGTTTGTTTAATGGGATGAGTTGTGGTAAATACTACAGTGCAGGAAGTGCCTCTGTTACATGCTCTTTTGAAAGCAACAGATTATGGCAGTACAAGATACAGCAGAAAATACTGCTGAAGGTCGATTCTTTGTACACTGCAAATTACTCAGTTATATGCTGTTTGAAAACACTGTAACTATTTTGACATGAGCTCCTCACAAATGCCCTGAGCTACCAAATACAAAACAGATTCACTGAATGAGTCAAGAAAAGAGCAGAGGAGAGGAAGGTTTCTTAGTCACTGATTGCATCCACCTCTCTGGACACTGTCACACATTGAACCAGACTATTGGCAACTTTGGCATCTTATTTAACCTTGAGTAAAACTCCTGACCCCATATCTTTTCCATCATTTAGACTGCTTGTTTCCATGTCAGGACTATCATCCATCACTGTCCCAGCCCCTGCCCCTACCCATTGACTGCTGAAACCCTCCTTCATGCTTTTGTTACCTCCAGACTCGATTATCCCAATGCTCCCCTGACCATTCTCCCATCATTCACCTTGCATGGGCTCATCCAGACCTCTGCTGCCTGTATCCTAACTTGCACAAATTCGCATTTTTCCATCACCCCCATGCTCACTGACCTACAAACACCCCTGATCTGCCAGCGCCTTGAATTTAACATTCTCATCCTCTGCTCAATCACTCCATGACCTTGCAGCTTCCAAGCTATGTAACCTCCTCCTGCCCTTACAAGCCCCTGAGAAATCTGTGCTCCTCCAATTCTGGCCTCTTGCCCACCCTTCAGTTCCTTCATTCCATCATTGGTGGTATGCATAACACTGTCTAGGCCCTCACCTCTGGAATCCCCTCCTTAAGCCTCTCCAGCTCCCCTCCTTTAAGATGCTGCTTAAAACCAACCTGTTTGACTGATCTTTGATCACCTGCCCAACTGTCTGTTCCTTTGGTTCGGTGTCAATTATTTCCTGACTATTTTCTGGTGATCTTCCTTGAGATTATTTAAATATATAAGGGCTTATATCCTACCTGTTAATAATGAAATCTTCATGTGCTGACTTCTTTATTCATGATTACTATTGACTGGGGGCATTTTGCTCCTCGAAGGGAAATTTAACATCATTGAGACCAGCCTTAAATTGAATTCTTCAGCTCATGTGTTCCCAACCAGCTCCATCTGTCCCTTACCACCACCCCTCCAGCCGGCTCTACTTGTTGCTCCCCACCACACTGTACCCCACAGCCTTCTCCACCTGTCCCCTTCCACTCCTCCAGCTAGCAACACCTGTTTCTTCCCCATTCCACCACATGCCCCCCTCCATCCCCCAGTCAGCAAAACCTGTTCCCCCCCTCCCACTCCCATCATAGCCAGCTCGATGCAGTTGGCTTATAAAACTGCCTCTTCCCCTCCTCTTTAAGCTTGAGCTGTGCTTAACTGTGGGCAGACATGGAGAAACTTGGGTTGGGAAGTTACCTTGGGAACCTTTCCCGTGAATGCTGCCACATCTGGAATTTCTACTGGAGCTGACAGTGACCAGTGAATACATTGATTCACAAAAGGCTTAGCATGTTCAAAATCGCAGGGTAGTAACAGTGATGTTCGACAATATATCCTTCACCATAGCAAGGAATACCTGCATCTTCATGAGGTGATTGTTACTATGGTTTGAGTGAGGGAATTCAAAGGTTAAAAAATCTGAGTTAATGGGTGCAATAAATCTGTACACAGTCAGCTATGGTTGGACTGGAATTGGTGCCACTTCCCATCACTCTCCCAACAAAAGCTGGGGTGGGGGAGGCAGCCCCAATCTGCACTGCACAAGTGAAGTGGGGGAGGGATGGATGGCAGCATAGTGGTACTATCACTGGACTAGTAATCCAGAGGTCCTGGCTAATGCTCTGGGGACATGGGTTCAAACCCCCACCACAGCTGCTGGTGGGCTTTAAATTCAATTAATAAAATCTGGAATTGAAAGCTAGTCTCAGTAATGGTCACCATGAAACAATCATTGATTTTTATAAAAAGGTTCACTAATGCCCTCGAGGGAAGGAAATCTGCTATTCTTACCTGGTCTGGCCTACATGTGACTCCAGACCAACAGCAATGTGGTTGGCTCTTAACTGCCCTCTTTAATGGCCTAAAAGCCACTCAGTTTAAGGGAAATTAAGGAAGGGTAACAAATGCTGGCCTAACCAGCTATGTCCACATCCCAAGGAAGAATTAAAAAAAACACATTCTCATTTTGCTTACTAATCTGATTGCTAAAAGAACATGGGAAGTATCAGATATCAACCCAGCTGATCATGCTTTGAAGACCTGTGGCAGATCCAACCTCTAGAAAGCACTACAAAGGGAGGCCTCAACAACAGGCCTTCTCCAAATAACTACACTACCAGTATAAAATGCCAAACATTACAGCGAGCTGAAAACAACCTCTTCCTGCAATCAGAGCTGAGGCAAGAAGAAAAGCGTAGTGGTTGTAGGTATAACCTTTCCTACTGCCTTTAGGGGGTGGGTCACGTGATTGGACTGACGAATGAGCCCTAAGCACGGGTAACCTTAGGGGCGGAGCTTTCTAGTCGGGGACCTGGTTTGAGCATGTAGCTTCTAAACGAACTCTATAATAACGTTATCTATTTCAAGTAAGAAATGTGTCCGGTACATCAAGTTCATTACATTTGGTGATGTAAAATAGCTCCAATACCGCACCTCGCCTCATGAATGTGAGTCCATCAGTTCTTATGGAAAGAGAAAAAGTATACTCACCAGTCATGCTGCTGTTCGGCAGAATCAACCCCTATGATGTCTCCATGGAAGACTGGAGCCAGTACATCGAGCGCCTAGGTTTTTATTTTGTGGCGAATGAAATAACAGCGGTGGGGAAGCAGAAAGCAATTCTTTTGAGTGTCTGTGATAACAAGACTTATAACCTCATCGCCATGAATGTGCTGAATTCTAAATCTTTTAATGAGCTGGTAGACCTCATGAAGACACATTTTTAACCAAAGCCATTGGTAATAATGCAGAGATTTAAGTTTAACACCAGTTTAAGGGCCCCGGGAAAGTCTATCGCAACTTATATAGCGAAGTTAAAGCAGTTGATTGAGCACTGCGACTTCGGAGATACACTGAATGCCATGTTGCGGAGCTGGTTGGTTTGTGACGATCACGACAATGCCATTCAGCGCCGTTCACTCACAGAGAGAAGTTAACATTGATTTGAAGCTTGCCAGGAAATAGCGCTAGCAATGGAGAGTGCTGAGAGGGACTCACAGGCTTTACAGAGTGTGCAACATGGAGCCATTCTTCAGCTGGGGCAGGAACCTATGGCCGGGTCTGGTGCAAAAACCAGAGAGCCATCCACAAAAGGGGAGACAGTCTCTCCTGCTCGAAAAATAAAAAGGCATAGTGGAAGCATCTCAGCAGCGATTCAGATGTTAATCTGTTATCGATGTGGGGAGTAACTATGTACCAGAAACCTGCAGACTTTAGGAGGCAGGTTGCCACTGCTGATACAAAAAAGTGCATGTAATAAAGCAATGCAGGGTGAAATTGAGACAACCCCTCAGACAGCAGACCAAGGTGATTGAAGTGCACAAAATAACAGAACCAGAAGCTGCTGATATTGAAATCTATTCCCTATACAACGTCAAAGCAGTAAAAACTGAACCAATAACTGTCACCCTTCAAGTGAATGGGAAGCCTTGGGTCATGGAGGTAGAGACAGGAGCCTCGACCACAGTGGTGGGACAACACACATTTAAATACCTAAATGAAGGTACCCACCCACAGAACTGGAGCAAACCACGGCTCATCTGAAGACATACACTGGAGAGTGAAAATAGGTAAAGGGCATCGCCACACTACCTGTGTCCCAAAGACAACAGGCAGCCCAGCTTCCAGTGATCATAGTGAGAGGTGAAGGACCAAGTCTTCTGGGCTGCAACTGGTTACAAAACGTTAAGCTCAACTGGTCAGAAATATTTCAAGTGAGAACAGGAGGAATTCCTGAGCTGTTAAGGAAGTGCAACAAATACTTTGTGATGAATTGGGAAAGATAAAAGGCTTACAAGCAAAAATATATGTAGATTCAGAGGTGACACCCCAGCCCTTTAAGGCCAGACCTGTGCCTTATGCCCTAAAAGAGAAGGTGGATGTAGAATTGTGTCGCTTAGAGAAGTCAGGCATTATCCAGCCAGTCCAATTTTCAGAATGGGCAGCGCCCATAGTCCCTGTGATGAAACCAAATCAAACTATTTGTATTTGCAGAGATTACAAATTAACTGTGAATAAGGCAGCTAAATTAGATAAATATCCTATTCTGAAGATTGAAGATCTGTACACCAAGCTATCTGGAGGAAAATCAAAAACTAAACTGGACATGAGCCATGTTTTCCAACAGCTCGAGCTAGACAGCACATCTAGAGGGTATGTAACATCAACATGCTCAAGGGCCTGTACCAATATACTTGCCTACACTTTGGCTTGGCATCTTCATGTGCAATCTTCCAAAGGACCATGGGAAGCCTATTGCAAGGACTTCCCCGAAAGTAGTATAGCTGGGTGATGAAGAAGGGTCATACGGACTCGAAATCTTAACTCTGTTTCTCTCTCCACAGATGCTGCTAGACCTGCTGAATTTTTCCACCATTTTCTGTTTTTGTTTCAGATTTCCAGCATCCGCAGTATTTTGCTTTTTGCTTATACTTGGATGATGTCCTGATCACAGGATCAATGGAAGCCAAACATTTGGCCAACCTTGAAGAGGTTTTAAGATTTTTGGAAGCTGGTGTACAATTGAAGAAAGAGAAATGTATATTCCAAACGCCAGAAGTCACTTACTTGGATCATTGGGTGGATGCCAAAGGGTTGCATCCAGCAGAGGAGAAAGTCGGGGCAATCAAAGAGGCTCCCTCTCCTACCAGTGTCACTGAACTCAAGTCTTTTTTGGGCATGATAAATTATTATAGTTGCTTCTTGCCAAACTTGTCAACAGTGTTAGCACCTTTACACTTATTATTTAAAAAGAACCATTGTTGGTCATGGAAGGTGCAGCAAGAAGAAACCTTTGTAGAAGTCAAAAAGCTATTACGTTCTTCATGACTATGAGTATATTATGACTCATGAAGAAAATGAATATTAACCTGTAATGCATCTCCTTACAGTGTGGGAGCAATATTGTCACACAGGATGGAAGATAGTTCCGAAAGGCCTATCGGCTCTGTCCCCAGAACCCTCTCTGCAGCCGAGAAGGGTTATTCACAACTTGAAAAAAGGAAGGTTTATCAGTTATATTTGGAGTGAAGAAATTCCATCAGTATCTGTATGGATGACATTTCACCATAGTGTTGGACCATAAACCATTAATGGGTTTATTTAGTGAGGATAAAGCCATTCCACCAATAGCCTCAGCAAAAATTCAACATTGGGCTTTGATTTTATTGGCGTATGAGCATACCTTTATGCACCGTCCTGGTGTGCCTATTGAAAATGCGGACACACTCCGTCATCTTCTGTTACCAGATTGCATTGTACATGTTCCAGTGCCACAAATGGAAATCTTCACCTCTCTGTGTGAAGCAATTTAGAAGTTGGAGAAACAGGGATCCAATTTTGTCAAAAGTCTGAGACCAAGTATTGCAAGGATGGTCGAATTCACCAGTGTATGAAGAGATATGACCATTCAATGCCCGTAAAACAGAGTTAAAATGTCAAGATGGAATCCTGTTGTGGGGATCAAGAGTCATAGTCCCTTTGCAAGGAAGAAAACCACTCTTGACAGAGGTTCACAGCACGCATCCAGGCATTTTGAAGATGAAGATGCTTGCGCGAAGATATGTCTGGTGGCCAGGTATAGACAGTGACATTGAAAGCATGGTCAAGCACTGTCTCCATTGTCAGCAAGAACAGAAGTTGCCTGTTTCAGCTCCACTGCATCCGTGGGTGTGGCCTGGTTGACCCTGGGCTAGATTACATATAGACTATGTACCCATTTTTAGGTACCATGTTTTTATTGATCATCGCTGTGCATTCTAAGTGGATGGATGTGTATGAAGTTAGATCACTGGCATCGTGTGCAACTATTGAAAAGCTGCACCAGTGTTTTAGGATAAATGGCCTACCAGAAATCATTGTTTCGGATAACGGTACTGTCTTCACTAGTACGGAATATCAGAGATTCATGTGTTTAAATGTAATTAAGCATATTAAAACGACACCATATCATCCCTCATCCAATGGGTTAGCAGAGAGAGCAGCGCAAACTTTCAAATAGGAATGAAAAAGTTATCCAAAGGCACTTTAGTAACTCAACTTTCACGTTTTCTTCTCAAATATCGTATGACTCCTCACGCAACTACAGGCTCAACACCGTCTGAATTACTGATGAAACATTGCCTTCATACAAAGTTAAGTCTGGTGTTTCCAAACTTAGCGGGGAATGTAGAGAAGACCCAGAGTTGTCAGATATTGAATCATGGTATTCATAGCAAAGCTCGAATATTTACTGTGGGAGATACAGTTTTCATGAGGAATTTTGGAAATGGACATAGTTGGGTTCCTGGTATAATTGTCTCTGAAAC
Source organism: Cetorhinus maximus (assembly GCF_964194155.1). Taxonomy (NCBI): domain Eukaryota; kingdom Metazoa; phylum Chordata; class Chondrichthyes; order Lamniformes; family Cetorhinidae; genus Cetorhinus; species Cetorhinus maximus. Next base: position 61,337,519 of record NC_135888.1, on the reverse strand, counting down.
TGGACCCTTGTCATTCCAAGTGGAAATGGAAGACTAGATTGTTCAAAAACATGTGGATCATCCAAGGAGTAGAGAGACATCCTAACAACCAGCTGTTCCACCTGTAATTGATATTGAACCTTTAATCCCTGAGGTGCCGGATCAACCTAGAATAGACATTCCTGACGTCTCCATTGAATTACCTAATTCTGAACGGCCACTGTCTCAGGATGATCCTGATGCTGCAGTTCCTGATCATGTCGATCCAGTGGGAGAATCCCAAATGGTGGCACTACGCTGCTCTAACCGAATTAGGAAGCCACCTCAGAGATGTAATCTTTAATCACATGACCTGTGTATATATGTACATGTTGTGGATTAAAATATTCTCTATAAATAGGAAATGTAAAAAAACATTAAGGGGGGAGGAAATGTAGTGATTGTAGTTATAGCCTTTCTTACTGCCTTTAGGGGTCATGTGATTGTACTGACGAATGAGCCCTAAGTGCAATTAATCTTAGGGGCAGAGTTTTCTAGCCGTGGGCCTAGTGCAAGCATGTAGCTTCTAAAAGAGCTCTGTAATAAAATTATCTGTTTCAAGTAAGAAATTTGTCCAATACATCAAGTTCGTTACGAAAAGCATCACTTGATTTCAATCCAGATGATCATGCTTGAAGGACTGTGCAGCAGGTAGGCCTGCTGGCAGCCAAAATGTTTAAGAGCTAGGAGTTAATTGATTGGGAGGAATTTTGACATCAAAAGCAATAGTGTTGAGTCGTAAATTAAACTGAGAAAAACGAAAGGGCACCGGTAACACCTCCTAGGCCCTCAGGGCCTCTCACCGCACTTTACAGCCAATTAAATACTTTTGAGATGTAGTCACTCATATGCTATACGGACATAAAGCTGAAGTGTGCTCAGCAAGTTCCCACAAATAGGAGCAAGTGAAATGTCTTTTATAAAAGCTCACAGAATCATTGAGGGCGATTTTAATCTTTCTGGACAGGCAAGACGCCCACAGGATTGGGTTGAACTCTGATTTTATAACCTGCTCAAAATTACTCCCATGGGGACTAAATTAGTTTCTCTGAAGTCAGGTTAAGTTATACAAAAGCAAAATACTGAGGATGCTGTAAATCTGAGATAAAAACTGATAATGCTGGAAATACTCAATAGTTATAGCAAGAGAAACAGACTTAATGTTTCAGGTCGATCACCTTTCATCCCAGTTTCTCATAGAAGTGACCGCGTCAAAGACACATCGATGGCGAGCATCAATCACCCCCAACCCCACCCACTGCAGACCCTCACATCCCACCATATCCCACACTCCCAAATCCCACACCTACCCCCAACTTGCTCATTTGCACCCAGATCCCTCACCTCCCCTCCAAACCCTTCACCTCTCCCCAAATTTCTCACCTCCTCCAAATCCCTCACCTCCCTCCAAATCGTTCACCTCCCCCAAACCTCTCACCACCTCCTCCAAATCCCTCATGTCCTCCTCCAAATTCCTCACCACCCTCCAGATTCCTCAGCTCCCCCTTCAAATCTCTCACCTCCCTCCAAACCCCTCATCTCCCCCAAATCCCTCACCTCACCTGCAAGTCCCTCATCTTCCCCTCCAAATTCTTCAATTTCCCCTCCAAATCCTGCACCTCTGCTCCAAATCCCTCACCTCCCTCTCCAAACATGGAAAAGGAATACACAATAAATGAGAAGATACTGAGAGGTGCAGAGGAAGCATGGGAATTGGGAGTGAATGTCCACAGATCCCTGAAGGTAGCAGGAGAGGTCGATAACATGGTTAAGAAGGCGTACAGAATACTTTCATTTATTAGCCAAGGCATAGAATATAAGAGCACAGAGGTTATGCTGGAACTACATAATACATTAGTTAGGCCACAGCTTGAGTACTAGGTGCATTTCTGGTCGCCACCTTACAGAAAGCATGTAATTGTACTAGAGGGAGTACAGAGGAGACTTACGAGGATGTTCCAGGACTGGGAAATTGCAGCTATGAGGAAAGATTGGAAAGGCTGGGGTTGTTCTCTTTGGAATGGAGGAGGTTGAGGGGAGATTTGATTGAGATGCACAAAATTGTGAGGGGCCTGGATAGAGAGGATGGGAGTTGGGCTGTTTACTTTAGCAGAGAGGTTAATGACCCAGGGGCATAGATTTAAGGTGATTCCAGAAGGATTAAAGGGAAGATGAGGAAATTTTCTTTCACCCAGAGGGTTGTAGGGATCTGGAGCTCACTGAAAGGGTAGTAGAGGCAGAAACCCTCAACTCATTTAAAAGGTGTCTGGATATGTACCTGAAATGCTGTAACCTGCAGGACTATGGGCCAAATACTGGAAAGTGGGATTAGACTGCACAGCACAGCACAGACTCGATGGGCCTTTCTGTGCCATAAACTTTCTATAATTCAATGCAATTCCTCCCTCCAAATCCCTCCCCCGCCCTTCAAATCCCTCATCTCCTTCCCAAATCACTCACCTCCCTCCAAATCCCCCACTTACCCTTCCAATCCACAAATGTAAAGGAAACTAACATCACACAAAATATATATGCTTTGGAGAAGTTACAGCATTGGTTTTGAGAGAGTTGAATCAGAAAGACAGTTGTAAGCACAATATGGCCCTGGCTATTTAACACAGACAGGGAAGGCTCTGCAGAAGAAGTCATTAACAACAGAGCCTGGAAGATTTCACTGTATGAAGTTTCTCCGGTCAGTGTTGGCTTTTAAAATAAATATGTGGTAATGACAGTTATACAATTACTTTGGATGCCCTTTTGGCTCACAACCAACTGAATGTTCCTGAGATTTTATCAATGCTGATGTAGGACGCTCGAAGTGAACTGACAGTAATTCATGTTTACCTGTTTATTGCCTCAGGTATCTTCCAACGGCTGGTTGTTAAGGTTTAAATGCACACATTTTGGATATGTGACACCATTAAAGGATGAAGGTATCCAGTCACTTTCTCTGTAACGTAATCCATCTGTTTTTAAATCAATACGACAGTGCTCATTGCCCTTTAGAAGTTTTTTTTTTATATCTCTTGTTCCTCTTCCTAAAATCTGGAATTCCCTCCCGAAACCTCTCTGTCTCACTCTCTTTTTCCCTTTGTCTTTCTATAAGCCACTCCATAAAACCTGCCTCCCTCTGCCCATATATGCTATTATGTGTCTCAGTGGCAAATGTTCTTTGACAGTGCTCCTGTGAAGTGTCTCGAGATGTTTGACTATGATAAAAGTGCCACACAAATGCACATTTTGTTTTGCTGTTAATCTCCAAACATGGAGTTCTCCCCACTCTTCCTGCTTCCTGTCTCATCACTGTATTTAACCCCTTGTCCTTCCTAGTTTCTATGATCCCCTCTGATAAGCTTTACAAACCCCCTTTGCCCGACTCTCTGTTCCTCTGTCTCCAGACTTCTTGCATGCCCTTCTCCTTCCCCCATGCATTCACTAGTCTTGTCTTCTGCTGCCTACAGCCCACTGCTGAAATTCCCTCCCTAAATCCATCGTTCTCTCTATCTCCCCGTGCTAAATATAATAAGCTGATAAAAGAGATTCAGTGTGGATTTGTGAAGGGTAGCTGAAATTTAGGTAAAGGAAATGAGTGATTTGGAGAAGAGGTGGATTAATGGAGTTGAGGTATAGATCAGCTGTGATCTAATAGATTGATAGAGTTGGTTCAAGAAGCTGAATGGCTTACCCTTATTTCTTTATTCATTCTTAGCTGGCTACGCCAGCATTTGTTGCCCATCGTTAATTACCTGAACTGGAATAGCCATATAAATACTGTGGCTGCAAGACCAGGTCAGAGGCTAAGAATTGTGCGACGAGTAACTCGCCTCCTAATTCCCCAAAGTCTGTCCACCAACTACAAGGCACAAGTCAGGAGTGTGATGGAATACTCCCCACGTCTGGATGAGTGAAGCTCCAACAACACTCAAGAAGCTTGACACCGTCCAGGACAAAGCAGCCCGCTTGATTGGCACCACATCCACAAACATTCACTCCCTCCACCATCGATGCACAGTAGCAGCAGTGTGTACCATCTATAAGGTGCACTACAGGAATTCACCAAGGCTCCTTAGGCAGCACCTTTCAACCCCACGACCACCACCATCTAGAAGGCCAAGGGCAGCAGATAGATGGGAGCACAACCACATGTAAGTTCCCCTCCAAGTCACTCACCATCCTGACTTGGAAATATATCACCGTTCCTTAACTGTCGTTCTGTCAAAATGCTGGAACTCCCCTCCTAACAGCACTGTGGGTGTACCTACACAACATGGGCTGCAGCAGTTCAAGAAGGCAGTTCACCACCTTCTCAAGGGCAACTAGGGATGGGCAATAAATGCTGGCCCAGCCAGCGAAGCCCACATCTCGTGAATGTATAAAAAAAGATGGCAGTGAGCTGCCTTCTTGAGCCGCTACAGGCCCCTTGGTGAAGGTAATCGAACAAGGCTGTTCGAGAGGCAGTTCCAGAATTTATGACCACCTCCAAAACCATGCTTAAAGCTGTTGGGATACCCCTTTTATTATCTCCTCTTTGATCCTATTTTCCTTGCACTCCCGTGAAGTGTCTTCGTATGTTTTGTTTAAGATTAGCATTCCTCCTCATATCTTCACTCAGGTCCTCAAAAATGTGATATCATAGTAAAATACAGTTGGATGGAAGTGACCTTATGAGTCCTCAACACTGAATCCAGACTCATGGCTTCAGGTCAAACCATGTTAAATTAACCACCCACTGATTGCCACTTAACCCTTTTGCTCTCCTTTTAGTTAATGAATCAGTACTCTTCCATGAACACCACTTGAATGAAATTCCGAAGGAATGAAGGATACAGAATATTTGAGCACTTAAATGTCCACCATCAGGAGTGGCTTTGTAGAAGTAGGTGGCATAGTTTCAGAAAAAAAAAGGTGCCGCCAATTTAAGATGGAGATGAGAAGGAGTCTCTTCTCTCTGAGAGCCTTGAGCCTTTTGAATTCTCATCCCCAGAGAGCTGCGGAAACTTAGTCATTGAATATATTCAAGGCTGAGATAGAAAGATTCTTGAAATATAGGAGTCAAGGGTCATGGGAACAGGCAGGAAAGTGGACTTAACCCAAGATCAAGTCAATTGTGACCTTATTGAATGGCGGAGCAGGCTGGAAGGACCATGTGGCCTACTCCTGCTCCTGTTTCTTGTGTTTTTATGTACCACTGACCTGGCTGGCCAAGTTTTGGAAATGACTGCCAGACTAGGTCTACGTCAGGTGGCAAGAGATCCAAAAGTAACCTATTTGACAATGCCCTCACCAACATGCCTGTTCCATACATGTATGTCCACAAAAGCATTGGAAGGAGTGATGAAGTTATATCTTCTCCCCCACAGTGTGTATTGTGGTGTTACTGCTATGCGAAGTAGGAGAGACCTAGCAATCAAAAACTGGCCATTTGTGAGGCACTGTGGCCCAGCAGTAGCAGCAACAGAATTATATAGCACCACAATATATAACCATATGGCTCAAGGCATCAATCACTTTTCTATCACCTACAAGCTTGGAGGCCAACCATGGTTTAATGCAGGGTTGGAAAGGATGTAACAGGAGCAGTACCATAGGCATACTTAGAATAAGGCATCACCTGTTAAATCTACAATACAAGACATGCCAAAGGCCAAAGCCAACAAGCTATATGGATCTAACTGATCTGAGCAAAGCCCTATGTCTCTGCAATAAAGGGTTTTGGTGGACAGAAGCAACTAAGACCAGGGGGAAACTCCATGAATATTCTTATCTTCAAATATGGCAGAGCCCAGCACATGGGTCCAAGAGTGGTGTTTTCAAACACCTTCAGCAAAAGGTACTAAGCGGGTCACTTTAATCATCTTCCTTCCAAAGACCCTGCCAGGGGTACCAGTATCCAATAAATTCAGTTCAATCTAAATGACATTAAGAAGCAATTTAGTGCCCTAGACACCACAAGGTCTGTGGGTATTGGCAATATTCTGTCTGTAGTGCTATTGATCTACATACCAAAAACTAGCAGTCCCCTGAGCCAAATTAATCAGCTCTCTGAGTGTGTCCAAACTTACTCAGATATGCCCTACCCATGAAAAGCAAGACATATCTAAACTGTAAATTTTCTGCCTCATCAGTCTCTTCACGGTTATCAGCAAAATGATGAAAGGAGTCATTAAATGACACCTATACTCATCAGTAACCTGTTTATTGATACTCAGTTTGCCTAAAACGCTCATCTCCATTTCTTATCACAGCCTTGATCCAGACCTACATTCAAGAGCTGAAAGTTGGAGGAAGTGTGGCTTCCCGTAACACCTGAGCACGGCAGCAAAGTTTCTGAGCAAAGCAGAGGAGAATGAGGAGTCTAGGGGAAAACCCTTCGGTGTCTGGAACTATACTGTGCATACATGGTTCTTAGAGACCAGTGACCACTGCTACAGAGATTGCTCAAGTAGTTTCTGCGGGCAGTGTCCTCGGCCCAATCATCCTCAACTACATCGACAGTGACCTTCCCTCTATCATAAGGGCAGGAGTGGAGCTGTTTTGCTAACCATTCACACTGTCCTCATTCATGCATAACCCCACCAATAATGGAACGGCCCAGACACATGGACAGCAGCGGTTCAAGAAAAACGGTTTACCACCACATTCTCAGGGGAAATTAGATGTCGGCAATAAATGCTGGCCTTGCCAGTGACGCCCATGAAGGAATAAAAAATCTACAGCAGATCCCAAACTGGATCCCTTCAGGGTTTGGAAAGTGATAAATAATATTAGTATTGCAGATTAGACAATGACCAGCACCAACAAGAAAATGGACAAACACCTCTCCCTGACCTTCAATAGCATCACCATTGCCAAGGCTGGAGTATTGCATTCAGGTCTGGAAATTGTACCTCCGAAAGGATATATTGACCTTGGAGTGGGTACAGTGTAGATTAATCATAGTCATACCAGGGTTAAAAGGATTAAGTTATGAGGTTAAATAGACGAGGACTGCATTGTCTTGAGTATAAAGGGTCGAAGGGATTGACGTATTTAAAAATGATGAAGAGGATTGACAGGGTAGATCCTAGCATAAATAAGAAGTTGCTGAAGGAGTTACATTTATATAGTACCTTTCAGAACCTCAGGATGTCCTAAAGCTCTCACAGCTAATGAATTGCGGTCACTATGCTGCAACATTGGAAAATCGGTAGCTAATGGCCAGCACCCACAAGCAGCAATGAGTCTGAGAGCATCGTGGATAGCACGTTTAGAGAGGTGGTCACATCACAGCTGAAGGGACTTGAGGAAGGAAGGGAATGGGTGACCACCAGGTAGTCCAAGAGAAACAAGCAGGTAGTTCAGGAGTCCCTTGGGGTCCCGCTTGCAAATCGGTATTCCATTTTGGAGGCTGATGAGGACGCTGGTTCCTCCAGGGAGTGCAGACAGAGCCAAGCTTCTGGCACCACAAGCAGCCTGTCTGTATAGGAGGGGAGGAAGACAGGAAGATCAATAGTAATAGGGGATTCTTTAGTCAGGGGAACAGATAGGCACTACTGTGGCTGTCAACATGACTCCAGGATGGTGTGTTGCCTCCCTGGTGCCAGGGTCCGAGATGTCACTGCACGGCTGCAGGGCATCCTGAAGGGGGAGGGTGATAAGGCAGAGGTCATGGTACATGTTGGTAAGAATGACATAGGTAGAAAGAGGGATGCGGTCTTGCATCAAGAATTCAGGGAGTTAGGCAGTAGACTAAAAAGCAAGACCACTCGGGGTGTAATCTCTGGATTACTCCCAGTGCCATGTGCTAGTGAGCTCAGAAATAGGAGGAAAGCGCAGATGAATATGTGGCTTAAGAGTTGGTGCAGGAGGGAGGGTTTTAGATTCCTGGATCACTAGGACTGTTTCTGGGGAAGGTGGGACCTGTACAAGCGGGACGGTCTACATCTGAACCAGAGCAGGACTAACATCCTTGCGGGTGGGTTTGCTAGTGCTGTTGGGAGGAGTTTAAACTAATTCAGCAGGGAGAGGGGAGACAGAAAGTTAGCAGAATAGGGACACATCATAATACAGTAAAACAATCAAGTCAGCGGGAGTACAGCTGCATTAAGTTTCAAGGGAGAAAGGCAAGGCTGGATGGCCTCTACCTTAATGCCAGGAGTAATACAGGTAAAACGGATGAGTTAAGGGTGAGGATTGACACTGGAGTTGTGATATAGTAGCCATCACTGAGACGTGGTTGAGGGAGGTGCAGGATTGGAAGCTCAACATTCTAGGATATAGAATCTTCAGGCGAGAGAGGGGAGGGGGTAAAAGAGGAGGAGGCATTGCATTATTAGTTAAGGAGTTAGTTACTGCATTAAGGAGAGATGATAACTTGGAGGGGACATTGAATGAAGCTTTATAGGTAGAGTTTAGGAATAAAAAAGGGGCAGCCACATTGTTAGGTGTTTATTATAGAGCCCCAGATAGTCAGCAGGAAATTGAGGAGTAAAAATGTGCACAATTTGTGGAGGTGTGTAAAAACAATAACAATAGGGTGATTAGGTGATTTCAACTTTCCCAACATTAATTGGGATAGATATAGGGCTTGGATGGAGTGGATTTCTTGAAATGTGTACAGGAGAACTTTTTAGGTCAATATGTAGAGGGTCCAACAAGGGATGGCGCAGTGCTGGACCTAATTCTGGGGAATGAAGCTGGAGAGGTGGCTGAGGTGGTGGTGGGGGAGCATTTTAGCGATAGCGACCACAATATGGTACAATTTAAGCCTGTTATGGACAAAGAAATAGACAAGTTGCAAAAAAATGTTTTGGATTGGGGGAGAGCAGATTTTAGTAAAATAAGGTAGGATCTGGCCAAGGTAGACTGAGAACAGCTACTTGTGGGGAAATCTACAGAGGAGCAGTGGGGGGGCGTTCAAAAAGGAAATGGGGAGGGTACAGGCTCAACATATTCACCCTAGGGTGATAGGAAGGAGTAACAAGCCCAGAGAACCATGGATGACCAGAGACATTCAGGATACGATGAGAAGGAAAAGAAAGGTTTTTAACAGGTACAAGGGAGGCAAATCAGCGGAGGCATTGGTGGAGCACAGAAAGTGCAGGGTGGAGCTTAAGAAAGCAATTAGGAGAGCAAAGAGGGGATATGAGAAATCTCTGGCTTGTAAAAGTAGTGAAAATCCCAAGATATCCAAAAACGTATATCAATGGGAAGAGGATAACCAGGGTAAGAGTAGGGCCCATTAGGGACCAAGTGGGCAATCTATGGATGGAGCCAGAGGACATCTGTAGAGTGTTGAACGAATACTTCACATCCGTCTTCACCCAAGAGAATGAGGATGAAGGTATGGAACTCGGGGAGAGAGACTGCGAGGTTCTTGAGCAAATTGATATAGGGAGTGACAAGGTATTGGAGATGTTGGCAGGTTTAAAAGTGGACAAATCTCCAGGTCTGGACGATTTGTGTCCCAGATTGCTGAGAGAGGCAAGGGAGGAGATTGCAGGGGTTCTGATCCAAAATTTTAATTCCTCTCTGGCCACGGGGGAGGTGCCAGAGGACTGGAGAACAGCTAATGTGGCTCTGCTATTTAAGAAGGGTTGTAGAGATAAGCCAAGGAACTACAGACCAGTGAGTCTCACATCAGTGGTAGGGAAACTATCGGATAAAATTCTGAAGGAGAGAATCTATCTCCACTTGGAGAGGCAAGGTTTGATCAGGGATAGTCAGCATGGCTTTGTCAGAGGGAGGTTATGCCTAACAAATTTGATTGAATTTTTGAGGAGGTGACCAGGTGTGTGGATGAGGGTAGTGTAGTTGATGTAGTTTATATGAATTCCAGCAAAACATTTGACAAGGTCCCACATAGGAGACTTATAAAGAAGGAAAATGCACATGGGATACAGGGTAATTTGATAAGTTGGATTCAAAATTGGCTTAGTTGTAGGAGACAGAGGGTGATGACAGAAGGATGCTTTAGTGACTGGAAGCCAGTGTCCAGTGGCGTACCACAGGGATCTGTGCTGGGTCCCCTATTATTCATAATTTATATAAATGACATAGATGACTATGTGGGGGGTAAGATTAGTAAGTTTGTGGATGACACAAAAATTGCCAGGTGGTTAACAGTGAGGTTGAGTATCTTGGGCTACAGGAAGATATAGACGGGATGGTCAAATGGACAGATAAGTGGCAGATGAAATTTAACCCTGAAAAGTGTGAGGTGATACACTTTAGAAGGAATAATTTGACAAGGAAGTATTCAATGAATGGCATGACACTAGTAAGTTATGAGGAACCAAGGGAACTTGGCGCGTGTGTCCATTGGTCTCTGAAGGCGGAGGGGCATGTTAGTTGGGTGGTGAAAAAGGCATATGGGACACTTGCCTTTATCAATCGAGGCATAGATTACAAAAGTAGGGAGGTCATGTTGGAGTTGTATAGAACCTTGGTGAGGCCACAGCTGGAGTACTGTGTGCAGCTTTGGTCGCCACATTGTAGGAAGGATGTGATTGCACTGGAGGGGGTGCAGAGGAGATTCACCAGGATGTTGCCTGGGATGAAACATTTAAATTATGAAGAGAGGTTGGATAGACTTGGGTTGTTTTCATTGGAGCAGAGAAGACTGAGGGGCGACATGATCGAGGTGTACAAGATTATGAGGGGCGTGGACAGGGTGGAAAGGGAGCAGCTGTTTCCCTTAGTTGAAGGGTCAGTCACGAGGGGACATAAGTTCAAGGTGAGGGGCAGGGGGTTTAGGAGGGATGTGAGGAAAAACCTTTTTACCCAGAGGGTGGTGACGGTCTGGAATGCACTGCCTGGGAGGGTGGTGGAGGCGGGTTGCCTCACATACTTTAAAAAGTACCTGGATGAGCACTTGGCACGTCATAACATTCAAAACTATGGGCCAAGTGCTGGTAAATGGGATTAGGTAGGTAGGTCAGGTGTTTCTCACGTGTCGGTGCAGACTCGATGGGCCGAAGGGCCTCTTCTGCACTGTGTGATTCTGTGATTCTGTGATAATGACCAGATCAGGGATAAATATTGGCCAAGATATGGAGAGAATGCCCTTGCATTTCACCAAAACAGTGCTGTAGGTTATTTTATGCTCGCCTGAGGCAGCAGGTGGAACCTTGGTTTTACAACTCATTTGAAAGACAGCACCTTCAACAGTGCAGCATTGCCTCAGTACTCCAGTGAAGTGTCAGCCTAGGCTATGCGCCCAAGCATTTGGAGTGGGACTTGAAGTTTCTGACCCTGGGTTGACCCACGCACAGATACTATTCACTTCTTTCCGAGGAACACCATCCTGGGCCAAAAATCCCGATGAAGTGTTGGAATCTGACTTGAAGAATTTAATTTCCAACATGAAAGGGAAACACATAATTTACATTATTTGCATAATTCATTTGTTGATATAAGTTCTTTGAACATATAATTCACTCTCCCCGGGGGCAATTAGTGTTAGGCAATAAATACTGGCCTTGCCAGCGATACCGCCATCCCATGAACGACTAAAGAACAAATTCACTCAGATCTAGCCTGCTGTCAGCTTCACAAAAAATAACCGCTGGTTGATTTCAAAGAAGTCAAAACAGTTGAGAAATATTAAGCTGAAGAGAGCAATTGGGAAGAGTGACGACATTTAACAGTCAGAAACAAATTTAAAAGGATTTTTAAGTGTTTAAGAGGAACAGGACAAGGTGTAGAGGATGGAGGTGAAAAACAAATAAATTATTGGAAATAATTATCCTGACCAATTAGAATGTCTTACATCAATCTTAGGGGCGAAGGACCAGGGATAGGTCATTGACTCCTTCTTACTCTCTTCATCCCTATAGCCAACAAAAAGCTATCAATCTTAGTGTTTAAAATTCCAATTCACCCCTTGCATAACCTCCTTGCTTTTATACTCTATAAAACTCAGGATCCTATATGATTTGTTTTAACAGTCTTATCAACTTGTCCTGCCAATCCCTGCTCTTGATCCCTATTGGAAAGTGTGCACCCGCAAATGCGGATTGGTTTTGATGCTTCTACAGTTGAATAGCACCCTAACACCCCTTAGGTTAACACATGACATGTGAAATACGGCAGTTCTCTTGATTATGGAGGGACTGTCCACTGATGGGAATGGGAATAGGCGCTTCAAGCTGTTGATTTCTAGATATGATACAAGGCGACTTGTGCTACAGTCAGAGAATGGACTAATGCTAACATCATCCTAGCGCATCCAAGGTTTAGATCGGAGGTGGATGGAAAGATATAAAGAGAAATCAAGATAAGTGTGAATGAGAGAGAGATATACCCTCTCACAATTCTACGACCCTCCAATTCTGCCCCCTTGTGCCCTTGTGCAACGTTGATATCCTTTGCACCACGTTGGCAGCCATTCCTTAAGCCGTCTATGACCTACACCCTGGAATAGTCTCTCTAAATCTCTCCGCCTTTCCACCTCCTTTAAGGCACACATTAAAACCTACCTATCACCCATCCAAATGTCTCTTCCTTTGGCTTGGTGTCAATTTTTTTTCCCTTGTCTGATAGCGCTTCTGTGAAGCGTCTTGACATGTTTTACTTCATTCGCAGCACTATTTCAGTACGAGTGATCGCTATGGATGAGAGTGAACACAAGCTCTGGAAAAGATAATCAAAAGACAAGAAACAATAATCAAGGAACATGTATAGATAGAACAGCATGATGAAAAAGTAAGTAAACCGGGGGAGGGGAGCAGGGGTGGAGCGAGGGCCAGAACAGAGAGAGAGAGTTAAAGGGACGATATGCAGAGACTGGCAGAAATTTCTAACATGAGGCAAGAAGGGGCACAATGAGATGGGAAAAACAAGTGTATTAGAAAAGGAAAATCTAAGTGGATTACAGCATTATAACTTCAGATGTGACAGCTTTTCAAACACTCTTGTACCAACATCAGCCACTTCCGCCCACTCCTTTCCTCTAAGAAAGTATCAACCTTAAAAGTGCCCCCCCACCACCAACACCGCCGCCCAAACCAGTGAAAGAGCTTGTGAAGGAGTTTGGACAAATACACGTGAGAGTGCATGTGACATACTTCGAAACTAAGTGATTCCCCCTTTAATGTTTCAGGCCTGTTACTTGGTACTAGCCTTAGCTTGTGTTTGCCTGGCATCACTTTTTTTGCATAACAGAACTGATTTAGTTACCTATTGACAGCAGCAGCTGGTGGCATTCATTAATCCTTTTTTGCATACTGTTAGGTTGCTAACTATCTGTTTCTGCTACTATGCCACAGGCTGCCAACAATTAATCTTTCTTTTGCATGAAGACAATGGGATTGCTTCAGGCCCGGCTGTGGTTTCCAAGTCTCTCTGAGTACAGAAACCTGTCCAGCACACGCTGCCTCGGAATCTCTCTCCTTTAATTAGTTGTCTGAGGTGGCTTTATGGGATAAAACTTATCTCAAAGGCAATCAAACAAAGCTCAACAATATTCCTCTAACATTACAATTTGCATCACTTAACCTGGTGAATTGTACACCTGAAATGATGTGGAATGTAAGCTGAAGAAAAATAACAGCCACATTGGAGAAAACTGCATGTGAAGCAATTATTGCACTCCATATGGCCAGTCTCTCTGTGAGTCTTCTTAGGCAGAGACAAAACACCATCAAATAGCTCACTGCCATTTTTAATCTGCTTTTTAAAAAATTGATTAACACCTAGGCCAGGATTTTACATTCGTTGGGTGGGCTCAGCGGGAGCAGGCGGGGTTCTGACCGCCTCCAGCAATCGGCTCCGCACTGCCATTTTACGCGGGTAGGCCAATTAAGGTGCACCCAGCGTAATACGCAACAGCAGCATCAACAACAAGGGGTGGGCAGGGGCGGGAGCTCAATGTCCGTCGGGCCCGACGGTGACCCGGAGGCCAATTCAAAAGTGGCCGCGGCAGCCATGCGAAGGCTGTGAGTGACTCGGAGGAACCTCATTATTGAGCACCTCGGGGCTGAACACGGCAGGCGGGAGGGCGGGTCGTGGGGCAGTTGGCCCTGTGTTTTTCTGATGAATGTCTCACTGCCCTCCTGGAGGAGGTGGCAGCACGCCGGGATACACTTGTCCCCAGGGATGGGAGGAGGAGGCCACCCCCACTTAACCAAAAATACCTGGGAGGAGGTGGCATCCAGGGTCAGCAGCCACGACGTAGTGTGGCGCACATAGGTGCAGTGCTGGAAGCACTTCAATGACCTCCTGCAATCGGGAAGGGTGAGTACCGTGTTGGCATCGGTCACTTAGCACAGCAGTTAAGAGCAGCTCCCCACCATCCCCACCCACCTGGACATCAGAGCTCTTAGGGTGTGAGTGGCAAATGTCAATGAGGCAGCATTTGGGCAAGGGGGTGAGCCCTGGCTGCTTGCAATGGGTATCTTGCAGCTCCAGGGACACGAATCGGCTGAGCCCTGCGAGGTGTTCCTCAGGTGGGGTTGGCCAGGCTGCAATGGCGCTGCAGGTAGAGAGTGGACTCATCGATGCTCCTCTCTCCTTTCAGGAGAAGACATCCCACAACAATGCCGAGAGGTTGCGGTTTGGCGGAGGACCACCCCACCTTCTAACCTTGACCAGATATGAGCTGGAGGTCCTGGAGTTGGAGAGGTGCCATGCGCCTAGGTCAACTGGCCGTGGTGAGGTTAGGGTGCTGCAGGGAGTTAAGAGTGCAGTGCACTGAGGTCAGAATGTCTGTAATTGCAACCATTCCACTGTAGTCTCAATATTGATGTGAGTCTCGAGCATGGAATCCCCATTGATAATAGAAAGACGAGGGCACCCTGATCTGGGTGCCAGGCATGCACAGTAACCGTGTAACGTCTTGAACTAATGACATGTCCTTGTTCTTCCTTTCAGGCTCACCAGAAGCCTGTCGGGGTCAGGAGCCTGAAGGCCCACCGCTCACCGCAGAGCACAGCGACCATAGAAATGCACCAGCATCACACCCTCTCAGCCAGGCAGGCACCAGCGCAGATACCAGCACCTCGGCAGATAGTACTTTGGTGCACAGCGGTGAGGGCACTTCACACTCGCTTGAGGTGAAGGCGGAGGCAGAGATTACCCAGGGAGCCGGCAGCCAAAGCACTGCTGGGAACCAGGAACATGCTCAGTCGGTGGCTGATGATGGGCCTCTAGAGTCGTCCCTGAAGCAGCAGATGCTGGATGTCCAGCAGGGTGTGTGGGAGGATCTGGCAGAGATACATGAGGGAATGCGTGCCATGGTCTCCATTGTGGAGAAATCCATGTGGAGCATGAGCAATGCAATGACGCTCATGGCCAAGCGCACTGCCTCTCCCGTGAAGAGAGTGGTGACTGTCATGGAGAGGCTCTTCCAGGAGATCAGTCAGGGCTTCCTGGGGATGCACTTGGACCTGCAAGCCCTCACACCAGCATTGACCTCAGGTGGTCACTGTCAGTGTGGGAGATGGATTGGGCACCCAGTATCCCAACTAGATGCCGATCCATCAATGGTGAGCAGGGAGGTCCAAAGCGACCTGATGTTGGCGCACAAACTGCCTGTCGTCTCTGCGGGCATCTCTCATGGTGCTCCGAATGATGGCAACAGCTCCTCCGCCCCTCTGCCAGTGACCATGGCACCTGATGAGGCTGCGGTGACTGGGGAGATGCCAGCCGTGGCACTGGCCACTCCCTCCCAGGCGGGGCCAGCACAGGCTCCACGGGCCAGAGGATGCCCGCCAAGGTCAACAAGGCCAACAGGACAGCAGAGTGAGCAGGCTGTCTCCAATGCCGGTGCCAGCGAGGGGCAGCACCTAGACGCAGCACCCACAAATGAAAACTTAAAGCGCTTTAAGCACAACATGGGCTTATTACTGGCGATATTTTTTTCCCCCACTTTTACGTTAAATGTTCATCGTTGTGATGGATGACATCTTTCCATTTAATTTGTCTTGTGCATGCCATGCACCACACCATTAAATGTGTTTGTGTTCAACAAGCCTCCGGGTGCTTCATTAGTTCTGCAGGTGCAGGGTAACCCATGATGTTATGAGTGAGTTGTTTGTCATTGAACTTTATTGAAATGGCACAAAGTGCATGTTGTTCACTAAGCAAATATTCCTGCAGGTATCGAGTATGGAGCCTGCAGCCCTGGCATGTGGTGGTGGCTCATCTTTGGTAGGCTAGCTGAAGGAGCGTTGGATCAAAGCCTCCTGGGTGTCCCTGCCTCCCTGGAGGTCGCCCATGTCAGCGTATATCCCCTCAGCGTTCTCCTGACCATGCTTATCCTCGGATTCACTACTGGACTCATTTTCTGCTGCCAGAGCAGCTGTGTCAACATCTTCTTCCTCCACTGCATTGTCACTTTCCAGCGCCAGATTGTGGGGAGCGCAGCATACGACCACTATCAGTGACACATGGTCTGGGGGATATTGCAGTGCACCCGCTGAATGGCCCAGGCATCAGAAGCGCATCTTGAGAAGACTGATGGTTCTCTCTACCACAGCCCTTGTGGTGCCCTGGCTCCTATTGGACTGCTGCTTGGCCACTGTTCTTGGATGGTGGAGAGGTGTCATGAGCCACCTTCTGAGGGGATAGCCCTTGTCATCCAGCATCTGGGCTTGAGCATTGAAGAGCCTCAGCACTTGGGAGTGTCTCAGGATGTAAGCGTCATGGGAGCTGCCTGGGTACCTTGCACAGACTTGCTTAATCTGCATCCTGTGATCACACACTATCTGCACGTTCGTGGAGTGGAATCCCTTCCTGTTGTCGAAGACACCCGGCTCACTCGATGGTGCCTTGACGGCCACATGTGTGCAGTCTATTGCAACCTTAATGCGGGGGTAGCCCAGCAATCACGGCAAAGCCTCTGTCTCACTCTGCCTGGCTGGCCTTGTCCATGCGGTAGTGATTGAAAGTCAATGCATGCCTGAACAGAGCGTCTGTCACCAGCTTGACGCAACTGTGGACAGCTGACTGGGAGACTCCAAAAAGATCGCCCACTGACTCCTGGAAAGAGCTGGAGACATAGAAGCTGAGGGCCACTGTGACCTTCAGTGTCACTGGCATGGGGTGTCCACCCACACTGCTGGAGCTGATCTCAGGGCTGATCATCTGACAGATGGAGGTCACTCTCTCCTTTGAGACGCGGAGCCTCCTTGGGCACTCCACATCAGACATATTGAGGTAGCTGCATTGCCACCTGTATACCCTGGCAGCAGGATAGTGGTATCTCCTGTGGCCCCTTCCACCTTGCATTTCCCGTTGGCCCTGTGCCCCTTGTGCCTGCGCCTGTCCTTCCACAAGTCGGTCCCTTGGAGGCTGAATGGGGACACCTGCCCTCTCCCCCTTCTGGCCCTCTCTCCCTCCTCAGGGGAGGTGCCTCCAGCGGAGACCACAATCCCCATTCCCAGGGTAAGCTGTCAGGCTGTCTGATACCTGAAAGGTCCCAAGTGTTATGACTCCTCTGGAGTCCTGAACTGAAGCCTATTATTTCTGTCAAAGCAGCTCTGAAGCAAAATGAAGTTGTCCTATTCACACAAGCAAGTAGCAACAACTTATAAGCTAAAGTTCTAACAACTCGCATTAGCAAGCCCACTCACCCCTCTTATCCTGCCCGTGGATTAGCTTTTTGAAAATGTGGCCTACCCACCTGCCTGTTGTGCCCATACAATGCCCTAAAATTCGCACGGTCTGCATAAAATCACAGAGAATTGGTGCCTCAAGTGCCTTAACTGGCCCGTTAATTAATGGCAGGCACGCCTCCATCCTCATCGCGCGCCCGCCTAGTGAAACACCATGACAGTGTGTGGTGACGTCGGGACGCATGCCCGATGTCACCGCGCATCAATTTACGTTCCGGCGTGTCGGATGTACGCCCACACACCGAATGTAAAACCCTGCCTCTAGAAACATAGGAAGAGGAACAGGTTATTCAGCCACAACAAAGTGGAGGGAAGGTTAGGGTCAGATGTCCCCTCATGGCCTTGGACCTTCTTATCCCTAAAGCTCCACAACATCTAAGGTATATATGTTCCTCAATTCTGAGCCCTTGTGCACCCCAATTTCTTTCACCCCATTTTTGATGTCCCTGCCTTCAGCTGTCTATGCCCTAGACTCTCGAATTCCCTCAATAAATCTCTTTGCCTCGCTCTCCTACCATACAATATTCCTTAAAACCTACATCTTTGGCCAAACCATTGGTCACCTTGTCCTAACATCTCATTATGTGGCTCAGTATCAAATGTCGTCTGGTAACACTGCTGTTAAATACATTGGGACATTTAATTATGTTAAAGGAACTGTATAAATGTGAGTTGTTCTTGTTGTCTGCAGGGCCCACAGATTTGTATCCAATGAAGCTATTCATTAAGAACAGGTGGACATCTTGAACTCCTTTAGAAATCTTTAGATTTCTGCATTGCAGATATTAGGCTGGTTTTAATGAGGCTAGGGTGTGCTCATCATAAGGCCCTCAAAAAATTGACCACCTTGGTATGACAGTCTTTAGCATTCCACAGAATCAGGCATTTGTCTCCTCCATCTAATTTATCGAGGTGCGTGTTGCACGTGGGCACTTTCTCCGAGTGTGTCCTTGTGGGTTCAGGGGTTTCCATTGATTCCTGAATCTCTGTTGTTTCATGGGTTGATTCAAATACTCTATTCACTATGCGAATAATTATTAGGTTGCAACCCTATAGGTTATCTTGCAGATCAGTCACTGCTATCCTATATATCCAGTCATGCAGACCTTTCCCAGACATTCTTTGCCATCTCCTAGCACTTCACATGCACAGACAGGATCATGGTTCAGGTCTGCTAAACAATTCTTTTTGTAAAGGAGATTTGCAAACCAAAGGCAGAACTCTGCCTGCCGAAAGTGCAGCAGTCATTTCAAACCTAGCCCCTGCAGTAGATACCTGAGGGAGAAAACAGTTACAGTTAATGTTTTGTCAAAAAGAGTTTGCTGTTATTAACTACGAAATGAATAGCTGCAGCAGCAGAACATTGGAAACTGCAGGCAAGGAGTGGTAAATGAGAGGGACGGTGAGAGAGAGAGAGAGAAATAAAGTGGGAGAGAGAGATACACAAAGTGGGGAGAAGGAGAGAGAGAAGGTCTAGGTGGGGGAGAGAGACAGGTGGACAAACTGGGGGAGAGAGAAGGAGAAGACAAAGAGCAGAAGAGAATGAAAAAGGGACAAAGTCAAGAGGAGAGAGAGAAGGGATAGATGTGGAAGAATGTGTGAGAGAGAACAATGGCCAGAGAGGACAAGGTGGGGAGGAGAGAGAGAAGGGCAAGACAGGGCGAGAGAGAGAGAGAAAAAGATAGCGATATAGAAAGGGGGTAGAGAGAGGGAGGGGAGAGAGAGAGAGACAGAGAACAAAATACTACCTGATCTGCTGAGAATCTCCAGAATTTTCTGCTTTTATATTGCAGCATTACGTTGTGCCATGAATTCCTTTGATACCCCAACATCCTGCTGCCTGGACTGTTGAGCTTCCAATAGGGTAGGGAGTGAAATAGTAGCTTTACTGTGAGCTGAGAAATAATGAGAGCCAGTGTAATAAGAATCAGTGGAAATCTGCATCTCGTATAAACAGGGTATGGGCTGTCTGAGCCTGCAACCCTACTGATGTTATGTTTATGCTATTTGAGTAAATGAAATTAAAATCGCTTTTATTTGGATTGAGTTTACTGTTTCGAGTGTGTCATCTTTTACAGCAATTAGGGAGTGACTTATAGTAGGCACACAGGGAATGCAAAAGCCTTGCAGAAAGGGAGACTTTAAGGGATGAAATGCAGGAAACTCAGGGAACCATGCATTAGAGTATTTTCCTCATGAATTCCTGGGATGAGAACATTGCTGGCAAGGATGGCTTGTATTCCCAGCCCTACTGGTGCTTGAGAAGCTAATGGTAGGTCTTCGATCTTGAACGACTCTAGCCTGTGTGATGTAGGTATTGCCACTATGATGTTAGGGAGTTCCAGGCTTTTGACTCAGTACAATGGAGGAACAGTGATATGTATTTCCAATTCAGAATGCCTTTTCAGATTTAGTCTGTCGCTGGCCAGAAAATCATGATCAGCCTGGGCTGAAGAATAAACCTCTGCTGCTTCTGGATTTGTGCTCCAACATCACTACCATCTTTCTCATCTTTGCAGCTGACTTTCTACACCTCCTGCATGAAAGTATCTCAAGTATCTCCAACAGTGTGCCCTCCAATACTGTAGCCTCGAATAGCTTCCAGACTTCATTCATTACATCTGTCTCCAAACACAGACAACAGCTTATCAGTCCTCCATGCCAACTGTACCCTGCCTACTCTGTCATCATTATCCCGCCATGGGACCAACTTTTCCCCTTCCTTATTTAACTTCTTTTCTTCTCGTCGAATACTCTCTCCAGTCATCATGCCTCCTTTCAATTTCCCTCTCTCAGATACTCCACCCTCCTGATTCATAGGGCCAAGCAAATCCTTGTCGCCTCGACTGGTTGCCACGTACCTTCTGTGGGTTCCTGGATGCGGACTTGTTGAGTGGAATTTTCAGTCCCTGTTGGCATCAGACGTCATGGCGGGCGAGAGCGGACAATATGGCGGGAAGGCCAGAAGTCGGTTTCACGACGTCGTGAAACCAGTTTTGCTTCATTTTAACGTCATTTTAATATATCTGCATATCATTACAAGCCCTGCTTGCCGGAATCATCCCCCTGCACTGGATCATCCGTGCACGTCGGAACGATTGCACGTTGACGTGTTTCACAACTGTACATAAGCAACGTGTACCAGCTGCACTTCACTTGGTTTGTTTGCCTACCTTGCTTCAAGCAGCACTTGCAGTCATCAGCACCAGGCTTCGCAGGCAGCACCATATCACTTTTAGGGAGGCTCCCAGACCAGTCGTAAGGCGGCAGTGGCTTTCCAATGGTTGCAGCACCAGGGCTTGCTTGGGGGAGGGGGAGAAGTGGCCTCAGGCAAGGGAAGAGGCTGCAGGGCGAGGGTTGCACTGGGGAAGGAGGGTATCCCAGGGTGTATGTGGGGGGCACATGTTAATCTGTGCAAGTGGCCTCAAGATTAGGAGGGCTGAGGAGGCAGTCTCCAGAGGAGATGAGGCCAGATGGTGATGTGAGGGTGTGTGTGAGAGTGAGTGCTGATGTCCCTTGAGCTGGCAGTGAGTGAGATGCCAGTGAATGTGTGATGGCCTTGTGAGTGTGTGAGTTTAGAATGATGAGATGGTTGCCTTATCCTGGCGACACGGATGCGATCATTCATCCTCTTTCTGCACTGGATGACCGACCTTGTGTGCAGCATTGGCACTGACCACTTCTGCCACCGCTTCCCAAGCCGGAGTGGTGAGACTGATGTGCCTCCTGCGGCCAGCACGGGGAGGGGTGGGGTGGTGGGTAGAGGACATTGCGATGGGCTCCATGGTGTCCAGAAGGCACCCCAGGGATGTTCCACTGAATCGGGGAGCTGCACTCTTCTTGGCTTTTGGGCCATGGCTTCATGTACTTTTCTGAAGCTCTGCCCAATATAATCACAACCTTCTCCCTGGCCTGTTTTTATGACATTTGATTTTGTTTTTTTTTTGTTTGACTCTCCCTCACTTCCTATCGATCTGACTCACACCCTGGTCACTTGCATTTCCCATCCAAGCTAATCCAGTGCTGGTCATCGCAACACACTGTCGCACTCACTGACCGACAGGTTATGTGCTGCAGTCTCACCACAAGAGATCCGTCTGCTTACCAGCTCATTACTTGACCACTGTCCCTACACTGTGTCTTCAAAGTTTTTCTATGTAGTCACCATGCTGCAGTCACAACACTGTCCAATGCTGCAACTCCGTTGCAGTCTGACCAGAACATTAAGGGTCATCTTGCGTCTTAGGATGATCTAAGGCTGTTTGCCATATCGTACCTGTACTTAATCTTGCTGCCAGGCTGTTTGGCCACTGCTGGGCACCATTTTGTGTTGTTATGATGATATAAAGGCACCAATCACTCATAAGGGATTGGATAAACATGTTGTGGGTTCAGTTATTTAGACTAGGCACAAAAAAACATATACATCAGTAGAAAGCTTGAAGACATCAGTGGCAGAGCTGTGTGTGTGCTCTGCTGAAAATCAAAAGTAAAACTAAGACTGGACCACATGACACACTTCCCTTCTAGTGCTGTCATGCTGATGCCCCTTAAAAGCATATTACAGCAGTTCAGCCTCTTGCTACTCTGCAGCCATGTCCTCCAGATGACCCCAAGGTTGCCAGCTCCTCTGCCACCTAGCTGGTTTGGAATGTCGGGGAGGTGTCCTTTTTTTGCCCTGCAGCATTAGAACATCCCACTGCTCTGTGACAGCCTAGAAGAGGGCATACTGGGAGTCATCCTCGAACCATGATGCCATCTGGCTTATGGCCTCCTCCATTGTCCCTGGGAGCCTTTACAGTGAGTGGCTACATGTGACCCAGGCGTTGGACGTGCCCTGGACAAGCTGTATTTTTCCCTACGCTATTTTCTGCTGGCAACGAATGTAGCTTCCACAGATAAGTGACCCTGATGCTTGGTGCTATTCCCTTATGTGTCAGTCACCTCCTCATCTCATGAGCTTCAGTTTTTTTTCTCCAAAATGTACTGATGGCCAGATAATTGCAACTCTTTGTCCACGAGAAGCATCTTTTCAATGCTGCCAGTCTTTGAAATCTAAGGTCAGGCGCTCCTTCTGAGCCATGGCTTGACCCCACAGCTGCTGGAATACCTTGGAATACAATTCATTGCAATTGTTGCTTCTCCTTCGGTAATTGGCCAGCAGTTCCACCAGGCAGCCTTTAATTGGATAGTTGGTGCTTAATCTGGCCGGAAACAGAGCAGTAGGCAGAAAGGTGAGGGCTACACACTTCAACTTGCACAATCAAGATCCCACCACCCACCGCTAAATCCAGGCCTAAATCTGCACTCATCTAATTATTGCCTCTTAAGTATCTCTGATTTTGATTGCTAAGTGTCTCCAACTGCCCAGGCCCTAAGCTCTGAAATTCCCTCCCTGAACCTCTCCGACATCCACTTCTCTTTCTTCTTTGAACACATTCCTTAAAACCTATCCCCTTGTCCAAGCTTTTGGCAATCTACCCTAATATCATCTAATGTTATTCAGTGTCTACTTTTACTTTATAACGCTCCTGTGAAGCACCTTGAGATATTTTATTACGTTAAAGTTACTATGTAAATATAAGTTGTTGTTCATGTTTGGAGCTTTAGTGGTTTGGCCTAATTTCTGGAAATCTCATTGTTGACATGATTTGGCACCTCTCATATTTTGAACTATATTCCTTCACTGTACATGATACAGAGGACAGAATCATGACAATGATGTCTTATGACTGGTAAATGGCTATGTTGAGGGCTGCTCACTTTGTAATGTTCCTTCTCCCTGTTACAACTGCCTGATACTGAGAGGTCAAAGTCTATTGATTTTTTTGTTTTTTTCTAAATTACTTTTGTTTAATTACGTATGGAGGGCGTTGGCAAATTAATGGTCTGGTTTGACATATGCCCCTTTGCTTTGGCACTAATCCCGCTTGCTGATACCACTGAACATCCCTTAGGATTATTGCACAGCCCTTTTGATTAATGTGTGCTCCTCCACATTGGTACCCATCCCCCTGGTTTGCATAAACCCCATTTGCTTGGCATTTTCTCTTGCACTGCTTTCATGGCTCTTTGGATTGGCAAATGCTTCCTTGGGATGGCACTTGACCAGTCATGACCAGTCTGATAGGTTTGGTTTGGGTTTGGACTCCTCAACTTTCATTTCATTGAAAATCACTTTCATTTTTTCATTCACTTATGTTACACTTAGTGCTGCACTGCAATTCATATCAATTCTGGTTAACATAATGCAGGAGAAAAGTTTATAACAAAC
Organism: Cetorhinus maximus; assembly: GCF_964194155.1. NCBI lineage: Eukaryota > Metazoa > Chordata > Chondrichthyes > Lamniformes > Cetorhinidae > Cetorhinus > Cetorhinus maximus. The sequence goes on along the minus strand of NC_135888.1, from coordinate 61,313,633 downwards.
ACATTTATATATTAACACATATTATGTGAGAGCCAGATTGTCTAGTTGAATGTTGATTTATTAGATGGGTGGTATAGATATTTAAATTCCACAGAAATATGATAGGAACCTGCAGGTAGTTGTCAACAAGCTGTCAGTGTGATGGAAAATCTGCTGTGTTATTAACCCAACATTATCAGTGCACAAATCCAACACACAAGCATCAGGAGGAACATCACTGCAACAATAAAGACCTGGGTAATGAAAATGAAACACAACTAGAATTAACACAACTTCTGTTCTCAACTGTAACATAGCATTTTAATTCCATTGCACAATTACACATAATTACCACAAATAAGCAAAATATTTATCACAAACACACAAATGAATCATAAACACACACACACACACATTCATCACAAATACAAACACACATTCATCACAAAAACATACAGAGACATTTATCACAGTCACACACACACATATTTATCACAATCACAAAACACATTCATCACACACACACACATTCATCACAAACATATACACACACACATTCATCAAAAACACACACACTAATCACAAATACACACATTCGCAGACATTTATCACAAACATACACACATTCATCACAAATACACAGACACGCTCATCAAACACACACACACAATCATCCTAAATATACACACCCATTCTGTTGTCATATGGGTTCTTTAGATGCCTCAATGATGAGATGTTGAGACTTGTATATTTAAACATGAATCCTTTATCGTTAATATTTAACTATTTACAGGTCACAGTTTACTGTCATGCATGTTGCTGCTTTTCCCATACAGGTAGGTTGCTTCTAAAGTGTTCTCTCTAGACTGTTCTCTCAGTCTATTACCATGTGACTCTACACATTATACCATGGGCAGTGCTATTCTCCAGTCCCATATTAACTCTTGCTTTCCTGAGCACCTTTGTATTACAGTGGCATGCAGGCACATACACCGTAGAACATCCATTTTGTTCACCAACGAAAACTTTCCTCCCTTCTAATGGAGTGTCACAATGCAATCTTTACTTGCTATCCCTTCTCCCCCCACCTCAAGTCTCTGCCTTTACAAATTCAGATGGTCTTGAGGCTTGACAGTTCTTCCACATCTTGGTCTGTCATATTTGGAGGAATGGCAGTAGCACTCTGTGTTTCTGGTACTTGGCTCTCTCCATTTAAATTGCTTTTTGTGCCCTTTTGAGTTGTGTTTCTCTTTATTAACAACTTGTCTGTTTTTTTTGGACACTGGGGGTATGTCTCATTTCTTCCAAAGGGAGTCTGCACTCCATTCATTCCTAGAGTGGATTTTAATTTTCTTTTTCCGTGGTGCCTGCCACGTTCTTGTTGGACGTATACATTTCACTAATGGAGCCTTCATTTCCATTTGCTTTGCAATCTCAGCTAAACATTTATTTGCTGTCTTATTTTCAAACCCTAGCTTATGAATCTTGTCTTTCAGCTCAGTGTTTCTCAGTATGCCTGAGACATCCAGTGCTCTTTCTTCTTCTAGTTCCTTGCACTTCAGTGTCGGATTTACATTTTCCAATCTTATTTCTGTCTTATCATTCTTTGGCTGCAGCATAGCTTTGCCCTTGTGCTTCATTTTGCTTTCACTATTGGCTAGATCTGTCTCCAGCAAAGTCTTAATTTGTTTCAGTTCTGTAATTGTGCAATTCATAGCTTCATTATCCGCTCGCAGTTTGGAAAGTTCTATGGCTTTTCCCTTCAACGTCTCCTCTTTTTCATTCCACTGCTTCGTCAGCTCGTCAGTCTTTCTTGTAGCTTTCAGCTTCCCCCTGGAATATGGAACATTGCTGAGTCTTCTCTGCCAACTGGTCCTTCAGTTTGTTCAGAGTGATGTTAAATTCAGTTTGCTTCTCTTTGTAATTTTCCAGAAGCATAAACTTTGACCTAAGGGACTCTTATAGCATGTGAAGGTCTTTAATAGATTTTCCTTTGCTTTGCGAAGCTCACTTGCATCATCTTGAGTTTCCCTGTAATTCAATAGAGCCTGTTTGAGTTTCATCTGCTCTGCTTCCATTCTGGTGTTGGAGACAGTCTTCTTTTCTTCATATTGCTGAATGATTAGACATTACTTTTGCACTTGATCTTGAAGGACAATCAATTGTTCTTTCAACTGTTCATTTTTTCCTTGACCTCTTATGAACTCACTCTGGGCTTCAGTACATCATTTCATTGCTATGGATGTTTCCAACACAGCTTTTTCTAAAGTAACACTCAACTTCCTTTTTAGCTCCTCAGGCAGAATTTTGCCCTTTGTGTGCAGGAAACTCAAGATGATGCAAGTGAGCTTCACAAAGCAAAGGAAAGCCTGTCATCTCTGCGGGCTCCTCTCGGGGAGCTCTGGATGAGGGCGGCAGCTGCTCCGCTCCTCTGCCAGAGGCAGTGGCACCTGATGAAGCTGCGGCAGCTGGGCAGATGCCAGCCGTGGCATTGGCTGCTGCCTCCCAGGTGGGGCCAGCACAGGCTCCATGAGCCAGAGGACGCCCGCCAAGGTCATCAAGGCCAACATGACAGCAGAGTGAGCAGGCTGTCTCCAATGCCGGTGCAAGCGACGGGGGAGCACCTAGACGTAGCACCCGCAAGTGAAAACTTAAAGCACCTTCATCACAACATGGTCTGATTACGGGTGATATTTGTTTCACCCATTTTTCCGTTCAGTGTTTACTGGTGTGATGGAAAACACCTGTCAATGTTAATTTGTAGAATGTTTGCCAGGCACTCGTTAAGTAAATGGGTTTTTTTGCAACTGGCCTCTGGATGCTTCATTTGTTCTGTAGGTGCAGGGTGGGCCATGATGTAATGATGGATGTATTTCTCCTTAGACTTTATTGCACAGGCACATAGTGTATGTTGTTGATCAAGGGTCTGGTCCTGTCAGGGATAGAGTTTGGAGCCTGCAGCCCTGGCATGTGGCATGTGGTGATGGTTCTTATTTGGTAGGCTAGCTGAAGGAGCATTGGATCAAAGCATCCCGAGTGTCTCTGCCTCCCTGGAGGTTACCCAGGTCAGCGTCTATCCCATCAGTGTTCTCCTGACCATGCTCGTCCTCAGACTCACTGCTGGACTCACCGTCTGTTGCCTGTGCAGCTGCGACAAGATCTTCTTCCTCCACTGCATCCCCCCTTTCCAGCACCAGACTGTGCAACCACTGTCAGTGACACACGATCTGGGGGGTACTGGAGTGCGGCCCTGAACATTCCAGGTATTGGAAACGCATCTTGAGAAGACCTATGGCTCTCTCTACCACCGTCCTTGTGGAGGTGTGACTCCTGTTGTACCACTGCTCGGCCTCTGTTATTGGGTGGTGGAGAGGCCTCATGAGCCACCTTTTAAGGGAATAGCCCTTGTCACCCAGCAGCCAGCCATCCAGTTGGCCCGGAGCACTGAAGAGCCCCGGTACCTGGGAGGTCTCAGGATGTAAATGTCATGGGAGCTACATGGGTACCTTGCACAGACTTGCTGAATCAGCATCCTGTGGTCACACACTATCTGCACGTTCATGGAGTGGAATCCCTTCCTGTTGTTGAAGGTACCCGGCTCACCTGCTGGTGCCTTGATGGTCACCTGTGTACAGTCTATTGCACCCTGGACGCATGGGGAATCCAGAAATCGCTGCAAAGCCTCTGGCTCACTCAGCCTGACTGGCTTCATCCATACAGTAGTGAATGAAAGTCAATGCATGTCTGAACAGAGCATTTGTCACCAGTTTGAAGCAACTCTGGACAGCTGACTGGGAGACTCCACTAAGATCCCCCACTGAGCCCTGGAAAGAGCTGGAGGCATAGAAGTTGGGGGCCACTGTGACCTTCAGAGCCACTGGCTCTGTGCCCTTTGTGTGCAGGAAGCTCAAGATGATGCAAGTTGGAGCTGACCTCAGGGCCAATCCTCTGACAAATGGAGGTCACTGTCTTCCTTGAGAGGCGGAGCCTCCTTTGGCATTGCACCTCAGACATATTGAGGTAGCTTCATCACCACCTGCAAACTCTGGCAGCAGGATAGTGGCATCTTCTGCAACCCCTTCTGCCTTGCACTTCCTGTTGGCCCTGTGCCCCTTGTGCCTGCGCCTCTCCTCCCACAGGTCGCTCCAATGGAGGTTGAATGGGGATACTTGGCCTCCTGCCCCTTCTGGCTCTCTCTTCCTCCTCAGGGGAGGTGCCTCCAGCGGAGGCCAGAAACCCCATTCCCAGGGTAAGAAAAGGCTGTCTGATACCTGGAAGGCCCCATGTGGTTTGAATTCTCCAGGGGCCTGGAAAATAACACTGAGTCCTGAACTGAACTGAATATGCAGCTCTGAAGCGAAATGAAGATGCCCTGTTCACACAAGCGACCAACAGCAAGTTATATCCTAAAATACAAACTATTCGCATTTACAAGCTCACTGACCCATCTTACCCCGCCTGTGGATGTGGTTTTTGAAATTGTGGTCTGCTCACCTGCCTGTTGTGCTCATGCGACGGCCTGAAAATCGCATGGACTACATAAAGTCTGAGACAATTGATGTCTCAAGGGCTTTATCTTCCTACTTAATTAATGGTGGGCACACCTCCATCTTCATTGCATGCCCGCCTCCCGAAATATCGCGAGAGTGTGCATTGATGTCAGCACGCTCGGCCGATGTTATCACGCTTTACTTCATGCTCGGGCATGTCGGGCGTGCGCCCACACACCGAGCTAAAAATTCTGGCCCTCATGTTTTTCCACGGCTACACATTTATTCCTCAAGGAATCCTTCAGGATCAGAACTTCTTTGTCTCCCTTTTCTGCCTGATGTTTTGCCTGGCTGAGTTTTCTCAACTCCTGCTTTGATTTGCCAACTGTGGAATTCAGGGATGTTATCTCCTCCTGGTACCTTTGTGTCATCTCTGAAATTTGTTTGTTGATCTCGAATAGCTTGGTTCATTGAAGACTTCAGTTTATTGTGCATTTTCAGCGGTATATACTCAGCTTGATACTTGTGCTTCAAATCTTCTAGTTCAGCTCTGATGTGAGCATTTTCTTGTAGAACAGCTTCATTTACTTTTTGCATTTTTTGTGTCTTTTGAGTTAGCTCAAATAGCTTTCCTTCATTCACAGCCACCTGCTCACTCTGCACTGCCATCTGTCTGCCTGGCTCTGGGGTCTTTTGGCTCCCTCTGGGGTTTTCTGTCACCTTCTCTCTGGGTCCTTTTGTTGTATTCTCCCTGGGGTCTCTTGTTGTTGCTCTCAGTGCTTTATTAGCAGTTTCCCTCTCTCTGGGGCCTCGTGTTGCTGTTGCCCTCTCTCTGGGGCCTCTTATTCATGTTGCCCTCTCTTTGGGCCTTCTGTTGCCTTCGGTGCTTCAATGAGAGTGTGCTAGACCTTCTTTTATGGTCTGCATTCTCCACAACTTGGGAGTTTAAAATATCGGTTAAAGCCTTTTGATATGTTACCAGTATTATCGAATATTGATCTATACATTGCCTGTGGAGTACATCACCAGCAAATAAACCAAAGACAAGTAAAAACTTATCAACTTGTCCTTCTTCTGATTCCTTATTTAACCTCGTACTTCTCCTGTACAGTAAAAATTGTCTTCTTCAAGAATCCCACTCTTGGGTTTGGTTTAGCCCTTTACATAGCAAACATGCACTTTGCTCTTCTAATTTGCTGTCCATGGCCTTTTTTATATTGTAGATACCACCTTAAATGTTGTTACCCCTTTAAGACTGTCAGTGAGGAAACCGTGTTTTCACTTGGGCTGTCTGTAGCTGTTGGCTTTCTATGCTGTGAACTTCCTGCGCTTTTTTGGATTTTGGCATGCTCTCCGGCAATCATGGCTGCTTTTGCTTTTGAATTTCTAAACTTTCAAGGTAGGAGCACTGCTTTTCTCTGCAATTCTTTCCTCTTTTGCTGCAGGTCCTCTTCTTTGGAGTTTTGGCAGGCTCATGATCTGATCGGGGGCCCCTTTTTTTTTAACTTAAAGCAATAGCATTGCCTGCCCTTTGTTTTTACTTTCAGGTAACTTTCTTTTTTTCTCTCAGCAGCTTCTTCTTTACTCTGCAGCTTTTCTTATTAAATTTTTGACTCTTCCAGCTGATTTTTATTTAACTTCTATTGTTTTTAACTTCAGTGCAGCATGGCCATCACTGCTGCAATCTCCTGAGCCCCGCAACCATCACCTATTCTATAATGTAAGTACAGTTCCTTTTTTGCACCTTTGCTTACCATCTTGTAAACTGTCCAGGTTCTTTGACTCTGCATTGCTCAGCATCTTGCAAGTTTTGTATTTTTGCTCACCCATCTTTGTGACATAATAGTTTTCTTTTCTTTTATTCTGTATCACTTGGGGTTCTTGCAATAAACTTCCACTCACTCTATTGGATTTCTCAACCTCTAAGGCTGTAGCAAAGCTTTTTCAATTTCACTTCCTAGGTGCACATCTCTCTAGTTTGGCTTCAGCTGTTTATGGTTTTTCATATCTTGGGATACTGTTCTCAGTTCATTGATTAAAATGCTGCCACCTTTCATATCACCTCGCTTTGAGAAGCTCCCACCACTGCCAACCATGTTGTATTATGGGTTCTGTAGATGTATCAATGGTAAGATCTTAAGTCTTGTATATTTAAACATGAACCCTTTATTGTTAACCTTTAACTATTAACTATCCTAGGTTACTGTCAGGCATGGTGTTTCTTCTCCCATTAAGGTAGGTTGCTTCTAGAGTGTTCTCTTTAGACTGTTCTCTCAGGCGCATACAGAATTACAGGCACATATTTCATCATACAACACATTCATCACAAACACATACACATACAGACATTCATCACAAACACACACACATCCAGACATTCATCACAGACACACACATACAGACTGTCATCACTAACACACACACATACAGACATTCATCACAAACACACACATACACACATTCATCACAAATGCACACACACATTCATTGCAAATACATGCACACGTTCATTACAAACACAGATATATTCACCACAAATACATACATACATTCATCACTAACACTCACACAACACACACACACACACTCACCATAAATACACAATGTTATGATCCCAGCTGATGGTATTACTTGTCAAGTCAGATCCCAGAATGGAACCTAGATAATAATTTTTAAAACATTTTTTAAACCATGGAGGGTACTTACTGAAATAGATTCAAAGGATAAAATATTTATTAAACCATAAACATCAACTATATTGCACTAAACAACAAAATAGTTGGAAAGATTTCAACACAGACACCAAGGAAAAAGGATTCAGACTCATTCTATGACTTTTATCCTGGCTATTCCCTTACATACCCAATACCCCAGTAAGAGGTACCACTATTTCCACACCAAGGCAAGAGCTGGTTCAATTGCAAAGAGTTCCTTTTCTGGTAGACTTCTATACATTCACTAGAAATCCTTCCTCAATTGTCTTGAGATATCCAGAAAACTTACTCTAAATTCACTATTACTTTAACTTTACATCAATACATATGAGCTCCCTAAACTCAGTTTCTCAGCAGTCTGACATCATTTCCAGCTAGAGAGAGTCATAGACCTTTTCTGTCTTCACTCTGTGGTATACTCATACCAAATGAAACTAGAAGCTACTTTTCTTGTCTTTCTTGTATCTCTGTGGATCTCTCTCTGATCCCCAGTTGCTAGGCAACAGCACAGTTTTTCAACTTTTTTTGTTTTAACTTATGTAAACTACTAGCTTTCCCTAAACAACTAACCCCTTGGTGAACCATCTCTTCACTTTAATAGTCATAAAACCTCATTAAAAATGCATATGTGCAAACAGGCCCTCAGACTTGCCAGCTCTATCTCACAAGAACTCCAAACTGAAACCAAACCCAAGGTTCACCTTTCTTAACACAAAAATAAAAAAGAATATAAATGAAACCTAAAGCAATATCTTGTTCCTAATACCCACAAATATAACTTATTTAAAACTATCTCTGGTTCCTAACGCCTCCCCACAGAAAAAAAATGAAAAGGTATCTTTAAGGGGCATTTTCATTTTCTATTGCCACCTCCTCTTATCACTAACTCATTTTTACTAAAACAGGTTTTACTCTGGCAGTAACAATGTATTTATATCAAACATACAAGGATTTTTTCCATAACAATCATTTTACACGAGTCTATTTTGATCATGACATTCTTCTTCCCCCATATTTACTCTTGATAAAGCATCTGCTATTATATTGTTTCTTCCCGCTATATGAATGATTTTCAAATTGTAAGGTTGTAGCATTAAACTCCACCAAAATAGTCTCAGATTCTTGTTATGAAATTTTGCTAAAAATGTTAAAGGATTATGCTTGCTATCAATAACAGCCTGCAGAGTTGTTGGATATGTAGACTTCAAAATGTTGTAGGGCCAACACTAAACTCAAAGGGCAGAATTTTACGGCAGCGGACTTTATGTTCCCACTGAAGTCAATGGGGTTTATAGTGGCTCGCCGCATTTTACGGCCCTATCGCCGCCGAAATGGGGCCATAAAATTCTGCCCAAAGTCTCCTTTACCACAGTTGGGTATTTCTTCTGACACAAATTTAACTTTTGAGAGAAGAAACCGACCGGCCATTTGATGCCCATCTCGTCCTCCTGTAGCAAAACTGCACCAACACCCACAGCCAGTTTAAGTGGCTTAGCAAAATTTGGTGCTGCTACAACTGGTACAGGAGTCAGTACAACTTCCAAGCTGTCATAGGCACTCTGACACTCCTCTGCCCATTCAAATCTTTTGCCTTTCTTTAAGAAGCTTGTTGGGGAGCCACTGCAGTGCTGAAATTTGGAACGAGCTTCTGATAAATTCCACTCATGCCTATATACTGTAAAATCTCTCATTTTGCCTTAGGCACTGGAAATTTCAAGATAACCCTTATTTTTGCTTCTCTAGGTGCTACTTGGCCTTGTCCTGCAGTGTAGCGCAAATAAGTCACTTTTGCCTTGGAAAATTCACCCTTTGCCGAGTTTATGGCCAAATTGGCTCTCTGTAATCGATCAAACAATTAATTCAAGTTTTGTAAATATTCTTCCCAAGTTTGGCTGAACACAGCCAAATCACCCACATATAGAACACAGTTGTATAATCCTTCAATGACCTTTTTGGTTAATCTTTGAAAAGTTGCTGGTGCATTCTTCATTCCGAAAGGCATAACTTTACATTGATAAAGTCCATCCGCGGTTACAAAATCTGATACTTCTTTGGCTATATCAATCAATGGAACTTGCCAATATCCCTTCAATAAATCAATTTTTGTAATGAACCTTGTTTGTCCAGTCTTCTCAATACAGTCTTCTAATCATGTACTGGGATATGAATATGCCTTTGTGACCATATTAACTTTGCTATAGTCTATACACAATCATTGAGATCCATCTGGTTTTGGTACCATTACAATAGGTGGGTTCCAGCTGCTGTGACTCGGTTCAATAATTTCATTCCCCATCATGAACTTGATCTCTTCCCTCACTTGGGCTAACTTCTCTGGGTTGAGTGTGTAAAGATGTTGCTTTATGGGTGACGCATCTCCCACATTAACAACTTGTATGGCCAAATATGTTTTCCCTGGCCTATTTACGTAAATTAATTTATGAGTTGGTAATAGCTTTCATAAGTCGCCTCGACAGTTTTCTGGAAGACAGCACAATATTGCATCTAAATTTTTAAATACGTCTGTATTATCCAATCTAATTACTGGAGGGTTGACTTTAGGATTTTCGATTTCTGATTCATTCTCGAATCACTTTGATACAGGTGAATTTTACCACCCTTGCAATACAAGGTCTCTGACTTTCGACAAAATTGGATCTCTGTTCATCCAATTTCTAATTTGCTTTGCATGCATAGGCGAAGAATCCAAGAAATTCAGCACAAGCACAACTTCTTTTGGCACAGGAGCATGTTCAATGCTGTCTGGTAATGGGAGACAACTGAGTGTGTCCGGATCTGCAATATGTAAGCCAGGACGGTGCATAAAGGTATACTCATACATTTACAATATCAAAGCCCAACATTGATTTCTTGCTGATGCTATTGGTGGAATGACCTTATCCTCACTGAATAAACCCATTAATGGTTCATAGTCCGACACAATGGTGAAATGTTGTCCATGCAAGTACTGGTGGAATTTCTTCACTCCGAATTTCTTCACTTCCTTTTCTAGCTGGGAATAGCCCTTCTCAGGCGAGTATACTGATAAAGACCCTTGTGCGTGTTGATAGTCACATATCCACTAGGCGAGTTATCCAGTTCTAATTGTTGGTGGGCGTGGCTCATATCCAATTTTGTATAGGATTTGCCACCAATTAGCTTTGCATATAAGTTGTCTATACTTCAAATGGGGTACTTATCTAGTTTAGCTGCCTTGTTTACAGTCAATTTATAGTCCCCACAAATGTGTATGATTTGGTCAGGCTTAACCACTGGAACTATGGGTGTTGCCCATTCTGAGAATTGGACAGGTTGGATGATGCCCAGCTTTTCTCACCAGCACAGCTCTGCATCCACCTTCTCCTTCATCGCATAAGGCACAGGCCTGGCCTTAAAGATATGTCATGTCACCTGAGGATCCACATATATTTTTGCTTGCAAGCCTTTTAACTTCCCTAATTCGTCCTGAAATACACTGTCGTATTTCCTTAGCAGTTCAGGAACTCCTCCTGTTTTCAGGTGAAATATTTCAGACCAGTTAAGCTTGATTTTCTGTAACCAGTCTCGGCCCAGAAGACTGGACACTTCCCCTGTCACTATTATCACTGGAAGCTGAGCTGTCTGTTGCCTATAAGACATTGGTACTGTGATGATGCCCTTCATCACCAATACACACACACACACACACATTCTTCACAAACACACATACACACATATATCACACACACGCACACATACATTCTTCACAAACACACACACATATTCATCACACACACACACACACACACAGACACATCCATCACAAACACACACACATTCATCACAAATACACACACACACATTCATCACAAACAGAGACACACATTCATCACAAAAACACACACATTCACCACAAACACACACACAGATTCACCACATGTACACATATGCACACGTATTCATTATAATTACCGGCACACAGGCATTTATTGCAAATCCACACAGACACATTCATTGCAAATACACATGCATTCATCAACAGTACAAGCACATTGACCACAAATATTCAAACAGGATAACAAACGTATGAACTTCAGTCCAACTGTGCATAAATTTTCGCTGTTACTCTCCACAAACACACGAATATTCATGACAAATACATACACATTCACCACATATTCACCACAATGCACACCCAAAGATTCATCACAAGTACACATACCTTTAATACAAATACATACACATTAAGAGGGGTAAGGTCTTGCATCAAGAATTCAGGGAGTTAGGCAGTAGACTAAAAAGCAAGACCTCTCGGGTTATAATCACTGGATTACTCTCAGTGCCACATGCTAGCGAGATCAGAAATAGGAGAATAGCGCAGATGAATACGTGGCTTAAGAGCTGATGCAGGAGAGAGGGTTTTAGATTCCTGGATCACTGGGACCGTTTCTGGGAAAGGTGGGACCTCTACAAGTGGGATGGTTTACATCTGAACCAGAGCGGGACTAACATCTTTGCGGGCGGGTTTGCTAGTGCTGTTGGGGGGAGTTTAAATGAATTCGGCAGGGGGAGGGGACACAGAATGTTAGCAGAATAGGGACACATCATAATACAGTAAAACATCAAGTCAGAGGGAGTACAGCCACATTAAGCTTCAAGGTAGTAAGGCAAGGTTGGATGGCCTCTACTTTAATGCCAGAAGTATTACAGGTAAAATGGATGAGTTAAGGGTGAGGATTGACACGTGGAATTGTGATATGGTAGCCATCACTGAGACGTGGTTGAGAGAGGGGCAGGATTGGCAGCTCAAAATTCCGGGATATAGAATCTTCTGGCGAGACAGGGGGAGGAGGAGGTATTGCATTATTAGTTAAGGAGTCAGTTATGCAGTAAGGAGACGTGATATCTTGGAGGGGGCATCAAATGAAGCTTTGTGGGTAGAGCTTAGGAATAAAAAAGGGGCAGCCACGTTGTTAGGTGTTTATTATAGGGCCCCAGATAGTCAGCGGGAAATTGAGGAGCAAATATGTGCTCAATTTGCGGAGGTGTGTAAAAACAATAACAACAGGGAAATTATATTAGGTGATTTCAACTTTTCCAACATTAATTGGCATAGACATGGTGCTAAGGGCTTGGATGGAGTGGATTTCTTGAAATGTATACAGGAGAACTTTTTAGATCAATATATAGAGGGTCCAACAAGGGACGGCGCAGTGCTGGACCTAATTCTGGGGAATGAAGCTGGAGAGGTGGCTGAGGTAGTGGTGGGGGAGCATTTTAGTGATAGCGACCACAGCATGGTACAGTTTAAGTTTGTTATGAACAAAGTAATAGACAAGTTGCAAAAAAATGTTTTGGATTGAGGGAGAGCAGATTTTAGTAAAATAAGGTAGGATCTGGCCAAGGTAGACTGGGAACATCTACTCATGGGGAAATCTACAGAGGAGCAGTAGGGGGGGGGCATTCAAAAAGGAATTGGTGAGTGTACAGGCTCAACATGTTCCCTCTATGGTGATGGGAAGGAATAACAAGCCCAGAGGATCATGGATGACAAGAGATATTCAGGTTGCGATGAGAAGGAAAAGAGTGGCTTTCAGCAGGTACAAGGGAAGCAAATCAGCGGAGGCATCGGTGGAGCACAGACAGTGCAGGGTGGAGCTTAAGAAAGCAATTAGGGGGGCAAAGAGGGGATATGAGAAAGCTCTGGCTGGTAAAAGTAGGGAAAATCCCAAGATATTCTATAAGTATATCAATGGGAAGAGGATAACCAAGGAAAGAGTAGGGCCCATTAGGGACCAAGTGGGTAATCTATGGGTGGAGCCAGAGGACATCGGTAGAGTGTTGAACAAATACTTCACATCCGCCTTCACCCAAGAGAATGAGGATGAAGGTATCGAACTCGGGGAGAGAGATTGCGAGGTTCTTGAGCAAATTGATATAGGGAGTAACAAGGTATTGGAGGTGTTGGCAGGTTTAAAAGTGGACAAATCTCCAGGTCCGGGTGATTTGTGTCCCAGACTGCTGAGGGAGGTAAGGGAGGAGATCGCAGAGGCTCTGACCCAAATTTTTAATTCCTCTCTGGCCACGGGGGAGGTGCCAGAGGACTGGAGAACAGCTAATGTTTTTCCGCTATTTAAGAAAGGCTGTAGAGATAAGTCAGGGAACTACAGGCCAGTGAGTCTCACATCAGTGGTAGGGAAACTATTGGATAAAATTCTGAAGGAGAGAATCTATCTCCACTTGGAGAGGCAAGGTTTGATCAGGGATCGTCAGCATGGCTTTGTCAGTGGGAGGTCATGCCTAACAAATTTGGTTGAATTTTTTGAGGAGGTGACCAGGTGTGTGGATGAGGGTAGTGTAGTTGATGTAGTTTATATGGATTCCAGCAAAGCCTTTGACAAGCTCCCACATGGGAGACTTATAAAGAAGGCAAATGCACATGTGATACAGGGTAATTTGAAAAGGTGGATTCAAAATTGGCTTAGTTGTAGGAGACAGAGGGTGGTGATAGAAGGATGCTTTAGTGACTGGAAGCCAGTGTCCAGTGGTGTACCACAGGGATCTGTACTGGGTCCCCTATTATTTGTAACTTATATAAATGACATAGACGACTATGTGGGGGGTAGGATTAGTAAGTTTGCGGATGACACAAAGATTGGCCGGGTGGTTAATAGTGAGTTTGAGTGTCTTGGGCTACAGGAAGATAGACAGGATGGTCAGAATGGCAGATAAGTGGCAGATGGAGTTTAACCCTGAAAAGTGTGAGGTGATAAACTTGCCGTGTGCATCCATAGACCTCTGAAGGCAGAGTGGCATGTCAGTGGGGTGGTGAAAAAGGCATATGGGACACCTGCCTTCATAAATCGAGGCATAGATTACAAAAGTAGGGAGGTCATGTTAGATTTGTATAGAACCTCGGTGAGGCCACAACTGAAGTACTGTGTGCAGTTCTGGTAGCCACATTATAGGAAGGATGTGATTGCAGTGGAGAGGGTGCAGAGGAGATTCACCAGGATGTTGCCTGGGATGAAACATTTAAGTTATGAAGAGAGGTTGGATAGACTTGTTTTTTTTCATTGGAGCAGAGAAGACTGAGCGGCGACCTGATCGAGGTGTACAAGATTTTGAGGGGCATGGACAGGGTGGATAGGGAGCAGCTGTTCCCCTTAGTTGAAGGGTCAGTCACGAGGGGACATAAGTTCAAGGTGAGGGGCAGGAGGTTTAGGGGGGATGTGAGGAAAAACTTTTTTACCCAGAGGGTGGTGACGGTTTGGAATGTGCTGCCTGGGAGGGTGGTGGAAGTGGGTTGCCTCACATCCTTTAAATAGTATCTAGGTGAGCACTTGGCGCATCATAACATTCAAGGCTATGGGCCAAGTGCTGGTAAATGGGACTAGGTAGGTAGGTCAGGTGTTTCTCACGTGTCAGTGCAGACTCGATAGGCCGAAGGGCCTCTTCTGCACTGTGTGATTCTGTGATTCTGTGAAGACCAAAAGAGTGTTCACAGATTGGGGTATTAGCTTGGACAGATGGGTTTCTTAAATTTGCCAGCTTCACTTAGACTGGTGTCACTGAAGTGGAAATACCTCAACCTGGGCTTAAACTCCTGGCTCACTGGGTAACTGCACTGACCAGGAAATCCCAAAACAAATCCCTGGTCTGTGTTGCATTTGGTTATTCACTGCAACAGCACTGGAACAGCTGCTAGCTAGGCATGCATGGGACTGGGCGAAGGGGAAAAACTTATCCAGGGCTCCCAATCCTAACCATGTATCGCAAGTACTGGATGTCAATGAAGAACAACAAAGGGCATGATCAACATCTGCAATGATGTCACCTCTTTGGGGGAATCAAGCTGAAATCCTGACTGTAACCTTGTTTGGCCTGCTGGAGCAGTGTAAGCAGGGAAAGAACAGAGTTAAAATGGCAGCCAGTCAGGACCCACTCATTTCGACCCCTACAATTTTAATCCCTCAGTTTTGCAGAGACCGCAAGGTATCCCAAACTTTACTGTCAAAAAAGTACCTTTTTTGGAATGCAGTCCCTCTTATAATGTAGGGTTACATGGCAGTCAATGTGCACATGGCAAGCCCCCACAAACAGTAGTGTAATAATGACCAGATAATCTCTTTCTCACGATGTCAGGTGAGGGATAAATATTGTCAATACACAGGATCTCTGACCTTCTTAGAATAATGCCATTGGATCTTTAAGGTTCATCTGAGAGGGCAGATAGTGCCTCTCATCAAACATCTAACCTGAAGGGTGAAGGAGGCGACTTTTGACACGGACCTGCGCAAGGAATTCGCTTCAGTTAGGGGCAATAAAGTGGACAAAAATGTGTTTACATCCAGGAGCCAGCTTCAACAACTCGATTACCGAGTTTACCTCGGGCACATTCAACAGTTTGCCTCCAGCGAGGCGGGTTACCAACTCAAATATGTTAATCATTCAACTGTTGCAATCATTTGAGTTTAGCAGCACTTCCCTGGGTTCTGAGACTTCCTGAAAAAAGTGATAACACAGCAGCAATTCATGGGGTTTATGAAAATTCAGACAGGTACGGCAATAACTAGACAGTGCTTGTGGCTGCTTTGGTAGCTACCAGTGGAAAAGCTTGTTTAAAGTACAGTACTGGTGGTGAGAGGTTAGTCTGTACACTTCGGAGGTTTTGAGATTTATATCAGGAGGGATGGTAACTTGGCTCCTGCAGTGTACTCTGCACCGTGAGGAAAATGATGACCATCATCACCATCACCATCACCATCACCAGCAGCAGCAGCAGCAGCAGCAGCAGCAGCAGCAGTTTACTGTGGTTAGACCTGCAGCTGGGCGGGAGAGGAAGTGGCAGAGAGGGGAGGGGCAGAGACCGGAGTGGCAGAGAGGGGAGGGGCAGGGAAGGGAGTGGTAGATGGGTGGGGTAGAGAGGGGAGGGTCAGAGAGGGCTGCAGCGGAGTGGAGTGGGGCAGAGAGGGGAGTAGCAGAGAGGCTGGGGAAGAGAGGGGTGGGGCAGAAAGGGGAGGGACAGAGAGGGGAGGGCAGAGAGTGGAGGAGCAGAAAGGGGACTGGCAGAAAGAGGACTGGCAGAGAGAGTAGGGATAGAGAGGGGAGTGGCAAAGAGGGGTAAGGCAGAGAGGGGAGTGGCAGAGAGGGTGGGGAAGAGGGGGTCTGGCAGAGAGGGGTGGGGCAGAGGTGAGGGGCAGGGAGCGGACGGGCAGGGAGAGGAGAGGCAGAAAAGGGAGTAAGTAGGGAGGGCAGAGAGGGGAGTGGCAGAGGGGATGGGGCAGAGAGCAGAGGTGAACGGGGGGTGGGGTAGTTTGGGAAGTAGCAGAGGGGGTGGGAGCAAGAAGGGTGACACAGAGAGGGGTGGAGCAGAGAGGGGAGCGGGAGAGAGGAGTGGGGCAGAGTGGGGTGGGGCAAATTTGTGAGTAGCAGAGGAGGTGGGGAGAGAGGGTTGAGGCAGAGAGGGGAGGGTCAGAGAGTGGAATGGCAGAGAGAGGAGAGGCAGAGAAGGGAGTGGTAGAGGGGTGAGAAAGGGAGGGGCAGGTCAGGGAGGGCTGGGCAGTGTGGAGTGGAGCAGAGGGGAGTAGCAGAGAAGGTGGGAAAGAGAGGGGTGGGGCAGAGAGGGGAGGGACAGAGAGAGGGCTAGCAGAGAGAGGAGGGACTCACTGAGGGGAGGGGCAGAGTGGGAAGGAGCAGAGAGACAAGAGGCAGGGAGGGGAGAGGCAGAGGTGGAGGGGCAGAGAGGGGTGGGGCAGAGAGGGGAGGGTCAGGGACCAAAGTGGCAGAGGGGATGTGGCAGAGAGGGGTTAGCAGAGAGGGGTGTGCAGAGAGGGGAGCGCCAGAAATGGGTGGGACAGAGATGGGAGGAACGGAGAGTGGAGGGGCTTGAAGGGGGGGGTGGTGGGGTTGGCCGGCAGAGAGGGGAGCGTCAGAATAGTGGGGGGCAGAGAGGGGATGAGCAGAGAGGGAAGTGGCTGAGAAGGGTTCGCAGAAAGGGGAAGGCCAGAGAAGGGTGGGATGGAGATGGGAGGGGCAGAGAGGGAAGGGGCAGGGGTGGGGTAGAAGCAGAAAGCAGGGTGGCAGATAGGGGAAGGGCAGATAGAGGAGAGCAGAGAGGGGAGGGGCAGAGAGGGGATGGGCAGAGAGGGGAGTGGCAGAGAGGGGAGGGGCAGAGAGGGGAGTGGCAGATGGGGGGGTGGCAGATAGGGGAGTGGTGGAGATGGGAGGAGCAGAGAGCCCAGCAAAGAAGGGAACGGCTGAGAGGTGGGGGCAGAGAGTGGGCAGCAGAGAGGGGAGGGACAGAGTTGGGAGGGTGAAAGAGAGGTGGGGCAGAGAGGGGAGCAGAAGAGGGGCAGGGCAGAGAGGGAGGAGGCGGAGAAGGGAGGGGCACAGAGGGGAGTGGCGGAGGGGGGCGTGGTAGAGTGGGGAAGGCCAGAGAGGGGAGAGCAGTGGAGGTGGGGCAGAGAGGGGAGGGTCAGAGTGGGAAGGGCAGAGAGGGAAGTCATAGAGAGGGGAGTGGCATTGAGGGGAGAGCTGAGAGGGGAATGGCGGAGAGGGGAGTGGCATTGAGGGGAGAGCA
Organism: Cetorhinus maximus; assembly: GCF_964194155.1. Taxonomy (NCBI): domain Eukaryota; kingdom Metazoa; phylum Chordata; class Chondrichthyes; order Lamniformes; family Cetorhinidae; genus Cetorhinus; species Cetorhinus maximus. The sequence continues at coordinate 61,295,889 of NC_135888.1, read as the reverse complement.
GAGAGGGGAATGGCTGAGAGGGGAGTGGCATTGAGGGGAGAGCAGAAAGGGGAATGGCGGAGAGGGGAGTGGCACTGAGGGGAGAGCAGAGAGGGGAATGGCGGAGAGGGGAGTGGCATTGAGGGGAGAGTAGAGAGGGGAATGGCAGAGAGGGGAGTGGCACTGAGGGGAGAGCAGAGAGGGGAGGGGCAAAGAGGGGAGTGGAGGAGAGAGAAGTGGCAGAGATGGGAGGGACAGACAGAGAAGAGGCAGAGAGGGCAGTCTCAGAGGGGTGAGGCAGAGAGTGGAGCGGCAGAGAAAGGGTGGGCATAGAGAGGAGTGGGAGAGGGGGGGTGGGGCAGAGAGGGGAGTAGCAGAAAGAGGGCTGGCAGAGAGAGGAGGGACACAGAGGGGAGGGGAAGGAAGTGAAGGGGCAGAGAGGGGACTGGCAGAGAAATGAGGGACACAGAGGGGAGGGGCAGAGTGGGAAGGAGCAGAGAGACAAGAGGCAAGGAGGGGAATGGCGGAGGTGGAGGGGCAGGGAGGGGTGCGGCAGACAGGGATGAGGCAGAGAGGGGAGTGGCTGAGATGGGAGGGGCAGAGAGCGCACCGCAGGGAAGGGAGAGTAGAGTGGAGGTGCAGAGAGGGGATGGGCAGAGAAGGATGGGGCAGATTGGGGAGTAGCAGTGGGTGGGGAGAGAGGGGTGACGCTGAGAGGGGTGGAGCAGAGAGGGGAGGAGCAGAGAGTGGAGGGGCGGGGCGCGGCAGAGAGGGCAGTGTCAGAGTGGGAGGGGCAGAGAGGAGAGGGGCAGAAAGGGAAGTCGCAAAGAAGGGAGGGGAACGGAGGGGAAGGGCAGAGGGGGGAGAGCAGAGAGGGGAATGCCAAAGAAGGGTGGGACGGAGAGGGGAGTGGCAGTGATGAGAGCGGCGGGAGAGGAGGTGCAGAGGGGGTGGAAGCATAAAGCAAAGTGCCAGAGAGGGGAAGGGCAGATAGGGAAGTGGCAGAGATGGGAGGAGCAGAGAGCCTAGCAGAGAAGAGGGTGGCTGAGAGGGGGTCAGGGAGTGGGCAGCATAGAGGGGAGGGACAGAGATAGGAGGGGCAGAGATTGGAGTGGCAGTGGGGATGGGACAGAGAGGGTGCAGCAGACAGGGGAGGGTCAGAGAGGGTTGGAGCATGGTCGGGAGTGGCAGAGAGAGGAGTGTCAGAGAGAGGAGGGACAGAGAGGGGTGGGTCAGAGAGCGGAGTGGCAGAGGGGCTGGGCAGATAGGGGAGGGTCAGAGATGGGTGAGGCAGAGTGGGGTGGGGCAGAGAATAGAGTAGCAGAGGGGGTGGGGAAGAGAGGTGTGGGGCAGAGAGGGGAAGGGCAGAGATGGAAGGAGCAGAGAGCGAAGTGGCAGAGAATGGAGGGGCACGGAGGATAGTGGCAGAGAGGGGAGTGGCAGAAGGGGTGGGGCAGAGTGGGAAGAGGCAGAATGGGCTGGGGCAAAAGTGGCCAGCAGAGTGGGAAGGGGAAGAGAGATGAGGGAGAGGGAGGGGAGTGGCCCAGAGAGTGAGCAAAGAGGGGAGGGTCAGAGAGGGGAGGGTCAGAACGGGAAGTGTAAGTGAGGGGGGTGCGGCAGAGAGGGTGGGTCAGAGAGGGGAGTGGCACAGGGGTGGGGCAGAGAGGGGAGAGGCAGAGAGGGAAATGGCAGAGGGGGTGGAGCAGAGGGGAGTGGCAGAGAGAGGAGGGTTAGAGAGGGGAGTGGCAGGGGGAGTGGCAGAGAGGGTGGACCAGAGAGGGATGGGGCAGAGAGGGTTGGTGCAGAGAGGAGAGGGGCAGAGAGGATGGAGCAGAGAGGTGATTGGCAGAAGGGTGAGGGGTAGAGAGGTGAGGGAAAGATAGGGGTGGCCAAGAGGGTGGGGCAGAGAGGGTGCAGCAGAGAGCAGAGGAGCAGAGAGGGGAGTGGCAGAGAGGGAAGGGGCAGAGGGTGTGGGGCAGGGTGTGGCATGGCAGAGAGTGTAGGGGCAGAGACAGGAGAGTTAGAGAGGGGAGTGGCAGAGAAGGGAGTGGCAGGGAGAGGAAACATAGAGAGGGGAGGGCCAGAGATGGCAGCCTCGGAGACGGGAAGATAGAGGAGGTGAGGCAGAGAGGCGAGGGGCAGAGACGGATGGGGCAGAGTTTGTTCAGGCTAGACTGGGCAGCAGAGAGGGCAGGAGAAGAGAGGGAAGTAGCAGGGGGTTGTGGCAGAGAGGGTGGAGCAGAGAGGGGAGGATCAGGGAGGGGAGGGGCAGAGAGGGTACGGACAGAGAGGGGTGGGACAGAGACGGTGGGGCAGGGACGAATGAGGCAGGGAGGGATGAGGCAAAGAGGGGAGGGGCAGAGAGAGTAGGGCAGAGAGAGGTGGGGCAGCGATGGGAAAGGCAGACAGAGGAGAGGCAGAGAGGGGAAGGGTGGAGAGGAGAGTGGCAGAGTGGGGAATGGAAAGAAGGGAGGGATAGAGAGTCGAGGGGCAGAGAGGGGAGAGGTAGAGAGGGGAATGGCGGTGTGGGTGGGGCAAAGAGGGTTGGGGCAGAAAGAGTTGGGGCAGAGAGGGCAGCTGCAGAGAGCAGAGTGGCAGAGATGGGAAGGGCAGATAGGGAAGAGGCAGAGAGGGGAGGGGCAACGTGGGGAGGGAAGAGAGGAGTGTGGCAGGGGCTGAGGGGGGAGTAACAGAGTGGAGAGGCAGAGAAAGGTGAGCGGCAGAGAGGGGATGCTAGTGGGTTTGGGCAGAGAGGGTTTGGGCTGAGAGGGGAGAGGCAGAGATAGAAGGGTCGGAAAGTGGAGTGACAGAGAGGGGAGTGGGCTGGGGGTGGGACAGAGTGGGGGAGGCAGAGAGCGGAGTGGCAGAGTAGGTGGGGCGGAGAGGGGAGTAACAGAGAGGGAATTGGCTGGGGGGGCCGTGCAGAGAGAGGAAGGGTAGAGAGGGGAGGGCCACAGAGGGTGGTGGTAGAGAGGGGAATGGCATAGAGGGGAGGGCCAGATAGGGGAGAGGCAGAAGGGTTGGGGCAAAGAGGGGAGTTGCAGAGAGGGTAGTGGCAGAGAGGGGAGGTCAGAGAGGAGAGTGGCTGAGGCGGTGTGTCAGAGAGGGGAACGGCAGAGAGAGGAGGGGCACAAAGTTGAGTGGCAGTAAGAGGAGTAGCAGAGTGGGGAGTGGCCTGGGTGATATGTTGAGAGACCGGCTGATATGCGGGATTGGAGATGATACTATCCAAAGGCATTTGCTAGCCGAACCCAGCCTAGACTTCAATAAGGCATTAAAATTAGCTACCGCGATGGAGAGTGCTGTTAGAAATTCCAAAGTTATAAAATAAACACAAAATGGCGCCGTCCATCTGGTTGAGCAGGACAATCTGGCAACTAAAGGCGCAAAAACTTCAGACTCCATTGGAAGGCGGGAAACGCTATCTAGCTCCAGACCATTGAAAAACAATGGTACTGCAGTGAAAACCTACAAAATGAATGAGAGAAATACATCCAGGCCTCCAGTGAGTGAACGACAACTCAAACAAGCTGAATGCTTCTTCTGCCAACGCTATGGCCACATAGGCCGCACCGCAGAGAAAGGCTAAAACAACAGTATGAAGGCAGAAGGAAAAATCATGAAATATGCCTCATGGAAGAGCCAGAAGAATTAGAATCAGATATTCATTCATTATATAACCTCAAAGTGGGCAGAACAGAGCCAATCCAAATAGTCATTACAGTTAACAGACAACCCATTAAGATGGAAGTTGATACGGGAGCGTCGATGTCCGTCTTTGGAGAGCATACATTTCGATAACTGAGTAAAGGAACCCATCCTTTGAAATCAGAAGCTTCGGACACAAAGCTGAGGACATTCATGGGTGAAGAAATAAGACTGAAAGGGTTATGTCAAGTCTCGGTGACTATGGAGATCAATCTGAAAGGCTGCCCTTGTTAGTGGTAGCTGGAGAGGGCCCGAGCTTAATAGACCGCAACTGGCTCTAACAGATTAAATTGAAATGGGCCAATATTTTTCAAATTATAACGAAAAGCTTTAGGAATTGTTGTAACAGTATGCTTCCATTTTCAACAGCGAGTTAGGAAGGATTCATGGGCTACAGGCCAGGATCCATGTAGACTCAAATGCAACCCCCAGATTTATAAGAGCCAGACCAGTCCCTTATGCTGTACAGGACAAGAGAACTGGACGGACTGGAAAAATTGGGCATCCTACAACCGGTGCAATTTTCAGAGTGGTTGCCACCCATCGTACCTGTACTGAAGCCGAATCAAAGCGTGCGTTTCTGCAGTGATTATAAGCTAACTGGCAATAAGGTGGCCAAACTTGATAGACTCCCGATACACAAGATTGAGAAATTATATTCGAAGTTGGCAGGGGGCACCACATATTCGAAATTAGACATGAGCCATGCCTACCGGGAGGCAGAGTTGGAAAAGGACTCTAGGGAATTCATCACCATTAATACACCAGGATTGTATCAATACACATGTCTACCCTTTGGGGTCTCCTCAGCGTGTGCTAGTTTCCAAAGAACGATGGAAAACCTGCTCCAAGTATTGCCCCATGTAATCACTTACTTGGATGACATATTTGTCACGGGACTGACCGACGATGAGCACTTAGCAAATTTAGAAGAGGCGCTGAAACACTTTGCACAGATGGGGAAATGTTTAAAATGAGAGAAGTGACTGTTCCAAGCTAAGGAGGTAACTTACTTGGGCCACAAGGTTGATGCTCAGGGCCTGCATCCTGTGGAAGAAAAAATCCAGGCTATTCACGAGGCACCTGGCCCGAGAAATACCACAGAGCTTAAGGCCTTCTTAGGCATGGGAAACCAGTACGGCCGATTCCTCCCAAACCTCTCGATTATGCTGGCCCCAATGTACAGCCTGCTTAAGAAGAACCAGAAATGGCATTGGCAAGTCCCGCAACAGGATGCCTTCCTGAAAGTGAAGCGATTGTTAAGATCATCAGATCTTGTTGGTCCACTTTGACCCCAAGAAGGAATTAATTTTAACATTTGATGTGTCCTCGTTAGTTACACATCTCGCACACTCAGTGTCACAGAGCGATGATATTCCCAGATTGAAAAGGTGGGTTTATCTATTGTGTTTGGCATCCAGAAGTTTCATCAATATCTCCACAGTTGCCATTTCCATATTATAACCAACCACAAGCCCCTACTGCGATTATTTGGAGAAGACAAAGCGATACCACCTATCGCATCAGCTCACATCCAGAGATGGGCACTAATATTAGCCGCCTATGAATACACTTCTGTTCACCATTTGGGAACTCAAATCACACATGCCGGTGCACTAAGCCGCCTTCCCCTGACAGCTAATAACGGGGAGGCTCCTATTCCCCAGGAACTGGTCTGTGTGCGAAATTTTCTGGATTCCTCCCCTGTTCAGACCAGACAAATCCGTGAGTGGACAAGCCTTGACCCACCATAGACTGTTTGCAGCAGAGCTTCATAGTGCATGGGCTGCCGGAGGTCCTCGTGTCCAACAACAGGACCACTTTTAACAGTGGGGAGTTCCACAGGTTCACGACCCTTAACGGCATTACCCATATCAAAACCTCACCCTATCACCCAGCATCGAACGGCATGGCTGAACGGGCAGTCCAAACCTTTAAATCTGGGATGAAAAAGATAGAAGGGGATTCCATCGGCACAAGATTGTCCCGGTTCTTGTTCGCATACCGGACCACGTCACACACAACGACCGGCATTGCCCCTGCAGAACTACTAATGAAGAGACGTCGCTGCACATGCCTGACCCTTATCTGGCTGAATTTAGAGGGAAGGGTGGAGAAAAACCAAGAGGCCCAGAAGACCAGGCACGATGGACATGGTCGCAAAAGAACTTTCACGGTGGGAGACGCAGCCCTCGTGAAGAATTTTGGAGATGGGCCCAATTGGCTGTTAGGCGAGGTGAGTGCAGTAACTGGACCCCTCTCCTATACTGTATCTGTAACCAGCCAAATAATTAGATGACATGTGGATCATCTCCGCAAAAGAGCATCAGTCCCACAAGAAGAAAAGCAGTCTTCATCTATGCTTCAGTTTGTGCCACATCTAGAGGACAGGTCACATGATTTGGAAGCGCCAATGGGGCCTGCGGGACCCGGGGGGGCGCGGTCAGGGAGACAAACCTGCCAATTTCCACTGGGGAACCCGGTGGACAACTGCCCCCTGAAAAGGAGACCTCGGAAAAATCAGCCAAGGTTGTTGAACTGAGACACTCAACATGTCCAAGAAAGCCTCCTGAGAGACTTGACATGTAAATAGTTATTGTGTAATAGTTAATATGTTTTAAGTTGTTAGCTGTACTTTTAAGTAAAGAAGGAGGGATGTGCTAAAGTGAGGTACCCTGTCCCTTTAAGAGGATGCAAGTGTACTGATCATGTGACAGTACTGGTGAATCACTGTACTGTGCAGGCAGCTGGGAACTGTAAATCTCGTTCTGGAGGTTTCTGAGCGAGCATTAATGATCTTGTGCTCTGCCCTTTGCCTCAATAAACCGTCACTGATTATTCTTACATCAGTCTCTCCCTGTTATTGATTGCAAGCAGCAACTGAAGAGAACATCGGAAGGTGTGCAGTTAGAGTTCGGTTGGCCAATGAACTCATTTACCAAAGACTTAAAAGTGGGGCAGAAAGGGGCAGGGCGCAGAGGGGAGTGCAGAGAAGGATGGGGCAGAGAGAAAAGAGGCAGGGTAGGGAGGGGCAGAGAAGGGAGCGTCAGTGAGGGGAGTGGCAATGAGAGGAGGGGCAGCGTGTAGGGTGGCAGAGATGGGAGGGGCAAAGAGGTAAGGGGCAGAGAGTGGGCGGCAGAAAGGAGAGTGCAGGAGGGATGGGACAAAGAAGAGTGAGGCAGAGTGGACTGGGCAAGAGTGGCCAGCAGAGAGGGAAGGGGAAGAGAGGGGAAAGGCAGAGAGTGCCCAGCAGAGAGAGAGGAGGGGCAGGAAGGGGAGTGGCAAAGACGGGAGAGGCATAGGTGGAGGGGCAGAGAGGTGAGGGACAAAGAGGGGAGTCGCAAAGAAGGGTGGGGCAGAGAGAGGAGGGTTAGCTTGGGATTGGCAGAGAGAGGAGTGGCACAGGGGGCGGGGCAGAGAGGGGTTGGGCAGAGAGTGGAGGGACGGAGGGGCAGATAGAGGAGAGGCAGAGAGGATGGGTTCAGAATGGGGAGTGGCAGGGAGGGGAGTGGCAGAGGGTGTGGTGCAGAGAGGGGAGGAGCAGAGAGGGAAGGGTTTTGTTTTTTGTTATCAGGTTCACTTTGTCCAGCGAGCACTAGCTACGCCCTTGATATTAACACATTAGTTGGTGCTTGAAACAATACAGGCAGAGAGACTGATTAACTGAACAAACACTGGTAGTTTATTGGAACTAAGAACAGAGCACTAACACCATGTGTGCTTCTTCAATCACCTCCAGCTCTGGACTCCCAGTTACCAAAGAAGCCCCTGCTATGTGTCAATTGGTCAAAACAGTCACATGGTCAACTAATTACATTCGCTTAAAGGTACATAGCATTCCACTTTACCACAGAGAGGCAGGGAGGGGAGGGGCAGAGAGTGGATGGCAGAGAAGGGAGTGGCAGAAGGGGTGGGACAGAGAAGAGTGCAGCAGTGAGGGTAGGGGCAGCGTGGGCTGGGGCAAGAGTGGCCAGCAGAGAAGGAAGGGGAAGAGAGGGGAGGGACAGATAGGGAAGTGGCAGAGGGGGTGTGGCAGACAGGGGAGGGGCAGACAGAGGAGGGGCAGAGATCGGAATGGCAGAGATGGGAGGGGAAGTTAGGGGAGAGGCAGAGAGGGGAGTGGCAGAGATGTGAGGGGCAAAGTGGGGAGTGACAGAGAGGAGAGGAGCATAGAGGGGAGGGGCAGAGAGTGCCTAGCAGAGAGGCGAGGGGTAGAGAGGAGGGCAGAGAGTTGGCAGCAGAGAGGGGAGGGGCAGAGAGGGGAGTGGCAGAGATGGGATGGACAAAGAGGGGAGGGACAGCAAGTGGAGGGCAGAGAGGGGAAGGGTAGATAGGGGAGTAGAAGAGAAGAGATGGGCAGAGAGAGGAAAGTGCAAGAGAGGGGAGGGGCAGAGGGGAGAGGTGCAGAGTGGGTTGAGGCAGAGAGTGGCCAGCAGAGAGACAAGAGGAAGAGGGAAGTGACAGAGGTGGCATAGAGGGATGGGGAAGTTAGGACCGGGGCAGAGGGGATTGGCAGAGAAGTTGGGGCAGAGAGGGGAGGGGCAGAGAGGGATGGGGCAGAGAGGGGAGGGGCAGAGGGGTGGGGCAGAGAGTGGAGGGGAAAATAGGGGAGGGCCAGAGCAGGGAGTGGCAGGGAGGGGAGGGGCAGAGAGAGGAGTGGCAGAGAGGTGAGTAGCAGAGAGGGAGCGACAGCAAGGAGGGGAGCAGAAGAGACATGACCTTGTTCCAGCAGAGATTCAGTTCCCCAGACACTGCTTCTAGAGTCGCAGCTTGTTGTGTCATTTGGTGACAGACATCTGCAGCCTCCTAGAAGAAGACTGCTCACTGCTGGACCTTGTGGCCACTGGCCTCAACTTTTTATGCCCAGAGACTGTCAGAGATATATTTAGGGTCCCCCATTCAGCTGTTGGCAAGGCTAATGGGTTGTTTGTCAGGGCTGGTAATTAAATCAATGTCACATGTGATGACGCCGGTTGTAATGAGTGGGTACTCAGCCCTACCTCACTGGCTGGCTTGCCACTGTTGCAGGGTTTTATTGGTTGCACACATATCATAAGCTGGATAGCCCAGATCAACTAGGGATATTTGTAAACCACAAAGTGTTCCATTTCATCAGTGTTTAGCTGGTGTGCAACCACAGGGTAAGGTTTATGTAATATGCACCAGATTCCTGAGGAGCAGCTGTGATGCTTACATCCTGCAGCAAGGATGACTGAATATAGTCAAAGCTGAGCTAGAGAGATTTTTGATCAACAAGGATGTCAAGGATTATGGGGGACATGCAGGAAAGTGGAGTTAAGGCCACAATGAGATGAACCATGATCTTATTGAATGGCGGAGCAGGCTAGATAGGCCGAATGATCTACTCCTGCCCCTATTTCTTATGATATTATGAGGTGAGAGTATTAGCCATTGAGCCAAAGTGAACGAGCTCCATGGTGAGTGTGAAGAACATCTGCAGCAGGCAAGCATAGCCCTCATCAGTTTTAGATTGTGAGGGCTCTGGTATTCTGTGCAATCTCCAAAATGACAGTGGTAGCAGAACTGAGCCAAGTAAGTCATGATTTCTTACAATAATGTACGGTTCATTATTGGTCTATGAGGATCAGGAGTGTCAGGGCCTCCCCTGACCCAGAGTTATTCCCTGCGCCTAGCCCCAGCTTCCAATGACTGCGATCAGTTGCCGTACCCCACAATCACACCCCAGCCCCACCAGCATGAATTCTCAGGCCCTGTGGAACACTTGCCGTCCCAATTCCCATTCCCGCATGCCCGGCCAGCCTGGACTTCACTCGTGGCTAGAGACGGAACTGAACTATTTAAATAGGGCCTCTCCTTCTGGTTCTTTTGTCAATGATCTTACATCTGTGTCCTCTGCATGGTTACTGACCCTGCCTAGGTGTTAGAATGACCTGGGTTTCACTCTGAGGGGCGTGTAGGCCTTTACCTCGCAATCACCAGGCATCATTGAAGCCAATACTTTAAACAGAATCTTACTCCCTCCCTGCACGTGTCCTGCTCAAAAGAGCAGCTTAATATGGGGACACAGCGAGAACGCGAGACAGGGTATCTCGCCCATTGTTTTAAGTCCCACCAACCCCCACACCCAGTATCTTCCGGGAGGAGCAGTTAAAATTGAACCCAGGACTGCCTGCTCTTAAGTCAATTGTTGAGCTAAATTGCAATAAAGAGCAGAGAGTTTATTTTCACTTGCCAGAAATCCCTATCGCCCCTTGAGGGTCAGTAGGCAATACATCAAAATTGAAGAGCTCCCTAATCCATCTCTCCTGGTTTTTCGTGAGGTTTCTCACAACAAAAGAACAGGTGTGCTGTGACTGTATGGATACATATACAGCAGGTGCCCCCTAACCAGTTTGGCTGGGTTGGAAGCTTTGTGTCATACCTCCGCTTGCAAGACACTGAATAAACTGAATAATCAAAAGTCTCCTTTAAGAATCCCACCCACTTGGAATGTACAAATGTGACTGGAGTGGCTTGTTTGTCTGCAATTCGAAGCAGGGTCACTGACCCTCCAGGATTGCCCTGAATTTCCAACAATAAAATTAATCTTCAAGATGCTGCTGCAAGAAACCCGGGAGAAAAATCACTGGCTGATAAAATAATGAAATAATTGTGCCCTTTCTTAAACTAAATCTTTAAACACTTTGGCTATTGGTAATAAAAATATCTGAGATGGTAAGAAAAGATTCATATTAAAAAAGCTTTTCACAACCACCGGACATCTCAAAGCTCTCTACAGCCAATGATGTACTTTTTCCAAGTGTAGTCACTGTTGTATTGTAGGAAAGGCAGCAGTGAATTTGTGCACAGCAAGATCCCACAAACAACAATGTGATAATGACTAAATGACCTGATTTCTGTGATTTTGATTGATTGAGGGATAAACATTGACCAGGACACCAGGGGTTAACACCACCAAAACCACCTCCACCCCCAAAACCCCACCCTGGCCTTCCTCAAAATAATGCCATGGGATCTATTCCCTCTTGAAAGTTACTATTGAATCAGCTTCCAACATCCTTTCAGACTGTGCATCCTGGGTCATAACCTACTGCATAAAACAATTCTCCTCATCTCTCCCTCTGGTTCTTTTGTCAATGATTTTGCATCTGTGTCCTCTGCATGGTTACTGACCCTCTGCCATTGATTGGAAAGTTAGCCTGACATCAGGAGTAGGAAAAATGAAACAATCTATTGTTAGGGATATAGTAACAGGACACTTAGGTAAATCATAAAACTAGAGCCAAAGTAGTTTTATGGAAAGGCAATCATGTTTGACAAACCTATTAAGAGTTTTTGATGGTATAACCAATAGGGTGATAATGGGGAATCAGGGAATGTAGTACAGTTAGGTGTTCAGATAAGCTGCCAATACAGAAGATTAGGGTGCATTGAATTGGGGGTAATATATTGTTGAGAATTTATTAATGGACTGAGCACAGTGAGTCAGAATAAATTAGTCATTTTTGGGTTGTACATAGTGAGGTGCTGCAGGGATCAGGCCTTGGGCCTCAGCTGTTTACCATTGTATTAATGGTTTAATGATGGGACCAAATGTAAGGTATCAAAGTTACTGATGAAACAAAGGTGGATGAGAAAGTAAGCTGTGAGGAGGACACAAAGAGGCTGCAATGGGATGTAGAAGGGCTGAGTGGGTGGTCAAAAACATGGCAGATGAAAAAGAGGCTGGAATTTTCCGTGCCCGCTGGCGTGAGGTATGTTCGGCAGTGTGATCAGATAATATGTCAAGAAGGCCAAATATCGGTTTCACGACGTCATGAAACCACTTTGCAATCGTCCACTCTGCCCATCAAACATGGGCCACGATTCTTGACATCGGGAACCCCATTGTAATACATCTGCATACCATATAAGGCCGACCTGCCATTTTCATCCCGCCAATGCTGGATCGTCTGAGAACACACCGACATGTTGCACAACAGCTTATAAAAGGCGTGCGCATGGTGAGCTGCACTTTGAGGGGAACTCGGAGGTGGGTGCATCGTAATATTGCACAGCATTCGCAAGAGTCACCTGTTGGACTTCAAGATTGAGGCGGGTTGTGGCGGGGGGGAAGGGGGCTGCAGTTGAGGAGAGTTGGGGGGCGGGGGCAAAGGCTGCCCTGCAGCTGAGGTGAGTTGTGGGGGTGCAAGTGTTGCACTGCGGTGGAGGCAAGTTCAGGGGGGAAAGGGCTGTCCTGTAGTTGAGGAGAGTTGGAGGGGGCAAGGGCTGCCCTGCGGTTGAGGCAAGTAATAGGGGGCCCAGCGGTTGAGGTGATTTGGGAGGCAGGGGGAAGGACTGCCCTGCAGTTGAGGCGAGTTGGAGAGGAGAGCAAGGGCTGTCCTGTGGTTGATGGTGGTGCGTGTGCGGGGTGGGAGGAGGGAAGCGACCACGCATTAGAGAAACCTTGTATAAAGTGACCATTCTTCTGCAGCTGAGACAGTTCAGGCGCAGCCACATTAATATGTTTGGAGTCAGACCTCTAGCATATCTGCCCACTCAAGCAACGTAGAGGCATGAAAGTGCCACCAAGTGCCCCAGGGCTTTTCACCCCTCGGGCACAGACTGCAATGGAGGACAAAAATAGGGAAGTCTTGCAAAAACTATACAAAGCATTAGTTAGACCACACCTAGAATACTGTGAACAGTTTTGGTCCCCTTATCTAAGGAAAGATATATTGGCATTGGAGGCAGTCCAGAGAAGGTTCACTAGGTTGATCCCGGATATGGAGGGATTTTCTTATGAGGAGAGGTTGAGTAGGTTGGGCCTGTACCCATTGGAGTTTATAAGAATGAGAAGTGACCTTATTGAAACATATAAAATTCTTAGGGGGCTTAACAGGGTAGTTGCTGAGAGGTTGTTTCCCCTTGCGGGAGAGTCTAGGGCCAGAGGGCATAATCTCAGAGTAAAGGGCCACCCATTTAAAACAGAGATGAAGAGAAATTTCTTCTCTCAGAGGGTAGTGAATCTGTGGAATTCTTTACCACAGAGGGCTGTAGCGGCTGGGTCATTAAGTATATTCAAGGCTGAGGTAGACAGATTTTTTATCAGTAAGAAAATCAAGGGTTATGGGAAAAAGGCAGGGAAGTGGAGTCGAGGATTATCAAATCAGCCATGATCTCATTGAATGGCAGAGCAGACTCGATCGACTGAGTGGCCTACTTCTGCTCCTACTTCTTATGGTCTAATGCAAATTAATGAGCGCTTTAGTGGACTGCAGAACAGTTGGATGACTGGGCACTGGGCTAAAGCTGGCTGTGGTGCAGTCACTGGTGGAGGCACTCACAGCCCCTTGCAATGTCTTTATTTTGGTTTGCACCAGCCTCCCCCATGGGTTCAAGCTAGCAGTGCTTGCAGTGCGGGTTAGGAGAATGCCTGCGCCTGAGCTGAGAGCACAGCATGCAGTCCAATGGGCAAAGCTGCTGCCAATCGGTCAGGTGGAGTGGGACGGAGTTTGGTGGGGTTTCAGACAGCCATGCATTGCACTAAACTCTGGCCATTGAAGTGGTGTCCAGCACTCTATGGGATGCGCTAAGGGGCATTCAGACTTAACCAAGAGAGTTTCTTAGTACACCCATGCTAACCCACGCATCTCCTTCTTTCATCTTGCAAGAGGGGTATATCAGGAGAATGGAGCCTGGTGACCTAGTTGTATGCCTCACGGCATACAGACAGCAGAGATGAAGGAGAAGAGAGCGACTCAGATGCCTGGCTGTGCAGAGGGAGAAGCAGCATCCTTCGGAAGAAGGGGTGGCTGAGTCTCCTGCACATGCCGCCGAAGAGCCATAGTGAGCCATCGCTGGTTGGCGCCCAGCTAAACCCAAGGTCTATAGACATCGCCTTTCATTCCTGCAGATGACCAAGAACCAGTACTGCCAAAGATTGTGCATGTCTAGGGAACTGGTTGGTCACATCTGCCACCTGCTGCAGGATTGGGCGCCAAAGGGACATGGAGGGCATCCACTGCCAGTGGCCATGAAAGTGACAGTGGCGCTCAATGTCTACGCCAGTGGCTCCTTTCAGGGCTCCACAGGTGGACTCAGTGCGATATCACAAACCTCCATCCACAAATGCATCCATGAGATCATGGATGCCATCTTCGCGAAGGCACACAACTTTGATGCCTGGGACCAGGAGAGCCAAGATGCAAGGACCATTGGATTTGCCCAGGTCTTGGGTTTCCCACAGGTGCAAGGTGCCATCGGCTGCACTCATGTGCTATTCAGGTCTCTGTCACAACAAGCGGTCAACTATGTCAACTGCAAGGGTTCGCTGAATGTGCAGCTGGTGTGTGGCCATCACAAACGTATTCTGCAGGTCTGTGCACAGCTTCCAGGGAGTGTCCACGATTCTGACATTCTCACTGGTCACAGATCTCTGTCGTCTTCCAGGGTCCACAGAGGCTGCAGGGTTGGCTCCTCGCGGGCAAGGGCCACCTGCAGAGGATGTGGCTGATGACACCTGTGCCGCGGCCTCGGACTGCAGAAGAGCAATGCTATACTGAGGTTCATGTTGCAACTCGTACCTTGGTGGAGTAAACCATCGGGTTGCTGAAAATGAGGTTCCGGTGCCTGGATCAGTCTGGTGGAGCCCTGCAATACAGTCCACAGAGGGTGTCACACATCGTCATCATCTGCTACGTGCTTTACAACCTGGCGCTGCAACAGGGTGAGGAGCTGGCTGAGGAGAAGAGCTGCAGGACCTAGCGGTCTGCTCCAATGAGGAGGACATCAACAGGGATGAGGGTGAGTAGATCCTCGAAGGCAGCGATGACAGCAACGAGGCCATTGCACTGGCCGGATGAGGCAGGCGCACTCGGGAGGCCCTCATAGCTGCTAGATTTGCAGAAGATGATGACATGCAGTGAGGTGACCCCATAGATCCTCACATTGCATTTATGAACATTTGACTCCAGCCTGGCTTATGGCAGCGCACATACCCTCTGTGATAATGCTCCTGTCATGGAGATGCAGAGGGGGTCCTAATAGTCACAATTCCAGGAGGATGTTGACAACATGCAGTGAGGACACTCCATAGATCTTCACATAGCCTCTGAGAATGTCTGACTCCTGTCTGACTAAGGGCAACTCACTTGCACCCTGTGATCAGGGCCATATCATGGAGATGCAGCCGTGAAACTTTAAATGCACCTGATCCTTTATCAGCCTTCAGCACCAGAGCCCTTCAGCAGCACAGTGTCACTGGTCACTGCTGAAGAGATTGGGGGTCCAGCCCCACCTTAAAGGTGCTGAGAGCACACAGAGAGAATGATGGAACTCTGTGACGCCTACCCACTACATTCTGGCAGCAATGACAAGCACCATCAAGGTGCAGGCATCAGTAATGTTTCCAGTGAGTTTGAGGCTGGATCATCACTTTGGTCTGAAGGCTGCACAAAGCACAGGGAAGAGGCCCTGGACTGAGACACCTGCCTTTATCTTGTGCAGAAACCAAGGTTTCAAATCTGAGTGACACGAATGCTGCTCATCAGAACAAGAAGCCATAGGCAGGGAGACATTCTTGGGAGTTTATTGACGACAGTGAACATATGTACAAGTGACTAACACCCGTGCGCAGGCTGTGTAACTAATTCTTCTTAATTCTCCTAACCGTGCCGCTACGTCTTGGTGCTCCCCGGACATCCAGTGGAGTTGGAGGCAGCCTGCTGACTGCTATGCTCTATCTGTGAGTACCTTGACAGGCATCCTCTGGAGGACCAAGACTTGGAGGGACCTGACCTGCTGTGTGTCAGTTGTCACCCTCCTCGGCCTGTGGAACTGGAGCCGCTGGGGCCATAGGAAGAGGGGATTCAGATGGGCTGGACACCCCCAGAGTCACATGGGTGGATGGCTCTGGGGTGTGCACCTGCTGATCCTCCTTCCTATGAGTGCCTGAGGGCCCCTGACTGACTCCATGTGGAGAAGCAATAGCTGGAGTGAGCGTGAGCTGCCTTACACCCCTCTCGTGTACACACAGCTGGAGGCCAACCATGGCGTTAGCAATGGAGTTCAGCCCACGCAGCAGTGCAGGACCGATGTCCTGGACCAAGGTCTCCATGGCGGTCGTCATCCTACCAGTGTTGACTACAGTACGTTGGCATGCTGATGCTATCACCTCAGCCTGAAGGTGGACGGACTCCTCCATCGTGCTTTGCAATCTGAGTGCAGTGGACATCCTTTCCTTATGTTCCCGAGCTTGCCTTTGCAGCTCCAACAACTGAGGTGTGACCGAGTCCAGAGGCTCATCATCTGACTCGAATTCAGCAGACTTATGGCTTCCAGCAGTCCTCCGGTTGCTGGAGATCTGGGAAGTCCCTGCTGTGGATATGAAAGTGCAATATGGTCACCAGATTGTGATCCCAAGGCTACTCTAAAGCTAGGTCGCACTGAGGTGTGTGTCTCTGCGCTGGTGGAGGGTGTGGGTGAGCGCTGTGGCAGGTCTTCAATGAGGGTGTCATCAGATTCCTCTTCAGAGGTTTCTTCAGGGCTTGATTGGAGGCCCTGGGTCATAGTCTCTCTCGGCTGTTTCCCAGACTTGCTTGTGGAAGCAAGGAGAGATCATTAGTGCATGGCAGTGGCCTGCAAAACAGGACACATCACTCACAGCATGATTGTCTGATGGATGTTGGACTTCTGGATCCTCAGTCGATAGGGGACCACTAACCTCACTGTCAGCACAGGACAGGACTGGTCCAGACCCTCGCCGGCCAGCTGGGTGGCTCTGTTTTCAAACTTCATGAGGACCTTGATTTCAGGCATTCTTCCACCAGTCTGCTACCTCTCCAGCTAGTCCTGCCTGAATAGAGAAGGAGAAAGTGTAAGCAGGATGCCTGCCAGGCCAGGTGATAAGTATGCCTGGCATGTGTGGGTGGTGAGTGGTCCCATGGATGGGATGAGGATAATGAAGGTGTGTCTGAGACAGTGAATGGTGATGTCCCTTGAACTGGCAGTGAGTGAGAGCCCTGTGGATGTGTGATGAGGTTGTGAGTGTGTGAGTTGAGAGTGATGAGAAGAGTGACTTACACTGGCAGAATGGAGGAGATTATTGATCCCCTTTCAGCACTGGGTGGCTGTCCTCTTTTGCAGGATGTTGGCACTGACCACCACTGCCACAGCCTCCCAAGGGTTGGTGATGTTGCTGTCCATTGTGCAGCCAGAACGGGAGTAGAGGACATCATGGCAGGCATCCACCACGCCCAAAAGGAACTCAACGGATGCGCCATTAAACCTGGGGGCTGCAGTCTTCTTGCCTTTTGGGGCCATGTCTTCCGTGCAGCAGTCCTGGACTGGAAGCACTGAGAGGTGTGCGTACGGCTGCCATCAAAGTGGCGTGCTTCCCGAGAATGCATAATTAATGTGGGGGCACTGTGACGATATGGCGTGAGAAGCCGCCATTGCAGCCGGCAGGTAAAATGTCCTTTCTCCTGCCCGCTACCACACTTAGCGCAAAACCGGGGTGATTCTGCCCATAATATGGAGAAGCATGAGGCTTTCCACTTTGATTGGAAAAATAGAAAAGCAGGGTATTTCATAAAGGCGAGGGATTTGTAAATGTTGGCATTCACAGGGATTTGAGGGCTCTTGTACACAAAACACAGTAAGTTAACTTCCAAATGTAGCAAGCAATTAATAAAGGGAAATTGATTTTTGCCTTCATAACAAGGGGGTTAGAGTATAAAGTCTTGCTGGAATTATATAGGACTTTAGGAAGATCACATCTGGAGTAGTGTGTAGAGCCTTGGGGTTGAATTTTGTCAGGGCAGCAGTGGCCCCAACAGTGGGCTAGAAAGCTGGTGGCAAATCCCCCTCGGCTATATTGGGGAGTCCCAAATGGATTCTATGGCAATCAGACTGACATCTGGACTCCTGTCCCTTTAAGGCATGACATCCCACCTTGAAGGGTTGGCAGTCAGTCGGAAGACGTGCCTTCACTGCCACCGGGAGCAGTGGCCACTTCTGGGACAGCACCTAACTACGAGAGGCAGCATGGAATCATTTAAGGGCTGCAATTGGTGGGAGCATCATTCTCCCTATTCCCCGCAGCAGATAGAATCCCATAGCATTAGGAAGGCAATGGGCACTCCACTCCCCACTTCTCAACCCAGTCCAAAAGGCCCCATTAAATTTGTCCCTTGGTTCCCCCTACCTATGGAAGGATATACTTGCCTTGGAGCTGGTACAATGAAAATCTACTAGATTGATTCCTGGGATGAGAGTTTTCTTATGAGGCATGTTTGAGTAGAATGGGTCTATATTCTCTGGATTTGAAGAGAACGAGGTGATCTCATTGAAATCTATACATTCTTAGAAGATTTGTTAACAGGATAGATGATGAGAGACTGTTTTCCCCCTCACTGTAGAGCCTAGAACCAGGGGGATTTCGGACTGAGATTAGGAGAAGTTTCTTCATTCAACGTGTTGTAAATCTTTGGAATTCTCCACCATAAGGGCTGTGTTGAGTATATTCAGAGCTGAGGTCAATAGGTTTTTAGACGCTGAAGGAATAAAGGGATTTTGGGATTGAGCAGAAAAGTGGAGTTGAGGCAGAAGATCAGCTGTGACTTTATTGGATGGCAGAGCAGGCTTGAGGGTGTATGGTCCACTCCTTCTCTAACCAGTTGTGTTGAAGGTCTTGTGGTGCAGTGCTAGCTTCCCCACCTCTGGGCTAAAAACTTAAGGTTCAAGTCTGACATCAAGATTTGCAGACCACAGAATGAATAATCATGATGTACTTCAATGGGCCACTAATTAACCTGGTAATCTTCCCACTATTCCCCAAAGGGGAAACAAAGTATTTATGCAGATAGGCTTAAAAGTAAAGTTACTTAAGTTTTTAATGTTGAATCCTTGCTTATATTTCTTATTCACTGCTTTTGTTGCTAAAATTTTTTTATTCATTCATGGGATGTGGGTTTCGCTGGCTGGGCCAGCATTTATTGCCCATCCCTAATCGCCCTTGAGAAGGTGGTGGTGAGCTGCCTTCTTGAACTGCTGCAGTCTATGTGGTATAGGTACACCCACAGTGCTGTTAGGGAGGGAGTTCCAGGATTTTGACCCAACCACAGTGAAGGAACGACGATATATTTCCAAGTCAGGATGGTGAGTGACTTGGAGGGGAACTTCCAGGTGGTGGTTTTTCCATCTTTCTGCTATTCTTGTTGTTCTAGATAGTAGTAGGTTTCAAAGGTGCTGTCTACGGAGGCTTGGTGAATTGCTGCAGTGCATCTTGTAGAGGGTAGACACAAGTGCCACTGTGTGACTGTGGTGGAGGGAGTGAATGTTTGTGGATGGTGTGCCAATCAAGCAGGCTGCTTTGTCCTAGATGGTGTCAAGCTTCTTGAGTGTTGTTGGAGCTGCACTCATCCAGGCAAGTGGGGAGTATTCCATCACACTTCTGACTTGTGCCTTGTAGGTGGTGGACAGGCTTTGGGGAGTCAGGGGGTGAGTTACTTGTCGCACGATTCCCAGCCTCTGACCTGCTCTTGAAGTCACAGAATTTATATGACTAGTCCAATTCAGTTTCTGTTCAATGGTAATGCCCAGGATGTTGATAGTGGTGGATTCAGTGATGGTAATGCCATTGAAGGTCAAGGGGTAATCGTTAGATTCTCGCTTGTTGAAGGTGGTCACTGTCTGGCACTTGTGTGACGCAAATGTAACTTGCCACTTGTCAGCCCGAGCCTGGATGTTGTGCAGGTCTTGCTGCATTTGGACATGGACCGCTTCAGTATCCGAGGCATTGCAAATGGTGCTGGACATCCCCACTTCTGACCTTATGATGGGAGGGAGGTCATTGGTGAAACAGCTGAAGATGGCTGGGCTGAGGACACTACCCTGAGGAACTCCTGCAGTGATGTCCTGGAGCAGAGATGATTGACCTCCAACAACCACAACCATCTTCTTTGTGCTAGGTATGACTCCAACCAGTGGAGAGTTTTCCCCCGATTCCCATTGACTCCAGTTTTGCTAGGGCTCCTTGATGCCACACTCAGTCAAATGCAGCCTTGATGTCAAGGACAGTCACTCACACCTCACCTCAGGAGTTCAGCTATTTTGTCCATGTTTGAACCAAGGTTTTAATGAGGTCAGAAGCTGAGTGGTCCTGGCAGAACCCAATCTGAGTGTCAGTGAGCAGGTTATTGCTAAGCAAGTGCTGCTTGATAGCACTGTTGATGACCCCTTCCATTGCTTTACTGATGATGGAGAGTAGACTGATAGGGCAGTGATTGGCTGGGTTGGATATGTCCTGCTTTTTGTGTACAGGATATACCTGGGCAATTTCCCACGTAGCCAGGTAGATGTCAGTGTTGTAGCTGCACTGGAACAGCTTGGCTAGGGGCGCGGCAAGTCCTGAAGCAAGTTCTGGAGCAACTACTGAAATCTTCAGTACTATTGCCAGAATATTGTCAGGGCCCATAGCCTTTGCAGTATCCATTACTTTCAGCTGTTTCTTGCTATCATGCGGCGTGAATTGAATTGGCTGAAGTCTGGCATCTGTGATGCTGGGGACCTCCGGAGGAGGCTGAGATGGATCATCCACTCGGCACTTCTGGCTGAAGATTGTAGCAAATACTGCATCCTTATCTTTTGCACTGATGTGCTGAGCTCCTCCACCATTGAGGATGGGGATATTTGTGGAGCCTCCTCCTCCAGTGAGTTGTTTAATTGTCCACCACCATTCTTGGCTGGCAGGACTGCAGAGCTTAGATCTGATCTGTTGGCTGTGGGATCGCTTAGTTCTGCTTAACACTTGCTGCTTATGCTGTTTGGTACACAAGTAGTCCTGTGTTATATCTTCACCAGGTTGACACCTCATTTTTAGGCATGCCTGGTACTGCTCCTGGCATGGCCTCCTACACTCTTATTGAACCAGTGTTGATCCCCTGGCTTGATGGTAATGGTAGAGTGAGGGATATGAGGCTACAGATTGTGTTTGAGTACAATTCTGCTGCTGCTGATGGCCCACAGTGCCTCATGGCTGCCCAGTCTTGAGCTGCTAGACCTATTTGAAATCTATCCCATTTAGCACGGTGGTAGTGCCACACAACACTGATATTATTGACTTTTGGAAATGGGTTCTTGGCAATGTTGCCTCAATTGTCTGAACTGTTCACAAGCACAGCACCATGTACGAGCTGCAGCTGAGCCTTTGACCACTTGGCCCAACTATCTTCAGCTGTTTCATCAATGACCTTCCTTCCATCATAAGGTCAGAAGTGGGGATGTTTGCTGATGATTGCACAATGTTCAGCACCATTAAATTGTGATTTAAGATGACAATAACATGCTCGTTGCCAATTTGTCCTCAGGTAGTGAAACAGTCCATGTTCAAATTCAGCAAGACCTGGACAACATCCAAGATTGGGCTGACAAGTGGCAGTAACATTCAAGCCACAAAAATGCCAGGCAATGACCATCTCCAACAAGAAATAGTCTAACCATCACCCCTTGACATTCAATGGCATTACCATCACTGAATCCCCCACTGTAACATCCTGGGGGTTACCATTGAACTGGACTAACCACATAAATACTGTAGCTACAAGAGCAGGTCAGAGGCTAGGAATCCTGTGGCAAGTAACTCATCTCTTGACTCCCCATATCCTGCCCATCATCTACAAGGCACAAGTCAGGAGTGTGATGGAATACCGTCCACTTGCCTGGATGAGTGCAGCTCCAACAACACTCAAGAAGCTTGACACCATCCAGGTCAAAGCAGCCCGCTTGATTGGCACCCCATCCACAAACATTCTCTCCCTCCACCACCGATACACAGTGGCAGCACTGTGTACCATCTACAAGATAACACTGCAGGAACTCACCAAGGCTCACCTAATGCAGAGTCAATTGACTTTTGGCTGCTCTCCAAATGTTTCTGTCCCGTCCACAACGATGGCCACTGCTGGCAGGGTGGGAAATCCCAGCCAATATAACTGAAGTCATTTACATTGATGAATAATAAGAACAAATGAAGAGGAATTAGAAAAAGGAAATGCAATTCACTGTGAGAAAGTTGAGTGCAGTGCAGGTGACTTTTAACAGTCACAATGACTAGAGATGATTGATGTGACATTGAGAGCCCACACTCCAAGGGAGCAGCCTTGTTATTTTACCAAACAAATCTTGGACTTCAGAGACGGGATTTTTATTCTGTCATGTGCAGCTGTGACTGGTTTTCATCTGGTTACAGCAGCCTCTGGAGAGCTAAATAGAAAACTGCTCATGTGCTGTGCCTGCTGTCAGACGCTGGTTCAAGAAAATGCATTCCACCTGCCGACTCCAAGCTTAGTGCTGGCACTGAGCAGTAACTTCCTTTCCCGCACCCAAAACAAACATAACCATGACACCTATTAATTACAGCAGGAGTGCCCGATGGCTAATATACACAGAGGGAAAGCCTGAACAAAACACTGCCACAAGCTCCCAAGAGACACTGGTCTGTTTGTGCACACGCAGTAGTATTTAATAACTGTTTTGTCTTTGTAATGGTTTCAACAAGAGGTGGGCGAAACGATTTGACTTCTTTTTGAACACACCATTTTCAATGGGATATAGGTGCACTGTTGACACATTTACTGCCAGCATAGCAAAAATATCCCAAAGTGCTTCACAAATGCACAGTTGGGCAAAAATATTGACATGCAGCCAGAGAATGAGATATCAGGGCAGGTGAACTTGGTCAAAAAGACCGGTTTTAGGTAGCATCTTAAGAGAGGAGAGGGGCAGCGAAGAGGTCCAGGGGGGGATTTGCACAGCGGCTTGTGGCATGGTGACAAATTGTAGGGTAAAAAAGAGGAGGAATCCCAGAGTTCTCAGAGGGCTGTAGGGCTGGAGGAGGTGACAGAGGTAGGGAGGGGTGAGGCCATATAGGGACTTGAACACAAGAATAAGTTTAAAAATCAAGCGGTTGGTAATTAGAACCGATGAGTATAGGGCTGATGGGTGAATAAAGCTTGGTTCAAATTAAAATATGGGCAGCAGAGACAACTGAGGTTTTCAGGATGGTGTGGAGAGGCCAATCTCATAGGATGGGTGTTTAATGGAAGGCTACCTCAGAGCCAGAACGAGTGTAGCAGACAGTCTGAACTGTCTGGGACAGGCTGATTCTTTGAACACTGTCCTTTGACAGAACTGGTTCTGGCCAGCTGAGCCTGTCTAACATTTTGATTGTGTAGATAGAGAGGAACTAATTCCACTGGCAGGAGGGTCAGTAACCAGGGGACATAGGTTTAACTTAATTGATCAAAGCAGATGAGGGACAGGGAGAATATATCTTTTTTTCTGAAGCAATTAGTCATGACCTGGAATTCATGACCTGAAGGGATGGTGAAAAAAAATTCAATAGTAACTTTCAAAATGGAATTGGTTAAACATTTGAAAAGAGAAAAGCAATGCATAGCTATTCGGAAAGAGCAAGAGTCTAGTGGGATTTTCTTTCACAGGATGTGGGTGTTCCTGGCTAGGCCAGCATTTATTGCCCATTCCTAATTACCCTTGGGAAGGTGATGGTGAGCTGCCTTCTTGAGCCACTGCAGTCCATGTAGTGTAGATGCACCCACAGGGTTGTTAGGAAGGGGGTTCCAGAATATTAACCCAGTGACAGCAAAAAAACGGTGATATAGTTTCAAATCAGGATGGTGTGTGGCTTGGAGTGGGACTTGCAGGCGGTGGTGCTCCCATGCATCTGCTGCTCTTGACCTTCTTGGTGGTAGATGTCATGGGTTTAGAAGGTGCTTCTGATGCAGCTTGACAGTGTGCCGTTTAGGTGGTACATACTGCTGCCACTGTGCATCGGCGGCGGAGGGAGTGAACGGTGAAGGTTGTGGATGTGGTGCCAATTAAGCAAGCTGCTTTGTCCTGGATGGTGTCGAGTTTCTTGAGTGTTGTTGGAGCTGCACTCATCCAGGCAAGTGGGGAGTATTCCATCACACTCCTGACTTGAGCCTTGTAGTTGGTGGACAGGCTTTGGGGAGTCAAGAGGTGAGTTACTGTCTGCAGAATTCCAAACCTTTGACCTGCCCTTGTAGCCACACTATTTTTATGGCTAGTCCAGTTCAGTTTCTGATCAATGGTAACCCCTAGGATGTTAATAGTGAGGTATTCAGTGATGGTGATGCAATTGGATATCAAGGGGCAATGGTTAGATTCTTGCTTGTTGAAGATGATCATTGCCTGGCACCTGTGTGGCACGAATGTTACTTGCCACTTACCAGCCTATAGTGATTGTGAGTATAACCTTTCCTACTGCTTTTAAGGGTCATGTGATTGTTCTGACGAATGAGCCCGAAGCGTGGGTAATCTTAGGGGCAGAGCTTTCTAGTTGTGGATCTGATCCAAGCATGTAGCTTCTAAATGACCTCGGTAATAAAGTTATCAATAAGAAACGTGTCCAGTACATCAAGTTCATTACATTTGGTGATGAGGGTAAGTAGCTCCACCGCTGCACCTCACCTCGTGAATGTGAGTACATCAGTTCATAAGGAAAGAAAGAAAAGTATACTCACCAATCATGTAACTTTTCGCAGCATCGACCCTTATGACTCGTCCATGGAAGACTGGAATCAGTACATAGAGCGCCAAAATAACAGCGGAGGAGAAGCAGCAATTCTTTTAAATGTCTGCAGGAGCAAGACTCACCTGCAGTCTGACGGCCCCAAACGTGCCCAATTCTAAATCTTTTAACAAGCTGGTAGAACTCATGAAGATATAGTTTCAGCTGAAGTCATCAGTAATTACGCAGAGATTTAATTTTAACTCCAGAGTAAAGGCCCCCGGAAGAATCCATCGCAACTTACATAGCGAAATTAAAGCAGTTGACTGAGCACTGCCACTTCAGTGATACACTCAATGCCATGTTGCGGGACCGGTTGGTTTGTGGCATTCACGACAACATCATTCAGCGCCGGTCACATACAGAAGTTAACATTGATTTGAAGCGTGCCATGGAAATAAAGCTAACAATGGAGAGTGCTGAGAGGGACTTGCAGGCTTTACAGAGTGTGCAACATGGAGCCGTTCCTCAGCTGGGATGGGGACTACCGGGCATGGTGCGAAAACCAGAGAGACAGCCACGAAGCAAGACACAGTCTCTGCTGCTCGAAAAACAAAAAGGCATAGTGGAAGCATCACAGCAGAGATTCAGAAATCAATCTGTTACTGATGTGGAAGTAACCATGTACCGGAAACCTACAAATCTAAGGAGGCAGAATGCTATTACTTCCACAAAAAAGGGCATGTAATAAAGCAATGTAGGGTGAAATCGAGACAGCCAATTAGACAGCAGACAAAGATGATTGAAGTGCACAATATAACAGAACCAAAAGTTGCTGATATTGAAATCTCTATACAATGTCAAAGCAGTAAAAACTGAACTAATAACCATCACCCTTCTAGTGGATAGGAATCCTCTAGTCATGGAGATAGACACGGGGGCCTTGGCCACAGTGGTGGGAGAACACACATTTAAATACCTAAATGAAGGTACCCAGCCACTGAATCTGGAGCAAACCACAGCTCAACTGAAGACATGTACTGGAGAGTCAATACAGGTAAAGGGCATCGCCACAGTACCTGTATCCTATAGGCAACAGACAGCCCAGCTTCCAGTGATCTTAGTGACAGGTGAAAGACCTAGTTTTCTGGGCTGTGATTGGCTGCAAAAAATTACGCTCAACTGGTCAAAAATATTTCAACTGAGAACAGGAGGAATTCCCGAGCTGTTAAGGAAGTGCAACAACTATATTGTAACAAATTTGGAAAGATAAAAGGCTTACAAGCAAAAATATATGTGGATTTGGAGACAACACCCTGTTTATTCAAGGCCAGACCTGTGCCTTATGCCCTAAAGGAGAAGGTGGTTGCAGAATTGTGCCACTTAGAGAAGCTAGGTATCATCCAGCCAGTCCAATTTCCAGAATGGGCAGTGCCCATAGTCCCTGTGATGAAAACAGATCAAAATATTCGCATTTGCAGAGACTACAAATTAATTGTGAACAAGGTTGCTAAATTAGACAAATACCCACCCCCTAGGATTGAAGATCTGTACGCTAAGCTCGCTGGAGGAAAATCCTACACCAAACTGAACATGAGCCATACGTACCAACAGCTCGAGCTGGATAGCACATCTAGAGAGTATGTAACCATCAACACTCATAGGACCTGCACTAATATACACGCCTTTGGTGTATCATCTTCATGTGCACATTTCCAAAGGACCATGGAAAGCCTATTGCAAGGACTCCCTTGAGTTATAGTATACCTGGCTGAAGTCCTGATCACAGGGTCAACAGAAGCCGAACATCTGGTCAAACTAGAAGAGGTTTGAAGAAGATTTTTGGAAGCTGGTGTATGATTGAAAGCAGAGAATTCCAAGCGCCAGAATTCACTTATTTGGGTTACCGAATGGATACCAAAGGGTTGCATCCAGCAGAGAAAAACGTCAGGGCAATCAAAGAGGTGCTCTCTCCTGCTAGTGTCACTGAACTCAAGTTTTTTTTGGGCATGATAAATTATTATAGTCGCTCCTTGCCAAACTTGTCAACAGTGTTAGTACCTTTACACTTATTATTGAAAAAGAACCATTGTTGGTCATGGAAGTTGCAACAAGAAGAAGTCTTTGTAAAAATCAAGAAACTATTACATTCATCATGTCTACTAGTACATTATGACCCATCAAAAGAATTAATATTAACCTGTGATGCATCTCCTTATGTTGTGTGAGCTGTGTTATCACACAGGGTGGAAGATAGTTCCGAAAGGCCAATCGGCTCTGTCTCCAAAACCCTCTCTGCAGCCGAGAAGGGTTATTCACAACTTGACAAGGAAGGTTTATCAGTTATATTTGGAGTGAAGAAATTCCATCAGTATCTGCATGGATGAAATTTCACCATAGTGTCAGACCATAAACCGTTAACGGGTTTATTTAGTGAGGATAAAGCCATTCCACCAATAGCCTGAGCAAGAATTCAACATTGGGCTTTGATTTTATTGGCGTATGAGCATACCTTTATGCACCGTCCTGGTGTGCCTATTGAAAATGCGGACACACTCCGTCATCTTCTGTTACCAGATTGCATTGTACATGTTCCAGTGCCATAAGGTGTTGTGCTTGTGCTGAATTTCTTGGATCCTGCACCAGCCTGTGTGAAGCAAATAAGGAATTGGACAAACTGGGATCCACTTTTGTCTAAAGCCTGAGACTTGGTATTACAAGGATGGTCGAATTCACCAGTGTCTGAAGAGATAAGACCATTCCATACCCGCAAAACTTAATTAAGTTGTCAAGATGGAATCTTGTTGTGGGGATCAAGAGTCGTCGTCCCTTCGCAAGAAAGAGAACCACTCTTGACAGAGTTTCACAGCGCGCATCCAGGCATATCAAAGATGAAGATGCTTGTGCGAAGATGTGCCTGGTGGCCAGGCATATACCGTAACATTGAAGGCATGGTCAAGCACTGTCTCCATTGTCAGCAACAACAGAAGTTGCCTGTTTCAGCTCCACTGCACCTGTGGGAGTGGCCTGGTCGACCATGGATTAGACTGCATACAGACTATGTAGGTCCATTTTAGGTACCACGTTTTTATTGATCATCAATGTGCATTCTAAGTGGATGAATGTGTATGAGGTGTGATCACTTACATCATGTACAACTACTGAAAAGCTGCGCCAATGTTTTAGTATACATGGCCTACCGGAAGTCATTGTTTCAGATAATGGTACTGTCTTCACCAGTATGAAATTTCAGAGATTCATGAGTTAAATGGAATTAAACATATTAAAATAGCACCATATCATTCCTCATCCAATGGGCTGGCAGAGAGAGCAGTGCAAACTTTCAAATCCGGAATAAAAGAGTTATACGAAGGTACTTTAGAAACTCAACTTTCACGTTTTCTTCTCAATTATTGTATGATTCCTCAGGCACCTATGGGTTCAACACCGTCTGAATTACTGATGAAACCACCTTTGTACAAGATTAAGTCTGGTGTTTCCAAACTTAGAGGGGAAGGTAGAGAAGAAGCAGAATAGTCAGAAATTGAATCACGATAATCATAGCAATGCTCGAATATTTACTGTGGGCGATATGGTTTTCGTGCAGAATTTTGGAAATGAACCTAGTAGGGTTCCTGCTATAATTGTCTCAGAAGCTTGACCTTTGTCATACCAAGGGAAGTGGAATACCGGATTGTTCGAAAATATATGGATCAGCAGAGGAGTAGAGAGACATTCCAAGAAGCAGTTATTCCACATGAAATTGATGTTGAACCTTTAATCTCTGTTGTGACAGATCGACCAAGAAAATATCTGATGTCTCTGTGGAATTGCCTAATTCTGAGCTGCCACTGTCTAAGGATGCACCTGATGCTGCAGTTCCTGATCATGTCGATCCAGTAGGAGAATCTCAAGTGGTAGAGCTACACCACTCTAACCAAATTAGAAAGCCACCTCAGAGACTTAATCTGTAATCACATGACCTATGTACATATGTATATGTTGTGGATTAAAATACTCTTTGTAAATAGGAATTATAAAAAAAACTACAGGGGAGAAAATGTAGTTATTGTAGGTATAACCCTTCCTACTACCTTTAGGGGTCATGTGATTGTTCTGATGAATGAGCCCTAAGCGTGTGTAAGCTTATGGGTGGAGCTTTCTAGTTGTGGATCTTGTTCAAGCGTGTAGCTTCTAAACGAGCTCTGCAATTAAGTTATCTGTTTCAAGTAAGAAACCTGTCCAGTACATCAAGTTCATTACACAACTCAAGCCTGAAAGTTGTCCAGGTCTTGCTGCATATGCTTCAGTATCTGGAGAGCTGCGAATAGTACTGAACATTGTGCAATCATCAGCGAACATCCCCATTTCTGACCTTATGATGGAAGGAAGGTCATTGATGACGCAGCTGAAGATGGTTGGGCCTAGGACACTACCCTGAGGAACTCCTGCAGTGATATCCTGGAACTGAGATAATTGACTTCCAACAACCACAACCGCCTTCCTTTGTGCTAGTTCTGACTCCAACCAGCGGAGAGTTTCCCCCTGATTCCCATTGACTCCAGCTTTGCTAGGGGTCATTGATGCCACACTCGATCAAATGCTGCCTTGATGTTTCTTACCTGACCTCTTGAGTTCAGCTCTTTTGTCCATGTTTGAACCAATGAGGTCAGCAGCTGAGTGGCCCTGGTGGAATCCAAACTGAGCGTCAGTGAGCAGGTTATATTTGAGTAAACGCCATTTGATAGCACTGTCGATGGCACTGTCCATCGCTTTGCTGATGACCAAGAGTAGACTGATGAGGCGGTAATTGGCCGGGTTGGGTTTGTCCTGTTTTTGTGTACAGGACATACCTGGGCAGTTTTCCGCTTTGCCAAGTAGATTCCAGTGTTATAACTGTACTGGAGCAGCTTGACTAAGGGCACAGCTAGTTTTTGAGCACAAGTCTTCAGTACTATTGCCAGAATGTTGTCAGGGTCCATAGCCTTTGCAGTATCCAGTGCCTTCAGCCGTTTCTTGATATCACATGGAGTGAATCAAATTGGCTGAAGACTGGCATCTGTATTGCTGGGGGCCTCCAGAGGAGACCGAAATGAATCATCCACTTAGCATCTCTGGCTGAAGGTTGTAGAAAATGCTGAGGCCTTATCTTTTGCACTGATGTGCTGGGCTCCCGCATCTTTGAGGATGGGATATTTGTAGAGCCTCGTCCTCCTCCAGTTAATCATTTAATTCTCCACCACCACTCACGACTGGATGTGGCAGGACTGCAGAGCTTAGATCTGATCAGTTGGTTATGGGGTCACATAGCTCTATCTGTTAGCATGCTGCTTGGCACTCAAGTAGTCTTGTGTTGTAATTTCACCAGGCTGACACCTCATTTTTAGGTATGTCTGGTGCTACTCCTGGCATGTCCTCCTGCACTCTTTATTGAACCATGGCTGATCCCCCAGCTTAATAGTAATGGTAGAGTGGGGGATATGCTGGACCACGAGGTTGCAGTTTGTGCTTGAGTACAATTCTGCTACTGTCCCATAGCACCTTATGTATGCCCAGGCTTGAGATAGATCTGTTTGAAATCTATCCCATCTAGCATGGTGGTAGTGCCACACAACATGATGGACAGTATCCTCAGTGTGTAGATGGGATATCATCTCCACAAAGGACTGTGCAGTGGTCACTCCTACCAACCCTGTCATGGCCAAATTCACCTGCGGCAGGCTTTTGGTGAGGATAAGTATGTTTTTCCCTCACCACCTGCCACAGACCCAGCCTAGCAGCTTTGTCCTTTAAGACTCAGCCAGCAGTGATGCTATTGACCCACTCTTGGTTATGGACATTGAAATTGCCCATCAGGGTACATCCTGTGCCCTCACCACCCATAGTGCTTCTTCCAAGTGGTGTTACTATAGAGGAGCACTGATTCATCAGTTGAAAGGAAGGGCAGCGTGGTGGTGCAATCAGCAGGAAGTTTCCTTGCCCATGCTTGGTCTGATGCCATGTGAATTCATGGGTTTCAGGATCAATTTTAAGAACTCCCAGGGCTACTCCCTCACAACTGTAAAATACTATGCCATCACCTCTAATGCATCTGTCCTGTTGTTGGGGCAGGACCCAGAGATGGTGACATGGTGTTGAGGGCATTGCCTGTAAATTGTGATTCCATGAGCATGACTGTGTCAGGCTGTTGCTTGACTCATCTGTGGGACAGCTCTCCCACTTTTGGCACAAGTCCCTAGGTGTGCCATTGTCACTTCCAATGCTTAGATCAATGGCAGGTGTATTGTCTAGTTTCATTCCCTTTTTTAAGGCTTTGTAGCAGTTTGATACAACTAAGTGGCTTGCTAGGCCATTTAGAGCCAAAGGCCCATAGCTGTGGGTCTGAAATCACATGTCAGCTAGACAAGGTAAGGACAGCAGATTTCCTTCCCTAAAGGCCATTAGTGAGCCAGATGGGTGTTCACAACTATCAACAATTACTGAGACTTAGCTTTCAATTCCAGATTCCACTAGCTGCCATGATGGGATTTGAACCCATGCCCCCAGAGCTTCTGGATTATTACTAGTTCAGTGACATTACCACTACACTGAGCCTTCCCCTCAGCACCACACTGGGTTAAACGGCCTTCTTCTTAAGGTGTGCTTTTGGACATTTCCATTTTTACTTCAAGATTTCAGCATTCGTAGTTTGACGATTTTGTATCATTCCTGGGTAATTTACTTCAAGGAGAAAAAATCTTGCTGCAGCGATTTATTGAAACAATGGTTTAGGGTTTCCTTTTACCCTTAGAGTTTAACATTAGGAAAGTGGTGTTGATGGTGTAGTCGATATGCTACCAAGTAAAATGAGTTCCAAATCCAATCAGTGACAGCTCAGGGATTTGAAAAAGCTGAAGATTAACAGTGAAAGTAACCTGAGGGGATGCGGTGGCATAGTGGCATAGTCACTGGACCAGTGTTCCAGAGACCCGGGATACTGCTCTGGGGTCCTGGGTTTCAATACCACCACAACAGGCAGTGGAACCTGGAATTACCACAAAACTATTGCTGATTGTCATAAACACCTCTGGACAAAGGTAATTAGAGATGGCCTAGCCAGCAACACCCACATCCCATGAGCAAATACATTTTAAAAAATCCTTGAAGCTGTTGGGTTGCTGTAAAAGCCCATCTGGTTCACTAGTGCCCTTTAGGGAGGGAAACGTGCTGCCCTTAGCATAACTCTAATCCCACATCACCAAGTTTGACTCAAGCCCTCTTCCATTGCATCAAACTCAGGATAACAAGGACATGGGAAAGAAATGGTCTGTGATGCCCACACCCCAAAGACTGTGGAACACATTCCAGGAAATGTGCCAGAATAGTGGCACAGGGTGGAACTGGGCAGAGAGCCATTGGAAGAGAATGTAATGATTGACCGTGCAGACTGACCTAGAGGAGGTTTAATGCTCCAGAATCATGGACATGGACTTGTGAAACTCCATTTTGGTGCTGTGAATGGCCATGAACTGGACTAGATGGGTTTAACCAGGAGGATTCGGGAAACATGGGCATGGAAATGGGTGCTGACAAAATGGCCAGATCACTGGGTCTTGCCAACAGGCCAAAGTACAGCTCAGTTCTAGTTTCTTATTACTGAAATATGCAAAAGCATGATAGAATCATTTGATAGCCCCAGGAGGCAGCAGAGCTGCCTGACAACATGTCACTTTAAAAATCCAGTCAAGCAGCATTTTGTAAACCTACCATGTTTTTCTAATCAGGATTATAATGAATGAAATAAATTACCTAACTGTAAAGACTGCTCAAAGGAATGGAAGGAAGTGTTGAGTTGGGTGATTACCAGTTATGTGGGATGTGTGTAAGATTTACAGTGAGCAGAATTTTTAGGTCGGCGGTCGGGTGCAATCGGCGGGTCTGGGATCGACCAGGGAACTGACCGCCGACCGCGATCAGCTCCCAACCGTGATTGCTGGCTGGTCAATTAACGGAAGCGCGTACTGAAGTGCTCAGTGCTGCCGGGGTGGGGGTGGGGGGGAGGGCAGGCACTGACGTAAGCGCGGGCAGGGACAAGTGCTGAATGAATGCCCCCTGAAGGCAGAGAGCTGTCTCAGGGAGCTGAAGAGTTTAAAAACAATAACTAAGGTTTTTAAAATCAGGAGAAAAATGTCCAAGCACCACAATCAGTCACCTGAACATATACATGATAAAAACACTGTCCATAGATTTTTTTAAAATTTAATAACGGAACCCTGACCCCACCCTTGGATGAAGTTTCATGAAAAATGCAAAGTCCGCCTGGTCAATTTGCCCATCTGCCAACTGTGAGGTTGGACGGACCACGAAAATCGGAGACAATTGCAACTTTAATTACATTAATTGGCCTCTTAATTGTCGGCGGGCACGCTTCCGACTATTGCACACGCCCATCGGCCGAAATATTGCATGAGCATGGAATGGCATCGGGATGCTCGCCCGGCGTCATCTCGCGCAATTTTGCGTCCAATCAAGTTGGGCGCTTGCCCGCCTGCCGACCTAAAAATTCTGCCCATTATCTTTATACATATTTCGAAGAAATTTTCAGCTAAACAAGGTAAAGGGCTCTGATGCTGCAGATTGGGAAATTTTTTTTACACATTTATCACTGAGCATCAACATCAAGTCCTCCCAGATCAAGCACAAAGAGCAAATCTCCCTCTACACTGCGCCATCAGTCAGGTACAACACAGCTGGTTACAGAGTGAAGTTTCCTTTACTGCATCATCACGCTCCCAGGATAGGCACAGCATGAGTTAGACACAGAGTAAAACCTCGTCTACTGTCCCATCAAACATTCCCAGTCAAGTGCAACACAACACTTGCATTTATATAGCACTTTAACATAAAAGGCGAAAAGTTGATTATGTCCTGTTTTCAGGTATGGGGATCACAGGGTTGCTGTTGAGGCAGGCAGCATGCAAAATTGGTGCCTGCATGATTGTAGTATTGCCAAGTCCCATGCCTCTGTCTGCTTGAGCGTTCAGCAGGAGATTGAGCAGTATAAACTGACAGCATGTGGTGCACATAGACTGCTCCTCTTAAAGGCAATCTGTCCCTCTTAAAGGGAAATGTACTCAGTGGAAGGGATTTGTCGCTGGCTGCCTGTATTAACACTGGTTGGATGTAGGAGCTGCACCAATGCAGCACGAGGGAAGAGAGACAGCTCATAGATTTATGGGCATGATGCTAGAGCCCTAGGCATAGAGATGGACAGGAGGAGAGAGGTCATATTTCTGCCAGGGGCAGGAGGATCTCAAAAGCAAATGGGAGCAGGTGGCCAAGGAGGTCAATTCACAGAATCTGGCCCCTATCAACAGGGCCACAAGAAATTTAACATCCTCACTTGGGTGGTCAAGGTCAGTGAATAGATCTTCACATGACATCGTCTACCCACCGCTTCACCCACCTCTCACACTGCTCAATAAAACCACGTCCCATCACTCACCCATCAACACTCCCTGGCAATCAGGACTCAAGCATAATGCACAGAAACTCCACCTCACCCTTAAACACGTTCCAATGATGCCAGTCTCGCACCCAGCTCCCATTGCCTCGACATACCTGCAACTGTTCAGCTATATGCCACATGCATCACCCAAACATAGTGAAACACAATCACTGACATTCTGCCCTTTCTCTCACAGGACAAGGTGGCACACAATGGAGAGCAGAGCAGGACTTCTCTCTCTCTTTCTCTCTCTCTGTTCTTTCTTATTGCCTTTCTTTGCTTTCAGACAGCTATTCAGGATTCTGCCATCCAAACCTCCTTTAGACACATCTTTTAATTCTTCACTGGTCCCATTACCACACCCTTTGGAATTGCAACAGGAGGCCTTTTGCCATTTAATCTCTCCTGTCTTCCAGCCTATTACAGACCTTCGCTTTTGTTCTTTCTGCTCTTTCCCCATTTCGCTTGCTCAAAACCGATTACATTTCAGACCTGCTGAGTATTTCTAGCATTTTCTGTTTTTATTTCAGATTTTCAGCTTCCACAGTATTTTGTTTTTATATATGTACAGAACCAGTGAGAGACAAGGATGCCCCCATGTCCTAAGCCCTATGTAGCAGATGCTTCTCTAACCATGGGCTGGCTGACAGAGCTCCCATGCCATCTGATGTCACTGAGAACATGGAGGATAACGACATAATACTGCCTTATCCTCATTTTCAACTCTCACAGAGTCACAGAATCACAGTGCAGAAGAGGCCCTTTGGCCCATTGAATCTGCACCGACACGTGAGAAACACCTGACCTACCTACCTAATCCTATTTACCAGCACTTGGCCCATAGCCTTGAATGTTATGATGTGCGAAGTGCTCATCCAGTTACTTTTTAACAGATGTGAGGCAACCCGCCTCCACCACCCTCCCAGTCAGCACATTCCAGACTGTCACCACCCTCTGGGTAAAAAGGTTTTTCCTCACATCCCCCCTAAACCTCCTGCCCCTCACCTTGAACTTATGTCCCCTCGTGACTGACCCTTCAACTAAGGGGAACAGCTGCTCCCTATCCACCCTGTCCATGCCCCTCATAATCTTGTACACCTCGATCAGGCCGCCCTTCAGTCTTCTCTGCTCCAACAAAAACAACCCAAGTCTATCCAACCTCTCTTCATAACTTAAATGTTTCATCCCAGGCAACATCCTGGTGAATCTCCTCTGCACCCCCTCCAGTGCAATCACATCCTTCCTATAATGTGGCGGCTAGAACTGCACACAGTACTCCAGCTGTGGCCTCACCAAGGTTCTATATAACTCCAACATGATCTCACCTCATCCTTATCCTGTGATCTGGAATGATGTGCAAGATGCAAATGGTGTGACCTTGTACCCTACACCTATCACTCAGCACAAGCTTCCCTTTTCTGATCGACTGCTTTCAGCCATCCAAGAACTGCTGCCTGCCCAGTTACAGGCAGAAGGGAGACAGCAACATCAAGCACTGATGAACTTCACTTTATCTGATACTCATAGCTGCCAGATGCTGGGATTGCAGGCGCGAGGATGATTGTGCTCCATGATTCCGATGGTGGCTGATGAGGCCGATTCGGGATCTGCAGACTTTTTGGTGGAGTATTTTGTTGTCATGCGGTACGTCCGGTTGTGTATTATCAGTTTGGGTCATGGCTATTGGGATATTCAGGGGTTGAGTCACCAGGCATGAGCGGGCTGCAGCCAGGTGTAATGGTGTCCAGCAGGCTGGCTGCAACATTTCGTGCAGGATCGGTGGTTGCGACTGTTGGAGTGGGGACAGTGCTAAAGTTTCTCTCTTTCTGTTGCGATGGCATCGTGGGCCGACGTGGGGCTCTGCAATGCCCTTGGGTTGGCTCTGGAGTCATGGACAGCACGCTCAAGAGGGCAGGTTGGATTGGAATATCATCCAGATGGAAGTCCAAACACTGGAGACAAGTTTAGAGAGATAAGCTTTACATAGGAGGTTTTGGCAAATCCAGAAAATGCTATGAAATGGGCCCATGTGGTACATAGTGCAGCACTAAAACTGGCCCATGTGACCAGGCTTGGCTGAAGGGAGAAGAGTTAAAAAAATGCAAACATGAAGGCTGGACCTGGGAGTGGAATAAGAAAAAATAAGATTACTGCCACTGCTTCAGTTATTTTTAAAGGAACTGCTTGACCAGAACCAGCCATACAGGCACAGGCTTGTTGATGAGGGTTCAGATAAAAGTGATTCTGGTGAATCCACACCATCAAGACTGTTGTGAGCAGAACTGAGGAAGTTCTGCAGAAGTGAGCCATTTTGATGAAGACTGTGTCTGTGGAACTCAAGTTGTTTGGGAGCTGCAGTCGCATAAGAATCAGTGACGAGATCCTCAAAGAAAAGGAGCTAGAATTCCACCTGAGGAAGTTCAGAACTTTGAAGTATTTTGTGATGGAATTAGAAGTTATAACGCAAGTAATTGAGTCTGGAGGGCAGAGGAAACATAGGCTAGATAAGAAAGAAGTGAGTTTAGCAAGGCTAAATTGGAATATATTTTAGTTCAAAGAGCCTGAGGAATAAGACAGATGAGCTGAGGGCACAGAAAGGCAAGTGGGACTATGATATCATAGCTATGACCGAGACTTGGCTAAAAGAAGGGCAGGACTGGCAGCTCAACATTCCTGGTTGCAGGGTATTCAGGCGAGATAGAGGGATAGAAAATGGGGGGGGGGGTCACAATATTGATCAAGGAATCAATTATAGCAATGAGGAGCAATGATATCTTGGAAGGATCATCAAATGAGGCCACATGGGTAGAAGTAAAAATCACGAAAGGGGCAAACACACTGTTGGGTGTGTACTATAGGCCTCAAAACAGTCAGGGAGAGATAGAGGATCAAATATGTAATCAAATTTCAGAGAAGTATACGAATAATAAGGCAGTAAAAGTAGAGGATTTTAACCACCCAAATATTAACTGAGATAGTGTGCAAGGTAGGGAGGGAGCAAAATTCTTAAGTTGCATCCAGGGGAACCTTTTAAGTCAGTACATAGAAAGCCTAACAAGGGAGGGAGCAGTTCTGCACCTAATATTCGGAAATGAGCCCGGGCAGGTGGAAGGCGTATCAGTAGGGGAGCATTTTGGAGATAGTGACCATAATTCAGTTAGATTTAGGATAGTTATGGAAAAGGATAAAGTTGAGCTGGGGATAAAAGTTCTAAACTGAGGGAAGGCTAAGCTGAGATACGATTTGGTCCAAGTGGGACTGGGAACAGCTACTTGAAGATAATACTGTGTCAGAGCAGTGGGAGGCATTCAAGGAGATAATAGCATGGGTACAGGGCCCATAAAGACAAAGAGGGGGACCAAGTCCAGAGAATCCTGGATGTCAAGGGACATAAAAAGTAGAATTAAGGAAAAAAGAGAAGCTATTGGCAGATACCGAGGGCTCAATACGGCAGAGTCCCTAGAGGAGTATAAAAAGGGCACAGGGGAACTTATAAAGGAAATTGGGAAAGGTAAGGGAACGTGTGAGAAAGAATTGTTGGGTAGAATAAAGGAAAACCCAAAGGTTTTTTTTTATATATATAAGGAGCAAGAGGATAACTAGGGAAAGAATAGGGCGCATTAGGGACCATTGAGGTAATCTGTGTGTGGACCCGGAAGAAAGTCCTCAATGAATACTTTGTGTCAGTCTTCACAATGGAAAAGGACGACATGCATATAGACATCAGGGTGGAGGACTGTGAAATATTAAAGGAAATTAACATAGTGAGAGAGGAGGTACTAGCGGGTTTAGCGGCCTTAAAAGTCAATAAATCTGCAGGCCCAGATGAGATGTATCCCAGGCTGTTGAGGGAGGCAAGGGAAGAGATATCAGGGGCCCTGGCAGTAATTTTCAAACTATCTCTGGTCACAGGCAAGGTTCCAGAGGACTGGAGGGCTGCTAAAATTGTTTCAGTGTTGAAAAAGGGAGGAAGGGGTAGACCAGGAAATTACAGGTCAGTCAGTCTAATCTCGGTGGTGGGGAAGTTATTAGAAAGAATTCTGAGGGATAGAATATATCTGTACTTGGAGAGATTAACCAAGGGTAGTCAGCATGGATTTGTTAAGGGAAGGTTGTGTTTGACATATCTGATCGAATTTTTTTGAGGAGGTAACCAGGGATGTTGATGAGGGTAATGCATTTGATGTGGTCCACCTGGACTTTAGCAAGGCTTTTGATAAGGTCCCTCATGGCAGACTTGTCAAGAAAGTAACAGCCCATGGGACCCAAGGCAAAGTGGCACATTGGATCCAAAATTAGCTGAGAGGCAGGAAGCGGAGTATGATGGCAGAGGGATGTTTCTGTGACTGGAAGCCTGTTTCCAGTGGGATTTTGCAGGTCTCAGTGCTGGGGCTCTTGCTGTTTGTGGTATACATAAATGATTTGGACTTGAGTGTAGGGGGTATGATCAAGAAGTTCGCGGATGACAAGGAAATTGGTAGGGCAGTAAATAGTGAGGAGGATAGCCATAAACTGCAGGAGGATATCAATGGACTGGTCAGATGGGCAGAGCAGTGGCAAATGGAATTCAACATGGAAAAGTGTGAGGTTAATGCACTTGGGGAGGGCTAAAAAGGCAAGGGATTACACTATGAAGGGTAGGACCCTGGAAAGTATTGAAGATCAGAGGGACCTCAGTGTGAATATCCAAAGATCTCTGAAGGTAGCAGGGCAGGTAGATAAGTGGGTAAGAAGGCATATGGGAAACTTGGCCTTTATTAGCTGAGGCATAGAATATATGAGCGGGGAGGTTATGCTGGAACAGTATAAAACGCTGGTTAGGCCACAACTAGAGTACTGCATGCAGTTCTGGTCATCGCATTATCGGAAGGATGTGATTGCACTGGAGAGGGTGCAGAGGAGATTTACCAGAATGCTGCCTGGGCTGAAGTGTCTGAGCTATGAGGAAAAATTGGATAGGTTGGGGTCATTTTCCTTGAAGCAGCGAAGGTTAAGAGGGGACCTGATAGATGTGTATAAGATTATGAGGGGCATAGATAGAGTGGATAGGAAGGCACATTTTCCATTAGTAGAGGGGTCAATAACCAGGGGGCATAGATTTAAAGTAAGAGCTAGAAAGCTAAGAGGGGAGTTGAGGAGGAATTTTTTCACCCAGGGGGTGATGGGAGTCTGGAACTCACTGCCTGAAAGGATGGTTGAGTCAGAAATTCTTGTAACATTTAAGAAGTATTAAGATATTCACTTGCATTGCCATAGCCTCCAGGGTTATGGGCCAAGCGATGGAAAGTGGGATTAGTGTTGTCAGATCTTTGTTGACCGGCGCAGACACTATGGGCTGAATGGCCTCCTTCTGTGCTGTAGACATCTATGAGTCTATGAGGTCACCACATCCTCTGCCCTCCCTGTGAGAGTGCACCAATATTCCCTGCCAAATCCAGGCATTCACCACAACACCCCCAGTAATACTCCAAAGCACTTTCGGAGACTTTATAGCATAATTATCTTGTAAGTTAGGTGCCGGGCCCTTTAAATAGTGCTAGTGGTGGGCTCCCCTTGCAGCTGAACACATGTTCCTTTGGACAAGTGAATATGATGAATGGATCTGTGTCGTCCAAGTTTGTAAACCGCATGTCCAATTTTTTATTTTTGTTTTGGATTTCCAGCATCCGCAGTTTTTTGCTATTATCTTAGTGTTTAATTGACTGCCACTTCTCTTCAAGGAATGCCTACCTTGAAGAAGTATTGCTCTTCTCTCTGACAGGATTTCCGTATCTCTCTTTTGTCTTGTTCACCTTCATTGCTTCCCATTTCTCTCCTGGTGTTTGACAAGGTGTTTACTAAAACCCGCTTTCACA
This sequence comes from Cetorhinus maximus, assembly GCF_964194155.1. Lineage (NCBI taxonomy): Eukaryota > Metazoa > Chordata > Chondrichthyes > Lamniformes > Cetorhinidae > Cetorhinus > Cetorhinus maximus. The sequence continues at coordinate 61,256,348 of NC_135888.1, read as the reverse complement.
GCCACATTTCCTTCCTCAGTTACAGTCTCCGTCTCCGACTTACCCCACGTGGATTTCAACTGAAGTTCCATCCCTCATGTCCGCCCTCTCCTGCGCATCTGCCCTCACACCTTCCTCTCCCTCCCAGAACCATGATAGGGTCCCCGTTGTCCTCACTTATCACCCCACCAGCCTCCGCATTCAAAGGGTCATCCTCCGCCATTTCCGCCAACTCCAGCATGATGCCACCACCGAACACATCGTCCCTTCACCCTCCCTGGTGGCATTCCACAGGGATCGTTCCCTCCTGGAAACCCTGGTCCACTCCTCCATCACCCCCTACGCCTCAACCCGTTCCCATGGCACCTTCCCATGCAACCGCAGAAGGTGCAACACCTGCCCCTTTACTTCCCCTCTCCTCACCGTCCAAGGGCCCAAACACTCCTTTCAAGTGAAGCAGCATTTCATTTGCACTTCCCTCAATTTAGTCTACTGCATTCGAAGCTCCCAATGCGGTTTCCTCTACATTGGAGAGACCAAACGCAGACTGGGTGACCGCTTTGCAGAACACCTTCGGTCTGTCCGCAAGCATGACCCAGACCTCCCTGTCGCTTGCCATTTTAACACTCCACCCTGCTCTCATGCCCACATGTCCGCCCTTGGCCTGCTGCATTGTTCCAGTGAAGCTCAATGCAAACTGGAGGAACAGCACCTCATCTTCCGACTAGGCACTTTACAGCCTTCCAGACTGAATATCGAGTTCAACAATTTTAGATCATGATCTCTCTCCTCCATCCCCACCCTCTTTCCGATCCCCCCCCTTTTTTTTCCAATAATTTATATAGATTTTTCTTTTCCCACCTATTTCCATTATTTTAAAATTTATTTCCATCCATTGTTTTATCTCTACCTTTTAGCCTATTTCTATCCCTTCCCTTCACCCCACCCCACCCCCACTAGGGCTATCTGTACCTTGCTTGTCCTGCTTTCTACCCTTAATTAGCACATTCCTTAGATAATATCACCACCTTCAACACCTCTTTGTCCTTTTGTCTATGACATATTTTGGCTATCTCCACCTATCACTGGCCCTCTATCCAGCTCTACCACCCCCCACCCCCTTAAACCAGCTTATATTTCACCTCTTTTCTATTTTTCCTTAGTTCTGTTGAAGAGTCATACGGACTTGAAACGTTAACTATGTTCCTCTCCGCAGATGCTGCCAGACCTGCTGAGTTTTTCCAGGTATTTTTATTTTTGTTTTGGATTTCCAGCATCCGCAGTTTTTTGCTTTTATCAGCCACTAAGTCTGTTTGACAGTATGATCTAGCCTGTTAGGAAGCTTCCAGCACACACATGACATGCTCTCCTGCACACGAGTGCTCTTCCCAGCACAGGATGCCGCACGGGGTCTGTGGGAAACAACCAGAGATCTTGTGCAGCCCACTCAGAGGGCATTCAGCTTCTGTGGCGCTGCCTCCAGTGTAATTGGACAAAAATGGACCTGCTCTAAAGTGGAAGACAATATTCGGAATGAACAGAATCTTGGTCAGGTAGTTGGGTATCAAGGAGGGTCTTAAAGGAGGTCAGAGATGGATAGATGAAAGGATTTATGAAGGGATTTCCAGAGTGTGAGTGTAATGACTCGACAGAGCAGACAGATTTCAACAAGAAACAGCTAAACTTTATTACAGAGAGCTTTTCAGGTGCTTCATGCTCAATGAGGACTCTCGTCAGGAAGCCCCAGCCCCAGCCCCAGATTGCCTTTGCTTAGGGCCCACTGGTCAGTGTTTTAACAGAACATCACATGACCCCCCGATAGGCATCAGGAGGGGCTATACCCTCAGTTACCACACTTTCTCCCCCTTAGAATTTTACAGTTGCTATTCAGAAGGAACCATTTGAACATCCAGCAACATATACATAGATACAATTTCAGGTGATTACAGATCAAATCTCTAAGGTGCTCTCCTTATACAGCTAGAGTGTTGTAGCTCTACAACTTGAGGTTCCTCAACAGGATCAACAGGATCTGGAACTACAACCTGAGACTCATCATCGGAATGTGGCAGTTCGGGGTTTGGCAACACTCCAGAGACATTGGACACGTCTATTTTATGCCAATCAGTCACCTCATGAATTGACGGTTTGACGTTAATCAGAGGCAGAATAGTTGGTTGTTGGAATGTCTCTCTGACATGATTATGGTCTACTTGCTTATGGACAATTCTATCTCCCAATTGTACTTGGAAAGATAATGGACCAGCCTCTGAGACAATGGTTCCAGGAGCCCAAAAGGTCCACTGCCGAAATTTTGCACGAATACTGTGTCACCTATAGTGAATGTGCAAGCTTTGCTGTGTATGTCATGGTTCAATTTTTGATTACACTGATTATGCTCTACCTTCCCCTCCAAATTTGGAAACTCCAGGTGTAACCGTGTCGAACCCGTAGTCAAATGTTGTGTGGTATGATAACTAAAAAGAAAGCAGGAAAGTCAAGGTTCCAGGTTACCTTCCGATAGCTTTTCATACCAGACTTAAAAGTTTGTACTGCCCTCTCGGCTAGGCCATTCGATGAGGGATGCCAAGGGGCTCTTTTAATATATCGGATTCCATTCAGACCCATAAACTTCTGAAACTCTGTGTTGGTAAAAATGGTGCCATTATTTGAAATGATAATTTCAGGTAGGCCATGTATACTGAAATAGTGACATAGCTTCTCTATAGTTGGATTTCACGTTGGTGACTTGACTTCATATATATCCATCTGTTTGGAATGTTCATCTACAATTAACAATAAGACGGTATCCAAGAATGGTCCTACGTAATTGATATGTGATTGAACCCAGGGTCAACCAGGCCACTCCCACGGATGCAGGGGAGCTGAAACAGGCAACTTCTGTTGTTGCTGACAGCGGAGACAGTGCTTGACCAAGTTTCCAATATCTCCATCAATGCCTGGCCACCATAAATAGCTCCGTGCAAGCATTTTAATTTGTGACATGCCTGGATGGTTACTATGGAGTTCTGTCAAGAGCGGCTCTCTGCTTTGTGGTGGGACCCCACTCTTGACCCCCACAACAAAATCTCACATTGGCAGCTCAATTCCGTCTGTCTGGCATGAAAAGGTTTCAGTTCTTCAAACATAGATAGGTTTGGCCACCCTTATGACAAAGTCTCTGACTTTTGATAATGTTGGATCTCTGTTTGTCCAATAACTAATTTGTTTTGCACACACAGGTGAAGAACCTAAGAAGTTCAATAATATCATTAATCCTGTGGAACAGGAGTATGCACAACATTGTCTGGCAACGGGAGACAACTGAGTGCATCTGCATTTGCAATGTGTAGACCAGGGTGGCACATAAAAGTATACTCGTGTGCAGATAATGTCAGAGACCAGCGTTGGTGGGATGGTCTTGTCCTCGCTAAATAAACCCATTAATGGTTTATGGTCCAACACAATGGTGAAATGGTGGCCATGCAGGTACTGGTGGAAGTTCGTCACCCTGAATACCACCAATAAACCTTCCTTTTCTAGTTGAGAGTAGCCCTATTCGGCTGTGGAGAGGGTCCTTGAGATAACCAGTGGGACTTTCAGACCCATTTTCCATTTTATGGGATAACACAGCTCCCACTCCGTAAGGAGAGGTATCACGTGTTAATACCAGCCCTTTCAATCGATCATAGTGTACCAATAGACACAGCGAATGCAACAATTCCTTTGCTTTCATGAAGTCTCATTCTTGTTGTGGCCCCCAAAGCCAACGGTGGTTCTTTTTCTAGTAATGAGTGTAACGGTGCCAACACAGTTGATAGACTTCGTGAGAAGCGGCTATAGTGATTGATCATGCCCAAGAATGAGTTCTGTGTAATTGGATGGTGATGGCACATCTTTTATTGCCTGAACTTTGTTTTCTACCGGGTGCAGTCCCATGGCATCCACCCTGTGACCTAGATAAAGCACATCTGATGCCTGAAATGTGCACTTTTCCTTCTTTAACCGTATGCTGGCTTCCATGAACCTCCTTAGCACCTCCTCCAGGTTGGCCAAGCGCTCTGTTTTGGTTATCCCCATGATGAGGATATCGTCTAGGTATACAATTACTCATGGGAGTCCTTACTGAAGGCTTTCCATTGTTCTCTGGAAGATAGCACACGCTGATGAGACCCCAAAGGGTAGATGGGTGCACTGATGGAGACCCTTGTGTGTGTTAATGGTTACGTATTCCCTCGATGTGCTATCGAGCTCTAGTTACTGGTAAGCTTGGCTCATACCCAACTGACTCCAGCTACTTTCGCATATAAGTTATCTATCCTTGGAATAGGGCATTTGTCTAATTTGGCTGTCTTACTGATGGTCAATTTATAGTCTCCCCAGATACATATGTTGTGGTCGGGCTTAACCACTAGAACTATGAGTGCAGTTCACTCCGAGAATTGAACAGGTTGGATAATGCCCAGCTTTTCTAAATGGCACAGCTCCTCATGAACCTTTTTTTTTAATGTATAAGGCACAGGTCTTGCCTTGAAGAAGTGAGATGTTATCTGTGGCTCCACATGTATCTTGGCCTGGCATGCCTTTTAACTTAGCACATTAGCACATTTCTTAGCTAATATCACCACCGTCAACACCTCTTTGTCCTTTTGTCTATGACATCTTTTGGCAATCTCCACCTATCACTGGCCCTCTATCCAGCTCCCACCCCCCCTTAAACCAGCTTATATTTTACCTCTCCTATTTTTCCTTAGTTCTGTTGAAGAGTCATATGGACTCGAAACATTATCTGTGTTCCTCTCCGCAGATGCTGTCAGACCTGCTGAGTTTTTCCAGGTATTTTTATTTTTATTTTTGTTTTGGATTTCCAGCATCCACAGTTTTTTGCTTTTATGCCTTTTAACTTCCCTCATTCATCCTGAAAAGCCATGTGTTATCTTAGAAATCCTGGAACTCCATCAGATTTGAGGTGAAATATCTCAGACCAGTTGCGTTTGATGTTCTGTAGCCAGTCTTGGCCTAGCAGACTGGGTCCTTCTCCTTTCACAACTATTACAGGCAGCTGGGCTGTCTGTTGCTTGTAAGAAACTGGTACTTGGATGATGCCCTTTACCTGAATGGATTCTCCCGTGTATGTCTTTAATTTAGCGGCTGTCTGTTCCAGGTTTATTGGCTGTCTACCCTCATTAAGGTGCCCGACAGTGTGCTCTCCCACCACTACAGTTGAGGCACCTGTAGCCAGCTCCATTATTAGTGACTTCTCATTAACTTGGATTGTGACAGTGAAAAGTTCGTTTTTCACAGCAGTTATGTTATACAGGGAATAAATGTTGATGTCGGCAGCTGCAGTTTCTGCCGTATTTTTTAATTCGATCCTGTTAGTTTGCTGTTTTGCGGCTGCTTCAGCTTTGCCTGGCACTGTCTTACTACGTGACCTTTCTTAGGGCAGTAATGACATTTTGCCTCCTTGAATTTATAGCTGTTTGCTCTGTGGTCACCTCCACATCTACAATAACTTAATCTTGGGGTCGCTGCTGAAGTGTTTCTACTTGGCTTTTTCATGTTTCTAACAATGGACATTGCATTTCACTTCGATGCTGTGGGTCTGGTTTTCGCGCCACGCCCGGCGGTAGGTTCCCGCTCAACATGAAGTACGGCGCCATGTTGTATGCGTTGCAAAGCCTGTGAGTCTCTCATAGTACTTTCCAAGGCGAGGGAGATTTCCAGGGCACACTTAAGGTTGATGTCGATCTCGGCAACTTAACGGCACTGTCTGGTGTCGCCTTTAATGCCACAAACTAATCGGTCCTGCAGCATATTATTTAATGTGTCCCTGAAGTTGCATTGTTCTGTTAACTGCTTGAGGTTCGCTACATAGGTTGCGATGGACTCTCCCGGGACCCTAACTCTAGAATTAAACTTAAACCGCTGCATTATTAGGGATGGCTGTAGCTGGAAGTGTGTTTTTACAAGGTCCACTAATTCATTACAGGACTCAGAATTGGGCGCACTCGGGGCAGTCAGGTTGCAGATATGTTTTACTGCCACATACACTCAAAAGGATAGCTTTCTGCTTTTCCTCAGCAGTAATTTCGTTGGCTATGAAATAAAATCCAGGGCATTCTACATACTGGCTCCAGTTTTCCATAGTCGCATCATAAAGATTCTGCCGAAAAGTGGCATGACTGGTGAGTAGTCTTTTTTAAAATTCAAATGCTTCGGCTGAAAATGCATCTTCACGAGGTCTACCAGCTCACTAAAAGATTTAGAATTGGATGTGTTTGGGGCTGTCAGGCTGTGGATGAGGTTATATGTCTCGCTATCACATACACTCAAAAGAATTGCTTTCTGCTTCCCCTCCGCTGTTATTTCATTTGCTACGAAATAAAAACCAAGGCACTCTATGTACAGGCTCTAGTCTTCCATGGACATGTCATAAGAGTCGATTCTGCTGAAGAGCAGCAGGACTGGTGAGTATACTTTTCTTTTTTCCTAAGAGCTGATGTACTCATATTCACGAGGCGAGGTGCAATGTCGAAGCTATTTTAGCCTCGTCACCAAATGTAATGAACTCGATGTACTGGGCACATTTCTTACTTGAAACAGATAACTCTATTACGGAGCTTGTTTAGAAGCTACATACTCAAACCAGGTCCACAACTAGAAAGCTCCGCCCCTAAGGTTACCCATGCTTAGGGCTCAGTCATCAGTACAATCACGTGACCCTTAATAGGCAGTAGGAAAGGTTATACCTACAATCACTATGAGGACAAATTAGATGCAGGGCAAAGCACTCGCTGAAAAAAGCCATGTTACATTTTTAACTGCCTCCATTAGGCCTTGTAACATTAAATACCTGCAAAATGCTATTGCCTGGTATTGTTGAGGCCATAATCATAGAAAATGTGACATAGAACATCACTCCCTCATTGCAGCCTTATTTGAGGAGGCCCGTCCACACTTGGGTTGGTGCTTCTGATGTCATGATGACAGAAAATCGACACAGGAGTAGAGAAAGTTAGGAAACAACAAGGAAGTCCTCCCTCTAGTGTGGCCCAGTAAACTACTCAGCTATATCAAATTGCTCGAAAAGAACCCAAGGATAAACCAGATGGTTATTCAGCTGCAATGAATTAGGATATAACAAAGTTATATCCAGTTCACTGGGCCCTATAAATTCCAGCTCATGAACAACTGGGGACTGATGCCACTATTGGGAGAGCTGCCAGGCAGGCTAGTCAAGAAGCAATCTGATATAGTTATGGAACCATATCTTTCAAGCAATATTTCAGACTCCTCCATTACCATCCCTGATTATGACCTGTTCCACTGGAAGGACACGCCCACCAGAGGTAACTGCACTCTGATATACGGTCAGGAGAGAGTGACCCTGGGAGTCTGCAACAATGACACTGGGCCCCCATGACGTCTCATGGTGTCAGTTCAAACATGACAAGGAAACCTCCTGCTGATTGCCACCTCGTGCCCTTTGCAGCTGTTGAATCAGTACTCTGCCATGTTGAATACTATGGGCGGGATTTTCCAGCCCCAACACTAATGGGCATTTTCACAGATGGGATGGGAAAATTTGGAGGGCCATTGACTTCTAATGGCTCTCCAAATTTTCCCACCCCACCCTCAATGATGCCCACTGGTGTCAAGGCCAGAAAATTCCACACTATGTGGAGGCAGCGGTGAGAGTATCAAACACCCAGAATCTACTCTGATTCTGGCACTTGGATGCTTATCACCAAGAGTAGCTTGATAGTACCACTAGTGCACAAACTGGCGAAGGCCTGTAGGGCATAGCTGACAGAATGGGCTTTAGGCGGGTGGTAAATTCAAGAAAATTGCAAGGAGCAGCACTAAGCATTGTACATGGTCTTTTTCAACCTTTTTCAACCAGTTGATTCTTGTCAACTGTGAAGGCTTATGGAGTATCCTCCTCAAAATTGGTTGCCCTCTGAAATTTGTCACCATTTAGCGCCTACTCCACGATAACATATAAACTGTGATCCTCACCAATGGAGCCACCAATAACCCTATCTCAGTGAAAACTGGGGTCAAACAAGGTTGTGTCATTGCGTCAACTCTCTTCTCCATTTCCCTCGCTGCAATATCACACCTCCCCTAAATTACCACCAGGCGTGGTGATAAACTGCAGGACAGATAGAAACTGCTCAACCCATGCTGTCTTCAATCCAAAGTCAAAACCACTCCAGCCTCATTGATCTTCAGTATGCAGATGGTACTTGTGCGTGCACTCACTCAGAAACTGATCTCTAGGTCATTGTCGACTCCTACTCCGAAGTGTAAGAGAAAATGGACCTTTCACTAAACGTCCAGTAGACTAAAGTTCTCTTCCAACCAGCTGCCACAGCAAAATCCCCCATTGATTAAAATCAATGGTGAAATCCTGGAAAATGTAGACCATTTTCCTCATCTTGAGAGCCTCTTCTTGACGAAGACAGATATAAATGACAAATGTAATCGCCTCCAATGTGCCAGCTCAGCCTTTGACCAACTGAGGAAAAGGATATTCGAGGGCCAGCATCTCAAACCCCAAACAAAGGTCATGATTTACAGAGCTGCAGTGATCCCTGTGCTTCTATATAAGAACATAAGAAACAGGGCTTCAGCAGCATGGACAACCTCCAGAAAGCACCTCAAAACATTGGAGAAGTACCACCAGCGAGGTCCCGCAAATCCGGTGGCAAGAAAGGTGGTCCAATGGCAATGTCCTCTCCCAAACCAACTTGCCCAGCATCGAAGTGCTATTCACTCAAAACCAGCCCCGCTGGATGAGATATGTAGTTTGTATGCCTGACACTAGGCTTCCAAAGCAGCTACTCTATTTGGAATTTGGTTGCAGCAGGAAACTCCCGGGGGGCAGCAGAAACAATTTAGAGATGTCCTCAAAGCATCTCTGAAGAGATCAAACATTCCCACTGTTGTCGGGTGGCCGAGTTGTACAATTAATGATAGGGTTGATCTGCAGACACTTCTTGGGGGGAAACATTAAGTTTATTTACAATATACTCAGCAGCAACTACATGTGTGCTTTCGACTCCAAATCTATCTCTACACTGACTGCTGAGGTAGCCCGTGATACTCTCCTAATGGTTACTACAGATCATGTGATCTTTCCTAACACGTATTATTCTTAAATAAATAAAGCCATAATTACTACATTCTTTCCCCTTTAACTCGGCTAAATATTTTATATTTACAAGTACATATTTTTCAAGACAACATAATATTTACACTGGGTAAGGAATTTACAAGTTCAGTCTTTCAGGTGGTTTCCTGGTACATGTGGAACGTCGCAGCTCCACAACTTCAGATTCTTTGTCAGGAACCTCCTTTTCCGGAGTTGCCTAAACATCAGGTGCTTCATTGGGCACTTGCAGTTCTGTATCCTCAACTCTTACAGGAAAATCAGACATGTCCGTCCTGGGCTGAGTATCCTCAACAGGTAATACAGACACGGTCATGATCACTGGTGGAAGCAAATCTTGGTGACTTGTCTCTCTCTTCCTTAAATGGTCCACATGTTTATGGATGATCCGGCCTTCCACCCCCACATTGTAAGATAGAGGTCCAGTCACCGCACTTATTTCACCCGGTAACCACTTTGGTCCTTCCCCAAAGTTTTTCACATATATCGGTTCTCCCACAGTAAATTTCCTCTCGTGACTATGCCAGTTGTGTCTAGTTTTCTGGCTTCCCTTACTCGTTTCCACCCCCCCCCTCTAAATTCGGCATTATTAAGCTCAATCTTGTCCTGAGATGGTGTTTCAACAATAACTCCGCAGGTGTGACACCTGTTGTTGTGTGCGGGGTAGTCCTGTAATGAAAATGAAAACGTGTTAGCTTGGTTGCCAAGGAATCACCAGTTAGCTTTCTCATGCCTGCCTTCAATGTTTGAACTGCCCTTTTGGCCAGTCCGTTTGAGGAAGGGTAGTACGATGCAGTTTTCACATGAGTGATACTGCTGAGGCTGATGAACCATTGAAACTCAGCACTCATAAATGCCGTGCCGTTATCAGAACCAACAACTTCTGGTAGTCCGTGAATGGCAAAACTCTGATGTAGTTTCTTAATTGTAGCGTCCAACACTGGTGACTTCACCTCATATACGTCCAAGCATTTTGAATGGGTATTGACAATGAGCAGAAACATTGTTCCCAGGAAAGGTCCAACATAGTCAATCTTGCCACTCCCATGGGCGTAACAGAGCTGTCACTGGCAACTTTTGAAGTTGCTGACATTATACACCGTGCTTTACTAAACTCTCTATTTTGCCATGCTATGGTCTTCATTCAGGGAATTCCTGGCTGGGCACTGTGTAGTTCAATTAAAAGTGGCTCCCTTCCCTTTGGAGGAACTATCACTCGTCCTCCCCACAATATGATGCCATCCTGGCTGGTTATTTCATGTCTTCTGTTGAAGTATGGTTTCATTTCATCGATATGGGCTCCTGTGACCAACCTTGTAGCATTTGCTCTTGTACTTGAGATAGGACTGGATCCCAACTTGTCCAGTCTCTGGTCTGTCGAGCACATACCAGTGAGGAGTCTGAGAAATTTAACGGTGAAACAAGTTCCTGTGAAACTGGAACGTGCACATCATTTTCTTGTAAAGGCAAACGGCTAAGGGCATCGGCGTTTGCAATTTGATAGCCAGGCCTATGTACAAAAGTGTATTCGTAAAGTGCATGAAGGATCTGATGGGGAGTGCCCTTCTCACCATCAGCCAAGCTATGTCTTGGTGTTTGTTTGAAAGTTCTGGTGATGAGGCATTCTGCCAAATGACTTTGCCAGTCTGCTCAGGGAAGTACCCGACTGGATTACCACAGAGCCTTGAGGAGGTTTTGTGCAGACCACTGATGGACTTGTACAAACTTTTCCATGAGGGACAGATGATACAGCACCGTCCAGCTACTAGGACAGCAGATGATCCAGATATGTGGTCAGGAGGCATTTGGAAGAAATAGAGGCAGTTTTTTTTTTACGGGGTGTAGGTGCCAGCATTTATTGCCCACCCTTAATTGCCCTTGAGAAGGTGGTGGTGAGGTGCCTTCTTGAACCACTGTAGTCCATGTGGTGTAGGTACACCCACAGTGCTGTTAGGAAGGGAGTTCCAGGATTTTGACCTTGCAACAGTGAAGGAACAGCAATATATTTTCAAGTTAGGGTGAAGTGTATGCTTGGAGGGGTACTTGAAGGTGATGGTGTCCCCATGCAGCTGCTGACCTTGTCCTTCTATGTGGTAGAGGTCATGGATTTCGAAGGTGCTGTTGAAGGAGCCTGGGTGAGCTACTGCAGTGCATTTTGTAGATGTTATGCACTGCTACCATTGTTCATTGGTGCTGGAGGGATTCAATGGTTATGTTGGTAGATGAGGTGCCAATCAAGTGGGCTGCTTTGTCCTGGGCGGTGTTGAGCTTCTTGAATATTGTGAGAGCTGCACTAGTCCAGGCAAGTGGAGAGTATTCCATCACACTCTTGTGCCTTGTAGACGGTGAACAGGCTTTTGGGAGTCCGGAAGTGAGTTACTCAATGTAGAATTCCCACTCTCTGACCTGCTCTTGTAGCTACATTAATTATATGTCTGGTCAAGTTCAGTTTCTGTTGAAGAGTAACCCCCAGGACCTTGATAGTGGGGGATTCAGCAATGGTAATGTTATTGAATGAGAAGGGAAGATGCAGGAAGAAGGTAAATTATGTCAAATGAGTTGTTAGGGTGAGTTTAACTTCAAATGGAGTGTCCTGCCAACTGTACCAAAAGCTTCATCCACTGCTCAATTCATTACACCTTATTACACCTACCAATAATCTCTATCAATCAGTGCTTAAACTTTCAATTCAGTTTCTTTGCCTCAGTCGCATGCACATAGATGCTTCACATCTACAACCCACAATTCACACACACTGGCAACTAGTCGAGCATGACAGCCACAGCAGTCAAACACTCGCTGACATCTTCCTTCTCTGGTATTGCTGAAACAAAGAGGCACACTTTCATTTTACACTCATCAGGACAGGTTCATAAGAATACCAATTGTAAAGAGAACAACAAATTATACTACATGAAAATACACTGCTGATTGGTTGGCAAGTGGACTCTGATAGGTAGAGGCATTGCCATGGAAATTGACCACTCAGAGTCAACCTGGCTGATTTGAATTTAAACAGAAGATTGGCAGTTTACTATTCCCTGGTGCATGTTCCATGGCTGTGGCTCAGTTCATAGCACCCTCGCCTTTGAATCAGAGGGTTGTGGGTTTATGTCCCACTCCCGGAAAACTAAGAACTGTGATTGTACTTGAAAGAAGTTGCAATCTGTGACTGTTGGTAACTTGAAAGAGTTTCCATGGCAACACCTCTGCCAATCATAGTCTACTTACCAACCAGTCAGAATTCTCTTCTCATCTGGTATAAATTGTTGTTCCCTTTGCAGTTGTTATTCTTGCAAATTTGTCCTGCTGAGTGCAAGATGAAAAGCTTTGACAGCAGTCTCTTTTTTCAACAATACTCAAGTTCTGTACAACCAAAATGACTATTTGTATATTTCCTTCTCTCTTGTTACAGAAGGTGGCACTTAAGAGATGAGATAAGGAGAGATATCTTCACTCAGGGGGCATTGTGAATCTTTGAAATTCTCTACCCAAAGGGTTGTGGGTGCTCCATCATTGAAGGCTGAGATTGTTAGAGTTTTAGTCTCTCAGAGAATTATGGGATGTGGGGAGCAGTGGAAATGTGAGGTGGAAAGTCATTCATGATGGTATTGAGTGGTGGAGCATGCTTGAGGGGCCTTATGGTCCGCTCTTGCTCTTATTTCTTATGTTCTTATGTAACAGCAGGCAGCAGCAAAGAACTGGAGAAGGACAAGACCACTTGTATGTTTTGATCCCATGGAAGAAACAGTACTGGGCATCATGGGAAGGGGCATCACTGAGGCTGTGGCGTCTGGTGGGGCTGAAGCAATTAATGGTGAGGCTATATCTAATCCTTCTCTCTTCCCATGTCTCCATCACCCCATAATCTCTTCCAATTTAAAAGCTACAGGTGGTGTAAGTACCCTCTTCTTACTTACTCCTCTCCCCTCACCACAACCCAACACTTGTCCCTTTTTCATTCAGATACCCAAGAACTGGAGCCTTCCCAAGCATTGGAGGAGGAAGGAGAAGACAGTGAAGGTGTAGAGACACCGTTAAACAATCTTGCAGCCACCAGCTCAGGCAATGACACTACATGTATTTTAGATGATAACATAGAAGCGGCAGCTGCACCTGGTGAGATACTGAACATTTTGGGACATCCTGCAAGTTTTGATAATTTAAGTTTACCAAATGCAAGTTCCCTTTTTCTTTCCTTGTGTTCATTTGAGAGGCCGCTCTGATCTTCTTTGAATAATGTCAAACATCCACCTGAGACAGACAGGATTTTAGTTTAATGCCTTCTCCAAAGACAGTGGGTATTTTTTTGGTGACAGGGTGTAAACAGGCGTGAAATGGGTGCTGTGTTAATAAGAAAGTCTGAGATTTAGCATGCAATTTGTCCTAATTGCTGATTATCAAAATAAAATCTTGCCTGGAGGTACTGAAACAGACCAATGCAGATTTAGCACTCAAATGCTGCTTGGACCCAATTTCTGGGCAGCAGTATCTGGCCACCCACTCCCAGTGAAGTTAGCCCTCTTCCAATTTAGAAGCTCTATTTGTGATAGATGCAAAGATAAACTAACCACACTTGTACATGTTTGTTGTACAGCAAATGAAGCACATTTTGAAATATAGAGCATCCCAGGTTTGCACTGAGTGCGGTAGCAGGCGGGATAAAGAATGTTTTACCTGCTGGCCGCAATGGCGGTATCATCCAAATCCCACCTCATTAATCATGCGTTCCCGGGAAACACACCGTTTTGATGGCAGGCAGGCTCTCATTCACCTATCACGCTGTCACCTCGCCACTTCCTCACACCAGGCGCCATATTTAAATTGCAGCCACATGCACACCTCTCAGTGCTTCCAGCCCAGGACTGCTGCAAAGGAGACATGGCCCTGAAAGGTAAGAAGACTTCAGCCCCCAGCTTTAGTGACACATCCCTTGCGCATCTTTCGAGGCCCGTCGTGATGTCCTCCGCTCTGGCCACAGGAGGAACAGCAACATCACCAGTCCAGCTTGGGAGGCAATGGTAGCGGTGATCAGTGCCAACACCCTACAAACGAGGACAGCCACCCAGTGCCGATAGAGGATGAATGATCTCCTCCATTCTGCCAGGGTAAGTCTCTCTTCTCATCACTCTCAACTCACACACTCACAAACCCATCACACACCCACAGGGCCCTCACTCACTGCCAGTTCAAGGGACATCACCATTCACTCTCTCACACACACCTTCATTGTCCTCATCCCGTCCATGAGACCACTCACCACCAACACATGCCAGGCATACTTAACATCTGGGCTGGCAGGTGTCCTGCTTACACTTTATCCATCTCTATTCATGCAGGACAAGCTGGCACACAACAAGAGGAAGAGGTCGCAGACTGGTGGAGGAATGCCTGAAATCAAGGTGCTCACGGACTTTGAAAATTGAGTCATACAGTTGGCCGGCGAGGATCTGAACCGGTCCTCTGCTGATGGCGGTGCCCTACCAACTGAGGATCCAGCAGTGCAACATCCATCAGACAACCATGCTGTGCATGAGTTCCCCTGTTCCACAGGCCACTGCCATGCACTAATTATCTCTCCTTGCTTTCGCAGGCACATCTGGGAAACAGCAGAGGGCGTCCACGACCCAGGGGCCTCCAATCAAGTCCCGAAGACACATCAGAAGAAGAATCTGATGACACCCTCATTGAAGTTCCATCACAGCGTTCCCCCACACCCTACACCAGCGCAGAGACACACACCTCGGTGGGACCTAGCTTTAGAGTAGCCTCGGGATCAATCTGGTGAGCACATCTCTGCATCTGACCTACAGCAGGTAGCAGCAGGGGCTTCCATGGTTTCTGACACTCGGAGGACTGCTGGAGACCAGACTTCTGCTGAGTCCGAGTCAGATGATGAGCTTCTGGACTCGGTCATGTCACGGTTGCAAAGGCAAGCTCGGGAACATCAGGAAGCGATGTCCGCTGCACTCCTCAGATTTCAAGGCATGATGCAGGAGTCCATCCGCCTTCAGGCTGAGGTGATAGTGCCGGCATGCCAATGCATTGAGGTCAGCACTGGTAGGACGGCAGTTGCCCTAGAGACGTTGGCCGAGGACATCGCTCCTGCACTGTTGTGTGGGCTGAACTCCATCACTAACACCATAGTTGGCCTCCAGTAGTGTGTACGTGAGAGGGGTGCTAGACAGTTCGATCTCACTCCAGCTTCCCCTTCTCCTCAAGGAGTCAGCCAGGGGTCATTGGGCACCCATAGGGAGGAAGATCAGCAGGTGCACACCCCGGGCCATCCACCCATGTGACTCAGAGATTGCCCGGCCCTTCTGAATCCCCTCTTCCTATGACCCCAGCAGCACCAGCTCCACAGACCTAGGAGGGAGCCATTGCCACACTGCAGCACCCCAAAAGCAGGTCGGGGCCCTCCAGATTTCGGCCCCCAAGAGGGCACCCATCAAGGTCATCACAGACAGGATCTGTCTCCAGCAGTCACCAAGCTGCCTCCACCTCCATTGTGGATGTCGGGGGAGCAGCAAGATGTAGCGGCAGGGTTAGGAAAGTTAAGAAGATGTAATTATACAGCCTGGGCATGGGTGTTAATCATTTGTACATAATGTCCACTCTTGTAAATAAAATCCCAAGAATGTCTCCCTGCCTATAGCTCCTTGTTATGATAAGCAGTTTTTGTGTCACTCAGATTTGAAACCTTGGTTTCTGCACAAGATAAAGGCCGGTATCTCAGTCCAGGGCCTCTTCCCTGTGCAGTATGTAACCTTCAGACCATTGTGATGGCCTGGCTTCACACTCACAGGACACATTACTGACTCCTGCACCTCGATGGTGCTTGTCATTGCTGTCAGAATGTAGTGGGCAGGTGACACAGAGTTCTGTCATTCTCTCTGTGTGCTCTCAGCGCCTTTAAAGTGGGGCTGGACCCCATCTCTTCAGCATCTGTGACTGGTGATGCTGTGCTGCTGAAGGGCTCCAGTGCTGAAGGTTGACAAAGGATCAAGTGCTTTTATAGTTTCACGGCTGCATCTCCATGATATGGCCCTGATCACAGAGTGCAAGTGAGCTGCCCTCGGCCAGGCAGGAGTCAGACATCCTCAGAGGCTATGTGAAGATCTATGGAGTGTCCTCACTGCATGTCGTCATCATCCTCCTGCAATCGAGTGATTATTAGGGCCTCCACTGTGTCTCCATGACAGGAGCACTATCATAGAGGGTATGTGCGCCTCCATCAGCCAGACTGCAGTTAAATGTTCATAGATGCAATGTGAGGAACCATGGTATCTCCTCACTGCATATCGTCGTCATCATCCTCCACAAACCTAGCAGCTATGAGGGTCTCCCAAGCACACCTGTCTTGTCTGGCCTCTGCGATAGCCTCATCGCCATCATCCTCGACTTCAAGGACCTCCTCATCCTCATCCCAGGACATCCTTCTCACCTGAGGAGAAATCCAACTCCTCTATTTCCTCCTCAGGCAGCTCCTCTCCCGTGTTGCAGCGCCAGGTTGTAAAGGGCACAGCAGATGATGACGATGCGTGACACCCTCTGCGGACTGTATTGCAGGATTCCACCAGACCGTCCCAGGCACCAGAACCTCATTTTTAACATCCCGATGGTTTGCTCCACCAAGTTGCGAGCTGCAGCATGAGCCTCATTTTACCGTCGCTCTGCTGCAGTCTGAGGCCGCCGCACAGGTGTCATCAGCCACATCCTCTGCGGGTAGTCCTTGTCTCCAAGGAGCCATCCTTGCAGCTTCTGTGGACCCTGGAAGATTTCAGGGATCTGAGACTGACTGAGAGTGTAGGAACCGTGGACACTCCCTGGGAACTGTGTGCAGACCTGCAGGATGTGTTTCTGGTGGTCACACACCAGCTGCACATTCAGTGAGCGGAATCCTTGCAGTTGACATAGTTGATGGCTTGTTGCCACAGAGATCTGAATGCCATGTGAGTGCAGTCGATGGTACCCTGCTCCTGGGGTCTGGGTGAATCCAACTGTTCTTGTACCCTGGCTTTCCTGGTCTTGGGCGAAATGCACAAAATTGTGTGCCCTCACAAAGATAGCATCCATGACCTCATGGATGTATTTGTGGGTGGAGGCTCATGATATCCCACAGAGATCACCTGTGGAGCCCTGAAAGGAGCCACTGGCATAGAAATTGAGCACTGCTGTCACTTTCACAGCCATGGACAGTGGATGCCCTTCATGTCCCCATAGCGCCAAATCATGCAGCAGCTGGCAGATGTGACCAACCAGTTCCCTAGACATGCGCAGTCTTCAGCAATGCTGGTCCTCGGTCATCTGCAGGAATGAAAGGCGGCGTCTATACACCCTGGGTCTAGTTTGGCGCCGACCAGCGATGGCTCGCTGTGGCTGTTCAGCAGCTTTTGTGGAGCCCCAGCCGCCACTTCTTCCTGAAGGTGCTGCTCCTCCCTCTGCCCAGCCAGGGGCCTCAGTCGCTCTCTTCTCCGTCGTCTTTGCTCTCTGTAGGCCATGGGGCACACAGCTAGGTCACTAGGCTCCATGCTCCTGATGTACTCCTCCTGCAGGATGAGAGAGAGAGATGCGTGGTTTAGTTTAGGTGTTCTAAGAACCTCTCTTGATTAAGTCTGAAGGCCCCTTAATGCATCCTGGAGAGTGCTGGCCACCACTTGGATGGCCAGAGATTAGTGCGCTGCATGGCTGCCCGAGACCGCACTGACCTCCATCCCACTCCACCTGACTGATTGGCAGCAGCTTTGCCCACTGGACTGCATGCTGTGCTCTCAGCTCAGGCTCAGACATTCTCCTAACCCGCACTGCAAGGCTGCACCGTTAGCTTGAACCATGGGGGAGACTGGTCCAAACCAGGATGATGACATTGCAAGGGGCTGTGAGCACCTCCACCAGTGACTGCTCCAGGCCAGCTTTAGCAAGGAGATTGCACAACGTGCCCAGTCATCCAACTGTTCTGCAGCCCACTAAAACATTCATTAATTTGCAGTCTGTGCCCAAGGCATGAAAAGCTCTGGAGCTTGGTGGCCCTTTCATGCCTCTGCGTTGCTTGAGTGGGCAGATAAGCTAGAGGCCCGACTCCAAACATGTCAATGTGGCTGCGACTGAACTGTCTCAGCTGCGGAGGAATGGCCATTTTATATAAGGCTTCCCTAATGTGTGGCCGCTTCCCTCCCCCAACAACCCGCACGTTCTTGTGCACTACCATCAACCGCAGTGCAGCCCTTGCCACCCCCCCCACTCGCTCACTCACTCACTCGCTCACTCACTCACTCACCTCAACTGCAGGACAGCCCTTGTCCCAGTAACGCACTGTCAGGCAGCTGGGAAAAAGCGACTTGCCTGTGCCCTCAACTGAATGCACAGCGCCCCAACCTTGAGGTTAAAGAGGCAACCCTTGTGAGTGCTGTGCAACGTTACTGTGCACTCACCTCCGAGTTCCCCTTGAAGTGCAGCCCACCAGGTGCATGCCTTATACAAGCTGTTGTGAAACACGTTGGCGTGCGATCATGCCAATGTCCTCAGATGATCCAGCGTGGGGGAATGATTCTGGTGAGCTGGGTTTATAATGAAATGCAGATGCATTGAAATGAAGTTCCCAGTGTCCGATGGTAGGAAATGCAGCCCGCCATTGATGGGTGGAGTGGACAATTGCAAACTGGTTCCATGATGCTGTGAAACCATTTTTGGCCTTCTCGCCATATGTTCCGTTCACACCGCCAAACACGCCCATCACCAACAGGCACGGAAAATTCCACCCATTGTTTTAATTTAAGAGACACAGTAGCCAATTTTTGCAAGCAAGGTCCCACAAACAGTAATGTGATAGCTGACCAGATAATCTGTTATTTTAGTTATGCTGGGTGAAGCTGGACACCAGAAGAATGCTTCCCTGAGCAGAACTGTGGGATTTGTTACATTGATCTGAGAGGGCAGTTGTGGCCTCAACTGAAACAAATTATCTGGGCATTTATTTGGTTGGTACTTCAAAGACCATAACAACAATGACTACACTGCAGAAGAAGTAATCCATTAGTTATAAACTGTTTTATAACACATTCAATAATGTGCAAGAGCTATATAAATGAGAATTCTTTCTCATATTCT
This sequence comes from Cetorhinus maximus, assembly GCF_964194155.1. NCBI lineage: Eukaryota > Metazoa > Chordata > Chondrichthyes > Lamniformes > Cetorhinidae > Cetorhinus > Cetorhinus maximus. The sequence continues at coordinate 61,237,084 of NC_135888.1, read as the reverse complement.
TAAAGTTTACTAAACATTTCTGTTTAATTCATTGGCTGCTTGTTCTTACGTATTCTTATTTCTACCTCATGGCCATGTTGGACTTGCTCTTTCCAGTTAGGGGCAGACTACTCGTACTTAACGAATATTTTTAGAACTTGCTCAGTTTTCCAGTGTTTTATATAAACATGCATTAGTAAACAGTACTATGGATATAATGTAAAGGACATAGCAAGGTGATTCAATCAGATGGCTATTCAAAGCAGAGGGAACCCAGTTCAGAACAGTCTCACATATTACCAATGCTTCTCATGTGACACTGCTCAATAGGTTACAGTTTCTAATGTTTTCTGCAGCCCTGTTAAACTTAAATATGACAACATCAGGGCAACTAGAGATGGGTAATAAATGCTGGCCTGGCCAGCGATGCCCACACCCCATGAACAAATAATTTTTTAACAAGTTGCTGCAATGCAACAAGCTTACTGAATCAATCTTCAAAATATTCTTCATTGGTTATGAATTGTTCTTTGATATTCTGAGGTCATGAAAGGAACTACATAAATATCAGTCCTCTCTTTTACTTGCTCTACATTGATGTGTGGGAGTGTGAGAGCTCTGAGGTGTGACATCTGAGGCCAAGGTGTCAGGCTTGGCACCTTCGAAAGGTGTAAACATCAGCTGCGTGTTGGGTGCCACCTTTTAATTACGCAGTTAACACTGGAGAATTAATCTATTCACAGCGACACAAGCAGGAAGCTCCTGGTTCCCGTCTGTGGCCTTTGTCGGGCTTGCCAATCTCAGTTGGGAGAGTAGTGGAGGCACTGAGGGGGCAATTTTTTCTGAATACTTTAGGTGCTAGGGAGCTTCTGAGCTGGACAGGATGGGGCCTTAAGCTGACAGCCTGGCCGGAGTTTTCCGTTTCTGAAACTAAGTGCCGCGGCAGGCAGGCTCTGCGGCACGTGTCCTGCTGGCCACAACAACGGGAAATTGTGCCCAATTCCGCGCTTGGAAGCTCATTAATTATGCACAGGTGAGTAGCTCTCTGAATCACCTGGCAGGTCAGGAACAGATTTGTCCGCCCTACCATTACCTGACAGGGTCAATGGTCCGGGCGCCATATTTAAATGCCACCCGGAAGAGAATGAATGATCTCATCTGCTCTGTTAGAGTAAGTCACCCTTCAACTCCCTCCAATATCAAACTCTCATCGTGGCATCATGCACTCAAAGGGCTCCTCTCTTCAGGGATCTCATGCAACCATTAGCCGAAGGACACATATCACCACTCATTCTCTCACGGAAACTTTCGTATCACCACTTATCTATCATGCTGTTCAAACTCCATCCTTAGGCCCTTCTGGACTGGGCTCACCACACACAGGGGACATGCATGTTTCCCAACCTCAGCTCCATCCCTTCTCATTCCATTCCTTCCATTTGTCCTCATCCAGGGCAAACTAGTCCACAACAGACAGGAAAGATCCCAGGCCAGGGGAAGGGATGGCCAACGTTGTTCCTCTCAACCAGTTCAAGAAGGATGCCGCTGAGCTGGCTGGAGAGGGCAGGGATTGCTCCTGTGGGGAAGGGGAGGTCAGCCTCTCTCAGCAACCTAGTATGGATAGTACCTCCATGAATTCACCACATCCTGATATTCACAGTGAGTGATATGCAATCGTGTGTTCTGCCTGCCTGTGAACCAAACTCTCTTCTTTCTAGCACAGGCACCAGCAGATCCAGGGAGACAAGGATGGTCAACATAAGCCCCTGGCTCCAGACCACCTCGGATGCGGAAGCTGAAGAAACGACTGAAGAAGAACCATCACAGCGCTCAGTTGCACCCTCCCCCAGCACAGAGACTCATGTCTCAGTGGGGCACAGCTCTAGATTAGGCTCAGGCTCTCCTATTGGGAAACACCTCATTGAGAGAATTGCAAACTGTTTTTACGTTGGCAGGATTCCGATTTTTTGGCTCCCACTAGATGGGGAGACAGTGGCGTAGTGGTATTGTCACTGGACTAGTACTCCAGATACCCAGGGTAATGCTCTGGGGCCCTGGGTTTGAATCCCACTATGGCAGTTGGGGGAATTTGAATTCAATAAAAAATCTGGAATTAAAAGTCTAATGATGACCACGAAACCATTGTTGATTGTTGTGAAAACCCACCTGGTTCACTAATGTCCTTTAGGAAGGAAACTTGCCATCCTTACCTGGTCTGGCCTACATGTGACTCCAGACCCATTGCTAAATGGCCTAGCAAACCACTCAGTTCTCAAGGGCAATTAGGGATGGGCAATAAATGCTGGCTCAGCCAGTGACGCCCACATCCCATGAACGAATAAAAAACAAATTCTCCGCAACCACCCACCATGAAACCCACTGCGGGCAGGATGGGAGAATTCTGCCTGCTGTTTTCGCTCATGTTTAGTACAAGGCACCGTTTCAGTAAAGGCATTGAAGCTTGTGGTGGGAATGGCAATGGCTGCCAGAGGATCGTAAAGCAGCTGACTGCCACTTAAATTGCCTGCTGGCACTCAATAAGGAGAGTGCATATCATTTTGGTGGCTAACATGTGACCAATTTCACTCTAGGACCAGGTGATTGGGAGTAAACTGTATAAGTGTATATCACTTTTTGCTGTTCACTTGCTGCTCAAGGTTTGAAGAGGACTTTTGAAACACATTGGGAAACTTTCTTGGACAGTTTGTCAGCTCTTCGCCAATACTCTAACAACAGTTATTCCAGAAATTCCCTGAGGCCTTTGCCTAAAAAGTCTGAATGTTATGCATCCCTGCCTTATCGGACACCTTACAGGAGTTACCAGGAGAAAAAGAGTTCTTGGCCATGGGCATCTTGTCAGGGGATCGCTTTAGTTTGGAGGATGTGGTAAAGTGGAGTGTTATGTACCTTTAAGAGAATGTAGTTAGTTGACCATGTGACTGTATTGCCCAATTGCTACACAGCGGGGGCATCTTGGGTAACTGTGAGTCTAGAGCTGGAGGTGATTGAAGAAGCACACATAGTGTTAGTGCTCTGCTCTTAGTTCCAATAAACTACCATTGTTTGTTCAGTTAATCGGTCTCTCTGCCTGTATTGTTTCAAGCACCAACTAATGTGTTAATATCAAGGGCGTAGCTAGTGTTCACAGACAAAGCGAACCTGATAACCAAAAACTAAAACTGGCGACGAGGATAAACCAGATCAATTGACGACAATCAAGAAAGCCGCGGTAAGCTACGCTACTTTGCCACTACCTTGAAAGCTGTTTGAAAGCGCAGTCTCCTTAGACATCAAGTATGCTGCAGTTTGGGCATCTTGAACCATTCGACCCCGTTTCAGATAACTGGTCTCATTACGTCGAACGCCTAACATGCTCCTTTGTTGCTAACAGCATCGCAGGGGTGGACAAGAAGAGGGTGATTCTTTTGTCCTCATGCAGGAGAAAAACGTATGGGCTGATCTGCAGCCTCATGTCACTTAACACCCCTGATACGGAGACTTTTGACGAGTTAGTAAATATTGTAAAAAAAGCACCTGAAGCCAAAGCACTCAGTCACTATGCAACATTTTAAATTCAATTCGAGGAATAGGCTTCCAGGGGAGACAATCGCTGGCTATGTAGCTGCTTTAAAGGAATTAACGGAATATTGTGAGTTCGGAACTTCAATTAATGACATGTTGAGAGACCAACTGATATACGGAATCAGGTACGATGCTATTCAAAAGCGATTGCTATCTGAAACTAGACTTCAGTTAGGCATTAGAATTGGCAGCGGCCATGGAGAGTGCTGTTAGAGACTCGGAGGCAATAAAAGGTACACAAAATGGGGCCGCCCATCTTGTAGGGTGGGAAGAGACAGTAACAAAAGGCACGAAAACGTCGGACTCCGCAGAAAGGGCCACTATGTACAGAACATTGAAGAACAAAAACACTACAGTGAAAGCCCAAGACATTAATGAGAGAAATGTATCCAGGCAGCCCGCAGGTGATTGACAATTCAGAAATATCGAATGCTTTTTCTGCCACTGCAATGATCACACAAAGCGGCACTGTTAAGATAGGCTGAGTCAGCATTTTAAAAACACAGTAGCAATCATGAAACCTGTCTTGCTGAAGAACCAGAGGAAGCAGAATTTGACATCTATTCATTATACAACCTGAAACTGGGTAGAACTGAGCCAATCCAGGTAGTCATTAGAGTCGATGAACAACCCATCAAGATAGAGGTCGATACTGGGACATCAATGTCTGTCATAGGAGAATATATGTTCACTTGAATAAAGGAGTCCATCCTTTAAGTTTGGAACAATCGGGCACTAAATTGAAAACATATACAGGTGAAGAAATAAGAGTGAAAGGGATGTGTGAAATCTTGGTGCAGTACGGGGATCAATCTGCAAATTTACCCCTTACGTAGTAGCTGGGGCAGGCCCAAGTTTAATTGGTCGCAACTGGTTTAAAAAGATTAAATTGTAATGGGCCAAGATTTTTCAAATCAGAACGAGAAACTTAAAGGAATTGTTAAAAAAGTACATTTCCATTTTCAGTGATGAGCTAGGAAGGATTCATGGGCTACAAGACAAAATACACATAGACCCTAACTCAACCCCCAGATTTACCAGAGCCAAACCAGTCCGTTATACTCTACAGGAGAAGGTCGAGACCAAGATAAATAGGCTGGAAATGTTGGGTATCTTACAACCGGTGCAATTTTCCAAGTTGGCGGCACCCATAGTACCCGTGCTGAAGCCGGACCAAAGTGTTCGCTTATGCGGTGACTATAAGTTAACTGTAAACAGAGTGGCCAAACTTGATAGTCACCTGATACCGAAGATTGACGAATTATATTCGAAATTAGCAGGGGCCATCACATATTCAAAACTTGACATGAGCCACGCCTACCAGCAGGTAGAGTTGGAAGAAGGCTCTAGGGAATTCGTGACCATCAATACACATCGAGAACTGTATCAATACACTTGACTACCCTTTGGGGCCTCATGGACGTGTGCTATTTTCCAGCATACCATGGAAAATCTGCTTCAGGGATTGTCCCATGTCATTGTTTATCTGGATGATGTCTTAGTCACTGGACGAACTGACGAAGAACACTTAGCTAATTTGGAGGAAGTGCTGAAATGCTTCTCAAAAGCGGGGCTGCACTTGGAGTGAGAAAATTTATTTTCCAAGCCAAAGAGGTTGTTTACTTGGGCCATAAGGTCAATGTGCAGGGCCTGCATCCCATGGAAGAAAAGGTCAAGGCTATTCAAGAGGCACCTGCACCGAAAAACACTACAGAACTAAAGGCCTTCTTAGGCATGATAAACTACTATGGGCGATTTCTCCCAAATCTATCAACTGTACTGGCTCCGTTATACACATTGCTTAAGAAAAACCATAAATGGGTTTGGTAAGCTTCGCACCAGGATGTGTTTCTGAAGGTGAAGCAATTGTTAAGTTCATCGGCCCTACTAGTCCACTTTCACCTAAAGAAAGAATTGATTTTAACTTGTGACGCATCCCCTTATGGAGTAGGATCTGTACTTTCACATTGGCGGTGGATGGCTCTGAATGACCCATTGGTTATACATCTTGCACACTCAGTTCTGCAGAGGGATGGTGTTCTCAAATTGAGAAGGAGGGCTTGTGTGTTGTGTTTGGTGTTCGGAAATTCCACCAATACCTCCACAGTCGCCATTTTCACATTATATCCAACCACAAGCCTCTGCTGGGATTATTTGGAGAGGATAACACGATACCCCCCATCGCATATACTCGCATCCAGAGGTGGGCACTGATATTGACTGCTTATGAACACACTTTTATTCACTGATCGGGAAGCCAGATCGCACATGCTGACAGGCTGAGCCGCCTCCCCCTTTCAGATAACAACGTGAAGGTTCCAATTCTCCAGAAACTTGTCTTATAACTAAAGTTTTTGGATTCCTTCCCTGTCCAGGCCAAACAAATCTGTGAGTGGACAAGCTGAGATCCACTTTTATCTCATGTCCGGAAGCAGGTCTTGAATGGATGGTCAGGCAGGCCAAAGTCTGATGACCTCAGGCCCTATTTCAATCATAGATATGGGCTCTGGGGAGCAAAGGTTATTGTGTCCTCGAGAGGGTGAAGGCCATTACTGGTCGAATTACATAGCACTCACCCTGGCATTAGTAGGATGGAGATGCTCGTGCGCAGCTACTTGTGGTGGCCAGGAATGGATGCGGACATTGAAACCCTGGTCAAAAGTTATCTTCAATGCTAGCAGGTACAAAAGCTACCCCCCACCCCCGCACCCCCAGCTCCATTGCACCCCTGGGAATGACCGGAGCGGCCATGGGTGCGCCTCCACATCAACTACGTGGAGCCTTTCTTGGGCTTGTTCCTTTTACTAATAGATGCCCACTCCAAGTGGATGGATGTCTATGAAGTCCGGTCACTCACATCTGCAGCCACCATAGTTCGTTTACGACAGAGTTTTGCAGTGCACGGGTTACCAGAAATGCTTCTGTCAGACAACGGGACTGCATTTACCAGCAGGGAGTTCCACAGGTTTACAACCCTCAATGGAATAACTCATATCAAAACCTCGCCTTACCACCCTGCCTCTAATGGTTTGGCTGAGCAGGCAGTGCAAACTTTTAAGTCCGCGATGAAAAAGCTGGACTGAGATTCCGTCCCAGTTCCTATTCGTGTAACGGATGATGCCACACTCGATCACCGGTATTGCCCCTGCTGAATTACTAATGAAGAGACATCTCCGCACCCGTCTATTATCAGGCCGAATTTAGGGAGAAGGGTGGAGAGAAGCCAAGAGGCCCAGATGACCAGACATGAAAGAAATTTCACGGTGGGAAACAGTTCTCGTGAAGAACTTTGGCGATGGGCCCAATTGTCTATTAGGTGAAGTGAGGGCTATGACAGGACCTCTCTCCTATAATGTGTCGGTAAATGGCCGAATAATTAGACAACTTGTGGATCATCTCCAAGGAATAGAGACAGTCCCACAAGAAGGAATGCCATCATCATTTGCGTTTGAGCCTGCACTGCACGTGGAAGAAATGTCACACGATTTGGAAGTACCGGTGGGGCCTGTTGGACCTGAGAGGGTTGAAGACACAAACTTGCCCACTTCCACTGAAGAACCTGGTGGACCGTTGACCCCTGAGAAGGGGGGGTCTCAGAAAAACCAGCCAAGGCAGTTGAGTTATGATGCTTGACACGTCCAAGGAAGCCTCCTGAGAGACTTGACTTGTAAATAGTTATTCATGTAAATAATTGGGATGTTGTGAAACTTGTCAATTGTATTTTCAAGTAAAGGGGGAGGGATGTGGTAAAGTGGAGTGCTATGTACCTTTATGAGAATGTAGTTAGTTGACCATGTGACTGGATTGACCAATCACTATACAGCGTGGGCTATTTTGGCAACTGTAAGTCTAGAGTTGGAGGTGATTAAAGAAGCACACATGGTGTTAGTGCTCTGTTCTTAGTTCTAATAAACTAGCAGTATTTGTTCAGTTAATCGGTCTCTCTGCCTGTATTGTTTCAAACACCAACTAATGTGTTAATATCAAGGACACAGCTAGCATTTGCCGGACAAAGTGAACCTGATAACCAAAAGCATAAAAGGGGAAGACATGAGGGTAGGCAGAGCAGCGCCAGCTGCTGCAGGAGAGGGGGACAGGAGGGTGAGTGGGCTCCTTCCCTTCAGCAGGTACAGGCCACCTGTCCTCTTTTGGATTTCCTCCCCCAAAACTTTGAGTGCCACGTCCAAGACCCTGTGAACACTCCCACTCAGCCCCTGAGCCAGTATGAAACACGTCACAGCCTGCAGTCAGATCGCTGCACACCTTCAGTAACAGTGGGTGAATGGAATCCACATATGATATTCCGAGATAGCATCCAACCCGGGTTTGCATGTTAAATCTACAGGTCTCTGTTTGAGCACCTCTGGGCAGATTCAATATGATAATCAGCAATAAGGATCAAAATTGTGTACGAAAGCCAGAATTTCAAACAGACCTGTCTTAATAGCACAGCACCCATTTAAAGCCTGTTTTGGCCTTTTCACCAAAATAACTCCATAATATTTGTGTGCGAACATGTTATACATCACAATAAAAGGGAAAATAGGGGAAAAGAGAGAAGTTGCTAGTCCGCTATAAAATTTGAGCCTGCTGCTGTCATGTCAGGTCTCACCCATGAAGGGTTCCCAGGACTGGCACCTTTTTCCCATGACAATAGGGGAAGGGGTTATGTGGAAGACCTGTCAACGCATGCTCATGCCACACAACCCTCAAACAAATCTGAACTAACGAGAATCTGCGTAGAAGGGCCATCATATTACATATTTTTGGTTTTTGACCATCTCTCCACATACAGTGTCTTGTTTTTATAGCAAAAAGTATCCATGCATATTCAAAAATAAAATTATGAAAATGAAAAGCGCTTGAAATGCCCAACAACTACCTTAAGCAAATGGGAAGGTGAAAAACACCTATGAGAATTAAAAAAATGCTGCAAAAGTTTTATTCCAAAGGTCAATAAGGTGTCTTTGAGTGTGTTTTCTTTGTTATGGTAACAAACATGCCGTATTATTTTCCAATTCAAAGGCAGACATGTTCCCAACATTACATCAGATGTTTCCTGGGTGCAGCCTGTTTACTAAACTTTGCAGCTGTGTTGACCATTAACTCAGCCCCTTGTGATTGCTCAACTCTGCCATTCTCACTGGGATTGCACATTGATGTCTTTCATAAGGAGTTACTGCAGTGGTGAAAAATCTCATGTCCTGTAAATATCAGCTGACTCTACTTTCCATTTGGATAGCATGATATTTTGCAGGCCCCTGACAAAGGCAAGGTCATTTTGTTTTCCATTCCTTCCTATGGCTAAAGAGCAAATTTACATCTCGAACTTTATCAATATCCCTCTTCACCCGACTGCACTGAAGCCAACAATTCCTCCACCCCTCAGAAGTGGTCCGATCCCACAGCATACCTTCACCCACCCCACTCCCACCCCACTGAATAGTTACAATGCCAAGACTTAAATTGGAGGCTTGAATGTAAAGGCTGAATTTAATTTGCCCATGCTAGAGTAGGACCAGCAAAATCTTTGATTGACATATTAGGAGATTCGGACCCCACATTTTAGACCAAGACCGCCTACTTCTACTTTGTGAGATCATGCGCTTCCACCCGTACCTCAACCACCACTGCAGTCAAGACCCCTAGCTTGGCTTTTGTCATCTCCACTCTCAAATTCTCCAATGTCCTCCTTTCTGGTCTGACATCCTCCACTTTCCACAAACTATACTTTACACAAAACCTAGATGTCATCAACATGTCCCACACTGTCCCACTGCCTACGCTGACCTACACAGGCTCTTTGCCTCTTTGTCCTTGTTAATCAATTCCAGCCACAGCCTTGTTCTACCCTATCTCTGTAACTTTCTCCCACCTCACACTCCGTCTCTGACTTTTTGTGTAACCGCCTCTCTTTGCCCATCACTGGTGTTACATCCATCAGCTGCCTTGGCCCTACACTCTACACCTCCTTTCCTAAGCGCCTCCACTTCTCAAAGCTTCTCAAAACCCACCTTTTCAACCAATTATTTTGGGCGCCTCTCACAGAATGCTTCATTTATCCATTCATTTATTCCTTTCTTCTGCCAGAATGTTTTCAACATTGAACAGTCTATATCGATGTATGTTGTCCTTGCTGCTGTTATTGTTCACGTTGTCCCCCTTACACATGTTCCTTAGTGTTGTGCACTTGAGAAAGTGCAAAAAAGAGTACAAGAGCAAGGAGGTATGATGAGCCTTTATAAGACACAGAATCAGCCTCAGCTGGGGTAAGTGTCCAATTGTGGGCACCACACTAAGGAAGGATGTGAAGGAAAAGGCTTACATGAATGGTTCCAGGAATGAGGGACATCAGTTACCTGGATTGATTGAAGAAGTTCGAATTGTTCTAATAGAGCAGAAAGTTGAGAAGAGATTGTTCGAGGTGTTCAAAGTTATGAGAGGTCTGGACAGAGTAGATAGGGAGAAATTTTTTCTGTTGGTAAAAGTGTCAAGAACTAGAGAACACCGATGAAGGTGATTGGTAAAAGTGCAAAGTTTACATGAGGGAAAAGCTTTTTTTGTTTAGTGGTTAGATTCTGGAATGCACTAGGTGCGTGTCTGGTGGGGCAGATTCAATTATGAGTTTCAAAAGAGAATTTGATAATCTCTGAGGAGAAAAAAAATACAGGGCTACAGGGAAGAGGCAGCAGAGTGGAACCAGCTGAGATGCTCTTGCGAAGAGCTGGCACAGACACCATGAACCAAATTTTTAAAAAATTCATTTATGGGATATGGGCTTCGCTGGCTGGGCCAGTGTTTATTGTCCATCTCTGGTTGCCCTTGAGAAGTTAGTGATGAACTGCCTTCTTGAACCGCTGCAGTCCCTGTGGTGTAGGTACACCCACAGTGCTGTTAGGAATGGATTCCAGGATTTTGACCCAGCGACAGTGAAGGAACGGTGATATATTTCCAAGTCAGGATGGTGAGTAACTTTGAGGGAAACTTCCAGGTGGTGCTGTTCTCATCTATCTGTTGCCCTTGTCCTTCTAGATGGTAGTGGTCATGGGTTTGGAAGTTGCTATCTAAGGAACCTTAGTGAAATCCTGCAGTGCATCTTGTGGATGGTACACACTGCTGCTACTGTGGTAGAGGGAGTGAATGTTTGTGGATGGGGTAGCAATCAAGCGGGCTGCTTTATCCTGGATGGTGTCAAGCTTCTTGAGTGTTTTTGGAGCCACACTCATCCAGGCAAGTGAAGAGTATTCCATCACACTCCTGACTTGTGCCTTGTAAGTAGTGGACAGGCTTTGGGGAGTCAGGAGGTGAGTTACTCGCCGCAGGATTCCTAGCCTCTCACCTGCTCTTGTAGCCACAGTATTTCTATGGCTAGCCCGGTTCAGTTTTTAGTCAATGGTAAACTCCAGGATTGATAGTGGGGGGATTCAGTGATGGTAATGCCATTGAATGTCAAGGGGCAATGGTTAGATTCTCTCTTGCTGGAGATGGTCATTGCCTGGCACTTGTGTGGTATGAATGTTGCTGACACTTGTCAGCCCACTCCTGGATATTGTCCATGTCTTGCTGCAATTGAACATGGACTGCTTCAGTATCTGAGGAGTCACAAATGGTACTGAACATTGTGCAATCATCAGTGAACATTCCCACTTCTGACCTTATGTTGGAAGGAAGGTCATTGATGAAGCAGCTGAAGATGGTTGGGCCTAGGACACTAGCCTGAGGAACTCCTACAGTGATGTCCTGGAACTGAGATGATTGACCTCCAACAACCACAACCATCTACCTTTGTGCCAAGTATGTCTCCAACCAGCGGAGAGTTTTCCCCCTGATTCCCATTGACTCTAGTTTTTCTAGGACTCATTGGTGCCTCATTGATGGTCTCCTTCTGTGCTGTAACCATTCTAGGACTCTGTACATGTTCCATTCCCAAACACAGGCTTCTCTCACCTTGATCAGCATAGATAAGCTTTAGAGTAGAACAGTGAAATGATTGTGGGTGACTGGTGCTTGACTTCTTATTTTGACAATTCATTCAATGAAATCCTCAATTTATCACTGCACTTTCAATGTAACTCATGCCATGAAGGGACTTGACTAAGCGTTACTTGTATGCTAAAGTCACAGTGATGAACTAGACAGGTTTCACGTTGCATAGCTCTATATTGCTGATACTTTAAAAGTGCAGCAATAAATTAAGACTTTCATTGTCTGAATTGTCAAAATAACAGTCTCATCCCAGAATTAAACAGGACACTGGTAGTCTCATTTAAATCACACCATGGCAGTCTAAGAATTTAAAGCTGGGAACCTGCGTGGCCAGCTGTTCCACTGGACGTGGCATTGGAGCACAATACACATGACCAGGAGATGCATTATGCTTGCTGGGAGATTGAGGGAGATACACTAACCAATATATATCTGATCACCTGAGCATTAATGAAAACTTTGTACCTGGTGTCCAGCTTTGTTATGTCCTACAGGGGTAGTTTAAATTTTAAATGTCCAGTCTTGGCAATGCAATCAGTCTCAGAAATGGCAAAACTGGAAACCAACAGGATGGAAAACGAAGTCTTTTCTTCTAACCTTCGCTGCAAACTTTTCCCATCTGTTGGGTGCAGATTCCCAAATCTAGCTGAGGACAGCTATCCGTAGGGACCTGCGCTGGGAACAGTTTCACAAATCCTACAATCCCCAGTTCTGACTCTTGCTGAGGTCCAGTTCCATGGGTTCTGGCACTGAGCTCACAGCGCAGCCTTTCTCTATGGCAAAGTTCCCTGCCTGCTAATCTCAGTACTGATCCTTGGTGACATTCAGATCCAGGGATACTGACCTCTCAGTGCAGACTCTACCTGGTGTACAGTTCCATGCTGACCTTTCATTGCAGACTCTACCTGGGGTACAGTTCTGTGCTGACCTATCAGTGTTGACTTTACCTCGGGTAGAATTCCATGCTGCCCTCTCTGTGTTAACTCTACCTGGGGTACAGTTTTACTCTGACCCCTCAGTACAGATTCTTGCTAGGGTACAGTTCCACTCATTGCAGACTCTATCTGGGGTACAGTTCTGTGCTGACCTCTCTGTACAAACTCTACCTGGGGCACAGTTCCACGCTGACCTCAGACTCTACCTGGGGTACAATTCCACACTGACCTCTCATTGTAAACTCGACCTGAGGTACAGTTCCACACTGACCTCCCTGTATAGACTCTACCTGGGGTACAGTTCTGTGCTGACCAAGGTACAGTCTCTGGATTCTCTGTACAATTCTCCCATTTCTCTGGCTACCTGTACCAGATCCACTATCTGTTAATCTGTGAGCCTAAGCCAGCAAGTTTGACAGGGACTTTGGGCCAGCAGAGGGTTTTACAGCCATGTCCAATCCTCACCCAACATCCACTTGCCTATGTTGTTCAACGGAGCCGACAGAATAGCGAATAAGAGAGGGGCTCGAGGCTGACAGTGCTCCTAGTGTATTCAGGCTGCCGTCAACTGATAGTCCACGATTGTGAACTTGGCCGTGATGAGTGGCAGGAACGGAGCAGAGATCGATTAGGTTTGGGACGGTGTGTAACAACACTGACCGATGTACTTAACAGCAGAGCTATTAGTTAGCTGATCAGGCTCAGTTTAATCTTTGGGCAGCAGTTTAAACAAAGGCCATTGAGGGGTGAAGATTCTGTTTCTGAGATTGTCAGTGAAGATTCACGATTCATCTCCACATTTACACAGCGGCAGCTGAATCTGTCAATTGGACTCTGGGATATTACATTTCTTTATAACCACAGATGTGTGCTAGTCATTAATTTATTGAAGAAATACTGAGACCTGACGCATTTTATATCATTTGAGAGCCTTATATATTGCAATAAAATACAGGGAAAAGTGTATTTTGGAATAAAATATTATCATTGTCAACAGTCGTGGCTTATTATTTACCTGCTTATAGAGATATTACAGATAGTAATGGTGACTGTTACAGGAGGAGCTGAACGTTATGATCAGGCAACAAGCAAATGTTTTCCCACCATGGACTATAACCAGCTGCTAAAATGTGGAATTGTCTGTGCCCATTCCGTTCACCCAGAAAGCTGGCAGAGCTGCTGGGAGCTGAGCTGAAAGTGCCAGTGGATGAGGGCACTTCGCCCCCTGTGTTTGCCTAGTCTCGCGGAAATCCACGGCAAGGCGTGTTTGCCTTTCAATCGAGGTGGGTAGAAAAGCCGAAATAGACGGAAAGCCATGCTCGCGATTTCAAAGGGGAAATGTGAACAGTTTAGGCAAAACTGCAGGTAGACAGAGGGCGATGAATATGTGGGGCAGGTTGGTTGAGTTTTAACCTTCCACCATCTCAGGGTGTCCAAGACAGCATAACAATGTTGTACTGCTGAAGTGTAGGCGCTGTTGTTATGTAGCAAACACAGCTGCCAATTTGCGCACGGCAAGATCCACTAAAAATGTCATAATAACTAGATCATCTGTTTTAGTAATGTTGGCTGCAGGATAAAAAAAAACAAGTGCCCGTGAGGCTGGGGATAGATCCCCTGCTCTTCTTCGAAATAGTTGCCACGGGATCTTTAACGTCCACTTGAACCGAAGGATGGGCCTTGGTTTAATGTTTAATCCAAAGGACAGCACCTCTGACAATGCAGCACTCTCCTAGTACTACACTGGGGCTGCCAACCTAGGTTATGTGCCCAAGTCCTTGGCACTTGGGGCTTGAGCCCACAACCTTCTGCCTCAGAGGTGAGAGTGAAAAAAACACATTACTACATTGCCTTTCATGATGGTTGCAGCTAATGACGTACTTTGGAAGTGCTGCCATGTAATGCTATGCACCAAGCCAGGACATTGTCAATATATTGAAGAGGAGACTGGACAGATATCTGTAAGGAAAAGCAATTAAAGGTATATGAGAAATTGCTATTGGTTTCGTCAAATGTTGGGATCCAGATATGGACCCTGCTGATCTCTTCTGTTCATCCACATGCCTATGCCCTTGTGTCCCGGCAGAATTGCTTGTTTTCATGATACTGCTTGAAATTCAAGGCTGACAGATCATTTGGCCATGACCCTTTATGGATGCTCGTAATAATCCCAGCACAGATACTTGAACTTTAAGCAGCAGGACTGTAAAAGGAACATAGTTCGGGTTTGACATCAAGAAGGACCTGGTCAGTAGGATGCGGAAGGGAGGTGGCAAATAGTGGCATTCGGCACAGAGAAACAACAACAGAAAAATAAAACATCCAAACACAGCAGATAGGTTCAAAATAATTGGCAAAAGGAGTAAAAGCGATGTGAGGAAAATTTTTTTCACCCAGAGGGTGGTCTGGCATGAACTTCCTGAGAGACTGGTGGAGGCAGGTTCGGTTGAGGTATTCAAAAAGGAATTGGATTGCTGTCTAAAAAGAGAGAATGTGCAAGGTTATGGGGATAGGGCAGGGAGTGAGACTAGGTAAAAGACTCTTCTAGAGAGCCAGTGCAGACTCGATGGGCTGAATGGCCTCTTCTGCATTGTAAAGATTCTGTGGTCCTGTAACTCAGATGGAGAGGTAAACACTGAGATAATAAACTGGTTGCCATATTTTTGATGATGCTTTTTCTTCCCTTTCTTCTGTATGGGCTGCAGCTGGTTGCCCTCCTTTCTTCCTGCATGAAACTGGATAGTATTAAAAAGGCTATTTTATCTTGGGAGGTATGTCGCAATCATACAGTCCTGATCTGCCATCCACCAATGACCTGCCTTAGTGGAGGATCTTTGACTGATGATCAGAAAGAGGAATCATAATTGAGTTTCCACTTCTCCACTTAAAGACATGAAGGGATTCAAGAGCAGGATTTTCCCCCCGTTGGGGGCGAAGTTGAAGTGCGGGCACGTGGAGACACGCCTCTGATCGGCACCCCCGATTGGGGGCATGCCGCCATTTTACGTGGGCAGGCCAGTTAAGGCCCGCCCAGCATGACGTCCGCACGGAAGTGCTGTGCGCTCCCTGTGCAGGCGGGGGGAATCCCTAAACGTGAGAGTGCGCTCTTTTGCGCATGCACATGAAAGAGCGCACTCATCTCCAGCTAAGTGCTGCCTCAGGAAGATTGGCTCTACTGTAAAAAATATTAAAAATAGAGAAAAAATAAACCATGACATGTCCCCTCATGTGACACTGTCACATGAGTTGGGACATGTCCAGAATTTTTAAAAAAAACTTTAATTAAATTTTTTAAAGCCTACATGAAACCTCTTCCCACCCATGGATGAGGTTTCATGCTTTTTTTCATTCCTGCCGGGGCTCCTGGCCTGCCCGCCACCCTTAAGGTTGGATGGGCAGGTCCATTAATTAGTTTAATGACTCTGTCAATGACCTCAATTGGCCATTGACAGGTCGGCAGGCACGCAGCTGATTTTTCTGCGCCCCCACCTATCTGAAAATGTAAATGGGCGCGGTGACATCGGGAGTTCCGTCCAACGTCATCGCGTGTCATTTTACGTGTCGGCGAGTGGGGAATCCTGCCCCAAAAGTTTTGCTGTGACATTGGTTGATGCATAAGTATTGACCAAGATACCAAGCAGAAATCACCTATACCCCTTCAAAATAGTGCCATGGAATCATTTACTTCCACCTGAGAGGGCAGACAGGGTCTCAGTTTAATGTCTCGTCCAAAAGATGGTACCTCACACAATTGCTGCAGATCTTCCACTGGAGTGAATATGCTCTTGAGTGCAGTGAATTGGGGAAGAATGTTTAGTGGAAGCCAATCCATCATGCCCCTGTCCTTCCCTACCCCACTGCCTCTCGACCCACCTCCTGAAACCTGAATGTACACTGGCCAACACTAGCTTGGAAAGATGGGCCGACACTTCAGATGGAGCCATTTTCCAAAACTGAAGGATAAGGGTATGGTAGTGTAATGGTTTTATTGCAGGATTAGCAGTCCAGAGAATGTGAACTTAAATCCCACCTTGGCGGCTTCTGAAATTGAATTCTGTTCCAAAAAAACTGAAATATTAAAAGCTAGAATCAGTAAAAGTGATGGTGAAGCTATCAGATTGTCATAAACTCCATCTAATCAATGCTCTTTATGGAAGGAAACCTGTTGTTGGGCAGAATTTAGTTGTGAAGACCCCCATGACTGAGTAGTCCGCATGGTAGGTGCCCAGCAGTGAACCTGTTAAAATGGCTGCCATGATCAGATAATGGAAGTCAACAAGTATCTATGGAACACACTGAACAGTGGAGGAGGGTTGCAGTGGTTCTCATATTAGGAAACACAATTGGCCCTTGGTCACTTCCTCCAAATTCTCCCCACTCGATAATCTCTGTAAAGCAGCTTGAAACACATTTTTAGGTGACAGACATTGTACATGCTCTTGCTATTCTTGTTGAATTTAGTTGCTCACTGTAGTGATTGCCTTTGCTACTGCCTATCAGGGGTCACGTTATTGTTCTTGGAGACTCTAACCAATGAGCCCTACGCATGGTAATCCGGGGAGTGTGGCTTCCTAGTCGAGGACCTGGATCAATCATGTAACTTTTGAAAAGCTCTCTGTAATAAAGTTACCTGTTTCGAGTAGAAACCTGTCTGGTACGCCAAGTCATTACTTTTGGCGACGAGGATAAATAGCTCCAACACTGCACCTCGCCTTGTGAATGTGAGTACATTAGATCTTAAGAAAAAAAGGAATGTATATTCACCAGTCATGCCAGCATTTGGCAGAATCGATCCTTACGATGCGACTATGGAAGACTGGAGCCAGTATATAGAGCGCCTTGGTTTTTATTTTGTGGTAAACAAAATCACTGCAGAGGAAAATCAGAAAGCAATCCTTTTGAGTGTATGTGGTAGCAAGCCATTCAATCTCATTCGCAGCCTGACGGCCCCGAACACACTCAATTCTAAATCTTTTCATGAATTAGTAGACCTGGTGAAGATGCATTTTCAGCCGAAGCCATCTGTAATAATGCAGAGGTTTAAGTTTAACTCAAGAGTAAGGGCTCCAGGAGAGCCCATCGCAACCTATATAGTGCAGTTGAAGCAGTTGCCTGAGCACGGTGACTTTGGAGACACACTCAATGAAATGCTGTGGAACCAATTAGTTTGCGGAGTTCACGATGATGCCATCCAGTGCCGTTTATTCACAGAACTCAACATCGAATTGAAGCGCATCATGGAAATATCGCTAGCCGTGGAAAGTGCTGTGAGAGACTCAGAGGCTTTACAGAATGTGCAACATGGTGCTGGTCTTCATGTGGGGAAGGAACTTACTGCTGGGCATGGTGTGAATACTAGAGATACAGCAGTGAAGCGAGAGACAATCTCTGCTGCTAGAAAAATGAAAAGGCCTAGTGGAAGCATTTCAGCAGCAACTTTGAGGTTAATCTGTTAAAGATGTGGGGGTGACCGCATACTGGGCACCTGCAGATTCAAGGAGGCAGAATGTTATTACTGCCATAAGAAAGGTCACATAATAAAGCAAGGCAGGGGGAAAACATGACAGCCCATAAGGCAGCAGACCAAAATGAGTAAAGTGAATATGTTATGATCCCCAGATGAGGCTACCCCTGGACAAGCCTGATCCCAGGGTGGAATCCAGCTTGATAGGTCATAACTTTGATTTGTTTGTCTAGATGCGTGGAGAGTAGCTACTGAACAGTCATTGGAGTCAGCTGAGGAACTTTTAACAAAAGTGTAAAACATTTATTAAACAAGAAAAGGTGAACTATATTACAATACTCCTTCAACCACAACTATGCCTTTACATATATATACTGATTTGTAGGGGTAACACAAGTTACAAAAGCTATCTTATACTCTAATGTTCACAGTAAGTACACAGTCCATGTAAACCAGTAGGCAGCCTGTGGTCAGGCACACCACACTCTGAAATCACTGAAATCAAGTGACAGATGCCACGTCAACCAAATGCAATGGAACTCTCCTTAACTCCCCCCAGACGTTTGTCACACTGTGAGCCAATTAGTCTCAATGAATTTCGTCTTTCACACGAGGGTTTCTGATCTCCACTCTCCAAGACCTCACCTTGGAATCTTCTCCCAAACTAACACTTTCTCTCAGACATGTTCCACGAGCGTTCATCTCCAGGGTTTCGGGCTCTCCTTCCAATGTTCCTCTCCCCTGAGTCACCACATACATCCAAGCTTTCTTCCACACACTCTCTCTCACCATCGCAGCCATCAACAGTAAATCACTGCTTCATATGCCCATAGCAAAGAGTTACAGACATTCAGTTGTCTCTTTGGACCCTCTGGCCTCTTGCAAGCGGTTCTCACTTTAAATCTGATTTCTGCAGCTTTTATCGCTTTAAATCTGAAGCTTGGAGCCATTATCTCTGCCCCTCACTCTTAACTTCACTTAACAGGACCTTTGCCAGGTTCCTGTCTTTCCTTTGACTAGAAGGCCTTTTTTGGGACTTTCTCCTT
This sequence comes from Cetorhinus maximus, assembly GCF_964194155.1. Lineage (NCBI taxonomy): Eukaryota > Metazoa > Chordata > Chondrichthyes > Lamniformes > Cetorhinidae > Cetorhinus > Cetorhinus maximus. The sequence continues at coordinate 61,218,092 of NC_135888.1, read as the reverse complement.
TTCCACTCCCCTAGATTTAGGGGTTTGCTTGTTTAGCTTAGGACTTGCTATCTGCCCCTTTTGCTCCAGTCTCTGGCAGCTACTTTCAACCAATTTTAGCTTGGGGCTGGCTATCTGTCCCTTCTAGGTGGCTTCTGTTTGGCAGCTGTCATCAAAGTGAACTCAAAATTGCTGTTCCTTTAATTTTTCTGTTGTGTCTGTGGGAGGGTCCTGCCTCTCTGGACCCCTGTTGCTAGGCAACAGCCCAGTTTCTCTACTCTTGTTTGTTTAATTTAGCTGCAAAGTGGTAAACCTTACATTAGAAATGCAGGCACCTTTTAAAGTGAAACAAAAACTCAATTTGACCTTTCTTAACACACAAAGACAAATCAAACTTGAACGTTAAAGCTAAAACTCATTCCTAACACCCACAAATACAAATATAACTTACTTAAACTATTTTATTTCCCAATAAATAATGGCCCGTAAGTTCCATGCACCCCAGCAATGGATTTGGGGGGTACCCCAAAGATGTGCTGGGGTATCCCTCTGGCAAGTTTCCAGGCAAGGGTCTGCATGACAATTGCCCAAAAGTGTTCACTTCCTCTGGACAATTGCGCTGTGCTGGGAATCATCCGAAAATGCGGTTTAAATCGCAAACTTCAGATGGATCTGCCAGGGTTATACCAATAGTTCCCCAGAAAATGTTAGTAGAATTAAAACCTCTTCTAACTTCTGGGTAACTATTGTAAAGGCCCAGACTGACCCCACGGGACTTCCCCCATTCCCCCTGACCTCCGACAGCTCCACCTCACCCCCATACCAACCTCACCCCCCTCGACATCGGATCCCCGCCCCTGACCACGGATCCCCCCCGCAACCTTGGACCCCCGCCCAGCCCCACTCCTCCGGGCCCCCCCACCACATCCCTGACCTCCAGAGCCCCCCTACCTCCTGAAATCCCCCCACCCCAAACCCTGGACCCCTCAACCACCATTCCCCCCAACCCTCCCCACCAACCCCCCTGACTTCCAGACTAACCCCACCCTCACCCCCCACACCCAACCCCAACCAACCTCTGGCCCCCGCTCACCCCACCCTTTCCCAGAACTCCAGACCCCCACCCCTCCCAAACCCCCCCGACCTCCAGACAGCCCCCGGCCCCCCCAGCGACCACCGGACCCCCCCCCGGCCCCTCCCATTTCCATCTTCCCCCAACCTCCGGACTTCCCCCCCGAATTCCTCATCCCCCACGACCCCCGGACTGCCCTCACCACCCCCCCCAACCCCGCACCCCACCTCTCCCGACCCCCATCCCCCCCCACCTCCGGACAACTCCGACCCCTACCCCCGACCTCCAGACACCCCTGACCCCCAAGGCCCCCGACCTTCTGACACCCCCAATACCCTCCCTCCAGACCCCGCCAGCCCCCCAACTTCCAGACACCTCCGACCCCCATCCACCTGACCTCTGGACACTCCCAACCCCACACCGACCTCTGGACACCCCGAACCCAACCCCCTCTGGACACCCCCAACCTCCCTCCCCCCTCTGGACACCCCCAACCGCCCTCCCCCATCCGGACGGCCCCAACCCCCAACCACTCCCGCACCCAAACTCCAAACACCCCCAACTCCGTACCTCCACAAACGCCCCAACTCCACCCCCCCAGGTCACCCCCAAATCCTATCTACTTACCTTCCCTTGACCAGTCAATTTCCCTGGCCCTTTACGCTTACCTGCTTTATGGCAGCTAGGGCTGTAAAAAAGGGGGCATGGCCTCTTGAATTCACTGGATTTAGACTGCGCTGGGGCCGGCGAGGAATCTTTCAATGCAGGCCCCAGGCAGCTCCAGCGAATGGAAATGGCCCTGCAATTTTCAAGACCAGGTCAATGTGCATTTATTTCTTCTAATTTCTGCGAGCCAGCACTTTCCGATGGTCTTCGGGAGTTATGGCCCAATATAACAGAACCAGAAGCTGCTGATACCGACATCTATTTGCTGTACAATGTCACAGCAATATACCGTCACAATGCAAGTGAATGGGAAGCCACTAGTAATGGAGGTAGATATGGGAGCCTCAACCACAGTGGAGAGCACACATTTAAATACCTAAATGAAGGTACCCAGCCACTGAATCTGGAGCGAATAATGGCCCAACAGAAGACATAGACTGGAGAGTCAATACAGGTAAAGGGCATCACCACAGTCCCAGTGTCCTATAGGCAACAGACAGCCCAGCTTCCAGTCACAATAATGACAGGAGAAGGACCTAGTCTTCTGGGCCGAGACTAGTTACAAAAGATTAAGCTCAGTTGGACTGAAATATTTCACTTGAGAACAGGAGAAGTTCCTGAACTGCTAAGGAAATACAACAGTGTATTTTGGGATGAGTTAGGGAAGTTAAAAGACTTGCGAGCAAAAATATATGTGGATTTTCAGGTGACATAACATTTCTTTAAGGCCAGACCTGTGCCTTATGCCCTAAAGGAGAAGGTGGATATAGAATTGTGCCGCTTAGAGAAGCCAGGCATTATCCAGCCAGTCCAATTTTCAGAACAGGCAGTGCCCATAGTCTCAGTGGTGAAACCTGACCAAACTATACGCATTTGTGTGGAATATAAATTGACCATGAACAAGACAGCTAAACTAGATAAGTATCCTATCCCAAGGATAGATGACTTGTATGCAAAGCTAGCTGAAGGCAAATCCTATACCAAACTGGGCATGAGCCATGCTTACCAACAGTTAGAGCTGGATAGCATGTCTAGAGGGTATGTAACCATCAATGCACACAAGGCTCTTTATCAGTATACTCGCCTACCCTTTGAAGTATCGTCTGCATGTGCAATCTTATAAAGGACAATGGAGCGTCTTTTGCAAGGACTTCCCGAGTGGTAGTATACCTAGATGATGTTCTGATCACAGGATCAACTGAAGCCAAACATTTGGCCAACATGGAAGTGGTGCTAAGAAGATTCTTGGTAGCCGGTGTACAATTAAAGAAAGAGAAATGTACATTCCAAGTGCCTGAAGTTACTTACCTGGGTCACAGGGTGAGTGCAATGGGTTTGCATCTGGTAGAAGAGAAAGTTAGGGCAATAAAAGATGCACCCTCACCGTCTAATGTAACCAAACGTAAGTCTTTCCTGGGTATGATCCACTACTAAATCCACTTCTTGCCAAACTTATCAACTATGTTAGCACCATTACACTTGTTGTTAAAAAAGAATCATCGCTTGTCATGAAATTCACAACAAGAAGAGGCCTTTGTGAAAGTTAAGAAGCTATTACAGTCATTATGTCTACTGGTACATTATGACTCAACAAAATAATTAATATTAACATGTGGTGAGTCACCTTATGGTGTGGCAGCTGTGAGCTGTGTTATCACGTAGAATGGAAGATGGATCAGGCAGGCCCATTGGCTATGTCTCCAGAACCCTCTCTGCTGCCGAGAAAGATTATTCCAAACTAGAAAAGGAAGGTTTTTCGTAATATTTGGAGAGTAGAAATTCCACCAGTACCTGCAAGGATGACATTTCACCATAGTGTCGGAGAATAAACCAAGAATGGGTTTACTCAGTGAGGATAAGGCCATTCCGCCAATAGCATCAGCAAGAATACAAAGTTGGGCTTTGATATTATCTGCGCATGAGTATACTTTTATGCATATCCTGGCTTGCATAGAGCAAATGCAGACCCACTCGGTCATCTTCCATTACCAGGTAGCATTGTACATGCTCCAGTGCCACAAGATGTTGCGCTGTTGCTGAATTTCTTGGATTCCTGTGTGTGCAAAGCAAATTAGGAATTGGATGAATAGAGATCCAATTTTGTCAAAAGTCCGAGACCTTGTATTTCAGAGATGATCAAATTCACCAGCGTCTGAAGATGTGAGACCATTCCATGCTTGAGAAATAGAATTAAGTTGTCAAGATGGAATCTTGTTGCAGGGATCAAGAGTCATCATCCCTTCACAAGGAAGAGAACAACTCTTGACAGAGCTTCACAGTGCGCATCCAGGCATATCAAAGATGAAAATGCTTGCGCGAAGCTATGTCTGGTGGCCAGGCATAGACAGTGACATTGAAAGCATGGTCAAGCACTGTCTCCATTGTCAGCAACAACAGAAGTTGCCTGTTTCACCTCCACTGCATCTGTGGGAGTGGCTTGGTCGACCCTGGGTTAGACTACATATTGATTATGTAGGACCATCCTTAGGCACCATGTTTTTATTGATCGTAGATACACATTCTATATGGATGGATGTGTATAAAGCCAGATCACCGACATCGAGCGCAACTATTGAAAAACTGCGTCATTGTTTTAGTATACATGGCCTACCAGAAGTCATTGTTTCTGATAACAGTACAGTCTTTACCAGTACAGAGTTTCAGATATTCATGAATTTAAATGAAATCAGACATATTAAAACAGCACCATATCATCCCTCAACAAATGGAAAGAGCTGTGCAAACTTTCAAACCTGGAATGAAGAGGTTATCAGAGGTACTCTAGAAACTCGACTTTCCCGCTTTCTTATCAATTATCTTATGACGCCTCATTCGACTATGGGTTCAACACCGTCTGAATTATTGATAAAACGCCACCTATGTGCAAGGTTAAGTCTGATGTTTCCAAACTTAGAAGGGAAGGTAGAGAATAATCACAGTAATCAAAAATTGAATCACGATATTCATAGCAAAGTTCGAAGATCTACTGTAAGAGACACAGTTTTCATGCAGAATTTTGGAAGTGGACCTTTTGTGTTCCTGCTACAATTGTCTCAGAAATTTGTCCCTTGTCCTTCCAGGTGGAAGTGGAAGACAGAATTGTTCGAAAACATGTGGATCATCTTAGGAGTAGAGGGACATTCCAACAATCAGCTATTCTGCCTGTGATTAACCTCAAACCATTAATCCCTAGAATAGACATACCCGATGTCTCTGTAGAGTTGCCCTGAAATGCCACTCTCTAATGATGTACCTGATGCTGCAGTTCCTGATCATGTCGATCCAGTGGAAGAACCTCAAGTGGTATAGCTATGCCGCTCTAACTGAATAAGGAAACACCTCAGAGACTTAGGCCAGAATCTTTGGGTCGGCATGTAGGGCTGGTCCCCGCTTGCTGATGCATAAAATGACACATGGTGACACTGGGCGTGTAGTCCCAACGTCACAGCGCACCATTCAGATCGTCAGTTTGGCGGGCACGCACTGGAGTTGGCTGCATGCCCGCCGAACTGTCAAAGGCCATTTAAATCTCAATTTAAATAATTAACATAGCTGCATGTCCAAACTTAAGGTTAGCGGGCAGGTGAAGAGCCCAGGTGGTCCTTGCATTAATCATGAAACCTCATCCACAGGTGGGATGAGTTTTCATGAAGGTTTTTAAACTTCAATAAAAATTTTAAATTAAATTCATAGACATGCCCCAGCTCATGTGACACTGTCACATGAGGGGACATGGCTTAATTTTTTTTTTCTTTCTTTATTTAAATTTTTAAAAATCAAACTAATCTCCCTGACACATCTCTGTGCCTCAGGGAGATTTCTGCGCTCTTTCGTATGCATGCGCAAAAGAGCGCAGGTTCCGACTCAGCCTACTCCCCCCGCCCGCACAGGGAGCACTCATCGCTTCTGGGTGCACATCATGCTGGGCAGGCCTTAATGGCCCGCCCATGTAAAATGGCAGTGTGCAGCTGGTCGCGGGTGGCAATCAGCTGCGTGCATGCCCGCTCCCACTCCCGCCCAGCAACCCCAACGGAGAGAAAATTCTCCCCTTAATCTTTAATCACCTGACTTGTATATATGTATATGTTGTGGGTTATTCTAATTTCTGTAATTAGGAAGAGTAAAAAAAACTAAAGGAGGAAGAAATGTAGTGATTGACAGTATAGCCTTTCCTACTGCCTATCAGGGGTCACGTGATTGTTCTTGGAGACTCCAACCATTGAGCCCTAAGCGAGGGTAATCCAGGGAGCGTGGCTTCCTAGTCAAGGGCCTGGTTCAAGTATGTAGCTTCTGGAAAGCTTTCTGTAATAAAGTTATCTGATCAAGTCGACACCTGTCTGGTACATCAAGTCATTACACTCACCCATCCTTATTGTACAACAAATATGGAATTCAAATGCTAGATTTTTATCAATGGGAGGAGATGTGACCTAAATTAAAACAAAAAACTACTGCGGATGCTGGAAATCCAAAACAAAAACAGAATTACCTGGAAAAACTCAGCAGGTCTGGCAGCATCGATGTGACCTGTTCGCTAGCGAATCGGGCTGACTTTCATTCCATTGATCTCAGCAGGATTCTGTGGACAATCTGTTTCATCATGTTATATCCCTCCCAAGTGCTGAAAATGCAAATCCTGCCTGCAAGACACATCACATTATTTGGCCTAAATTATTGGGGATAGTTTTGACTCTGTGAGATAGCCAATACTGGATCAGCCTCCATTTCCCCATTTCTAATGAAGATGTAAAATGATCTGACGAGTCACTATCACCCAATTTACACTGTTGCATAAAGTCAAAATTACCCCTATTCATTCCTAGGACTTCAAAAGAGTTAATCTCATTTGCATCTTCTTGCATCAACCTGTTTATTAAACACAATCTTGGCATCATCAAATCACCTCTTCTTGAACTATCTCATCTGACATGCCAATCCCGCCCCGATACCCTGCTGAGGTGTCTCAATTGAAAAAAAGAATGCAAGCCTGCACATTTCTGTCAAAGATATTACATGTCAACTAAGATCAATTCTCTAATGACAAAAAAATGACTCAAGTTATTGGATAAAATGTTTTTCCAGACTATCTACAAAGTGACTAGCAATTACAAAGAGTTACTGTGAGCTGTTTTCATCACAGAATCTGTTACAGCACCAAAAAGAGCTAATGTACTTGAGATTTCAAAGACACAATGTATTTGGGTAGAAGGAATAATAGAGCAGTAGTTATGCTGTTGGGTGTCTAGGTTCTTCTTGTGGAAACAGAGGAGATGGCTGAGATACTAAATAAGTATTTGTATCGGTCTTCACTAGAGAAGTGGATACTGCCAGTATCACAGTAAATGATGAAGTAGTAGAATAATTACATAGGTTAACATATATGAAGAGGAGGTCCTTAAAGACTTGGCAGTGCCCAAAATAGAAAAGTCGCCCAGTCCTAGATTATAAGCCATCAAATAATGGGAAGGAGGTAGAGGATAAGTGATAATGGAAAACCTCAATTATCCTATTGTAGACTGTGAAAATAAATAAATGTAACAGGCGAACAGAGAAGAAATTCTAGAAATGTGTACCATAATCTTCTTGATAGGAATGTTTCCATCCCAAAGAGAAAGGACACAGTACGGGATCTAGTTCAGGGAAAAGATGTAGAGCATGTTTTACAGGGGGAGTATTTGGGAAACAGTGATCATAATATTGTTAGTTTTAGAGTATTTGTGAAAAAGAGTAAGAAAAATCAACTGTGAAAATATTCAACTGGAGGACGGCTAAATTCAATGAGTTGAAAAAGGATTTGGTTCTGATAGAATGGAATCACGGATTAACAGAATGAACAGAGGATTAACAGAACTTCAAAGAGGAGATAGTTGGGGTGCAGAGTAGGCACATTCCCATGAGGGGGAATGGTAGGACATCCAAAAATAGAGCTCCTCGGATGACTAAAGAAATAACAATTAAAATTAAATGGTAGAAGGAGATTAATGTTAAATATGAATTAAAACTCAGTAGAGAACCAAGGCGACTACCAAAGTAAACTGAAAGGAAAAGCAAAGAGGGTGTTCAAGAATAGATTAATGAGTAACTTAAAGGGGAACCCAAATGTCTTTTATCAAGATGTATATAGTAAAAAGATGAGGCCATTAAGGACCAAAAAGATCTTCTTGTGGAAACAGAGGAGATGGCTGAGATACTAAATAAGTATTTGTATCGGTCTTCACAAGAGAAATGGATACTGCCAGTATCACAGTAAATGATGAAGTAGTAGAATAATTACATAGGTTAACATATATGAAGAGGAGGTCCTTAAAAACTTGGCAGTGCCCAAAATAGATAAGTCGCCCAGTCCTAGATTTCTGAGGGAAGTAGGGTAGCAATTGTGGAGGTCCTGACCATAATCTTCTAATTCCCCTCAGATAGGGTGTCAGAGGACTGGAGGATTGCAAATTTTACACCTCTGTTCACAGAGGGATGAACATGACAATGGCAGGCAAGTCAGCCTAATGCTGGTGCTGGGGAAACTTTTAGTGACTAATCCAAAGCAAAGTTTATTGGGACTTGGAAACATATGACTCAACAAATGAAAGCCCACACAGATTTGTCAAACACAGATCATGTTGACTAACTTGATTGAATTCTTTGATGAAGTATCACAGAGGGTTGATGAGGACAGTGTGGTTGGTGTTGAGTTTACTGATTTTCAAAAGGCATTCGGCAAAGTACCATATGATATGTCTGCTATTGAAGCCCATGGGGTTAAGGGGTAAATGGAAATAAAATTGGCTAAGGGTCCAAAAGCAGAGAGTAGTGGTGCAATGAAATAGAAACAGAAAATTTTGGAAATATTCAGCAGGTCTGCAACATCTACATAGAGAGAGAAACAGAGTTAATGTTTCAGACGCTTTGTCAGTTCTGAGAGGCAATATAAACAAAATGGTACAGTTTTAAAGGGGGGCTCAAGAGGAGAGAGAAACCTGAGCATGTATGTTCACAAGTCTTTGAAGGTGGCAGGGCAAATTAAGAAGAATGATTGAAAGACACACAAGATCGTTGGCTTTATCAATAAAGATATACAGGACAAAAACAAGGAAGCTATTCCAAAGCTTTATAAAACCCTAGTAGTTTCCAATTGGAATATAATGGCCAATTCTGGCCATCACACTTTAGGAAGGATGTCAAGGACTTATGGATGATGCAGAATGTTGACAGGCTGGAAGACCTCGGTTAAATGGAGATACGAGAAGAACTGGGGTTATTCTCCTCAGAGTAGAGAAGGTTAACTAGAGGTTTGATAGAAATGTTCAAAAAGCGCTTTGTTAGAGTTAATAAGGAGAAGCTGTTTCTTGTGGCACTAAGTTTGTCAACCAGATTACTCACATTTAAGGCAATTGTCAAAAGATCCAAAAGTGACATGAGGAAAAAGGAATTTATGCAATGAGTTGTTGTGATCTTGAATGCACTACAGGAAAGAGTATCTGAAATAAATTTAATAGTGACTTTCGAAAGGAAATTGCAAAAATAGTTGAGCCTAGAGTTTCTGCTAAGTTGCACTGGTTTGTTACAGCTCACCCAAAATTGCCTAAACGATCAAGGAATTTCAAGCACAATTTATGTCCAGCACAGGTTGAGTTTTCATGGTTGTTTCAGGAGAAGACGGCCCACAACAATATAGAAAGGTCACAGACTAGCAGAGGCCCTGCTTGCCTCCTAACCCTCTTGACGTATGAGCAAGACACCCTAGAGCTCGAGAGCCAGCACGCCCCTTGTGCTGCCGGGCGTGGAGAGGCGGGGGTGCCAGACACAGGTAAGCATACAGTGCACAGAGGTGAGAATTTTGGCTTGTGCAACAATTCTATTGTAGTCTCTTCATTGGTGTGAGCCTCGAACCCGGAGTCCCCATTGATCATTGGAGGACGAGGGCACCATGATGCAGATCTCCATTGTCTCACCAGGATGCCTGGCATGCACAGTGACAGTGTGATGACTTTAACTAATGACATGTCCTCCTTCTCCCTTTTAGATTCATCAGCAGAATTTTGCTCTCCAGACCCCAAAGGGCCACCCCTAACGCCAGAGGAACACCAGTGTCATTTGCACATGTCACACCCACTCTCTGAAGCAGGCATCAGCGCAGATACCAGCACCTTGGTGGGCATTAGAGTGGCAGCTAGTATCTTGCTGTACATTGGTAAGGGCACTTCACAATTGCTTGAGGTGCAGGCAGAGGCAAAGAGTGCCCAGGGTGCTGGCAGTCAAAGGACTGCTGGAGACCAGGCCGATGCTCAGTCGAAGACCGGTGATGAGCCTTTGGAGTCGTCCATTAGGTGGCAGGTGTTGGATGTCCAGAGATATGTGCAGGAGGATCTGGCAAAGATATATGAGGGAATATGTGCCATGGTCTCAGTGATGGAGGAATCCATGCAGAGCGTAAGCATTGCATTGACCATCATGGCCGAGCACATTGCCTCCTCCATTGAGAGAGTGGTGACTCTCATGCAGAGGCAGCTCCAGGGACAGAATGAGGGGTTCCTGGGGATGCATTCGGACCTGCAAGCCCTCACACATGCAATGACCCTCAGGTGGTCAGTGCCAGTGTGGGAGATGGATGAGGCACCCAGTATCCCAGCTAGGTGCCCGTCCATCAATGGTGTGCAGGGAGGTCCACAGCGACCCCACATTGGCACAAGAGCTGCCTGTCACCTCTGTGGGCTCCTCTCAGGGTGCTCTGGATGACAGCAGCAGTTCCTCCACCCCTCCGCCAGTGACCATGACATCTGATGAGGCTGCGGCGACTGGAGGGATGCCAGCCATGGCACTGGCCGTTCCCTCCCAGGGGGGGCCAGCACAGACTCTCTGGCTAGGGGACAACCACCAAGGTCATCAAGGCCTACAGGACAGCAGAGTGAGCAGGCTGTCTCCAATGCCGATGCCAGCGAGGGGGGATTACCTAGACGTAGCATTCACAAGCATAGTTAAAGGGACCATGAGCACAAGAGGGACAGGTCACTGGTGATTTGATGTTCATTATCTTTACTTTATCTATACTGGTCTGGGAATGAAGACCAGAGAAGTTTAGTAAATAGTTTTGATTTATCAAAATGAGATAAGTTTTGTTTTTGTTGTCATGGCCTGAGTATGCTTCACCTTTTTGTTTTTTTGGTGCAGGAAACGCCAGTATGTAATGCTGGACGTGGATAGCTCTGAACATTATTGCACAGGCACTGAGCATTGTAGACAACAGGGATGGAGGCAGCAGCCCTGGCATACGGTTGAAGCTGATTTTTGGTAGCTTAGCTGAAGGAGCGTTAGGTCAAAGGGTCTATGGTGTCCCTGCCTCCCTGGCGATTACTGAGGTCTGGCTCCACGCCCTCAGTGTTCTCCTCATCGTGCTCCTTTTCTGACTCACTACTGGATTCATCCTCTGTGGCCTGTGCAGCTGCGTCAAGATCCTCTTCCCCCAGTGGGGCCCTCCTTGCCAGTGCCAGATAGTGGAGAGTGCAGCATGCAACCACAATTAGCGACACCCTCCTAGGGGATATTGCAGTGCTTCCCCTGAACGGCCCAGGCATCGGAAGCGCATCTTGAGAAGACCTATGGTCCTCTCTACCATCGCCCTTGGGGAGGCATGACTCGTATTGTAACGCTTCTCTGCCTCTGTTCCTGGGTTGTGGAGAGGTGTCATGAGCCACCTCTTCAACGGATAGCCCTTGTCACCCAGCTATCCATCCAGGAGGGCTGGAGCACTGAAGAGCCTCAGCACTTGGGAGTGTCTGAGGATGTAAGCATCATGGGAGCTGCCTGAGTACTTTTGCACAGACTTGCAGAATCTGCATCCTGTGGTCACACACTATCTGCATGTTCATGGAGTGGAATCCCTTCCTTCAGCATTGGACCTCGAACATGTTGAAGTAGCTGCATCGCCGCCTGTAAACCCTGGCAGAAGGATAGTGGTGTCTTCTGTGGCCTCTTCCATCTTGGACTACCTGCTGGTCCTGCGCCTCTCCTCCCACAGGTCCCTCCACTGGAAGCTGCATAGGGACACATGGGCTCCTCTCCCTTCTGCTCCTCTCTTCCTCCTCAGAGGAGGTGCCTCCAGCGGAGACCACAATCCCCATTATCAGAAGACCGTCTGATATCTGGAAGGGCACAAATGGTCAAAATCCTCTGTGGGCCTTGGAGTCACCAATGAGTTCTGAAATGAAGCCTAGAAATGCTAAGAAGCTTAGAGCTGAGATGAAGCTGTCAAGTTCAAATAAGCAACCAGCAGCAAATTATCTCCTAAATTCCTCACTACTCACACTGGCAATGCTGCTGACTCGTTTTATCTCACTCTTGGATGAGGTTTGTGAAAATGTCGGCTGGCCACCTGCCCGTTTTGCCCCTGCGACGAGCAGAAAATTGCACGGGCAAGGTAAAATCACAGTCAATTGGACTGTTAAGGGCCTTAAGTAGCCTATCAATTAATGGCAGACGCCGCTCTGGCACCCGCGAGTACCCACTGGGCAAAATATCGCATGAATGCACGATGATGTCAGGGTGCGCACCTGACATCATCATGCTACTCCCATTCAGATCAGGCCCATGCCCGACCACAGGACAAAAAATTCTACCCAGCTTTTATCTCTGCTCTGAAGCATCACTAGTTATGTTAGCAGGTGAGGGACTATAATCGGCTTCTGTAGCTCTGAGGCTTTTTGTCTTTCATTGGCATTGGGTCTCTCCTGCTAGAAAGTACATGGAATGATTGTCGCTTTGCAGGACAGAACAGGTAAACATGTGATGCACCACAGTGTAAAATAGCTGACGTGTGCATTTGGTAAGCAGCAGGAGGTCTGCCATAACAGGTAAACATGTTACATAGTAAGGGTTAAAGCTCGCAGGAGAAAGAAAGAGAAGCTGCCTCTTTTATATTACCATAACCTTGCAAAAAAAAATTATAGCTCACAGTACCTATAAATAGTACTGGTTAGCGACAATTTTCTGATATCGCAGGTGGGTAAATCCCTTCAACCAGGGAGGTACAATTCAAAAAACTTACTCCTTTCCTTTCTGAATGTGGTTTCTCTCAATGCAAATATTTTGAGAATTCAAGTTTCCTGGGCCCTTGTTTTGTGATTTTTTTTTCACTCTCTGTGTTCGAAGTAACTGAAACCTCAAAACATCTAAAATTACAGCGGAAAGTTTTTGCAGGTGAGACAATCGCTGACCCCTGAGCTTTTCAAGGCACGCTGGGGTATTTTGGGAAGTGAGGTGTTATGGGGCCGTGTTTGGCAAACTGTGCCCAACCCGAGCTGTGGAGTGAGCCAGTTGTCTAATGTTTAAAGTAATAACATATCCTTTGTTTGCTGTCCCTTGGACACCCAAGAAAAAGAACAGACAAGGCATTACTTTCCTTTTAAGTGCTAAGTTTATGTATTGAATTCACATTCTGTCTCAGGATTAACCGGTGTTTGTCTAGTCGAAAACTGAGCAGTGGGCAGTGCCAGCGATGAAGTAGGCCCAAGCCTTGCGACCTTCGCTTGGCTGTTCCTGAAAACTCCTCAAGAGCTTTAAGAAGTGATTCCTCATCATCAGAAGGTGCAAAAGAATTAGGAAAATAGGCTCCTGCTTTTGCACTCTCAGCATATGAAATACTCTACTGCGAGTGCCACTTGAAGAAAATATTAAAAAGTATGGGGAAAAAGTGGGGAACTAGGCTTTGAGGGGACATCTCAGGCAGTTCAGCTTCCTCCTTTGTACAGAAATTTCTGCCAAAAAGAAAAAGGAAAGAAGGAAATTGAATTGAAATTGAATTGAATTCACGGGCCAGGATTTCCTGATTGGTGAGTGGGAGGGCGGGGCCCGCTCGCCGACAGATAAAATGACACGGGATGACGTTGGACGGAACTCCCGGCATCACCCCGCGTCATTTAAATCTTCAGGTAGGGGGGCTCAGCCGAATCAGCCGTGTGCCCGCCGGCCTGTCAATGGCCTATTGAGGCCATTGACAAAGCCATTAAAGTAATTAGTGGACCTGCCTGCCCAACCTTAAGGTTGGCGGGTAGGCTGGGAGCCCAGGCGGGCATTGGAAAAAGCATAAAACCTCATCCACAGGCAGGATGGGATTTCATGTAGGTTTTAAAAAATGTAATAAAAGTGTATTTAAAAATGATGGACATGTCCCAACTCACGTCACAGTGTCACATCAGGGGACATGCCAGGGAATTTTTTTTTTCTATTTTTAAGGTTTTTATATTGTGGAGCCGATCTCCCTGAGGCAGCACTTAGCCCTCACATGGAGCGCATAGTGCTTCCTGGCGGATGCCACACTGGGCGGGCCTTAATCAGCCCGCCCATGTAAAATGGCGGTACGCTCCCACTCAGGGGCGCCGATTGGAAGCATGCCTCCATGCACCCGCTCTTCAACTTCCCCCCCGACGGTGCCCCAACTCTGTTTCTTTAACTCAGAATATAGACTAGTCACACAGGCCTCTTATTGACTTTTCAGCAATGCTGGCCCCCATTTAGCATCTAGATAGATTAGGCCACATTTTAGATCAGTTACCTCATTGAAGGAGATTATTCGTATTGAGACATTTTGCTGAGCAAAGGAATTTGAAGCAGGTGCTCTGTCCTTGAAAACTCAAGGCCTAGACACTAGCTGCACGTTACTCCAAGGCTGGGGGTTCAGAGCAGTTGGTAGTTCCCCACATGGTGAGTTGTGTGCTTACTAAAGACAGAAAGATACCAAATTAATGACTTTGCTGTCTGGTAACCATGTCAATCAATACCTCCAATGATGTCAATGGTAAGAAAACAAAGGATATTAAAGTTAATAGAGTCTTTATGGTGGAGATGCATTACAGTTCAGTTAGGAAGTCCAAGTGCTATGGCAACATGCACTTTTTCCATGCATGTTGTGGCCTGGAGCCAGGGATAGTAATGGTAGAGGCTCCAACTTTCTTTCCATCACATGGCTGAACAGGAATCTCTCCCACTCTTACCACCTGTTTGGCCAAATTATGAATGCATCTTCTTTGGTCATCATGTCCTGGGGTGGGACTTGAACCCAGAGGCAGGGACACCACCCCCTGCACCACAGGACCTCCCTTATAGTCATGCAATTTTAAAAGAGGTGCTCGTTGAAACTATATTATGCTTTGGCTAAAGTGCCGGACAAGTAAACATATTAATCATTCTGTGGACTTCATCACTGAGAAGCTATGGTGCATGCAGGACCAATGCTTAAATAGAGGAGGAGAGAATAAGGCCCATCAAGAGGTAGTGGTTAGCTGGTGCTAGGCTTCAAATGGAAAGCTGCTAGAGGAAAGGAAGGATCAAGTGAGATGAAGAGTGCTACAATTTTGAGGTGCTGGTTCAGAATGAGTTTGATAAGAAAACAGTGAGATATGAGCTTTGATTTTAATAATCCCATGAACGAATTAAAAAAAATCAGGATTGTGCAAGAGACCAGAACTGAGTAATGCAGACGTCTTGGGGGGTGTGGTTTGTAGAAGTGGAGGATGTTACAGAAATATGGAAAGGGAGGTTGTGGAGAGATTTGAAAACAAAGATGAGAAATTTAAAATTGAGACATTGCTGGACTGGTAGCAATGTTAGTCAGCGAGCACAGAGGTGATGCCGAGTACCACTAGCACCTGTATGTAAATGTGTTGAGGTTGTGAACACATGATCGAGTTTAGCGATGATATCACTCCCAGCCTACACTCAGGCATGAGGACTAATCCTTTGGGTGAATTATCCAACTTCAGTGAAGCAGTAATTCAGCACAAATTACTGTCTTTATGAGAGGAGAGGAGAACAGAAGATTCTACAATGGAAGTGGGGGGCTGGGGGCTGGGGGGGTGGGGGTGGGGGTGGGGTGTGTGAAAAATGAAAGAAACAATGCAGTTGGAAAATGGACTGGTAAATGAAAGTGAATTGATTAGTGTTTCAAGGGCAAACACTACATCTGCTGTTTAGTTTTGATTTCTGAGAGGCTGATGTGTTGAGAGAGATAGACAGTAAACATTAGCTCATGTTATTATTCTAAACACCACCAGAACTGGCGTTCTCCACCAGTTCCAAGCAACTTAAAGACATTTGTCTTTTTTTTGTGCCCATTTAGTTCTTGTTCTGGTTCAGCTCTGAATATAGTTAGACTGTAGGGACTTGGACTCCAGTGAATATGGACAAAGGTTAAGTAAATGGACAATACTATGGCAGATGAAGTTTAATGTGGGGAAGTGTGATGCCATCCATGTTAGACCTTAGAAAGATAGATCAGAGTATTTTCTGAATGTGAGAATTAAGCTAGGAACCATAGATGACCAAAAGAATTTGGGGGTATATTAGCAGAGGGCTGGATTTCATGGGGGTGGGAGGTTGTATTGCTCACCCCACCCTGCCCCACCCCCATTGCAACCCAACAGGAAAAAAGCAGCTCGGACCAATACTCTTATTTCCCAGTTTTTACTGGTGTTACATTTTAAGGTAGACAAGACCAGTTCAGACCAGTATTCTTATTTCCCAGCTTTTACTGTTTTATCGCTCTGGGAAGAGTCAGCCGGTAGCCGAGGCACCTAAAAGAAGCCCACCACACAGCCATAATACACCTTTGGTATTCTAAACAGGCCGAGAGTGGGGCTTCAATCCTTCACTGCTCTTTGTGTGAAGAAGTGCTTCCTGATATCATCCCTGAATAGCCCAGCTCTAATTTTAAAGCAATGACCCCGATGTTCTAAGCTCCACCAGGGGGAATAGTTTCTATCTGCCCTAATGTTGGCCTTTATCCTAAAGGGGTTGAAACACAAAGTGGTAGAAGTTATGTTACAGTTATGTAAAGCTCTGGTTTGACCCTATCTGAGTTTCTGTGTTCAGTTCTGGGCTCAATGCCTTAGGAACAATATATTGGTCCCACCAATTCTGCAGAATTACACTGGAGCTAAATGAGGTAAATTATGAAGACACAGAATTGAAATTATTTGTCCTTATTTGCAAACCCCTCAATGTTCTCATCCTTTACTTGATTGTCAGACACAGTGCAGCCAAATAAATAGAACTGTGAGCACTGAAAGAGAGGTGGAGAGGTTGTCCTTAAAACAACACACTGGCAAGAAGATAGTAATTAAATTTCCTTTTTACTGTTGAAATTTCCTTGTTGAGTACCCTGAGCTTGTTTGCTCCTCCCTCCTCCCACTGATCAGTTAGTTTTGTGGCACATCTTTTATATCTGTCACTCCATGGAAGAGGCAGTGAGGCTTCATCATGAGGCCCTGCTAAGAAGGGTCTTGTACCTATTCAGAATTACCAGGAAGCATCTTCTTCAGACCTCAGTATGAAGCACTATTTTATCCTATGTTCATATGTTCCTAGAAATAGATTTTAATTTGCTTTTATTTTTAGCTATCTTTTCCCAAATTTCTAATTTCCTCTCCTGAAAGTATTAATATTTTACACCGAGTTGACAGCACAAGGACAGATCATCCTGTCAAACATTTATGCTCTGCATAAACCTCCTCCATCCCGTCTTCATGGACTATCTGCATATCCTTCTAAAATTTACACTCATGCTTTAACTTGACTGCATTCCACACCCAGTGCCTATTTCTGACAAAACCGAATGACATAGACCCTTAGGCCAGAATTTTCCAGCCACTTCCGCTGGTGGATCTTCTGGTCCCGCTGAAGTCAATTGACTTTTGAATAGCTCGCCACATTTTCCAGTGGGGTGGAAAATTCCATTCCTAGTGTCCTGTTTATCCATGAACTGTGTTCAAATTTTCATCTCCACAAGTTCATTATCTCTCCATCGTTAACTCATTCCCAGTGTTAATTCAACTTTCCTAACTTATTCCTTGCTGGACTCTTGCCAATACCCTACATAAACTCCAATTCAACCGAAGTTCTGCTGTCTGCATCCTATTCTGCACAAAGTCCAGCTGGCCTGCCAGCCCAGTCCTGGCTGACCTTCACTGGCTCCCCAAAACATTGAATTGAACGCATCTGTCCTTATTTTCAAATTCGCCCATGGCTTTGCCTTACCCTAGCTTTGTCAGTCTTGAATCCCAACTCATGCCCCCTTTCATCCAAATCTGAGATTCTGCGTGCCCCTCTGTCGCCTTGGAGAACATCAATGGTGTAAGCTGTGACTCAGTGGTAGTATTCCTACCTCTGGGCCAAAAAAGTTGCGGATTCAATTAAGTCAAGACTTGAGCTCAAAATTCAGGCTGACACTCCAAGTGGTGCCATTTTTTAAAAATGAGATGCTAAACTGAAGTGTGGTTCCCCCTCTCAGGAACATAAAAGATCCCACAGCACTATTTTGAATATGAGCAGGGATTTCTCTCAGGTATCCCTGCCGATGTTTATCCCTCTACCAATCATTAAAGCAGATTATCTGCTCATTATCACATTGATTGGGGAACCTTGCTGTGTTCAAATTGCCTGCCTTATTTGCTTATTCTACATTACAACAGTAATTGCACTTTACAACTACCTTACTGGTTATGAAGCATTTTAAGAAATCCCAAAGCCATGGTAGGCGCAACAAGTCTTAATGCAAGTCCTTTCTGTCCAATTCCATAACCATTTTGGCCCTGTGCTTCCGGACCCTTTCCCTAAACCTCTCTGTCTTGCTACCTCTCTTCCCAGCTTCAAAGCCTTCTTGAAAGCTCTGTACAATCACATCTGCAGTTATCTTCATTACATCTTCTCCTGTATTGCTAATCGGTATCTATTTCTCCTCTGTGAAGCTGCTTGAATATGTTAAAGGTGCTATATAAATGTATGTTGTTATATGGATTGCACATGGCCTGGAACCTCTCAAAACCTCATCAGGGTGACCAATATTTAAGTGTCTACATCAATAGTGAGTGTCAGCAGGCCAGTCATCTGTGGAGGACCTGATGACCAATCTGGATTTTGATTCTGCCCACTGTAGGTCAATCTCTAATTATTTGCACAAGAAAATGTGTGAAAGCATCTATTTTGCAAAGAAATCACACCATGGAGTGAAAGTAAGCATCATTTGTGATCGAGGTATTTTTTAGTTCATGAAAAGCAAGAAACTCAGACCCTTACGCTTAGGTGGTTGTACAGATTGTGGGCTAAACTTATCCTGTGCTCAGCTTTAACTAGACACATCTTTACAATGCAGTACTAAAAAGCCTTAATCCCATTAAAGATCCTTCGTAGCAAGGACAACTGAACAACCTTAATGGTCTTGGACTGTCCTTTCATTTCAGGGACCTTAATTCAAATGCCAGCCACATAAAGGAAATGAGAATGTTCTCTCTCTCTCTCTTTCTTGCTCTCTGCTGGCTGTAAGAAACCTACTGAAATCATTATCTGGACAGTCTCAGCCCACTAGTATCCAACGGGAAATCTCACTTCGAGAAGCTATAAGGGAGACTAGTGCAGAAAATGCCAATGGTAATGGCAGCAGGTTTCCCCCTAAAGGACATTAGTGAACCAATTGAGTTCCAAAGACGGTTTGGCAGCTTAACAGTCATTTTCAGTTTTTATTCTGAATTTATAATGAATCAAAATTCTCAGACTGCTGTAGTGAGATTTGAACCCTCATTCTCTAAATTACTACTATGTAACTACCATACTATCCTACCCACTAATCAAAACTTGATCCTGTATCTAATCTATAGTATAACTGACCCAGGACTATATAATGGTGATGCATGGGCTTTGAAGAATGCTCCATTTCTTCAAGATTGGCAGTTTTCATTTTGATGAGGTCAGAAAGTTCTCAAGACAAACTAACAAATAAAGCCTTGAAATGACTGGTGGATAACTGCAATGCTAGAAGATGCAAAGAGGCAGGACTTACATGACCAGCCTGTGGGGGTGCAGGCCCCAGCCCCAATTCCAGCAATGTGCGCCTGCTTTCTGCCACCAGAATGTCACCCTGGCAAGCAAGTGCACCACGCGGCATCATACAGCCAAATCTGCAAGGGGCTGGGAGGGAAAGGAGGTCACACTGTCCAGCTTTCTGACAGGTAACATCAATCTGCCACACTAATCTTTTTTCATGTGAGCATGGGAGAAAGGCTGATGCAAGAACATATGAACAGGAGTGGGCCATTTAGTCCTGTGAGCCTGATCCACCATTCAATGGCTGATCTTTAACCTCCATATACCTGCTATTGCTTCAGTACCTATGGATAACAAAATCTATCAATCTGAGTTTTAAAATTAACAATTGGTTGAATATCACTTGTCCTTCACTGCCATTGGGATTTCACTGACAGACAGGAGGCGCAGAATTCATGTGTGAAAAGATCTCATCTCAAATTGCTCCAATTTGCCTGCCAGATAATAGCAATCAATGTTACATCCCTGAAATTGAAGTCAATTTTTTAAAAATTATTCATTCATGGGATGTGGGCTTCACTGGCTGGGCCAGCATTTATTGCCCATCCCTAGTTGCCCTTGAGAAGGTGGTGGTGAGCTGCCTTCTTGAACTGCTACAATCCATGTGGTGTAGATACACCCATGGTGCTGCTAGGGAGAGAGTTCCAGGATTTTGACCCAGCGACAGTGAAGGAATGGTGATATATTTCTAAGTCAGGATGGTGAGTGACTTGGAGGGGAACTGCCAGGTGGTGATGCGCCCATCCATCTGGTTAGGTGGTAATGGTCATGGGATTGGAAAGTGCTGTCGAAGGAGCCTTGGTGAATTCCTGCAGTGCATCTTGTAGATGGTACACACTGCTGCTACTGTGCATCGGTGGTGGAGGGAGTGAATGTTTGTGGATGTGGTGCCAATCAAATGGACTGCTTTGTCCTGGATGGTGTCCAGTTTCTTGAGTGTCGCGGGAGCTGCACTCATCCAGGTAAGTGGGTACTATTCCATCACACTCCTGATTTGTGCCTTGTAAATGGTGGACAGGCTTTGGGGAGTCAGGAGGAGAGTTACTCATCGCACGATTCCTAGCCTTTGCCCTGCTCTTGTAGCCACAGTAGTTATATGGCTAGTCCAGTTCAGTTTCTGATCAATGGTAACCTTCAGGATGTTGATAATGGAGGATTCAATGATGATAATGCCATTGAACATCAAGGGGCGATGGTGGATTCTCTCTTGTTGAAGATGGTCATTGCCTGACACTTGTGTGGTGTGAATGTTACTTGCCACTTGTCAGCCCAAGCCTGGATATTGCCCAGGGGCTGAATTTTCTGGTTGGCGGGGAGGGGCGGAGTGGGAGTGGGAGTGGGCGCGGGTGGGCCCGCTCCCGATCACTGCCCGCCATCGGGTCTGCGCCACCATTTTACACAGGCGGGCCAATTAAGGCCCGCCCAACATAATGCGCGACTCCCGAGGATAGTGGGAGTGGGCAGGTGGAGGCGGGAGTGCACTGTCCGCCGGGTCCAATGGTGACCCTGTAGCCTGTTTACCTGAAGCGCTGGCAGCCTTTGCAAGGCAGCTCACAATGGCAAGTGGAAGGGCTCACCAGAGGGCGTCTGGTGAGCAGGCCAGTCCGGAGGGTAGGTCAGCGGGGGACCAGCGTGCCCCTCATTTTTTGGATGAATGCCTTGCTGCCCCCCTTGAGGAGGTGGCAGCACAGTGGGAGGTGCTGGTCCCCCAGGATGGGAGGAGGAGGCCCCCATCACATGATGAAATGTGCCTGGGAGGAGGTGGCAGAGGTGGTGAGCTCCCATGATGTGGTGCAGCGCACCTGGATCCAGTGTCGCAAGCGCTTCAACAACCTGTTGAGCTCTGGCAGGGTGAGTACCATGTCGGCATTGGGCATTTAACCCAACAGGTCGTATTACCCCCTGCTGCCCCCCTGCCGCCCCCAAGTCTGAGTGTAGTGACTGCATTGAATCATTGATGGCATTTGTCCTTTGCTGGGTGGGCCAACAGATACTGCCCATGCCGAGGTCAGCCTGAGAGGGTGATGAAGAGATGTGTTTTGCCCCCGCAGCATGTGCCACACTAAGTCCCACATGACTGGTTTGGGGGCAACCTGGAGGGGCTGCACCTAGACGCTGCGTTTGAACTCCAGGACAGTGTGATTTAGACAAGCTGAGCTAATGCATGGCAGATGCAGTATAATGTGGATAAATGTGAGGTTATCCACTTTAGTAGCAAAAACAGGAAGGTAGATTATTTTCTGAATGGCTATAAATTGAGAGAGGGGAATGTGCAACGAGACCTGGGTGTCCTCGTACACCAGTCGCTGAAGGTAAGCATACAGGTGCAGCAGACGGTAAAGAAGGCAAATGGTATGTTGGCCTTCATAGCCAGAGGATTCGAGTACAGGAGCAGGGGTGTCTTGCTGCAATTGTACAGGGCCTTGGAGAGACCACACCTGGAATATTGTGTGCAGTTTTGGTCTCCTTATCTGAGGAAGGATGTTCTTGTTCTACAGGGAGTGCGGCAAAGGTTTACCAGACTGATTCCTGGGATGGTGGGACTGACATATGAGGAGAGATTGAGTTGGTTAGGATTATATTCGCTGGAGTTCAGAAGAATGAGGAGGGATCTCATAGAAACCTATGAAATTCTAACAGGACTAGACAGGGTAGATGCAGGAAGGATGTTCCCGATGGTGGGGGAGTCCGGAGCCAGGGGTCACAGTCGGAGGATACGGGGTACACCATTTAGGACTGAGATGAGGAAAAATTTCTTCACCCAGAGAGTGGTGAGCCTGTGAAATTTGCTACCACAGAAAGTAGTTGAGGCCAAAACATTGTATGTTTTCAAGAAGGAGTTAGATATAGCTCTTGGGGCGAAAGGGATCAAAGGGTATGGGGAGAAAGCGGGAGCAGGCGATTGAGTTGGATGATCAGCCATGATCATAATAAATGGCGGAGCAGGCTCGAAGGGCCAAATGGCCTACTACTGCTCCTATTGTCTATGTTTCTATGTTTCTATGACATGTTCAAGTTAGGGTGATGACACGCTGGGAGGGGAGCTTCAAGGTGGCGTGGCAACGGACTATCTGCTGCCCTCTGCGCTTCACATGCTTGCACCTCCTTGCTATGGAAGGATATACCGTGTGGTGCCTAATGTGATGTCGGCAGCATTTGTCCAAAGGAGGGGTGGGGGGGTTTGGGGAACAGGCCTAGCATCTTTGTGTGAGTGTTCGGCAGCAGCGGGGTGAGGAGGCTCTGGAGCCCTGATACGTTGCACTTTGGTTGGGGTGGACCGTGCGTGAAGAGAGTCCATGTGCAGTTTGCACTAATCAATGCTCGTCTCTCATTTTCAGGAGAAGAATGCTCATAACACGGCAGAGCGTGTGAGGACTGGCGGCGGCCAGGCACAGATCGCCATTCTTAGCTGTTTCGAGCAGGAGGCCCTGGATCTGGAGAGGCGCCATGGGCCCAGGTCCACTGGTGTCAGTGAGGCTGGGGTGTCATGGCCAGGTATTTATGCCCAACAGCGAGGTCAGCATTGTTCTCCTAACAGCCATGGCAGTGCTGAATGTTAATTGATTTAATTTTGCAACATGGCTTGACTATTGGGTTTGGAAGGATGCATAATGATCCGGGGGACAGGGATACACTTTGTCATTGTCTCCACATTACCTGATCCACAGTCCTTGTTCTTCCTTTCAGCATCATCGGAGCAGGGCCGGGAGGAGCAGCAGAGGTCCTGAAGTCTCACCAGTGCCACACCATCTCTGCCAGGCAGGCACCAGCGCTGATACTAGCACCTCGACGGGAGTTCGAACATTGGCTAGTGTCCCGGGGCACAGCGGTGAGGGCACTTCACAGTTGCTGGAGGAGCTGGCAGAGACAGAGAGTGCCCATGGTGCCAGCAGTTGGAGGACTGCAGGGGACCAGGCACATGCTCAGTCGGTGCCTGATGATGTGCCTCTGGAGTCGTCCGCGATGCAGCAGGTGCAGGAAATGCGGCCGGTTGTGCGGGAGCATCTGGGGGAGATACATGAGGCTATGCTAGGATTGGTCTCCGTGGTGGAGGAGTCTACGCGGGCAATCACTGAAGCAATGAGCCACATGTCCGAGCGCCATCTGTCCTCTATGGAGAGAGTGGCAACTCTCGTGGAGAGCCTCCTCCAGGAGACCAATCAGGGCTTCCTGGGGAAGTGCTCTGACCAGCAAGCCCTCACATCAGCATTGACTTCAGCTGCTCAGTGCCAGTGTGGGAGATGGCTTGGGCATCAGCTTTCCCAGCTCAGTGCCCATCCATCCATGGTGAACAGGGAGGTCTGAAGCGACCTCACGTCAGTGCAGCAACTGCCTGGCGTCTCTGCGGGCACCTCTCAGGGCGCTCCAGATGAGGGCGGCAGCTCCTCCGCCCCTCTCCAAGTGACCGTAGTATCCGGTGAGGCTGCAACGATTGAGGAGATGCCAGCTGTGGAACTGGCAGCTCCCTTCCAGGCGAGGCCAGCACAGGCTCCATGTGCCAGAGGACAACTGCCAAGGCCATCGAGGCCAACAGGACAGCAGAGTCAGCAGGCTGTCTCAGATGCCACTCCGAGCGATGGGGCAGCATCAGGTCGTAACATCCGGAAACAAAAACATATGGCACCTTAGGCACAGCACAGGTTTTTCACTGGTGCTTTTGTGTTGGCCCGAGATGAGGTCCTTATGATTTGTTTTGATTTGTAACACTATATTTTTTTTTAAGTTGGTTTGCTTGACATATTAGATTCAGACATGTCACCATGGCTGAGGGTGCCTCTTTTCTTCTGCATGCGTATGGTTTCCAAAAATGTTAGGAGTGCTTTGTGGGACGTTCAGCTTTATTAACAAGGCCCTTAGTGACTGTTCCTAACCTGGCAGATTTTGCACTCAGTTATTGAGTATGGAGCCTGCAGCCCAGGCTTGACCTAGGGGTCCATCTGTGTTGTGCTAGCTGAAGGTTCGCTCGATTAAAGCCTCCCATGTGTCTCTGCCTCCCTGCAGTGTGCCCTTGTCAGCGTCTCCCCCCTCAGCATTTCCCTGTGCGTGCTCATCCTCAGACTCACTGCTGGACTCATCGTGTGGAGCCGCAGCCACAGCATCCACGTCTTCATCGTCCACTGCGTCCCCCCTTTCCAGCACAAGATTGTGGAGAGCGCAGCATGCAACCATTGTCACCAAGACACAATCTGGAGGGTACTGGAGTGTGCCCCCTGAGTGGCCCAGGCACCGGAAGCACATCTTGAGAAGACCGATGGTTCTCTCCACCACAGCCCTTGTGGTACCGTGGCACCTATTGTAGCGCTGCTCAGCTTCTGTTCTTGGATGGTGGAGAGGCGACATGACCCACCTTCTGAGGGGATAGCCCTTGTCATCCAGCAGCCATCCATCCAGCCGAGCCAGAGCACTGAAGAGCCCCGGCACCTGGGAGTGTCTGAGGATGTAGATGTTGTGGGAGCTGCCTGGGTACCTTGCACAGACTTGTAGAATCTGCATCCTGTGATCACACACTACCTGCACGTTCATGGAGTGGAAACCCTTCCTGTTGACGAAGGCACCTAGCTCACCTGCTGGTGCCTTGATGGCCACATGTGTGCAGACTAATGCATGCTGGACACGGGGGAAGCCAGCAATGGCCGCGCAGCCTCTGGCTCTCTGTGTCTGACTTGCCTGATCCCAACGGTAGTGGATGAATGTCAATGCACACCTGAATAGAGCGTCTGTGACCTGCTTGACACAAGTGTGGACAGCTGATTGGGAGACACTGCAAAGCTCACCCACCGAGCCCTGGAAGGAGCCAGAAGCATAGAAGTTGAGGGCAGCTGTGGCCTTCAGAGCCATTGGCATGGGGTGTCCACCCACACAGCTGGGGGAGACCTCAGGCCCTATCATCTGACAGATATAGTTGACTGTCTCCCTTGATAGACAGAGCCTCCTTCGGCTCTGCACCTCAGACATATTGAGGTAGCTGCTTCGCAGCCTGTAAACACTGGCAGCAGGATAGTGGCGTCTTCTGTGACCCCTTCCACCTTGGACTACCTCTTGGCCCTGCGCCCCTTGTGCCTGCGCCTGTCCTCCCAAAGGTGGCTCCCCTGGAGGCACAATGTGCACTCCTGACCTCATCCCCCTTCTCGCCCTCCCTTCCTCCTCAGAGGAGCTGCCTCCATTCCCAGGCAAAAGGAAGGCTTCCAGAAACCTGCAGGCCCGGAAAAGATTATTCAGTGCAGGGTGCTGACCTGAAGGTTAAGAGTCCAGAAAAAGCAGCTGGAATGTGTTTTGAAGTACTGCAGATCACACAGGCAAGTTTCAAAAACTGTCAAAAATAAATACTTGACTGTCCACACTCATGGCTCCAGTGAACCCTCTTATCCCGCCTGCGGATGAGGTTAATACAAATGTGTCCTATCCGCCTGCGCGTTGCGCCGACCTGAAGGTTGCACGAGCGCCGAAAAATCAGTCGATTGGTGCTTCAAGAGCCTTAACTGGCCCGTAATGGCGGGTGCATCTCGGACATCATCGTGCACCCGCCCAGCGAAATATCGTGTTGGCGCGTGGTGTCATCGGGATGCTCGCCCGATGTCACCGCACGTCATTTTACATGTGGACATGCGGGGCCCACCCCCACACACCAACAGGAAAACTCTGCCCCAGATGTTGCTGCATTTGGACATAGACTGCTTCACTATCTGAGGAGTCATGAATGGTGCTGAACATTGTGCAATCATCAGCGAACATCCTCACTTCTGACCTTATTATGGAAGGAAGATGAAGCAGCTGAAGATGGCTGGGCCGAGGACACTACCCTGAGGAACTCCTGCAGTGATGTCCTGGAGCTGAGATGACTGATCTCCAACAACCACAACCATCTTCCTTTATGCAAGGTATGACTCCAACCAGTGGAGAGTTTCCCCCCTGATTCCCATTGACTCCAGTTTTGCTAGGACTCCTTGATGCCACACTTGATCAAATGCGGCCTTGATATCAAGGGCAGTCACTCTCACCTCACCTCTGAAGTTCAGCTCTTTTGTCCATGTTTGATCCAAGGCTGTAATGAGGTCAGGAGCCCTGGCAGAACCCAAATTGTGCGTTAGTGAGCAGGTTACTGCTGAGCAAGTGTCACTTGATAGCACTGTTGATGATCCCTTCCATTACTTTACTAATGATCGAGAGTAGACTGATGGGGTGGTGATTGGTTGGGTTGCATTTGTCCTGCTTTTTGTGTACAGGACATACCTTGGCAATTTTCTACATAGCCGGGTAGATGCCAGTGTTGTAGCTGCACTGGAACAGCTTGGCTAGATGCGTGGCAAGTTCTGGAGCACAAGTCTCTAGTATTATTGCTGGAATATTGTCAGGGCCCATAGCCTTTGCAGTATCCAGTGCCTTCAGACATTTCTTAATATCATGTGGAGTGAATCAAATTGGATTAAGACTGGCATCTGTGATGCTGGGGACCTCCAGAGGAAGCCAAGGTAGATCATTCACTTCTGGCTGAAGATTGTAGCAAATGCTTCAGCCTTATCTTTTGCACTGATGTGCTGGGCTCCCCCATCATTGAGGATGGGGATATTTGTGGAGCCTTCTCCTTCAATGAGTTTTTAAATTGTCCACCAGCATTCACGACTGGATGTGGCAGGACTGCAGAGCTTAGATCTGATCCATTGGTTGTGGAGTCACTTAGCTCTGTCTATCACTTGCTGCTTGACACGCAAATAGTCCTGCGTTATAGCTTCACCAGGTTTACACCTCATTTTTAGGTATGCCTGGTGCTGCCCCTGGCATGCCATCCTGCACACTTCATTGAGCCAGGGTTGATCCCCTGGCTTGATGGTAATGGCAGAGTGGGGGATATGCCGGGCCATGAAGTTACAGATTGTGTTCGAGTACAATTCTGCTGCTGCTGATGGCCCACAGCGCCTCATGGATGCCCAGTCTTGACTTGCTAGATCTGTTCAAAATCTATCCCATTTAGCCCGGTGGTAGTGCCACACAACACGATGGAGGGTAGCCTCAATGTGAAGGCAGGACTTCGTCTGCACAACGACTGTGCGGTGGTCACTCCTACCGATACTGTCATGGACAGATGCATGGACTGAGGCAGACAGTTTGGTGAGGATAAGGTCAAGTATGTCTTTCCCTCTCACTGGTTCCCTCACCACCTGCTGCAGACCCAGTCTAGCTGC
The DNA here is from genome assembly GCF_964194155.1 of Cetorhinus maximus. Lineage (NCBI taxonomy): Eukaryota > Metazoa > Chordata > Chondrichthyes > Lamniformes > Cetorhinidae > Cetorhinus > Cetorhinus maximus. Next base: position 61,190,333 of record NC_135888.1, on the reverse strand, counting down.
TATGTTATTTAGGAGTCGGCCAGCTCGGTCAGTAGTGGTGCTACCTAGCCACTCTTGGTGATGGACATTGAAGCTCCCCGTCCAGAGTTCATTCTGTGCCCTTACCACCCTCAGTGCTTCCTCCAAGTGATGTTCAGCATGGAGGAGCACTGATTCATCAGCTGAGGGAGGGCGGTACTTGATAATCAGCAGGAGCTTTCCTTGCCCATGTTTGACCTGATGCCATGAGACTTCATGGGGTCTGGAGTTGCTGATGAGGACTCCCAGGGCAACTTCTTCCCGACTGTCTACCACTGTGCCGCCACCTCTGCTGGGACAGGACATACCCAAGGATGATGATGGTGGTGGCTGGGATTTCATCTGTAAGATATGATTCCGTGAGGATGACTATGTCAGGCTGTTGCTTGACTAGTCTGTGAGACAGCACTAGCCCCCATGTGTTGGGAAGAGGACTTTGCAGGGTCGACAGGGCTGAGATTGCCGTTATTGTTTCTGGTGCCTAGGTCGATGCTGGTGGTCTGTCTGGTTTCATTCCTTTTTTGTGACTTGTAGCAGTTTGATACAACCGAGTGGCTTGCTAGGCTATATCAGAGGGCATTTAAGAGTCAACCACATTGCTTAGATTAGAGATCATGAAATTGCTCTATAAATTGAAGTTACCTTATTTAAGACCAAGTGAAGATGACAGACTTTTATTGAATTCAAATCGGGATTCAAACCCAGGTCCCCAGAGCTTTACTAGTCCAGTGACAATATCACGACACCATCACCTCCCCACTGAATTTCCTGGGACCAGCACCATTGTATTGAAACAGTAACAAATAAGGATCCTTAAAGAAAGAGGAAGTTCTGGATTAAATGATTTACACCTTAGTCCGTGCTATAATTCCCTAGGATTTCTGCACTCCTCCATTGTCTCCCTCACTGTTAGAAGGTGATTATCACAGTTCTACCCCCATTTAAATAAAAATTGATCACAATTTTCCTGGATTAATGCCAATTTTCACTCTGCTGCTATTTCGTTTCAGTATGATTTATTACCTTTAAACACATTCCCTGAAAATATTTAAATTAGGTGCTAATGTGATTCCCGTTTGGAGCTTGCTGAAAGACAAGTTCTAAACTACTGGACAATAAAAATGTGTTATTCATTATTCTTTTAAGTATGTTTATCTGCTCTTTAAGTATGGGTTGTTGCTATAAAGCATATAGTTGTTTTGAAACAGTGGCAGCAACACTTGAGCAAATAAATTGCGATGGAGTGTGCAGCGAAAGTCTGTTCCATTAGTTCCTAAAGTCAGAAAGTTGAAGGATTCTGATGACAATGCTGGTCAGCCCCAACTTTTGCCTCTTTTAAATAAGGTAACTTCAATTTATATAGCGCCTTTCATGATCTCTGGACATACAAACGAACAAATGAATTAGGAGGAGTAGGCCACTCGGCCCCTCAAGCCTGCTTCGCCATTCAATAAGATCATGGCTGATCTTATTGTAACCTCAACCCCACATTCCTGCCTACTCCCAATAATCTTCCACCCCCTTGTTAATAAAGAATCTATCTAGCTCTGCCTAAAAAATATTCAAAGACTCTGCTTCCACCACCTTTTGAGGAAGAGAGTTCCAAAGGCTCTCAGACCTCTGAGAGAAAAAAATTCTCCTCATCTCTGCCTTAAATAAGTGACCCCTTATTTTTGAACAGTGACCTCTAGTTCGAGATTCTCCAACAAGAGAAAACATCTTCTCCACATCCACCCTGTCAAGATCCCTCAAGATCTTAAAGGTTTCAATTAAGTCGCCTCTTACTCTTCTAAATTCCAGTGGATACAAGCCTAGCCTGTTCAACATTTCCTTGTAAGACAAACTGCCCATTCCTGGTATTAATCTAGTAAACTTTCTCTGAGCTGTTTCTAATGCATTTACATCTTTCTTTAAATAAGGAGACCAATACTGTACACAGTACTCAAGATGTGGTCTCACCAGTGCCTTGTACAACTGAAGCATAACGTCCCTACTTTTGTATTCAATTCCCCTCACAATAAACAATGATATTCTATTAGCTTTCCTAATTACTTGCTGCACCTGCAAACTAACCTTTTGTCATTCATGCACTAGGACATCCAGATCCCTCTGAATCTCAGAGTTCTGCAATTTCTCAGCATTTAGATAAAAAGCTTCTTTTTTATTCTTCCTGCCAAAATGAATGATTTCACATTTTCCCACATTATACTCCATTTGTCAGATCTTTGCCTAATCACTTAACCTATCTATGTCACTTTGTAGCCTCCTTACGTCCTCTTCACAATTTACTTTCCTACCTATCTTTGTGTCATCAGCAAATTTAGCAACCATTCCTTCGGTCCTTCCATCCAAGTCATTTATATAAATTGTAAAATGTTGAGGCCCCAGTACTGATCTCTGTGGCACAGTACTCGTCACATCCTGCCAATCAGAAAAGACCCATTTGTGCCAACCCTCTGCTTCCTGTTAGCTAGCCAATTTTCTATCCATGCCAATATGTTATCCCTTACACCATGAGCTTTTATTTTCCGCAATAACCTTTGGTGTGGCACCTCATCAAATGCCTTCTGGAAATCTAAGTACAGTACATCTATCATTTCCCTTTTATCCACAGCAGATGTGACTCATTCAATGAACTCCAATAAATTGGTTAAACATGATTTCCCTCTCATAAAACCATGTTGACTCTGTCTGATTGTCTTGAATTTTTCTAAGTGCCCTGCTATAACATCTTTAATAATATCTTCTAACATTTTCCCTATGACAGATGTTAGGCTAACTGGCCTATAGTTTCCTGCTTTCTGTCTCCCTCCCTTTTTGAATAAAGGAGTAATATTTGCTATTTTCCAATCTAATGGAACCTTCCCCGAATCTAGGGAATTTTGGAAAATTAAAACCAGCGCATCAACTATCTCACTAGCCACTTCTTTCAAGACCTTAGGGTGAAGTCCATCCGGACCTGGGGATTTGTCAGCCCGCAGCCCCAATAATTTACTCTGTACCATTCCCTGGTGAATGGAATTTTCCCGAGTTCCTCCCTCCCTTCCATCTCCTGATTTACATCTTCCCTGACATCTCAAATCGCTTTGCAGCCAATGAAGTGTGAAGTAGTCACTGCTGCAACTTAGAAAACATAGGAGGCAATATGCACACAAATACTATCTGTAAAACTGTTGTGATCTAATGTTAATGAAACCAATGGTTCAGAAAGATTTTCAGCCTCAGTTGTTCCTTACCTCTTGGTATCCGAAACCAGCAAAGAAAAAGATAGAAGAAAAAACTACACTGGATAGAGTTGGTGCAAACCTTGAATAGGATATCTGGTCAGATTCTAGGTTCCAGTAAGTTGAATATGAGACTAATCTCTACACCAAACTATACTTAAAGTCCTAACTTTTCTGCTGTTTGGAACTTGAGTGCAGCCTTGTGTTTATCAACACTTTAGCCATGTTCTGTAGGTATCAAATATTGGCCAGTTACATATTTATTGGAATACAGCCTACAGTACAGGTCACAGAGGCATGAGATGGTAGCTGATCGCAGTGAAGTACAAGTCGGTAATTCAATATATTGGTTTTCTGAATCAGCGATAAACTGCAGCATGAACAGGTGAGTTTGGAATGGCAGCACTGAGGCTGTTGCCACATGACAGTCAGCCTGCCTGGTATATAACTGGGCCAACAGACTAGGAGGCTCAAAGATTGGTCTGTCCTCTTGGCCTCATCGTATTGTTAGCCCTAAGCTAAGGAGGCGGAAAATCAACCAGGATTTCCAGCTCCTGATTGTTCTCCAGTGACCCCTGCTGGAGAGTGAGTGTGGTGTTTTCCTCAGGAGAATAGCTGGGGACTCTTGGGTTCTTGGTTTGTATGTAGGGCCGGTGATAGCCTTGGTGTAAGATTGAGGTACAACCTTCAAGGCATCAGGAGAGGGGATAAGCATTCAGATTTCTTGCTTTTACATCACACTGTGATAAAGGTACAGAGATAATAGATAATCATAAGAACCCAAAGGCTTACATTGTTGTCCCGTTCCACTTTCCAAACCTTACGTCTCCAGGAATTGAACATGAATCTACAGGATACTGGAGGAATTTGCAGGGATATTGAAAGAAAATATTTTGGTATTTTTGTTAATTCATTAAAAATGTTGGTGAAGGGAACAAGAGGTATCTTCACTTTCTGATTGTTGCAAAAAGATATTGTACCATGAGAATGGACAGGGTGGGCAACTAATGTTGGGGGAGTGTGGGATGAGGCAGTTGAAGGGGGGTGGTCAAGTGGTGTAACGTCCAGGAATATGCCCAGCCAGTGTTGGCAACACTATCCAGCTAGGAACCTTGTCTGCCAGGGGCATCTATTAGTAAATGGCTGGCATACAGGATTTCTCATTTGTTACAAACACAGTTTCTGAAGAAGAGTCAAACGGACTCGACATGTTAACTCTGTCTCTCCCTCCATAGATGTTGCCTTTTGTTCTCCAGCATTTTCTGTTTTTATTTCAGATTTCCAGCATCCGCGGTATTTTGCTTTCATCTTACAACTATACACTCTTAGTATACCACATGGGACATTCACCTGGAACATATACCCTTCAAATATTCTGCAGGCTTTAAAAATATTATTGAAGCAGGTTAATTTTGTTGATAGTCTCTGCTACAATGCTTCGTGCCTCATTGGTGGGACAGTTACTTTGTCTCTCTCCATTCATAAGTTCTTTCTACATTTCCCTCGTGACATGAGAGCAATGAGGCTGCCAGCACTGGTGTTCCTGAATGGAGATAAGGAACTAACAAGCTGAATTACCAATACAAAAATAGAAGTGTGTGTAGAGTGGGAATGGGTGAGGGAGGGGGTCAGGTGCAGCAAGGAGATAGAGGATAAATGATCATTCCCTTTGAAAGCATGGATCATTTTCTGTAGCATTGGTCCAACAGGCTATTCTATCAATGCTTTACCACAATGCTATACACCTAGCTGGATATTGTGGAATCTAAAGACAGATAGTAAATGAGGAGAAACTGGAAGGAGGGTTGGTAACCAGGAGACAAAAATGTTCAACTGATTATAGAGGATGAGATAAGGAGAATTATTTTTAGGCAACAAGTTATGATCTAGAATAATAGCAAAATACTGATGCTGGAGATCTGAAATGAAAACAGAAAATGCTGGAAAAGCTCAGCAGGTTTGGCAGCATCCGTGGAGAGAGAAACAGAGTTAACGTTTGAATCTGAAGTAACATTTCCAGATCAGAAGAAGTCATATTGGACTCAAAATATTAACTCTGCTGCCAGACCTGCTGAGTTTTTCCAGCACATTCTGTTTTTATATTAATTATTATCTAGAATACACCAGCTGAAACAGCAGAATAGTAACTTTCAAAGTGGGAATTGGATAAATATTTGAAAGGGAGAAAATTGCAGCGCTATGGGAAACACAGGGGAGTGGGATTAATTGAATAGCTCTTTCAAAGAGCCAGCAGAGGCACGCTGAGTCAAATGGCTTCTTTCTGTAAGATTCAATGATTCCATGAATTGAAGGGATAACAGAGAATTCCTAGTAGAAGGTTAATGCTGTAGGATGAACTGTGATACCACCAAACCACAGTAACAAGTGATTCATGTTGTGACCTTGTTTGATGTGGTAAATAAACAGGCCTCACTTTAGCCAGCCAGTGGACCACACAACTTGCCTTTAAAATGGTGACGCAATATCGGTTTCCAACTTTCAGAAAGGGGGAGGAATTGGTCATTTAGTGTGAAGGAAGACACAGGCAGCTTTAGTGTCTGACATTTGATCCCAGTCTTTATCCCCTGATTGAAACAAACACTAAGCACAGCTATGTTTAGGCTGACAGAGGATGGCTTCCTGCTTACCAACTAGTGTTTCATATCACTGATGTCATGAGATAGCTACTGTGTTGGAAAAGACTTTTGGCCTCCTGACAAATAGACGTTAGGCTCCATAGGTGTATCATCTGGGATTCTAACACCCTCAAGTTAAATGCACTCTTCCCTCAACCCATTGCTGTGCCTCATACACACATCGACAGTTCAGCTCCACTCGGACCATGAGTATTACTTCTACAGTGCACATCAGCGGCAACAACCTTCTTCTAAGTTGCATGTTTAATGTAGGAAAACATCTCCAAACATTTCACTGAAGTGTTATCTCAAAATGGATGCCAAGTTGAAAGAGAAGCGGTTATAGAACAGGGGACTGGTTCAAACAAGCGGGGTTTAAAGAAGGTTTGAAAGGCGGAGAGGGAGATGGAGAAGCAGAGAGGTTTTATGGGAGGCAATTCCAGAGAGTGGGCAATTGAAGGCAGGGCCAGCAAAGGCAAGACAGAGAAACGCAGCAGATGAGCTGAGGCAGGGGCATTGTTGGGCGATGTTAAGCAGATGGGCACAGGCAGTCTTAGTGATGACACACTTGTATGGCTGTAAGATTAACTCAGGTTCAAATATGACAACAAGGTTGTGAACAATCTGCTTCAGCCTCAGAGATCTGCCAGGGTAGCGGGATGGAGACGGTAGCTGTGGTGCAGACTGAAGATTTCGGTTTTCCTGATATTTAGTTGGAGAAAATTTCTGCTCATCCAATCCTAGATGTCGAGCAAACAGCTTGATAATTTAAAGACTTTGGAAGTGTTGAGAGAGCTGGTGCTGAGGTGGTGGAAACTCAAGCTGTATTTTCAGATGTTGTCCAGAGGCGGTGCATGTAGATGAGAATTAGGTGGGTACATCAGAGATAATGGTGCAGGAATGGGAAGAGAAGTTATCCTGGGTGGTACTCTGGCTATGACTGGAGAATTAAGAATGGAACCAGCCAAGTACTTCCACCCAGTTGGACAATGGCGGAGAGGCATTGAGGGAGGATAGTGTGGTTAGAAGTGTCAATGACTGAAAACAGATCAAAAAGGATGAGAAGAGATAGTTTACCTTTGTCACAGTTACATTGGGTGTCATATGTGACTTTGATAAGAGCCACTTCGATACTGAGGCAAAAATCTGTTTGGAGGGATTCAAGTATAGTCCAGGGAAAGATGGGAATGCGTATAAGAGGTGACAACATGTTCAAGGACTTTGGACACGAAAGGGAGGTTGAACATGGGGTGGTAGTTTGCAAGGATGGAGGGATCAAGGGTTGCTTTTCTGAGGTGAGAGATGACGATGGCAGGTTGGAAGGAGAGGGGAACAGAACCTGAGGAGAGCGAGCTGTTAACGATATCGGCTAACATGGGAGCCAGGAAAGGAAGTTGGATGGTCATCAGTTTAGTGAGAATAGGGTCAAGGAAGCAGGAAGTGGATCTTTTGACAAGGTGAACTCAGAGAAGGACATGAGGGGAGATAGGAGAGAGACTAGAGAAGAATGCAAGTTTAGGGCTAGGGCATGGGGGAGCTTTAGAGGAAGTTTGGCCCAGTGTGCTAGAGGGAGAGATGGGAGTGGCAGAAGCACATTATTGGATAGTCTCAATCTTAGTCCATGAGCAACTTGCACATGTTCTTGAACATGACGGCAGAGGGGACAGGGGTTTAAGAAGGCTATTTGAAGTAGAGAAAAGAGGTCAGGTGTGATCTTTGCATTCCAGAATGATTCTGGAATAGTAAGCAGCATTGCCAGTTGAAAGGCCCAATAGGGCTTTATGTGGTCCAGCCAGTTTTGACAATGAATGGCCAAACTAGTTGTCCTCTATATCCGCTCAAGTCTGGGTCCTTTGGACTTAAGAAAATGGAGATGGAGCCTCCACCATACCAGGAGGACAACCAGGGTGAGATTGAGTAATAGTTTTAATGGGGACTATGACAGATAGACAACACATTCAAGGAATTTGGAGAGAAAATGGAAGTTGGACATGAGGTGGTAGTTTGCAAGGATGGAGGGGTCAAGGGTTGGTTTGTTGAGGACGGTAGACAGGAAGGAATGGGGCACAAAACCTGAGGAGAGGGAACTGTTAATAATATCAGCTGACTCGGAAGCCAGGAGGGGAAGTTAAGTGTCATCAGTTTAGCAAGAATAGGATTGACAAAACAGCAAGTGAATCTTATTGACAAGATGATGCAGATGAGGGTGGGGTTGAGCTGCAGAAATATCATGGTGAATGGAGGGCAAAAGAGAGTTGAGATTTTGAAAGTGTAAGTGTAAATAACTTGGAATAGAATTTTTTTTCCAGGGCAGATATATAAAGAAGTAGTGTTAGAAGGGAGAAGGAGCTGTGGGTGGAGAATGGTAGCAGGAAGTGATCAGAGATGGCCTTATGTCTGATGAAACAACGTGAGGAGCAAGACCACATGAGATGCAAGGTGTCCGTGAATATTATGGGTTGGGGGGTTTACATGGAAGGAGAGATTAAGGTGTGTAGATGAGGGTAGTGTAGTTGATGTAGTTTATATGGATTTCAGCAAAGCCTTTGACAAGGTCCCACATGGGAGACTTATAAAGAAGGCAAATGCACATGGGATACAGCATAATTTGAAAAGGTGGATTCAAAATTGGCTTAGTTGTAGGAGGCAGAGGGTGATGACAGAAGGATGCTTTAGTGACTGAAAGCCAGTGTCCAGTGGCGTACCACATGGATCTGTGTTCGGTCCCCTGTTATTTGTCATTTATATAAATGGCACAGATGACTATGTGGGGGATAGGATTAGTAAGTTTGCGGATGACACAAAGATTGGCCTGGTGGTTAACAGTGAGGTTGAGTGTCTTGGGCTACAGGAAGATATAGACGGGATGGTCAAATGGGCAAATAAGTGGCAGATGGAATTTAACCCTGAAAAGTTTGAGGTGATACACTTTGGAAGGAGTAATTTGACAAGGAAGTATTCAATAAACGGCATGGCACTAGGAAGTTCTGAGGAACAAAGGGACCTTGGCATGTGTGTCCATAGATCTCTGAAGGCAGAGGGGCATGTTAGTGGGGTTGTGAAAAAGGCATATGGGACACTTGCCTTTGTCAATCGAGGCATAGATTACAAAAGTAGGGAGGTCATGTTGGAGTTGTATAGAACCTTGGTGAGGCCACTGCTGGAGTACTGTGTGCAGGATGTGATTGCACTGGTGGGGGTGCAGAGGAGATTCACCAGGATGTTGCCTGGGATGAAACATTTAAGTTACGAAGAGAGGTTGGATAGACTTGGGTTGTTTTCGTTGGAACAGAGAAGACTGAGGGGCGACCTGATCGAGGTGTACAAGATTATGAGGGGCATGGACAGGGTGGATAGGGAGCAGCTGTTCCCCTTAGTTGAAGGGTCAGTCACAAGGGGGCATAAGTTCAAGGTGAGGGGCAGGAGGTTTAAGGAGGATGTGAGGAAAAACTTTATTACCCAGAGGGTGGTGACGGTCTGGAATGCACTGCCTAGGAGGGTGGTGGAGGCGGGTTGCCTCACATACTTTAAAAAGTACCTGGATGTGCACTTGGCACGTCATAACATTCAAGGCTATGGGCCAAGTGCTGGTAAATTTGATTAGGTAGGTAGGTCAGGTGTTTCCCACGTATCGGTGCAGACTCGATGGGCCAAAGGGCCTCTTCTGCACTGTGATTCTGTCTGAAGGGAGGCATAAGAGGGTAGTGAACTCAGAGGAGAGAGAATATAATAAGTCAAGGTGGAGGTTGACATCATCGAGGATGAGAAGTTGCTTGGCGCAGAGGCTGAGGGAGGAAAGCGGTGAAGATATCTCAGTGCAAAAATTTTGATGGTCCTTGAGTGGCTGGTAGAGAACCAGGATTTTAAATGAGAGGCAAGATGGGTGGAACAATGGGAGATGTTCAAAGGAAGAGAAAGTGCCAGGAGAACAAAGGGATAAACAGGTCAAGGTGAGATTGGGTGATAAAAGCCACACCACACGAAGGTCTGGACAGGCCATGTGGTGGAAGGTATAGCCAGGTGGGAGGCTTCAGTTAGGGGGAAGGTGTCATCACCCCTCAACCAGGTTTCCATCAAGACCATTATGTCAATGTACTTATCCGCAATAAGCTCATGGATGGCAAGGGTCCAAGTGAATGGACGTTCTAGATGGTAATGAGGAGAGAGGCAGGGAGAGCTGACCCACTGGCAGAGTCCACCAGGTCAGCGCTGGGAGCGGTGAGTTGGACAGGATGGTCATCAAAAGAATAGGATAAGGCGGTTGAGGCTACTGCTCAACCAACATCAATAAAACAGTTCATCCCATCATTATCCTGTTTGTGGGAGCTTGCTGTGCACATTCCTTGCATTATTATAGTGACAATGCTTCAAAACTGCTTCATTGGCTGTGAAGTGCTTTGAGAATTCCTAAACTCATGAAAAGCTCTGTATAAAACCAAACCTTTATCATTTTATTCCGATTTAAGCCCACAGTAATACCTTCAAGAAACCTATTTAACCTATTCCACTAGCTGCTTTCAATTGGCCACAAACAGCTTACAAGGTGCTGGAGCTCTGTCCAGGTGCTTCAACACTTTAGCAGGTGCTGTGTCTGAATTTTCCCACATTGACTACATTCCCCTGTACAAACAGCCCTAGGTTCAGGAGCCAACAACAACACAGATCTGCCAAAATGTGTGTGCGTCTGTGATTCTACCATCTGGATAAGGGAGCCAGTCTTACTTCCTGCTACTTGCTACCTGTGGTTGGTGTCCATCTTAAAGTGGTATTGCCAGGATAATACCAGTGTTTGGAGGGGTAAATTATGAAGCCAGGTTGCATAAACTAGGTTTGCATTCTGTTGAATATAGAAGATTGAGGGGTGATCTGATCAAGGTGTTTGATTTGAAAGAGTAGATATGGAGAGAGTATTTATTCTGCTAGGGGCATCAAGAACATGGGTACATCATCATAAATGTAGAGCTAAGGCCATTCAGGATGTTAAAGCACTGTTCCTGACAAAGGCAACTCTCCTCCCCTAAAGGTTGTGGATGCTGGGGGACATTTACAGCTTGAAGACTGGTACTGATCAGATTTTTGTTAGTAAGGGGATTTGGAAATATGCAAAGATGAACAAATCGAGATTAGGTATAGACCAGCCAAGATCTAACTGAATAATGAAGCATGCCCAAGAAGCTAAATGGCCTAATCCTTTAAATATATACCAGTGTTCAGAAGGTGTCCAGCCACCTTGTCTGATTATTAAGTCAGCCAAATGGGGCACAGATATTGCTTTCCCAAAATCAGAAGCAGTGTCGAGTGTAAGTTTTAAAACCTCCCATCCATCTCCCCAAAGTATGGTCGGTGACCTCAAATAAACACTCTGAGGCCGGGATTTTACGGTTCCTCCCACCCGGCGGAATGTTATGGTCCTGCCGAACTAAATGGGGATTTAAATGGCTCACCGCACGAGTTGGGAGAGACACACCACGGCAGGGCAGTGAAATCCTGGCCTGAGAGCCAGAGATTACAAAAAATATCACCTTTCCCTCATTCTGATAGTATCACTTTAATTAGTGCATTGCAACAAATGAACATTAGCAATTTTTGCACTCAGCTTAGAAATGAAGGTTATGAAATAGCACTGAGTCTTCACGTTGGCTTCACTCTTCAAAGCCCAGAATCTGGAGGGTCATTCCCTGCAAGTGTGTAAATGAGCAGTTCCTCTTGCTCTGTTGCCACAGCAACACTTGCCACCTTTGAGGGATGAATGCTGTTTGAGAGATCAAAGTGTGCCAGAACTGTTCATGATTTATTCTTTGAAGTTCCATTAGAGCAGGACCATTGTACTGAAAACGAGGGCTTTTAAAAACAAAAAAAAAGATTCCATGAGTCACAAGAATTGTGCACCAACAAGTTTTCAAAATGGTTACTGTTTGCAGTGCCGTGACCAAGGTGGATGTCCCACCACATCTTCAGCCCCTGGAGCTGTGCTCTCCGCACCGACGAACCTCCATTCAGATTCACGAAGGAGAGCTTATCCCCAGCTTACTTGCCATCTTCTGTGCTCTTTGAAGTCAGCTTAATGAGAGGGGAGAAAAAAATGTCTGGTGTCAGACTTCTGATGTGAAGATTAAGATGAAGTGAAGCATACAATAGTTTTGATTCTAGATTCTGTGATTAAAACCATCTCCTCCACATTATGAGAGATCAAATAGAGCAGCCAAGGCTGTGGGTCGAGCAGTTATGTAGAATTTGCCACGCAGAAACAGGCTTGTACTCTACATGACTATCCTCCCATTCTAAATATTTCTGTCTAACCTGCTTCCCGTACTCCTCAATTCTCTTTCGCTTCACATATCCATCACACCTTAAATGCGTCAACGCTATCTGCTTCAACTATCTTATTATCAAGGCCTCTTCTGCATGGCTCTGGTCAGACTCCCGCCTGAACACAGTGGGAAGTGGCAGTGATTTCAGGTGACAGGAAGCTGCCACTTTTATGGGATGGTGGGGGGACCCAGGGACCTAACAGTATAACCCCCACGTCAATCAGGTAGTTAGCCGGAAGAGGTATTTGAAGGGCATCGGGGAGGGTGAGGGAAGCCCACAGCAGGGAGTACCAAGGTCCCTTGTGGAGCACACTTGCTCCTACAAGCCCACAAGGAAATCAAAGAAAAGATAAATAAATGCATATACTTTTCTGGGTCTCTTCTGGCCATGTTCCAGTTTGCCGCCAGGTTGGCCTGTGAGGGAAACCATGATTTCCTAACACAAGTCTGGGGTTAAATTTGCAGTCAGACCTTGATGGTGCCTTTGGAGTTTGCTCTGCTTGCTTAAAGCAGACCCCTGCTGCCTTTTAGCGAATCCCCACTTCCCTGTTCAGGGCACCAGGTTAAAATTCCAACCCTCGGGAAGGCAATAGGTAAGTCGTGGCAGCCATTTTAACTGCCTGTTTCTGTCAGAGGGGCAGGGTTAGCATCAACCAGTGGGAAGACAAAGCCTGTGTACACGATTCCTGAAGTGCACAGGGTTTTGTGCCAGTTCACCTTGAGCTGGCCATGAAAGGCCTGGGAGGCCACAATAGATGGTTCCTTCTGACATCCAGTCAGAGCAATTCCTGGAAGAGTGAGTTTGGAGCTGGGTGTGTGAGGCCTCAGCTTTGGGCCCAGCCATGGCTGTGGGCCAGATGTGGTGTAAAAGCAGCACAAATACAACAAGTAAAATGCATCATTTGACTTCAGTGCTGAGATCAAGGACTAAAGAAATGTATTGATTTTGCTGTTCAGACTTATGTTAAGTTCTGCTTTGGAAATCATCAATTTTATTTTTAATCTTCTCATTTACTTATCTTTTGAATTGGGCTTGAAGTTACCTTTCTTATCTTGTTCTTGTTATCCATGCGGGGCCTTCGTTAGGGGCTCAGTGGAAGTGGGGACTTCACACCTGAGCCCAATCTGACCCCTGTCTTTACACACTGGATAGGAACCAGGAGCTATAAAAACCTGGTCAGTTTTCTCAGTTCTTTGCTAGCTTAAAGGAGCTGAGGTCAATGATAACATCTCTGCCACCTCAGCTGGAATTAGCTAACTGAGTATAGACTAGTTTCAATTTTGGGTATTGTACCTCAGGAAAGATATATTAACCTGGGAGGACAGCAGCACAGATTTATCACAATCTTAAAGGACAGAATCTACTGAACAAAGAAATTATTCAAGGCTTGGGACCATTTCTGGGTGCTGGCGCCACTGGTGTCTGATGCCTGTCCCAGGGTCACGACCTTACGGGTGGTGGGCAATTAACAAACTATGTCTGCATTCGCGGAGGATGGCAGGAGGCCCACGAAACAGCTGATAGGACTGGCTGGCTGAAGGCCCCACTAGGAGAGGTGGACGCTGCTGAGGCAGTGGGAGGGCATCTCAAAATGGAGACCCTCTTGAAACGCTGCAGTAGATTCCACAATACAGAAGCCCCGGTCACGTTTGAGATGTCAGGGTGGAGGGTCAGCCCCACCACGAAAAATATTTTGGCTGTTTCAGCCTTGCGACTCTGCCATGGGGCAAATTGTTGCTGGGCTCTGGATTCAGTGGTCCCGCCTGACACCATTGAAATTCCACCAGCGTGGAAAAATGGCTTTAATTGCCTGTATTGGGTGCCTGCCTTCGTGCATTCGAGTTGCTGAATCTCATGGCAGACCCCACTCCCTCCCCCCCTCCCCATCACCCCAGGATACTTACCTGGAGGTGGGATAGCATTGGGAAGTGATCATGACGGGATTTTGTGCTACCTACTTGGCCACTGCCATCAAAGTTGCCTCCAGGGGGCTGGGGAGCTTTCAGCCAGAGAGTGAAATTATAAAGACAGGCTGAATAAAGTTGCTTTGTATTCCCTTGAGCGTAGAAGACTGATGGGTTATCTCATTGAGGGGTTTGGAATGATAGAGGAATTCAGTAAGGTAGGTGGGGGAAACTATTTCCCCTGGTGAGGGAATCCACATTAAACAAGCACAGTCTTAAAGTCAGAGCTAAGTGATCAGGAATCTCTTTTTCACACAAAGGGTAGTGGAAATCTGGAACTCTCTCCCAAAACCTTGTCAATGCTGGAGACAATTGCAATTGAAATCTACTGAGAGTTGTAGATTTTTGTTGGGCAAAGGTATCAAAGGTATCAAAGTGGTACAGATCAGCCATAATTTAACTGAATGTTGGAACAGGCCTCATAGTCCTGGCCTATTCCTACACAAGCTAGCTCCCTCCTGGTTGCCATGACTCAATACCACAGCATACCATAACATTTAACCACTAGAGAGACCCCCTCCTGCCACGATAATGAAGCCTGGCACTGCTTAACTTTGAGATTGTTCATATTTAGTGCAACATAGCAGCCGAAATCCTCAACTGCATGTAGTTTATAAAAGATTGAGAGTTCTATGGGCAGGATTTTTTGGTCAGCGTGCGGGTGTGATCGACGGGCCTGGGAGCGGTCAGGGTATGGACCGCTGCCCATGATCAGCCTCTGACCTCGATTTCATGCTGGCTGGCCATGAAACGGGCGCCGAAATGCTCAGCGCTGCCGGGGGAGGGCGGGCACTGACGTAAGCGCGGGTGCAGGGGAGTGCAGAATGAAAGCTCTCTGAAGGCAGAGAGCGATCTCAGGGAGCTGAAGAATTTAAAAGCAATAAATAAAGATTTTAAAATCCAAAAAAAAATGTCCACGCATCAGAATCAGTCACCTGAACATATACATGATGAAAATTCTGTTCGTACATTTTTAATTTTTTAAATTTAATAACGGAAACCTCACCCCGCCCTTGGATGAGGTTTCGTCAAAAATGTAAAGTCCGCCCGGCAGATTTGCCCATCCATCAACCGTAAAATTGGGGACAATTGGAAGTTTAATGGGCTTAATTGCCCTAATCGTCAGTGGGCACACTTCTGACTTTTGTGCTCGCCTGCCAGCCGAAATATCGCGTGAGCGTGGGATGGTGTCAGGACGCTTGCCCAGCGTCAATCACGCGCTATTTTACACTCAGGCAGGTCGAGCGAGTGTCTGTCCCATGAATCTGTTCCAAAAGAACAAAGACTCACCCGGTTCTTAAAGAATGAAGGTTTTTTACTCTTGGGAGCGCTCTTCTTCTCTCCCTCATTCTCATCGGGGGGGAGCACAAACATTGGATGACTCATCCTTTTCATCGCATTCTGGTCAAGGGTTTGTTCTTCACTCCCATTTGCCACAGCAAAGATCAGAGCTGGAAAAGATTTGAAAAATATTGAATCAGTCCTGATGAAGGGCAAGTACTCAGAGAAGTGTCCTTGGTTCTAAGTAAATCAACAACTTCTGGGGCTATTTAAAAACAGTGTTGTACTGGAATAAAAACAAGAAAGTTGCCAGAAATATTCAGCAGGTCAGGCAGCATCTTTGGTGAGAAACAGAGTTAACGTTTCAGGTCGAAATGACCTTTCATCAGAACAGAAACTTTTTTTTTGGTTTTTATTTCAGGTTTCCAGTATCTGTAGTATTTTGCTTTTGTATTAATGTGCGACAGGATTGAATACTGGTTACTTGGAGTACGCAGTTGGATGCCAGATTAGATCTGGTGTCAGCTGTGACTCAATGGGCAGCATTCGTGCCTGAGTCAGAAAGCTGTGGGTTTAAGGAGCTGACACTCCAGCCCAGTATTAGAGGGTGTAGAGGTGATGTTGTTTGGATGAGATATGAAACCAAGGCCAGGATTTTCGGCCCGGCCTTGGCAGGACCCGCCTGGGGAGGGGGATGTGGTGGGCCAGCCACGGGGGGGATGTGGCGGGCCAGCCACGGGGGGTGGGGGATGTGGCGAGCCAGCCACGGGGGGGGATGTGGCGGGCCAGCCACGGGGGGGGATTGTGGCGAGCCAGCCACGGTGGGGGGGATGTGGCGGGCCAGCCACGGTGGGGGGGATGTGGCGGGCCAGCCACGGTGGGGGGGATGTGGCGGGCCAGCCATGGGGGGGGGGATGTGGCGGGCCAGCCACGGGGGGTGGGGGATGTGGCGGGCCAGCCACGGGGGGTGGGGGATGTGGCGGGCCAGCCACGGGGGGTGGGGGATGTGGCGGGCCAGCCACGGTGGGGGGATGTGGCGGGCCAGCCACGGGGGGGGATGTGGCGGGCCAGCCACGGGGGGTGGGGGATGTGGCGGGCCAGCCAAAAGTCCATTGGCTTTTTGCGGGACTGGAAGATCTCAGTGGAGAGTGGGGCCAGAAAATCCTGGCCCCTCTCTAGGTGGATGTGAAAGAGCGAAGGTACTATTTTGAAGAAGAGCAGGGGCAGTGACCTAGCTAATATTGATCCCTCAACCCTAGTATTAAACAGCAGATTGTTTGAGGGAATTTAAATCTGGACAAAGATAGGTGGAGAAGATAAGTGACTGAATCAACTCACTGCTTAAAATGCAATTGGTGTTAGATCAGTTAGTGGAACTAACTGCGCAGCACATGAGTAATTTGATAATGACAGTTAAGTGTAGCACACTTTAGGAGGAAAATGGCGATTTTGGACCTACAGTTCCCAAAGCTCTCCAGCACTGGTGTTTTCCTCATCCTATATCTGGCTATTTAGCTGATATGATGTAATGATAATGACTAATCATAGCAACTAATCTCCACCAATCAGTCTACAGCAAAGCCCTGGGAGAAGGCAAACTAAATGTAGTTGAGGAGATGAGATGTTTTTGCAGTAATCTTGCATGGATCCCACAGTTTGTCAGCACAGTACCTGGGATTGTTGGCACTGATCTACTGGCAAAGCTCATCTGCTTCAGCACGGAAGCAGGGCGTTTCTCAACTTGGTCCGACAGGTTGGTGTCACTCCTAAACTCCTGCTTTCTTGATAGCTGAAAAAGACAAAAAATAATCTCATGAACCAGTATTGGATCACAGAGTGGGGGCAGCATATATTTTTTTTTTATTCATTCAAGGGATGTGGGCTTCATTGGCTAGGCCAGCATTTGTTGCCCATCCCTAATTGCCCTTGAGAGGGTGCTGGTGAGCTGCCTTATTGAACCGCTGCATCCATATATATGGTCAACAGGCAAGGAATTTGGTCATAGTGAATGAAATTCTTTTTATTCAGGCAATCAGTATCAATATTAAATGCTCCATAATTTTAACAGTGGAGTTAGATACGGAGTGAAGCTCCATCCACACAGTCCTTTCAAATACTCCCAAGCTAGGTACAGCAGAGGTTAGATGGGGTAAAGCTCTTCTTACACTATCCTAACCATTACTCATAGAGCAGGTAGAGCACGGGTTGGGTACAGAGTAAAGTTCCCTCTACATTGTCCTATGATATACCCCCAGGGCAGGTACATCACAGGTTGGATACAGAGTAAAGCTCAATCCCTCTACATTGCGCTGATGTGTTCAAACTCCAATCTCAGAAAACTATCTCCTACACAGCAGTGCAAAATTTCTCCATTTCCCACAGCAACCAAACTGTGGCCTCGGAGCGAGACTTTTTTCCTGAATTGTGGTCAAACCAATTCCAAGGGGAACTGGCTGAGACCAAGCCAGACCCAGCTGTGTTTTTGAGTATTACTGGTATTTTTCCTTTTATTTGGATGTTTGTACACACATTGTTAAAAGGGAAATCTGAAGATATCAAAGATCATGAGGCTGGACAATTCGGTTCACAATGAGCTGAAGTCACATGGCCTTCAGTTGTACCACTGTTGAGTTGTAATTCACTGTTCAATTCAATTAGTGATTAGATATAACACAGTCTCTTCAAGCCAACACTTCAAACTCAGGTGAGGAGAGATAATTCTTCACTGAAACTTTAATTCATAAATTAAATGAGATATTGGAGTTCACTTGCCACATTTCTGTTATGGTGACTGAGGAGTGAAGACTCTAAGATATGGTTAGCACAGACCTCCTTTATGGTGCTCTGTTACACTGTTACTGCATCTGTTTTGACCTGTAGATATGTGGGATGTACGGTGTTCTGATCCAGCATGTGGATGTGGGCTTTTGAAGGGGGAGGAGGGGTTGGGGTTGGGGGAAAAGAGGCTAGAGATAATCTGCTGGTATGACACCCACCCGAGGCTTAAGATGATGGTTGGACACGTGAGTGACGGTGGGAGAGGGTTCAGGAGTGGGGTTGCGGAGGGAGGGGGTATTAAGGGGGTTAACAGCAAGGGCAGGTGGTGGCTTTCAGTGGGCACCCCTATCTGATGCTGGGTCCCCCAATCAGGCAGAGTGCTTTTGAATGTGGGAACCCTGGGAGTCAGCAAGCAACCTCATGCGGGTTTGCTTGTTGTGCTTCCTGTATGGTGAGCCTTCGTCTGCTGCTGGATTAAGCAGCACTGGGATGAGGACCTTAACTGGGCATTAATTTGCCACTTATGGCCCTCAATTGGTGATGGGGCAGGAAGGCATTCATGGGCCTTACCACCATGGACTTAATCGGGATGGAGGCAGAAAGGTGGCAGAGTCCCTAACTGCCACCCTTGTGCCTGACTAAATGCCCCCCCACCCAACAAACGTGCCATAGGGGTGGGCATTAAGTTCAGCCTATTAGCTTCAAATGCTGCTTACCCGTTTGGTGTCTGAATGCTCTGTCTTGCTATCTGCAAACACCACACTGCTCCTCTTTTGCCTCTTTTTCTCCTTCCTTAGTTTGACCTCCACTTCCTCTTTGATGGCCCGATCTGGAGCCTTTTCTTCAGGCCTGGCAATTGGTGTCCTTGGCCTGGGGCTGTCTGGAACCACATTGCTGGAAGCCACAGAGGGAACATTCATTTGAGGTAAATTATTCAAAAGATCTTAAAAGCTGTAAAATAATTTGATCAGTATCCTGGTGAACCAATTGGATTAAGTGTTTATGACCCATAATATGGTTGGACAAAGGGCAAAATCGTCCTAGATTTTCACTAAGTGTGGCAGTGGACGTGAAAAAATACATTTTACCCACCAGTCGTGGTGGCGGAGTTTTCACGCCGTATCATCTGCTTCCTGCCTTATTCATTATGCAACCACAGGAAACACACCTCTCGCTGGTGGGCAGCCTCTGAATCACCCGCCACACTGTTACCTCACCATTTCCTCCCTCCGGGTGCCATATCTAAACTGCAGCAGTGCACATAGTTCTCAATGCTGCTAGCCCAGGACTGCTCCAGTGAAGACGTGGCCCTGAAGTCCAAGAAGAGTTCAGTGACCCGTCACTATAATGCCTTTTGGAGGCCCGCTGTGCTGTCCTCCACCCCAGCTCTGGCCGCAGGAGGTCCAGCCATCTCAACGCTCTGGCTTGGGAGGCTGTGGCAGTGGTGGTCAGTGCCAACGCTGCACAGAGGTTGGCCATCCAGTGCAGAAAGAGGATGAATTAACTCATCTATGCTGCCAGGGTAAGGCAACCATCTCATCACTCTGAGCTCACACACTCACAAGGCCATCTCACTCACTGTCAACTCAAGGGACATCACCACTCACTCTCTTACACACACCCTCACATCTCCATCTGGCCTCATCCCCTCTGGAGACTGCCTCCTCAGCTCTCACCACCTTGAGACCACTTGCACAGATCAACATGCACCCCTACACACAAACCCTGGGATACCACCCCCCACTTCACCCCCCGCACTTCCCCCACCCCTGAGTACAGCCCTTGCTCTGCAACAACTTCTGCCTGAAGCTGTTTCTCCCCCTTCCCCAAGCAAGCCCTAGCCCTACAGCCATTGAAAAGCCACCCCTGCCTCATGGCTGGTCTGATAGGTAGAGACCTAAAAGTGATGTGGTGCTCTCTGTGAAGCCTGGCGCTGATGGCTGCGAGTCTTGCCTGAAGCAAGGAAGGCAACAAACCCTGAAGCCCTGAGCGCAGTGCAACTCACCAGGCATGCGTCGCTTAGGTACAATTGTGAAACATATTGGCGTGATCCCAGATGATCCAGCATAATCCCAGATGATCCAGCGTAATCCCAGATGATTCCGGTTAGCAGGACTTATAATGAGGTGCTAAAGTATTGAAATTAGGTTCCTGATGTGTGGTGGCGGGAAACGCGGCCTGCCATTGATAGGTGGAGCGGCGATCACAAACTGGTTTCATGATGACATAAAGCCAGTTTTTGGCCTTCTCACCATATTATCTGCTCATGCCGGCCATGACACCCAACGCCAACAGGAGCGGAAAATTCTGGCCAAAATCTTTTCCAGCCAAACTTGAGGTGAACCCAAGCTGGTGAAGATGACATGCAAGAACGTTTTCACAGAAAGAGCAATTGAGGCCTGCAATAATTTTCTTCTCAGGGTAGCGGAGACACAAACATGTGTTATTTAAGTGGTGATGGGGGTGGGGGAGGAGGGATATCTAAATCTTTTGTTCAAAGTCTGTGGGCCAGGAAGCTTCTCCCATCTGGTTCTGCCTTGTGAACCATGGATGGGCCTGTAACTTTACAACAAACCTTAACTTGTGCTCATTTGGAGTCTATTAAGCTATGGTTATTTCTGCACACCATTAATCCTCTGGAAATTTAAGAATACTGTGATGTGAATTATCTGTCAGGCTTCTGCAGTACTTCACTAAGCAATGTTGAGGGCAGTCCTGGGAAAAATGACGTCCCTCAATTTTTTTTTGCCCTGTGGCCATTTGTGTTGCTGGATGATGAATATGTGCAGGCTATTTAACTTTGAGGGGCATTACCACAGGCTTGAATCCATCTTTAACCCAATAAAACCAACAGAGGAAGAGACAAGGCTGTGGGAAATGCAGGGAAAAGGGGGAGACGTGGGAGTGAGGGATTGGCAGGGTGGGGTAGGAGTGAGGGATAGAGTGAATAGGGTGAGAGTGAGGGATAGGGTGGCGTGAGAGTGAGAGATAGAGTGGATGGGGTGAGAGTGAGGGATAGAGTGGGTAGGGTGGCAGTAATGGATCGAGTGATGGGGTGAAAGAAAGAGATAGAGTGGATGGGGTGAGAGCGAGGGATAGGGTGAATGGAGTGAGAGTGAGGGATAGGGTGGAGGTGAGGGATAGGGTGGGTGAGAGTGAGGGATATGGTGGGTGAGAGTGAGGGATAGTGTAGATAGGGTAGGAGTGAGGGATAGTGGATGGGGTGAATGAGGGATAGGGTGGAGGTGAGGGACAGGGTGGGTGGGAGTGAGGGATAGGGTGGGTGAGAGTGAGGGATAGTGTGGATAGGGTGGGAGTGAGAGATAGAGTGGATGGGGTGAATGAGGGGTAGTGTGGAGGTGAGGGATATGGTGGGTGAGAGTGAGTGTTAGGGAGGATGGGGTGAGAGTGAGGGATAGGGTGGGTGAGAGTGAGGGATATACAGGCCTCCGAACAGTAGTCAGGATGTGGGGCACAAGATACACCAGGAGATAGAAAAGGTGTGTACGAAAGGCAAGGTTACAGTGATCATGGGGGATTTCAATATGTAGATAGACTGGGAAAATCAGGTTGGTAGTGGATCCCAAGAAAAGGAATTTGTGGAATGTCTACGAGATGGCTTTTTGGAGCAGCTTGTGGTGGAGCCCACTAGAGAACAGGCAATTCTAGATTTAGTGATGTGTAATGAGGCAGATTTGATAAGGGAGCTTAAGGTGAAGGAAGCCTTAGGAGGAAGTGACCATAATATGGAATTTACCCTGCAATTTGAGAGGAAAAAGCTGGAATCAGATGTAATGGTATTACAGTTGAATAAAGGCAACTACAGAGGCATGAGGGAGGAGCTGGCCAGAATTGACTGGGAGATGAGCCTAGCAGGAAAGACAGTGGAAAAGCAATGGCAGGAATTTCTGGGAGTAATTTGGGAGACACAGCAAAAATTCATCCCTGGGAAGAAGAAGCATACTAAAGGGAGGACGAGGCAACCATGGCTGACAAGGGAAGTCAGGGACAGTATAAAAGCTAAAGAGAAAGCATACAATGTGGCAAAGAGCAGTGGGAAACCAGGGGAGTGGGAAGCCTACAAAGACCAACAGAGGACAACTAAAAAAGAAATAAGGAGGGAGAAGATTAAATATGAGGGTAAACTAGCCAGTAATAGAAAAGAAGATTGCAAGAGTTTTTTTTAGATACATAAAGGGTAAGAGAGAGGCAAAAGTGGACATTGGGCCACTGGAGTATGACGCTGGAGAAGTAGTAGTGGGGAACAAAGAAATGGTGGAGGAACTGAATAGGTACTTTGCGTCAGTCTTCACGGTGGAAGACACGAGTAACATCCCCAAAGTTCAAGAGAGTCGGGGGGCAGAGGTGAGTATGGTGGTCATTACCAAGGGGAAGGTGCTAGGAAAACTGAAAGGTCTGAAGGTGGATAAATGACCTGGACCAGATGGATTACACCACAGAGTTCTGAAGCAGATAGCTGAAGAGATAGTGGAGCGTTAGTGGTGATCTTTCAGGAATCACTCGAGTCAGGGAGGGTCCCAGAGGACTGGAAAATCACTAATGTAACCCCCCTGTTTAAGAAGGGAGTGAGGCAAAAGATGGGAAATTACAGGCCGATTAGCCTGACCTCGGTCGTTGGTAAGATTTTAAGAGTCCATTATTAAGGGTGAGATTTCAGAATACTTGGAAGTGCATGGTAAAATAGGGCAAAGTCAGCATGGTTTCATCAAAGGGAGGTCATGCCTGACAAATCTGTTAGAATTCTTTGAGGAGGTAACGAGTAGGTTAGACAAAGGAGAGCCAATGGATGTTATCTACTTGGACTTCCAGAAGGCCTTTGACAAGGTGCCGCACAAGAGGCTGCTCAGTAAGATAAGAGCCCATGGTGTTAGAGGCAAGGTACTAGCATGGATAGAAGATTGGCTGTCTGGCAGGAGGCAGAGAGTGGGGATAAGGGGGTCCTTCTCAGGATGGCGGCCGGTGACTAGTGAAGTTCCACAGGGGTCAGTGTTGGGACCACAACTTTTCACTTTATACATTAATGATCTAGGTGAAGGAACTGAGGGCATCCTGGCTAAGTTTGCAGATGATACAAAGATAGGTGGAGGGACAGGTAGTATTGAGGAGGCGGGGAGGCTGCAGAAGGATTTGGACAGGTTAGGAGAATGGGCAAAGAAGTGGCAGATGGAATACAACGTGGGGAAGTGTGAGGTCATGCACTTTGGTAGGAAGAATAGAGGCATAGACTATTTTCTAAATGGGGAGAGAATTCAGAAATCTGGAGTGCAAAGGGACTTGGGAGTCCTAGTCCAGGATTCTCTTAAGGTTAACTTGCAGGTTGAGGTGGTAGTTACGAAGGCAAATGCAATGTTGGCATTTATTTCGAGAGAACTAGAATATAAAAGCAGGGATGTGCTGCTGAGGCTTTATAAGGCTCTGGTCAGGCCACATTTAGAATATTGTGAGCAATTTTGGGCCCCGTATCTCAGGAAGGATGTTCTGGCCCTGGAGTGGGTCCAGAGGAGGTTCACGAGAATGATCCCAGGAATGAAAGGCTTAACATATGAGGAACATTTGAGGACTCTGGGTCTATACTCGATGGAGTTGAGAAGGATGAGGGGGGATCTGATTGAAACTTACAGAATACTGAAAGGCCTGGATAGAGTGGATGTGGGAAGATGTTTCCATTTGTAGGTGAGACCAGGACCCGAGGGCACAGCCTCAGAGTAAAGGGAAGACCTTTTAGAACAGAGATGAGGAGAAACTTCTTTAGCCAGAGAGTGGTGAATCTACGGAATTCATTGCCACAGAAGGTTGTGGAGGCCAGGTTATTGAGTGTATTTAAGACCGAGATAGATAGGTTCTTGATTGGTAAGGGGGTCAAAGGTTACGGGGAGAAGGCGGGAGAATGGGGTTGAGAAACTTATCAGCCATGATTGAACGGCGGAGCAGACTCAATGGGCCGAATTGCCTAATTTCTGCTCCTATGTCTTATGGTCTTATGGGTGAGAGTGAGGGATAGTGTAGATAGGGTGGGAGTGAGGGATAGAGTGGATGGGGTTAATGAGGGATAGGGTGGAGGTGAGGGATAGGGTGGGTGAGAGTGAGTGATAGAGTGGGTGGGATGCAGGTGAGGGATAGGGTGGGAGCGAGGGATAGGGTGGGTTGGTTGAGAGGGATGGGGTAAGGTAAACAGATATATAGATGGGGTTAATTACAAAAGAGATAATTTTTTGGATCACTGCCTCTTATATACATTTTTGTGTTCCTACTTCTCTGATCTTGTCAATATTTACATTAACCCCCTCATTCCCAGAATTTGAGCACTTTAACCTGTATAGGCCCATTCAGTTAGGTCAATCTTTATACATTTGGTTCCCAGAATGTACGTTCCACACATGATACAAAGGTTTTAAAGATGTTTGTGCCCCCAGTGATGATCAATAATGAGTATTGAACTGTCCACAGTGAAATCGGTGCTTATGCCTCACCTGTCAGCAGTCACTTTGGTTGGCGTGTTGCATTCAGCGTTCATGGAGGAGAGGGAGATCATGGACACTTGCCGGTAGGATCTCAGCATGGACCTCGGCCGGCTTGCCCGTTTTTCATCAACATCTGGCTGCAAGACAAATTCAGGAAAGAATGTAGGATTGAGAAGTCAAGGGACACGTTATAGGTCAGCCTTGGCTCAGTGGTAGCACTGTCACACCTGAGGCAGAAGTTTATGGGTTAAAGCTCTAATCCAGGCTCACTCCCCTGGTACAGTAGTGAGGGAGTGCTGCACTGCTGGAGTCGCTGTCTTTCAGACAAGACTTTAAACCAATGACCCGTGTGCCCTGTCAGATGGATGGAAATGATCCCACGGCACTGTCCAAGGAAGAGGAGGGGATTTCCTCCAGTATCCTGGCCAATTTTCATCTCTCAGCCAACATCTCTTCAAAACCGATTATCTGGTTATTTATCTCACTGCTGTTTGTGCGGCTTTGCTGTGTGAAAACTGGCTGCTACATTTATTAACAACACTTGTCAGGATTTTTATTGGGAGACAATCCTCAATCTCCTCAATGCTGTACTGATGAGTGTGCTAACTTTTCAATGAGACTTAAAACAAGTCCCTATTGAGATGGATGATAAAAATCCTACCATTTCAATGAAGAGCAGGAAGTTATGGTGTCTGACCAACATTCATCCCTTGACTAAAATCACAAAGAAAACATTAACTATTTATCCATCCTGTGCTGATTTGTGCCAACTTATATGCATAGGCAATTGCTTTCCCTACTGTACTAATAATGTCGGTAACACACTTGCCTCTGAGTAACAAGCTTCCATGTTCAAGCCCTAATCCAGGGATAGAGTGCAAAATCAAAGCTGACACTCCAGTACAGTACAGAGGTAGTGCTGCACTGTTGGAGGTGCCTTTTTTCAGATGAGATCTAAAACCAAGGCCCCATTTGCCTAGTCAGCTGGATGTAAAAAAATTCCATGTCGCTATTTTGAAGAGGAGCAAGGGAGTTATCCCCATGTCCTGGCTAATATCCATTGATCAACATTACAAGGACAGATGATCATATTACTGTTTGTGGGAGTTTGCCATGCACTAATTGGCTGCTGCATTATTACAATAGTAACTATTCTACAAAAAGGGCTTAATTGGCTGTAAAGAGCTTTGAGACGTCCGGTGGTCGTGAGAAGTACTATCTAAATGCAAACCTTTTGTTCTCTAAAATCTTTAGCCCGTTAAAAGCTTGCTGAGTGATAAATGGGTCAAGGTTTTTGTCAAAATAATGGACAGAGATATTTCAGACAAATATTTTGACACACACATAACTTAAGTCTAGAAATCTCTAAATAAACCTTCAAAAGCAACAAAACCAAACAAGATGGTGGCAGGCTTGAGGCCTATCAACTTGTTGAGCTGTTTCCTCATTTGAGCAATAACTGGACAGAATTTGAAGCTTGTTACTATGAATCTGCGGCCCAGTAATAGGTCACCCTTTTCAGGAGAGGGAGGTAGTAAACTTCCAGGTCAGAGAGGGGGTACAGCTCCTTCCTTGCCCACCCCACCTGCAGTGTGTGTTAAGAAACAGGAAGAGGAAAGGGTTATGGATTCCCTTCAGCAAAGGGAACCCAAGTACCTTGATCCCAGTCCACTTACCAGCTCCCTTAAGCCATACTCCTTCTGTACTTTAATTTTTAACTGTTTGAAACATTCTTCCATTCGGTCATGGAAAGGCCGTAGGTCATCCAACACTCTTTTTCCGTGAAGCTTTATTCCTTTTTCAAGCAGTGGGACCTTGTGAAGAGAAAGAGAAGAAAATTCTTAGCACATTGCTGCTCAAAATACAGCAGAAGAAACAAGTGTAGTGCTGGCCCTCCTGCCCTGCCCTGTTCCCTGGCGGTGGGAGGTTGAACGAGCTGGCTGTCTCTTCTATGAAAGATGAATGAAAGGCCAACTGAGGCAAACCTAATTGTGGGGTATACGTGACACAGGCAAGGCCATATTTATTGGCTATCCCTACCTGCCCTGGGGCAGTGGCTTTCATCATAGTGATCATTGGGTCAAAATCCTGAAACTTCCTTTCTAACAGCACTGTGGATGTACATACACCAGATGGACTGCAGTGGTTCAAGAAGACGGCTCTTAAGGGCAATTAAGCATGGGCAACAACTGCCACATCCCGTGAAAGAATTTAAAAATGCGATAGTTTGACATCCTGAGATGGTGGCCTTCATCGTAGAATGGGCCCATGGTGGGAAAGGGTGTTTACCATTAACATAAATGATTTGGACTCAGGAATCGGGAGTACAGTTCCAAAATGTGCAGACAATGCCAAATTGGAAGTTAAAACAGGTGAAACTAGCATCAAAATATAGGAGGATATTAATAAACACACAGAATGACCACGTAATTGGCAAATGAACTTCAATAACCAAAAAGCAGGAAACTGCAGCTGCTGGAAATCTGAAATAAAAACAGTAAATGCTGGGAATACTCAGCAGGTCAGGCAGCAGCTGTGGAGAGAGAAGCGGAGTTGATGTTTCAGGTCGATGTCCCTTCGACAGAACACTTCATTCAGTAATAGGTAAGTGTCGGGTAGTATATTTTGGTGAAGAACATTGAAGTATTTATGGGGAAGCCAAACAATCACATGTGGGAGGAAGGAGTAGAAGGATTTGTGGGTTAGGTGAGATGAGGAAGGGTAGGAAACTCCTGTGGAGCATGAACTCCAGCGTGGGCCTGTTGACATGACTGGCCTGTTTCTGTGTTGTACATTCTATGTAATACTCTGTTGCAGCAATGGTTTTTAAAATTAGTTAGTTTGCAAGGCCACTTCAGAGGCCAATAAGTTAATCACATCGTGAGCAATTGGAATGAAGTGTTGGTCAGGCCAGGTAGGGCATTTGTGAACCAGATGGGTTTTTATTGTCAAATCTTGACAGTTTTGCTGGACATTTTATTTTTTCTGGTCTCAACTCACAAATCACCACAATTTCACAACTTTCCTCGGTGGGAGTTGAACTCAGCACCTCGGTGAGCCAGCCCAGCACCGGAACTACCTGTGCACACTGCAGAAAAGCCTGGAAATGATTCTCAGTGCTGAAATCTGGGGCCTCATCACGTTGTGTATCGTGGGTCCCATGATTCCTTAACGCAGAATGTTGCCTTAGCACTGTAAACTTTGAGCAAGAGATCAGTTAGGATTGTGACTGAATGGTAGTGAGTAACTTCTTTAAACCAATCGACAAATCTGCAAAAGCTGCTTTTTAATCCTGAAGAATGGAAGAGCAAACTACAGTCACTGACTGCCACCTACTGGAGTGTAGCTGTACTGCAGCATATTGGAGTTTGGGGGGTTGCGGGGGGAGGGAGAGATGGCAGAGTGATGAGCACAACACATTGGCAGAGAAATCTTCAGCTTTGATGATGTTCAAAAAACAGGCCTAAAATAGCAAATCTGAGAGGCACATCCTGTGGAATCATCCACTGCATGACTTAACATGAGCCAGTCAGACAATACTGCATGTCATGTAGGAAAACTATTTTTCGTTGATGTGACTAGGTTCCAAAGGAAAGATTCACCAAGGTTCCCAGAGCCAGGGCTGCATGAATGTAACCCCAATTGTCTGACCTATGTTCAGGAAGCAATGATTAATATCTCGAACACTGTGACGAGCAATCCAGGAGGTAAATCATAGGGGCAGTTAAAATAAGACTGTGCGTTTTGTTCCCTTTGTTCTTGGAACATTTTTGTTTATTCATTATAAAAATACTGAAGATAAGGACAAAAGGCTATTTTGATGGGTTGGGCTGTTGGAGGCAGGCGGCTCTTTGATGTAATTTCCAAGAAGACATCCAAACAGTTGGCAAACCTTAGTTGCCCATTTATGCCCTGCTCGTATTGGGTTGGTTGAGGATTCAATTCTTAATCACTTCATTTCAATTGGACACCGGATTTACACAATGATATTTGAAAGTAATCTAACCAGAAAGTGTTTGTGGGTTTGGGAATTTTGGATTCTATACAAAGAGTGTGAAGTGATTTGGGGATTGTATACGGAGAGTGTAAATGGGTTTGGTGATTCTGTATGAAGAGTATGAATGGGCTTTGGGTGTTGAGATTCTGTATGGAGTTTGTGAATTACTTTGGGGATTCTATATTAAAAGTCTGATCGGTTTGTGGATTCCATTCGGAGTGTGAATGGGTTTAGGGATTCTACATGGAGACCTTGAGTGGGTTTGAGATTTTTGATTCTGTACGTTGAGTGTGAGGGCTGTTATCAATGTTTCATTCTTACCTGCCAAGCTATGAGATCCTTGAGATGAGACAGTTTCTCCCAATCTTCTGGGTGCTCTTGTGAATAAGCATCCGTGAAGAAAGCCTGAAAACATGGAACAATTAAACACAGAGTCAACACCAAACATCCCCTTCCACTTAAATAATCACCAGCTCTCCCTGACTGACAGGCAGTGATACTGTGTCTGTATTTTTTTTATTCAGACATAGTGTATTTAAACTGCCAATTAATGTGTCAGCATTTAGAGAAAGTAAATTGAATCACAGTGACTGAGAGGAAAAAAATATTAAAACGTAAAGAAGGAAAATTCATTCTCAAACTGCACAATAGACGGTGGTAACAAAAACAAAAAACTACTGCGGATGCTGGAAATCCAAAACAAAAACAGAATTACCTGGAAAAACTCAGCAGGTCTGGCAGCATCGGTGGAGAAGAAAAGAGTCGACGTTTCGGGTCCACATGACCCTTCAACAGAACTGAAGTATAGTTAGGAGAGGGGTGAAATATAAGCTGGTTTAAGGTGGGGGGCGGGGGAGAGAAGTTGAGGGTGGGGTGGTTGTAGGGACAAGCAAGCAGTGATAGGAGCAGATAATCAAAAGATGTCACAGACAAAAGGATCAACGAGGTGTTGAAGATGGTGATATTATCTAAGAAAAGTGCTAATTAAGAATGGATGGTAGGACACTCAAGGTACAGCTCTAGTGGGGGTGGGGTGGAAAGACTGACAAGGTATTAGTTGTAGATTTAAAAATAATGGAAATAGGTGGGAAAAGAAAAATCTATATAAATTATTGAAAAAAAAAACAACAAAAGGGAGGGGGAGGAAACGGGGTGGGGATGGATGAGGTGCTGTTCCTCCAGTTTGCGTTGGGCTTCACTGGAACAATGCAGCAAGCCAAGGACAGACATGTGGGCAAGAGAGCAGGGTGGAGTGTTAAAATGGCAAGCGACAGGGAGGTTTGGGTCTTTCTTGCGGACAGACCGCAGGTGTTCTGCAAAGCGGTCGCCCAGTTTGCGTTTGGTCTCTCCAATGTAGAGGAGACCGCATTGGGAGCAATGAATGCAGCAGACTAAGTTAGGGGAAATGCAAGTGAAATGCTGCTTCACTTGAAAGGAGTGTTTGGGCCCTTGGACGGTGAGGAGAGAGGAAGTGAAGGGGCAGGTGTTGCATCTTCTGCGTGGGCATGGGGAGGTGCCATAGGTGGGGGTTGAGGAGTAGGGGGTGATGGAGGAGTGGACCAGGGTGTCCCGGAGGGAACGATCCCTACGGAATGCCGCCAGGGGGGGTGAAGGGAAGATGTGTTTGGTGGTGGCATCATGCTGGAGTTGGCGGAAATGGCGGAGGATGATCCTTTGAATGCGGAGGCTGGTGGGGTGATAAGTGAGGACAAGGGGGACCCTATCATGTTTCTGGGAGGGAGGAGAAGGCGTGAGGGTGGATGTGCGGGAGATGGGCCGGACACGGTTGAGGGCCCTGTCAACGACCGTGGGTGGAAAACCTCGGTTAAGGAAGAAGGAGGACATATCAGAGGAACTGTTTTTGAAGGTAGCGTCATCAGAACAGATGCAACGGAGGCGAAGGAACTGAGAGAATGGGATGGAGTCCTTACAGGAAGCGGGGTGTGAGGAGCTGTAGTCGAGGTAGCTGTGGGAGTCGGTAGGCTTGTAATGGATATTTGTGGACAGTCTATCATCAGAAATTGAGACAGAGAGGTCAAGTAAGGGAAGAGAAGTGTCAGAGACGGACCATGTGAAAATGATGGAGGGGTGGAGATTGGAAGCAAAATTAATAAATTTTTCCAGGTCCCGACGAGAGCATGAAGCAGCACCGAAGTAATCATCGATGTACTGGAGAAAGAGTTGTGGGAGGGGGCCGGAGTAGGACTGGAACAAGGAATGTTCCACATACCCCATAAAGAGACAGGCATAGCTGGGGCGCATGCGGGTACCCATAGCCACACCTTTTATTTGGAGGAAGTGAGAGGAGTTAAAGGAGAAATTGTTCAGTGTGAGAACAAGTTCAGCCAGACGGAGGAGAGTAGTGGTGGATGGGGATTGTTCGTGCCTCTGTTCAAGGAAGAAGCTAAGGGCCCTCAGACCATCCTGGTGGGGGGATGGAGGTGTAGAGGGATTGGACATCCATGGTGAAGAGGAAGCGGTTGGGGCCAGGGAACTGGAAATTGTTGATGTGACATAAGGTGTCAGAGGAATCACGGATGTAGGTGGGAAGGGACTGGACAAGGGGAGAGAGAAGGGAGTCAAGATAACGAGAAATGAGTTCCGTGGGGCAAGAACAGGCTGACACGATTGGTCTGCCAGGACAGTTCTGTTTGTGGATTTTGGGTAGGAGGTAGAAGCGGGCATTCCGAGGTTGGGCGACTATCAGGTTGGAAGCTGTGGGAGGAAGATCTCCAGAGGAGATGAGGTCAGTGACAGTCCTGGAAACAATGGCTTGATATTCCGTGGTGGGGTCATGGTCCAGGGAGAGGTAGGAGGAAGTGTCTGCGAGTTGACGCTCAGCCTCCGCGAGGTAGAGGTCAGTGCGCCAGACAACAACAGCACCACCCTTGTCAGCGGGTTTGATGACAATGTTGGGGTTGGACCTGAGAGAATGGAGTACAGTAAGTTCAGAGAGAGACAGATTAGAATGGGTGAGAGGAGCAGAGAAATTGAGACGGCTAATGTCACGCCGACAGTTCTCAATGAAAAGATCAAGAGAAGGTAAGAATCCAGAGGGAGGGGTCCAGGTGGAGGGAGAATATTGGAGGTGGGTAAAAGGATCCGTTGAACGGGGAGAGGACTCCTGCCCAAAGAAGTGAGCACGGATACGAAGACGGCGGAAGAAGAGTTCAGCATCGTGCTGAGCCCGAAATTCATTGAGATGAGGGCGCAAGGGTATGAAACTAAGTCCTTTGCTGAGCACTGAACGTTTAGCATCGGAGAGGGGGAGGTCAGGGGGTATAGTGAATACGCGGCTGGGGCTGGGATTGGAAGATGGGGTGGGGACGGGAGGACAAGCCGGGGTGGAGGGTCCCAGATGGGTGTTGGTGTCGATGAGTTGTTGGAGCTTGCGTTCCTTAGCACTTGAGAGAAAGAGAAAAAGTTTCTTGTTGAGGCGTCAAATGAGGCGAAGAATAAAATGAAACTGGGGGCATGCGCAGCTTTGAAAAAGGGTGCAGCGGTGCTGCTGGAGGGAGAGGTCGAGTGTGTTCATATGGCGGCGCATGGCACGGAGTGTGGATCTCAGAATGCGACGGGAACAGCAGTCCGAGAAATGGGTAGTGTTCAACTAAATTCACCAAATGCCTTTGAAGATTAGAAAGAAAGTCAAATCCATGGCCATTGTAGATTCCAACATATGCATAAAAGAATGCCAAGTAACAATGCTTTGGGTTTTTAAAATATGCTTCTTACCTCAAAACACTCTTGTGCCTTCAGCACTCATCTCTCATTCAAGCTTTCAGATACTTATGGGTTATTTCTTCCAAAATTTGTGAATCAGTTTTGGATATTGTGATAGCTTAAGCTAAGCTGTGCTTGTGGCTTATTTTCTCATAACCTAAGTTTATAATCAGGGCTATTGATAAATTGTTAGTTCATTTTTGGCTGTAAATGTGTTAACCTGCTTTCATTGGTCTCCTCGGTTAGTGTGTCTGCTAGTTGTGTAGAGGGAACTGTCTAGTTTTAATTAGCTAGGTGACTCAGACTAGATGCATTGTACCAGTTGCAGTATCCCCCTAATCCTACCTTCACGCCTAACTTCCTAAGCAATCCATGTCATATTCTTTCAGTCCCATTATAGTACCTGATCTCTGAACATTAATGGGACATTTGATGCACCCTATTGATCGTTTACATTCCTGCTAATTTATCAGCTACAACAGGATCTTATTCTCTGTTTAATATGAAATAAATCATTACTGCACTGCCCTCATCTGTTGCTTTCCGTGAATACCTGTCCAGCGTTATGTGCAACCTATGAAGCCCACATCAAGAAAAAGAACATGTGATCCCAGACTGTTAACATTATGCCTGTGTGTGCGCTTTCAGATACATTCTGTGATAAAATAAAATTCTTGAAATGTTGGCAGGATCTTCGCCATTCCACCAAGAATTTATTATTTCCACTTTTGCACGTGTGCTTACAAAATATTGTAAAGAATCGCAAATTAAGGTAGATAAGCAAAATATCCATAAGACGTTTTGATTTTTCATCAATAGTTCAGCACTGATGTATAATTTCATTGTTGAGTCAGTACAGGTATATGATCTTACACCGCCATGGAAGGTGTATATACTCTTAATAAAGTCCAAGTATATAAATTCACACTCACACAGTACTGGTGTATGATCCCACACTGATACAGTTGAGATTTGGAGGTAGGCTAGGCTAATGTGAGTGTAGATTGCCGAAAAGCCCTAATTATGTTCTCAGCTTGTCCTGATTTTCAATCCCCTCCAGTCAGCTTCCTTATCTGGAGTGGACCCTGTCAGAATTATCTCCTTGTTCTTGTTTTGTCCCTTAGTTGTTGAACGCATGAATAATAAATCATTGTCCTCTTTACCTTCTCATATTTAGCAAATCCACCCATAACCGCAGGATCCACAATACCATTCAGCAACATCGAGAGAGGATTGATGGGAAGATGGTCATCACCCTTGTATTGGCTGATCAAGGTAAGGATCTTCTCATTGGTTTTCTGCATTGTCTCAATCGCATTTTCCAGGGGGCTGATGGTGTTCTGTAATAACAAAAATAAATGATTGATGAGGTTTCACACTTTACGTTAGGGAACTTGGACTCTATGGGATTAAGGTCTATGGGGATCAGGTGGGAAAATGGAGCTGAGGTCAAGGATCAGACATGATCTTATTGAACAGCAGAACAGGCTCAAGGGGCCATATGCCTACTCCTGCTCTCATATCTAAAGTTCTTAAGAATCACTCAATAGGAAATAATTTTTATACCCTTTAGTTCTGGGAAACCATGCTGCAATCGGTACAGCTTTCAAAGGGGCTATCACACTCCCTGACATCTCAACCTGTCAATGCACTGTGTAGAGTGGAGATCAGAGATAGAGATCAGGAAGGACTCCCTTTTCAAAGCTAAATTGAACTTTACTGCCCATCGCCAAGACTGGCTCGGTAGCACCATTGCAGGCCACGCTAGTCAAATCCTGAATGACACCTTTGCCAGAATGGACCTGCGGCAGATGGTGAGGCAACCAATGAGAGAAAAAACCTACTTGACCTTGCCCTCACCAATCTACCTATTGCAGAAGTATCCGTCCATGATGGTATTGGTAGGAGTGACCACCACACGGTTCTTGTGGAGACAGAATCCTGTCTTTACACTAAGCCTGCCCTGCATTGTGTTGTGTGGCACTACCACTGTGTCAAGTGGGATAGATTAAAAACAGATCTAGCAACTCAAAACTGGGCATCCATGAGGTGCTGTGGGCCATCAGCAGCAGCAGAATTGCATTCAACCACAATGTGCAACCTCATGGCCTGACATATTCCTCATGCCACCATCATTATCAAACCAGGGTAACAAACCTGGTTCAATGAGGAGTGTAGGAGAGCATGCCAAGAGCAGCACCAGGCACATCTAAAAGTGAGGTGCCAACCAGGTGAAACTATAATACAGGACTATTTGTGTGACAAACAGTGGAAGCAGCATGCAGTAGACAGAGCTAAGCGATCCCGCAACCAACGAATCAGATCTAAGCTCTGAAGTCCTGCCATGAATGTTGGTGGACAATTAAACAACTATCCAGAGGAGGAGGGTCCACAAATATCCCCACCCTCAATGATGGGGAAGCCCAGCACATCAGTGCAAAAGGTAAGGCTGAAGCATTTGCAACCATCTTCAGCCAGAAATGCCAAGTGGATGATGTACCTCAGCCTTCTCCCAAGGTCCCCAACGTCATAGATGCCAGTCTTCAGCCAGATCGATTCACTCCACGAGTAACTCATGTGAACCCACCTCCTGACTCCCCAAAGCCTGTCCACCATCTACAAGGCACAAGTCAGGAGCCTGATGGAATACTCTCCACTTGCCTGGATGAGTGCAGCTCCCACAACACTCAAGAAGCTTGACACCGTCCAGGACAAAGCAGCCTGCTTGATTGGCACCCCATTCACTCCCTCTACCACAGTAGCAGCAGTGTGTACCATCTACAAGATGCACTGCAAGAATTGACCAAGGCTTCTTCAATAGCACCTTCCAAACCCATGACCACTACCATCTAGAAGGACAAGGGCAGCAGATAGATGGCAGCATCACCACCTGGAGGTTCCCCTCCAAGTCACTCATCATTCTGACTTGGAAATATATCACCGTTCCTTCACTGTCGCTGGGTCAAAATCCTGGAACTCCCTCCCTAACAGCACTGTGAGTGTACCTATACCACATGGACTGCAGCGGTTCAAGAAGGCAGCTCACCACCACCTTCTCAAGGGCAATTAGGGATGGGCAATAAATGCTGGCCCAGCCAGCGAAGCCCACATCCCGTGAATGAATAAAAAAAAAATCAAGAACCAACTGAAGGCATTAGTTGCAACAAAAAAGACTATGACAACATTATGGCAATATACTGAAGACTTGTGTTCCAGAACTAGTCATGACCCTAGCCAAGCTGTTCCAATACAGCTGCAACACAGACACCTACCTGACAATGACACTGCAGGTACGGACCGGACTAACCAATGCTCCTCTGTCCTTTCAGGAGAACAAGGCCCATAACAACACCAAAAGATCGCGGACCAGCAGAGGCCCCCAAAACCTCCTAATCCTCATGAGGTATGAGCAGGATGCCTTGGAGATGGAGAGCCAGCACGCACCTCGGTCAGTCGGTGTGGAGGCTGGGGTGTCAATCGAAGCTAAGAGTGCAGTGCATAGAGGTGAGAGTTTTGGATGGTGCAAACATTCTTGTGTAGTCTCATCATTGGTGGGAGCCTCAAAACTCGATTTCCCATTGATCATTGGAAGACGATGGCACCATGATGCAGTTCTCTATGGTTTCACCAGAATGCCTGGCATGCATAGCGACAGTGTGATGACTTAAACTTAAACTCATGGAATGGAAGCCCTTCCTGTTGATGAAGGCACCCAGCTCACCCGCTGGCGCCTTGATGGCCACATGTGTGCTGTCTGTTGCATCCTGGATGCAGGGGAACCCAGCAATCGCTGCAAACCCTCTGGCTTGCTCAGTCTGGCTGGCCTCATCCGTAAGGAAATGAATTAAAGTCAATACCTGCCTGAACAGCTTCCGTCACCAGCTTTACGCAACTATGGACAGCTGATTGGGAGACTCCACACACATCCCCCACCGAGCCCTGGAAAGAGCTGGATGCATAGAAGTTGAGGGCCACTGTGACCTTCAGAGCCACTGGCATGGGGTGTCCACCCACACAGTCGGAGGTGATCTCAGGCCTGATCCTCTGACAAATGGAGGCCACTGTCTCCCTTGAGAGACGGAGCCTCCCTCGGCATCGTACCCCAGACATATTGAGATAGCTGCATTGCCGCCTGTAAACCCTGGTAGCAGGATAGTGGCGTCTTCTGCAGCCCCTGATGCATTGGGCTACCTGCTGGCCATGCACCCCTCATGCCTGCACCTCTCCTCCCACAAGTCGCTCCCCTGCAAGCTGCACTGGGACACCTGGCCTCCTCACCCTTCTGCCCCTCTCTTCCTCCTCAGAGGAGGTGCCTTCAGCGGTCATCACAATCCCTATTGCCAGGGTTACAGAAGGCTGTCTGATACCTAGAAGGGTCCACATGGTCTGAATCCCCCGGAGCCCTTGGAGACACCAAGGAGACCTGAAATGAGGCCTGGAAATGCTAAGAATGAAGCCCTGAACAGAGATGAAGCTGCCAAGTACCAATAAGTCACCAGCAGCAAACTATCTACCAAACTCTTCACTACTTACACTGGCAATGCTGCTGACTCTTTTTATCCCACTCGTGGATGAGATTATGCAAATTGTGGGCTGCCCGCCTTCTCATTTTGCCCTTGCAACGAGTGCAGAATCGCACGGGCAACGTTAAATTGGAGTCAATTGTCTTTTTAATGGCCTTAACTGGCCCCTTAATTAAGGGTGGGCGCGGCTCTAACTCTAGCTCGCGCCCGCTGGCCAAAATATCGCGCAAGTGCACAATGATATCGGGATGCTCACCCAATGACATCAGGCGCTATTTTACGCTCGAGCAGGTCGGGCGCCCGCCCTCCCACTCAGCAAAAAATTCGGCCCCAAGTGAAATGTCATCCATGTCTACATTGATGTTTTGGGAATCTTAGTGCACAAAGGAGGCCATTCAGCCCATCATTTCAGTGCCGGACCTTTAAATGAGCAGCTGTGCTTTGTCCCACATCGCCAGTTTTTTGTCTGTACCCCTGTAAGCTCCTGAGCCTCAAGTGGCCGTCCAACTCCCTTTTAAAATTATTTATGGAATCGGTTTCCACCGCTTTTTCAGGTAGAGTATTCCAGATTCTGACAACTCTCTGACTGAAAAATGTTCTCTTCATCTTTCCTCTAGATATTTTGTCAATAATTTTAAATATGTGGCCTCTGGTTATTGACTCACTCGCCACAGGGAATAGTTTAAATCTGTCTTTCTCACCAACTTGAAAATCTCTATTAGGTCATCTGTTAACACTCTCTGTTCCAAGAAGAACAGTCCTAACATCTCCAATCTTGCCTCATAACTCAAGTCCCTCAGCCCAGGTAACAGCGTGGTAAACCTCCTCTGCACCCTTTCTAAGGTCTGGCATCTTTCCTAAAGTGTTGTGTTCAGAAATGTCCACAATGCTCCAACTGAGGCTTAACCAATGATTTATAAAGTTCTGGCATGATCTATTTGCTTTTATATTCTATGCATTTATTCATAAACCCAAGTAAACCATATGTTTTTTTAACCACCTTATTAACTTGCAGGGAGATGGTGGTATAGTGGTTATGTCACTAGGCTGGTAATCCAGAGACCCAGGCTAATGCTCTGGGGACATGAGTTTAAATCGCACCATGGCAGCTGGTAGAATTTAAATTCAATTAATAAATCTGTAATTATGAAGCTATTCTCAGCAATGGTTGGTTTTTGGTTTGGTTTTCACTTCGAATAGTATTTGATCTCTCTTTGGGCAACTTGTGGTCTGTTCTGGATCAGGAAGGTTTCCCTCTATTTAGGTCTAACTCCGTAAGGTTTCTTCACAAACTCCTTTATTTACACGATAGTACATTCTAAGCTTCTAGGTAAGTACATCTCTTTCTTGTACAGACTATTCCATCTTCTCTTCTCAGTCTCTTGCATATGACAGCTGATGTCACTGCTGCATCATGATGCACATCACTGTCTCATTATCATAACTATTAACCCATTATTCTACAATGGTGACCATAACATCTATCATCAATTCTTATAAAAACCCAGCTAGTTCACTAATGTCCTTTAGGGGAGGAAATTTTCCATCCACCTGGCCTACATGTGACTCCAGATCCACAGCACTGTAGACGATTCTTAACTGCCCTCTGAAATGGCCCAGTAAACCAGTCAGTTTAAGGGCAATTAGAGAGGGGCAATAAATGCTGGACTTGCCAGTGACACTCACATCCCAAGAACAAATTTTTAAAAAACTTGCCTGGTCATCTTAAAGGATTTGTTCACATGCACACAAAGGTCTCTCTGATCATTTATACTTTTCAAAACCATGCCAATTATAGTAAACTGTCTTTCCATATTTGTCCTCCTGAAGTGCATCACTTCTCACTTCTCCACATTGAACTCCATCAGCCATGGTCCTGCCCATTTCACCATCCCATCTATGTCAATGTGAAGGCTACAACTATCCTCATCATTGTCAGGTTTCATAGCATTTCATTCCTCTTAGGTAGAGACCAAACCTGTGCACAGTACTTCAGGTGAGTTAGATAACTGCAGCAAAACTTCCCAACTCTAACACTCCAATCTCCTTCCAATGAAGGCAAACATACCATTTACCTTCGTAATTTCTTGCTGTATCTGCATATTCACACACTAATACAATACTGTGTGTATGCTCATACTATTACAGTACTGGTGCGTGTTCTTTCACAGGCATGGTAACAGTGTGCATATTTGGATTCAAATGAGAGCTGATCTTGAGTCATTTCTGCTTGATTTTTGGGGCTTCTGCAGTTACCAGTTGAGTGTGGGACTTCCTATCAAAGGACAAAGGGTTGAATCCCAGCAGCACACATTGGGAACAAGTTAGTGTCGCACTGAGGGATATTGTACTCACAGTGGAACTGGAGCTGACTTCAAACCAACGCAGAATTCCAGGTAATTTATAAGCTGTGATAAATGTTGTCCTCTCAATCCACATTGACTGTAAGACATAAATAAATGGGTTTAACAGGATAAATTAATGCTATGTTCTCAAACTATGATATACGATTGTTGTGTGTGCATCATGCTGTTGAGACATGTTGTTTGTACCAGTGGTGGTCTAACAAAGGAGGACACACAAAGCTTCTTTCACTGCAGGTCATGATATAACATATAGAGGGGACCAGTGATATAATTGAGGAGGGACATGGTACATTTAGGAGTGAGGCAGCTTTCTTTCCGATGCAATATATAAACGTTCTATTTTTGTGGCACCCTTGATGACAGTATAACAGCCACAAAAATGTTTTTGAAAAACTATAAATGACCTGCTGCCCCCAAAAGCTTGGAGGAGAGAATTTTTCTCTCTCCTCCTCCCTTTGCAATGTTTTGTGCTCAGTATTTAAAAATCCCACTCATGCTGCAAAGAAAGGCTTCTCTTCAGTCTGAATAGTTACACCAATCTTGCTGTTCCTTGCTATTCTGTCCACACTAGATTAGTAAAATAAGTATATGTCTTACAGCAAATTCATTGTCTGGGTCCACTGTTCCCTTTCGGATCGGTCGCGAGTACTGAAACTTCTGCACGTAATTTGCCTTGTAGAAGCTGGGAAAATCAAAGATATAAAGTGACTCACACAATGACATACAGATCATGGAATGACATACAGCTAACCTTGTAATCTCCTCTCTCTTAACTGGGCAGCTTATGTGGGCTATCAGGTCAATTTAACCACAACTGGACCCCTAATACAAGGATAAGTACAGTGAATTTTGGCTATTCATCCCGTTATCCCTTTCGCGTAGGGGTGGGTATTGTCAATGGTGGTATTTAACCAGTAGGGGTAACTACAGTGAATATAGGTAATTGTTCATTAGCTCTTTAGTGTGGGGGTAAGTACAGTGAATGGGGGTATTCCTCTTTTACCCATTTAGTGTAGGTTAAGCACAGTAAATTAGGATATTTATTCATTTGCCCTTTATTGTGGGGTTAAATACAGTGAATGCTGGCATTTGCTGATTACTCCTTTAGTCTAGAGGTAAATATAGTGAATACTGGACATTCACCTATTAACCCTTCGAAGAGGACTGGGTATTTTTATATTGAGCAGAAGGGCTTGATTGGTGGGGGATGGATGAACATTGTGGAATCCTCTTTGAGGGGGCGGGGGGTGCTGTATTCATGCAGAACTTTAACTGAGGAAATTAAACAGGAAGGGTAGAGTTCATAACAGGGTAGCTTTTCAAAGAGACTAAGTCAGGACTGGGTTTCACAGAGTGAGTACCATCTCTTATTCATTGCTGCCTTGTCTTTTCACCCAATGGACTGGAGTATAAGGAGAGTCAGAGTACAGGGAGCAAGTGTCTTCGAATTCTATCAACAGGATTGAGTTCATTTTTCAACTTATCAGTTCCAAAGTCAGAAACCATGGCCTGTGTTGTTCCAGATTTGCACAAAGTGTGGTAGCAGACAGGGAAAAAATTGTTTTACCCGCCGGCTGCAATAGCGGGTTTTCGCATTATGTCATCCCGTTCCCAGTGAGTCCCACCTCATTAATAATGCATTCATTGGAAACACTCCAGATCACTGGCGGGCGGGCTCAGGTTTCCCCGCCACACTGTGACCTCAGTGCTTCCTCGCTCCCAGCGCGATATTTAAAGCGTACCAGAGCTCAGCCTATTTAATTCCTACAGATCAGGACTGCTCCAGGCAACAGAATGGCCCCGAAAGCAAATAAGATGGAGCCCTGAAATTTAGTGAAGCCTCTCTGGGGCGCTTTCTGGATGCAGTGGAAGGTCGCTGCGATGTACTCTACCCACGGTCTGGCCGCAGGAGGTCCACCAGAGTCACTTAATCTAGTCTGGGAGGTGGTGGAAGCGGCAGTGGAAGCAGCGGTCAGCACCACCAGAGCATAGAGTAGGTCAGCCATCCAGTGCAGGAAGAGGATGAATGGTCTCATCCGTTCCGCCAGGGTAAGTCAACCACCTCATCACCCTCAACTCACACACAAACCCATCACACATCCACAGGGATCTCACACCTCAAAGGACAACACCACTAACTCTCACACACACCCTCACATCTCCATCAGGCTCATATCCTATGGAGCTTGTGTCCTCATCCTGTCCATGGCTCCGCTCACCACACAAACATTCCAAGCAGTGCAATGCGTCCTGCTCACACTCTCTCCATCTGTTCTCATGCAGGAGAAGCTGGCTCACAACAGGCCCCTAACTCACTTTGAGGAGTGAGCCTTCGCACTGACTGGTGAGGACATGGACCATGCCTGCGGCGATGGTGAGATAGGAGGCGAACACTCACATGAGGATCCTGCACCCCATCATCTCTCTCTCAATGTAATGAGTGCTCTCTCTCCTGCTTTTGACTCTGCTGCCATGCACTAATTATTTCTACTTTGGTTCACAGGGAGCTCTGCCAAGTGACCAACGCCCTCAGCCAGCCAGTCCCTCAGCTCCATCCAGGTCTTCACCTCCAGCCAAGAGGACACCTCCTCCATTGAAGAGCTGGAAATAAGCAGCGTGGAAGATCCATCACAGAGCTTACCCATACCCTCCACCAACGCAGAGACACACACCTCGATGGGACCTAGGTCTAGAGCAGGCTTATATTCACAATCTGGTGGTCACTGCATGGACACGTGTCTGCAGCAGGATGAGGCAGGTTCAACTGAGCTCCCCAGCACTCGGAGGACTGCTGGGGAAGAGGCATTTGTGAGGTCCGAGGTAGATGACGAACCTCTGGATTTGGCCTTCCAATTCATCCTGGAGAGTCAGAAGGTGGGGGAAAATCAGGCAGAGCTGTTGGAAGCCCACGACAGAGTGGCATGCGAGTCAAAGGAGTGCATCCGCCTGCTCTCTGATGAAGTGGTGCCCTCATGTGCGCACATGAAGATCTCCATAAAAAGATGGTGGACTCCAAGGAGACCCTGGTCCAGCAGAACGCAGAGATGTGTGCAGACCTGTACTCCATCTCGGTAGCCATGGATGAGTTCCTGTAATGACAACGCATGAGGGAAATGGGGCACCATGATGTCCCTCCAGGTGCTCCTTCCCCTCAAGGAGTCAGGCTGGGGCCCTTGGGCACCCGAAGGGAGGAGGAGCGGCAGCTGGACCCCCCTGGGTCATCCACTCAGGAAACTCAGAGGCTATCCGCTCCCTCCGAGTCCCCTTTGCCTGTGACCCCCTCAACCTCATCCTCTGTCACCACAGAGGGAGCAGCTGGACCACAGGAGGACAACCAAAGCATGCCAGGCCCTCAAGGCCTCAGCTCTCCAGAGGACGCACACCAAAATCAACAGAGACAACAGGGCCAACTATTGCACAGGCTGTCTCCACTCCTGCTGCGGATGTCAGAGCAGCACCTGGAAGAAGTGGTAGGGCTAGAAAAGTTAAGAAATTCTGATCACAAGTGATTGCACAGGTGAACACATTTTGTCACTTTATAATCTGAAAATATATTCACTTTCACTGAATAATGTTATAATGTTGTCTTTCAGGTTCATTTACAGTCCTCCCCCTGGATCACCCCCACCCCCACTAGCAGTTCAGCTGCTTCCAGCCGGCCCATGAGTGATTCTGGGGGGAGAAGTGTGTGTATGGCAGGGCCTTTTGGAGTCTTCTACAATCATTCTCCCACTCACGTGGAGCATTCCTCCATCACACTCATCTCACTGTCCTGAGCATTTTCAGTGCTGCCTGCTGGGGTTCTCTTCCAGTTGTCCATCTGAGCTGACCTGCATCTCCGCCCGCCCACTGATCACACTCCCATGCAGCACCTGTTCCCGCCCAACACGAGGCTCTGCTCACTTGCGAATTCAACATCGATGGCCGTAGTCAAAGTTTATGATCAGCTTCCCCGTTTTCCCCCTCCCCCAGTCACCCATACCCTTTCCCCCATCACTTTTGAACCCCAGCATCATCTTCCACCTCCCCACTGTCACCTACCAACCTGAACCCTTGTCTTTTCAGGATGTCTGGGTGAACGTGCATATTCCCTACCTTCCTGAGAATCCCACCCCATCCACTGACCTCCTCCTCCCCACCCCCAGGGTCCATGCCTGCTTCAGAGTCCTCACCAACCACCATCTCTTCTACTGCTATCAATGCACCCTCACCCTCCCACTCTTCCGGCTCCCTCTGCCCCCTCTCATACTCACCGTTCCCTCCTACCGTGTCCACCCTCTGTTCATTCCCCAGGAGGCAGTCATTGACTCCACAGACCCCTCCCTTGCACTTTCACCTGGACAGCCCCCACCCACTTCCACCCTCTTCCACCCTTCCTCCCTCCTTCCCCCAAAACACTTTGCCCCTCCTCCCCCAAGACAGCTTCCTCCCCCGGGACTCTTCCCCCCACCTCCAAACTCCTTCCCCCCTTAGAACTTCCTCCTTGACACCTTCCTCCCTTCTTACGCCTACCTCTCCACTTGTCACATTCTCCCCCCATTACACCCTCCTCCACCTCCCAATCTCACCCCTTCAACACCTTCATCCCTCCCAACCTCACCCCGTCACCTTCGTTCCCCCCTCCCAACCTCATCCCGCCCGATACCTTTGTCTCCCATTCCCAGCCACATGTTCTGCCCCCCTCAGACACCTTTGTTTACCCTACTCTCAGCCTCACCCTTCCCCCTCACCGCCCTCATACCCTTTCCTCTTCCAGTCACACCTAGACCTTCCTTACCCACCCCCTCTGGTATACCTTCCTCTCCCACTTGCAGCTGGAACTTCCTCCCCACTCCCACCCCCACGCTGATCATTCGTAGCAGCCCATGGCCTAGACTGTGACGTTCCAAAGCAGACCCAAGACATCAATGGACATCTCTCACCATCCGTGAGCTGCCTCACGGTGGAGCCACGTCCATGAGAATCCACCCAGCGTGTGATGCACGTGTTCCTCCAGGGTCCGGTAGGTGTAGGGCTCTAGCATCTTTTGCTGCTCAGATTCTGCGATCTGAGCAAGGGACTAACGGTAAGTCCTGACTTCTGCACGTCACACTTGGCGAGACATGTTCTGGGCTGGTGTGTTTTCCCGCTGGCATAACGGTAAATTGGACATGTGGGAACGATTCCAGTTGGGTCTTACTTTCCATCCCTTCACCGGGATGATGCAAATCGGGCTCACGCCTGCCTGTAGCGGGATTTGTGTTCCGCCATGGCGGACATGATTGGATGATCCTGTTGTGCTTTCATGCTAGGGTGAAAACAATATTTGGCCTTCTCGCCATATTGTTCCCCACCCGCCATGACGTCCAACAAATTCCAGCCCATGACAAAATGCGATAGCAAGGGGAAATCATCATGATGAAAATCATTGCAATGAAAAATCATGATAGGTGCAAGTTTCTATTCCTCCTTGAATTTTAATCATTATTTAATACACTGCTCTAATTCTATATTCATACTGCAGCTGTGGAGTTATTGTCTCCAATTCAGATGGTTTGTTGATGGTGTTGTTCAGCTAC
Source organism: Cetorhinus maximus (assembly GCF_964194155.1). Lineage (NCBI taxonomy): Eukaryota > Metazoa > Chordata > Chondrichthyes > Lamniformes > Cetorhinidae > Cetorhinus > Cetorhinus maximus. Next base: position 61,145,471 of record NC_135888.1, on the reverse strand, counting down.
ATCCAAACCAGCTCATTGTTGTGATAAATATAAGATTTAAATAACAAAGCATACATATCACCTATTTATCTGGAATCAGAGAGATGAACCTTAGGAGCAGTGGAGCTATGACTCTCCCAATTGATACCTGTACCACTCTCTCTGTGTCAATAGCTGTGACTCTCCCAGTGTCAATACCTGTACTATTTTCCCAGTGTTGATACACAGATTGTTTATTCAGGGAAGTGATAACACAACAAATTTCCAAAGGGCTAGTGTTATTGCTATTGCTGATCTTAAGCCGTAGAATGAAGTGATTGTCCGAGCGTACTGATTAAGACCCGTAAGAATTGTATTCAGACCACAAAGCTCTCCACAACCTCTTTAACCTGATAACAGTGACTCCTACACAACAGCCTGTGCAATTAATAAAACATCATCTTCCAGTGATTTTACCTGAAGTCAAACACCTACAATTCTGAAATATATTTTATAGTGTGGACACAAGGTGGCAGTGCAGGTTTAGAAGTTCAAATGATTCCTGTTGCAAGTGTCTGAAAACTGTGATCAAACTTTCTGCACAGTGCTCAGCTGGCCTTCGAGTATCTGGCACAGGCCCCACATGCAGAGAGTTGGAGATGTATGCAAAAGTATGCATTTAGCAAAGGTATTTTGACCCACCAACCCAATCCTCCTGACCCCAAAGCATCAATCCTCAGGAAAGACCTCAGCTTTATCCTTGGATTGCTGACTCTGGTTGCATATATTTTAGGAGAGTTCATCACATGATCTCCCGCCTCCTACTGACCCGACTCCAACCTTGCCTACCCATACAAATTGGAAATCTTCCTTATCCAATTGGATGCTTGTTGGCTGTCAATAAAAAGACAGCCTTCTTCCCCAGCATCAAAATCAAATTAAATGAAAAAATGCACATTTCTTTCTTAATTCCTGGTTCTTCTCCTGGATTCCTTACAGCAGTGACCTGGAGATCATTGATCTTCATGGACTCTAGTACAATCCTGGAGGGTTCACAACCCTACTTCATGCTTCTCAAATTCCACCTCAATGAATTCTCAACTGTATCAATCCAAGATATAAGTTTCTTCTGCCGCCATGCCCACTTCTTTGACTAGGAGGCCTTCCCCCCCATCCCATCTCCTATCCAGAATTCATGTTACACCTGAACCCCTCCTCCTGTTCTATTGCTCACAACCAACCTGCCCCACACCCCCCCCCACCTCAATCTTCTCATTGAGAATCGCTGGCATGGTTGTCTCATTATCTCTATTTCCCCTCAGTTCTAATGAAAAGCCATTGACCTGAACTGTTAATGGTAGCTTACGTTGGCTCAAAATTTCAGTTTCCTGACTAAGCCACCAGCACGAGCCATCTGCAATTCAACCTATCAAGTGCTCCATCCGACCCATTTAATCTACTGAAGGAATTGTCTGCAAAAACTACTCCCGAAGGTCATCAGAACATTCACCCAGCCTCACATCATCAAGATTCAATCCTATCCTGCTGTTCTCAATAGGTCATTTCCCTAGAACCCAGAGAGTATCGCCGTAATGTGGATAGTAGTAGGTCATCTCAGTTTGTGTTGTGCTCTTCAATGGGAAGTTAAATCATTTGGGAACAGTTAATGATTAAACTAATTTGCTTGGTTCTTGTTGTTGTGGATCAACCATTTGAAGGTTTAATCAGCTAATGTAACAGCTTTAAGATTACTTGATTTTAAAGATAACATGAACAGATTTGACCCTGTACTCCAGTAACTCAGCTTTAACCAGAGTCATGAGAGATTTGTGTACTTCCCCTGTGCAGCATAACTTCAAACAATGGACAAAGCTAGACTTGAGTGCCTAAAGCATTACCGTTTTTGATCAATTTTCAAGGTGATTTTAGATTGTCAAGTGAAGAGTTCATTAAAAGGAAGAAAGACGTTCCCGTAAAACATTTCATGACCTCAGGTTGCCCCAAAACCCTTTATAGCCAATGAAGTATTTGGAAGTGTAGTCACCATAGTAAAGCAGGAAACATGGCAGCCAATCTGCACACTGTAAGCTCCCACAAACAGTAAAGAAATAAATGACTAAATCATCTGATTTAAGTGCTTTTTGAAAGATAACGGTTGGCCAGGACACTGGAGATAACTCCTCTGGTCTTCTTCCAAATGGTGCATGTGATCTTTTACATCCATATGAGAGGCCAGAGAGGGCTTTGCTTTAGAGTTTCATTTGAAAGGCAGCATTTCCAACAATGCAGTACTCCCTCAGCTCTGTACTGGAGTGTCAACCTAGGTTATAGACCAAATGACTGTAGTAGTGCTGTTATTCCTCTGCCTAAGTGCCCACAGAAATGCTTTGATACTCCAGACCCCAATTCAAGGCTAGCTTATAAATTTTGAGCTTTTTCCCCCACAAAGGTAAGGGATGATTATTGGAGAATGGAACATTTCAGGCAGTCTCTTCATCAGCAATTGGCTCAGATCAGGAAGAACATAGCTCCATGCAGAACAGTTTCCTCTACATGGCAACAACAATGTTGTTTGATATCTCAACCCCAGTAACCAGCTGCCTCTATTAAATGAGTGGGGCCTTCAGTCTTTACCCCCCACTGCTAATGGATAACTACTGCCTCCTAACCACACTCCCTCAGTTCTTCTCTCAGTAAGAAGAGGTGAGTGTTCATCCCATAATTTGAAAGGTCATTGGAGTTTCAGAGAGGTGAAGATCAGTGAACCTGCCTAGGTCATAGGTATTGGGGCAATGGTCAGGGCAGGTCAGGTGGTCAAAAATAATGAATCAATGTCACAAACCCGTGAAAATAGCTGGATCCTTCGAGGACTGGCATAAACCAAAATGAGTGCTTCTCAATCCAGTGAATGGCAGCTGAGAAGACTAACACTAGGTAAAGGAGATACAGGTCAAAAGCAACCCACGCACCATATTAGGAGTGTCACAGTACTGCTGTCATACTTACTTTATGACTTGGTCTGGCACTGGCTTGTCCTTGAAGCGGGATGGTTCCTCTAGGACTGGCTGGACAGTGAAACACTGAATCACTGAGAGTCAGGTTAAGGATGTAGTGAGTAGTATAATGGTTGTAATTACAAGAGCAAGGCGGAGGCTGGGAATTTTGTGGCGTGTAACTCACCTCCTGACACCCCAAAGCCTGTCCACCATCTACAAGGCACAAATCAGGAATGTGATAGAATACTCTCTACTTACTTGGATGAGAGCAGCTCCAACAACACTGAAGAAGCTTGACAACCAGGGCAAGGCAGTCACTTGATTGGCACCATCTTAAATATTTACTCCCTTCACTATCACTGCACAATGGCAGCAGCGTGTACTATATACAAGATGCACTGCAGCAACTCAGCAAGGCTCCTTCGACAGCATCTTCCAAACCCACAAGCTCTAGAAGGACAAGGGCAGCAGATACATGGGAACATCATCACCTGGAAGTTCCCCTGCAAACTACATACCATCCTGATGTGGAACTACATCGCTGTTCCTTCACTGTTGATGGGTCAAAATCTTGGAACTCCCTTCCTAGCAGCACTTATGGGTATAAGAGGTGGAGTGTAACAGTTCAAGAAGGTAGCTCACCACCGCCTTCTCAAGGGCAATTAAGGATGAGCAACATCAATGCCAGCAACACCCACATCCCATGAAAGAAAATTTTTTAAATGTTTCTCATCATTCCTGCCCTGGAGATTGGGGGGCATCATTAGTGCACATGTAACTGTGTGTGTGATAGAACTGATCTCCAGCTGTAATTAAGGCTTCCAGTAGAAGAGACAGCCCTAATTTCAGTGCCTGATTACAGGTAATGAATTTGAAGCTTAAAAAATCCTCTGAAAAAGAGTCATACAGACTCAAAAAGTTAACTCTCCTTCTCTCTCCACAGATGCTGACAGACCTGCTGAGTTTTTCCAGCATTTTCTGTTTTTATTACTTAAAAAATCCTTTCAGATCAAATGCGTGTAACTAGAGGTTACTGTCTGCAATATTTTGATTTGCCAAGTGGTTTAAATCAGGAGACGTTATTACAGCTGTAGAGTACAGTTAAGAAATTCACTTTTAAAATATTTAACATCCAAATTAATTAATTAAATAGAATAGAGAAGGCTGGGCAGGAGATGTATTGCAGCTGTAGTATGTGGGAGCTGGTGGACACCGGTGCGATCTACAGTGACCAGCAAGTGTTGGAAGGGGCAAAGTGTAATGTATCCAACTATGCTGATGATACAAAAATAGGTGGAAGGGCATGTTGTGATGAGGACATAAGGAATCTGCAAGGGGATATAGATAGGTTGAGTGAGTGGGCAAAAACTTGGCAGATGGAGTTTAATGTAGGAAAGTGAGAGTTCATGCAGTTTGGTAGGAAGAATCTAAAGGCAGACTATTATTTAAATGGAGAGAGACTCCAAAAAAGTACGGTACAGAGGGATCTGGGTGTTCTTGTACATGAAACAGAAAAAGTTAGCATCCAGATGCAGCAAGTAATTAAGAAGGTAAATGGAATTTTACCCTTTATTGCTAGGGGGTTGGAGTTGAAAAATAGGGAAGTATTGTTACAACTGTACAGGCTGTTGGTGAGGGCACACCTGGAGTACTGTTACAGTTCTGGTCCCTGTATTTAAGAAAAGATATACTGGCATTGGAGGCAGTTCAAAAGAAATTCATGAGGCTGATTCCTGGGATGAAGGGGTTGACTTATCAAGAATGGCTAAACAGGTTAGGCCTTTATTCATTACAGTCTAGAAGAATGAGGGGTGATCTTATTGAAACATACAAGATTCTGAGGGGGCTTGACAGGGTAGATGTTGAGAAGATGTTTTCACTGGTGGGGGATTCTCGAACTAGGGGACGTAGTTACAGAATAAGGGGGACACTCATTTAAAACTGAGATGCGAAGGAATTTCTTCTCTCAGAGGGTAGTGAATGTTTGGAATTCTCTACATCAGAGAGTTGTGGAGGCTAGATCACTGAGAGTATTTAAAAAGGAGGTAGATAGGTTTTTGAAATATTGGGGAGTTGAGGGCTATGAGGAGTTGGCACGAAAAAGGAGTTGAGGCCTGGGGCAGATTAACTATGATCTTATTGAATGGCAGGGCAGGTTTGAGGGGCCGAATGGACTCCTCATGCTTCTATTTCTTATTATGTTCTTATTATATTACAAAGCGCAGTACACTAGAATGTTAAATATTTTCCCTACAAAATTATACAAATTGTGTACAAGATTATGAGGGGCATGGACAGGGTGGATAGGGAGCAGCTGTTCCCCTTAGTTGAAGGGTCAGTCACAAGGGGGCATAAGTTCAAGGTGAGGGGCAGGAGGTTTAGGGGGGATGTGAGGAAAAACTTTTTTATCCAGAGGGTGGTGACGGTCTGGAGTGCGCTGCCTGGGAGGGTGGTGGAGGCAGGTTGCCTCACATCCTTTAAAAAGTACCTGGATGAGCACTTGGCACGTCATAACATTCAAGGCTATGGGCCAAGTGCTGGTAAATGGGATTAGGTAGGTAGGTCAGGTGTTTCTCACGTGTCAGTGCAGACTCGATGGGCCGATGGGCCTCTTCTGCACTGTGATTCTGTGAAATGGTCTTGTAAGCGAACGACTAGTTGTTAAACCTTCTCAGGAGCTAAAATGGGTGCATACAGGGTCAAGTTGGCTGATGATAAAATATTGGAACTGAATCAACCCACTATAGGCATACATGGTAGTGGCACACCTGTCCCAGGTGGTAGTGCTCCAGGCCATCGTTGACAATTGGTCAGCCAGTTGGGCTCACTTCTGGAATCCGGTGGAGTAGAGTTGTCACTAGGGGCTAGGGGCTTTCCACTCACAACTGCAATACCATAAACCAATGCCCTAAGGAGTAAATTGATCCTGGTTGCACAGGCAGCGAGATGCTTTTACGAGCAATGGGCTATTAAACTGCACCGTTTAAGTGGGTTATGCTTAGGCAGAATCCCTGCATTCAGTTTGACCAGAGGGAGTTCCTTCATTTCAGCTCTACTAACCCAGTTTTGATCCCTTTGGACTTTGGTAAATGAGATATGTCTCTTTGGTTGTGTGAGTGCACTCCATATTTTCCAGTCACTCTTTCTCTCTGGATTTCCGTGTAGTTTGGTTTGGAGTTGTGTAAGTGTTGTAGAGGTGATCTTTTGGAGGTATATATAAGCTTCTTCCATTCCAGGCTGGAAAACCTATTAACCTTTCCTTGTAACTCAGACGTCTGAATTGCAGATCAGCCTTGTGGTTCTTCTCTGCTCTGCCTCCAGTACTCAAATATCTCTTATTTCTTGATCAGAAGTGGATGCAGTGGCCTGAATTGAACACTATAAAGTTGGATTTTTACCTCCTTTGATTTGTATTCCACTGTTTTGACCATGTAGTTCCATACCTTATTAGCTTTATTGCTTGCTGCTCTTCATTTGAGTCTAATAAGACTCTTCAACATCTTTCAGCACCACCCACAAATATTTAAACACAATGTATGGAGTGTTAAGCTGTCTCTTTTTTCTTTAGAAACTTTACATTTATTTGCATTAAACTTTATCTTCTATTGTTTTGCCTGCTATTCTTTTCCAACTCATTCTGTAACATTGGGCCTGTATCTTTCCATTCTATTCCTCCTCTTTGTTTGATATCATTTGCAAATCTGTACCTACTGTATTGAATTTCTGAATTCAGGTTGATACTATTAGAAATAGTAGTGATTCCAGCACCGAGGCCTAAGGTACTCTGGTCATGCCCTACCCTTCGACTAGTTTCTAGTCCATTCTCAGACTTTACCCTGAATCTCCCACAGCTTCAGGATTAATTAATAGCTTAAATAAAAGCAAAATACTACGGATGCTGGAAATCTGAAAGAAAAACAGAAAGTGTGGGAAAAGCTCAGCAGGTCTGGCAGTATCTGTGGAGAAAGAAACAGAGTTAATGTTTCAAGTCCAGTATGACTGTTCCTTAGGCCTTTGTTGGAACTTTGTGAAAAGATTTAGAAATTGCAAAACTTTCTAAGGTGTCCCACAGTCCACTTGGGTTGCACTTCCTCAAAGAAGTCGAGGAGGTGGATGAGTCAGGGCTTTCCTCTTCTGAATCAATGTTGACCACTGGGCAATTGTTGTACAGGTTACCTTGAGATAATCAGTTATATAGAATGTCACCTGTTCTGAAATATAGACACATCAACCTCTTTGAAATTTTGTGGTACCTCCTCAGCATCCAATCACTCCCTAATGATTGTCAATATTTTATAAATCTCCTCACAAGTGTATCTCAACACTGTGGAATAAACATCATCTATCCTTGGTGATTTGTTTATTTTAAGTCCATTTAGCCTGTCCAGAACTTGTGTTTCATTGATTGTACTTAGGATGACTATGTTTGATGAGAGAATGCAGCTCATGTGTTTCCTTGAGTAAAGCTCACGGTCATCTTCTCCTATAGTACATGTCAGTCTCACAAAAGCACCATCCAACTGCAGAAGGATGAAATTTCCAGTTCCTATTCCCATGGACTTTACAAATATGAGTCCAAATGAAGATGGTGGGATGACATTTAGAATTTCTTTGGATGGGAATAGCCTGCTCTGGACCTCTGACACTGTGCTCTTCGGTTAGTCATTAGCAAACTTTAAGCATGGGTTCATTTTTGAGAGAGACAGAAATGAAAAGCAGAGAAGTTATGTTAAACTTACATAGAACCTTGGTTAGATCATACTTCGGAGTGCTGTACACAGCACTGGTCTCCATATTATAAAAAGGATATAGAGGCGCTGAAGAAGGTGCAAAAAAGATTTACAATGATGATACCAGAACTGAGAATACCGAACAGGAAACATTACACAGGCCAGGGCTCTTTTTTTTAAAAAGAGAAAAGAAGGCTGAGGGGTGGCCTGGTAGACGTCTTTAAGGTGATAAAAGGGTTCAACAGGTAGACATAAAGAAAATGGAGAATTCAGGAGAAACTTATTTTTCCAGAGAGTGATTGAATGTGGAACTCACTACCACAAGGAGTAGTTGAGGTGACTAGCTTGGATGTATTTAAGAAGAAGCTAGATAAACATATGATGGAGAAAGGAAAAGAAGATTATGTTGCTAAGGTTAGGTAAGGAGTGATGGGAAGAGGCTCAAGTGGAGCATAAACATGGACTTGGACCAGTTGGACCAAATGACCTGATTCCATTACTATACATCTTATGTAAATGGGAGGGAGGCAATCCTGGTAGAAGGTTACCACTGCTTGTATTCTCCATCTTATTGTCGCCTTGCCCTCACTCATGCAGAGGGGAACCACAGCCTTTGCTTGATGTCAAGCTACTCAGGGTAGCTCCACTGGGGAGCTGAGCTAAATAGCAAACTGGACCTGCTGCGTCAAACTGCACAGTCAATGCCAGCAAACCACTCACCACAGTCATTATTATTGCAGAATTCCCAAAATAGCACAGCTCTTCCGAGTCATTAAGCAGCCTGGTTACTGCTCAGCTAGTTACAACTAACTGGAATTTAACAGGCACTAAATGGAAACCTTTGACCACCCTTTACACATAAATAGCACTCCGACAAGTCATTAAACAAATAATAAAAGCTAAGACCAATTTTCTTCTGTCCAAATTGTTACAGCTTCTCTCTGATTTTACCTCATGATGACCTGCTTCTCTTTATTTCTGTCAAGCCCACAATCTCAAACAATGCCTTGGAGTATGGCTGCTTGCTATAATACTGCATGGAGTGATGACACAGTTTTGTACCTGCAGTCCTCTTCATGGTTGAGGGGATCATTTCAATCATCCCCACTGTTGGGAAATGCCCAGTGGAAGGGCAGGCACCTCCCCACTACAAGTGAAAATAGATGGAACACCAAGATGTCTATCTTAATAGGCTCTGGGTCCCTTCCCTTACAGTATAGCAACAGGAACATTCCTGTATCCATTGTCATTCCCTTCCCAAACTTATCTTGAGTAGAAGGATTTTGAATCTTGCTTTGGTCACCACCTCAAGGTGACCAGGTGACAGACTACCATGAGTTACAACTAAAGGAGCAGGATGCTGGGAAAAGGCTTCACTTTTGATTTGGTCGGTCTTGTAGTCCTTTATTATTTCCATTTCACAAGGTGGGAGAAGAGTCTTTGGCATTAAGCTGGCACAGTTCACTGGTATATCCATATGAACTATAGCTGCCACAATGAAGGTTACACAAAACCTGGAGCATGGAAACAGGCCATTCAGCACAACCAGTCTATGACAGTGAATATATTTCTCCTAAGCCTTCCCCCTACTCTAATTATCTCTTCCCACCCTGCAAAAGCACCCCAGTCCCTTACCACCACCACCACCCCCCGCCGTATTGCTCTACTACCTTCTTTCTCATGTATACATCAAGTCTCCCCTTAAATGCATGAAAGGTATCCGTTTCAACCACTCCAAAAACTCTGTGTAAAATCTTTTTTGATCTGTTAGCAGTTATCTTACATTTATACTCCTTTGTTCCAGACTTACTCACAAGTGGAAATAGTTTATTCATACCCACAATAAACTGCAGTTTACTGTGTGTGCCAATGGTAGCCCTCCTACTCATGCACTAGCAGTAATCGGTTGAGTCAATATTACCCCAGGGATTGAATTGAGACATTAAACCGTTTGCGGCTGTTGTTACATACAGCAATGCACGTACCTGCAGCGCTCCTGAATTTATTTGTTTAATGAGTACAGAGTCAACTTTGTAGGGCTGCACTCCCGCTAACAGGAGGGGAATTATATGGAGAAGGCCTAATTTGGCCTTCTCTGGAGCACTGGATTTTCTGTTTGTTAAAAGGGAATCACCAGATAACCATCAGTGTTGCATATCTAGCTGGCTGTCCTGCTCACCAGATTGCCTTTATCAGGTGCCCCCTTTGGGGGAGGCCCTTTCACTGTGTGCTTCAGTTCACAAAATCGACCACAACATGGCTGAGCAATTACATCACTAGCGTTGAGCCAACAGGTACAAAAATACCAGCCATAGGGTAAGTAGCAGATTGTAATCCACCCACTGATGCCACTTATGTTACTGTCAACACCAAAGGATACACTGCCCCGGCGAGTCTTTGATGTTCCTTGCAGGGGGTGACGTTGTGTTCATTCTCTCTGCATTTGGAAACTCAGTCATCAACTCTCCTTGAAAATCTTCTCTCCGCTCATATTCCTTCCCCCGGTAGATGAACACCTTGTTCTGGTATTAAAGACAAAAAGAGATACTTCCTTATCCTGTCTTTTTGCTGGTTAGTTGTGTGAAATGAGTTTGGTCAGTCTCCTAGTGAACAGCAATCCACAGCCGCGAACAACTCCTAATTCAGCATTTACTAGCGTTACATCGGCAATCGCACCCAGGATCGCTGAAGTGGAAAAATGTCCCATTAGCACAGCAAAATAAATCAACTTACATTTATATAACATCTTTCATAACCTCAGGATGTATCAAAGTGCTTCACAGCCAGTGAAATGTAGCCACTGCAGAATTCAAACAAATGCAGAGGATGATGGTGGTGTGATGGTAATGTCATTGGACTAATATTCAGAGGCCCAGGTTCATGTTCTGGGTACATGGGTTCAAATGGCAGCTGGTGGCGTTTAAATTCAACTAATAAAGGGAAACTGGAATTGAAAGGTATTCTCAATAATGGTGACCATGAAACTGTCATCAACTTTTGCTAAAAATCCATCTAGTTCATGAATGTCCTTCAGGGAAGGTAATCTGCCATCCTTCCCCAATCTGGTTTACATGTGACTCCAGATGCACAGCAATGTGGCTGACTCTAAACTGCCCTCTGAAGTGGTCCAGCTAGCCACTCAGTTCAAGGGCAATTAGGGATGGACAACAAATGCTGGCAGTGCTCACATCCTATGAATAAAGAAAGAAAAAAATGCAGCATTCCATTTGCGCCTGGCAAGGTCCCACAAAGAGTAATGAGACAAATGACCAATTAAACTATTTTTTAAACAAGGTTTTTAAAAGTGATGATAGGACAGTGAAAGTCTATTTCCTTTGGCTGAGGAATCCTCTACTAAATCGCTTCTTAGCCGTTTCTGTTCCATGAAAACAGTTTTAGCATCTCAAGTCTACTCTAAACCATAGTATTCTGTCTCTGAGACTGTTCTGGTGAATCCATGCTCTCTGCGCTCTATGGCTTTAATGGCATTTTAAAAATGAGATACTAAAAACTAAGTACTTATTCTAACCACAGATTAACCATTGCCTTGCACAAATGCATTCTTTCTCTGATCCTGTGCTGCACGGGGACAATTAAATAAGTGGAGGAAACTAACAGCAAACATCCAATTTACATTAAGTAAGTACCTGCTGTGTGTAAATAATAAAACACAGTAATTCACTATTAATTTCAAATCAAATTCACTCATCAGCTAATTAATAGTAGACCTCAAGTGATTTGATTAGTTCTAAATATAAATTGCAACTAATTTTGCGTAAACAATTTGGACTCAGGAATTGGAAGCACAATTTCAAAATTTGTGGATGACACCAAACTGGCAGAATGTAGTTAATACAGAGGAGGACTGTAATAAAATACATGAAGATATTGATAGACTTGCCATCTAGACGTGTGTTTAGCAAATGGACTTCAGTAATGATAAGTGGAGAAAAATACAGTTTGGTAGGAAGAATAAGAAGTTCACATACTTCTTGAAAAATAAATGTCTGATTGGGATAGATGAACAGAAGAATCTCGGGTTACAGCTTCACAAATCATTAAATGTAGAGGTACAGGTTAGTAAGGTTGGAAGAGAAGCCAGCAAAGTACTGGTGTTCCTATCTAGATGGACAAAACAGGGTTAAACTTTTATAGAACCCTGGCTAGACAACACTTGGAGCACTGTGATCTGTTCTGATATTCACAAGATTTTTTAAAAAAGAGGCACTGGGGAAGGTGCAAAAACGTTTTGCTGACTGATTCAAGAACTGAGAAGTCACACCTAGCAGGAAAGAATGAACAGGCTGGAGTTCAGAAGAATAAATGATGGGGTAATCTGATAGTGATCTTCAAGATTCTGGAAGGTTATAAAAAGGTAGATTTGGCAACATGGGCAGAATTTAATGTTTGCAAAGGGGGTCTCATTCTCACCCTGGAGAACCTCCACTGTGGAAGGCTCGCTGTATTAAGTGCCCAGTCACTTAACTAGCCACTGTTGGGACTTCCCCGAGATTAAGGAGCCAGGGGGTGGAAATACTAGCCCCCGAGAGGTGCCAGCAGCTCTCTGGGAGTGGTGGCTGCTGCCGGTATTCCTCCCACCAGAGGCACAGGATCAACGAGGAACCCCAGGTCACAGGTGAATGAAAGCATGATGGGGGTCACAAGGTGGGGGTCATGAGAAGTTGGGGGGGTCGGAGGTAAGGGCACGAGGGTGGCTTTCTGTGGCCCCTGCTCCCTTCCTGATGCTGGGTCCCTTGGTCAGGCACTGTGCCTTTGAACAAGATATTCTACTGGAAATCAGGGTTGCTTTTTGGTCTTCCCAACTCCCCTACCCACCATTGATTGAATACCAGCAACAGTAGGATGAGGCCCTTAATCGGACATCAATTGCCCACTTAATGACATCAACTGGCGTTTTGGTGGGAAGGCCGTCCTCGAGCCTTCCCGCCCCTACATAATTGGGCAGAGACAGGAAGGCAGCAGGGTCCCCACACTGCACCCTCTCACCCCATTAACTGCCCCACTGCCTCCAAACTCACCCCCGGGGGAGGGGTGGGGTGGGAGGAAATTAAATTCCACCCCATATTGCAGATGAGCCCAGAGGGGCGGGGGACATAAATATAAGACAGTTCCTAATTGGGAATTCAGGGGAAACTTCTTAACCTGGGGACCGATTAGAAGAGAGGTCAGCAACCTGTGGCAAAGGTGGCATGCGAGATAAATGTGAGCAGCCAGAGTCACAGGCCTGACAGACTGACCTAAAGAAATCGGAACCAGAGAATTCCGATCTCGTTTGAGGCGGCCTTGTCAGTGTCATTGTCAATTTCACTGAGTTGCTGTGCTGCTGCTTCCGAATTTCAGGAAGCAGTGTGGCTCTGATTTTTTGTTTGAAAAGCCTGCCAGAAAGCTGAAGCTGCAGCAGCAGCAGTGTAGCAACTGTCAGGAGAGAGCTCTCAGTTGAAAAATAGTAGTCGGAATGCCTGCAAATTTAGAACCAACTGGATGCTGTGTTCACATGTGTGTGTGTGTGTTCGCGCACGTGCGTGCATGCGTAGGTAGGGCGGTCGAGAGGGAGGGTTGGAGGCGGGGTGGTGGGGATGGGGAGGGAGGTGGTGAGGGGTTGGGGGAGTTTTGGGGGAGGTTGGAGGGAAGGTTAAAGAGGGTTTGGGGGTTAATTATATCTACTTTATAAATGTTAAAATAAAGCACTGGCATGTGAAACCTTACAGTGGATAAATGAAGACTCAGCACGCCACCTCCAGAAGGTTGCTGACCCCTGAATTAGAATGTGGAACTCACTACTACAGAGTCTTTGAACAGCAGCAATGTTTTCAAGGGGAATCTGGATAAGCACATGAGAGAAAACAGAATAGAAGGATGTGTTTACGGGTTAACTGAAGAGGGGTGTGAGCAGCACAAATCTCATGAATCTACTGGGCCGAATGACCTGTTACTGTGCTGAAAATACTTTGTAATGCATGGTGATACTTCGTGTGCCCCGATAATAAAATCCAAAGTGCTGCTGTGAGTCATCCATCTTAAATTGGCAGCTGCATTTACCTACATAACAGTGACTGTTCTTCAAAAGTGATTTAAAATGTCACTAAGAGAGTAAGGAGTGAGATTAGGAAAAATGCCCTTACAAATGCATCTTTTGGTGCATGGAACATTTTACAATGGGAGAGATTGAGGCACAGCAATCCCTGCTTTGCATTGAAATGGCAGCTCTGGTTATGTGTTCAACGCTGTAGTGTTTCTTGATTTCATAGCTTTCTGGCATAGAGGCAATGGAGCCAAGCTAACAGATAGTTTGAGCATATTTGGTGTGCACAAAAAGGATAGAGGCATTGACGAAGGTAAAAAGGGGCATTGACAATGACAATACCAGAACTAAGAAGTTAGGCAAAAGACTATGGCCTGAATTTTCATCCTTGAGGCGGGTAGCGGGAGTTGGGAAAATTCCAGTGGATGTGGGCTGGATTCGGGCCAGTTGACCCAGGAGAAAGTTCAGCTACAGGGACCGTACAATGCCGAGATGAGTTGTTTAAAAGGCCCACCTTGGTGCTGTGGGATTTTGTTCCAGTTAAGATAAAAGCAGAAAATCCCTCCAGCCTTCACCCATCACACTTCCTCATCCTCTACTCATTCTCTATGCCACCTCATGCCCCACCCACCCTGATGGTCCCTCATGCTGTCATGCCAAGGTATACCCCCCAAACAATCCCTTTGGCCCCCATGCCTCCATGCCAAACTATTCGCCTTCACTCACCCTCTCATGGCCCCTCATGCCATGTTATGCCCCTCCACCCTATTCTCCATGGCTCCTCATACCTCCAATGCCAAGCTGTGGCACTTGTGTGTCCATTGACTCACTATGTAGTGCATGGAATCAATGAATCCTATAGTGACAATTAGATAGATAAAAAAAGCTTTTAAAAAATTAAAAACTTTCCACTATGTTAAAAAAGTCCTTTTACTACAGGGCAATAAACATCCAGACCCTTTAAAGTTTCAATAGCTGAAACTGCAAGCACGTGAAACCTCTTAACCTCATGTAAATAAACATTGTGAAATTGACAGCAGGGATCTGCTAGCCAGAGGTGTCAATCAAGTAATGTTTTCTCTGGGGCTCAGGTGTTTCAGTATTCTAATGGATGTCTGAGCTCTGAGGCAAGCATACATAACGAGGCTTGGCTAAGTGTCCAGAAATCCATTAGCCTGTTCAAACATCTGCCTACTATCACTCTATCTGAAATTGACCGATTTGTCATAGAACAGCAGTCACGTTTATATTACTCAGTTCTATTCCTAGCATTGCCAATGCTAAATGATACATTTGGGAGCCCCCATCGCTTGGGCTATTGAGAGTTTCATTGTAAAAATAAATTGTACCTGACACACAGAAAGATGTGCAGTCTTGTTATACAAATAGACATCACCTCGACCGACTGTTGGATTGAACTCTCTCTGTTGAGCTAATTTTATGAAAGTATTGCAATTATATATTTACTTTTCCAGTTGAAGCTTGAGTTATGTTTACATGTAATGCTTGATTCAGAGGCCAAAATTAATTAGTTTGAAGTTTTTACACAGGAAAGCCATTTAACATCATAATAATATGGGATGTGTGTTAAAAGCGGATTCTATTGCATTTCTTCTGTACTGACAAATGTCAGCTCTCTGTCATGGATCCTTGGTGACATGGTGAAGCAGAAGATTCACCTTCAGTACTTGTGCTTTGCACCTATTTCTCAGCCACCTTGACAACAATGATGCTTTATTAGCGCTCTTATCCTGAAGGGGTTATTTTAAGTGTGAGCATCCAATTCTACCAACCTTCTGTCCAGCCTCTGGGGAAACCAATGTTGATGCAAAGCCAGCATGATGTCTTCCACTGTCGAATTAATCTTCTCTTATTTCTGGACTTCCCAATGGGCTGAGCTTGTATGTCAGCGATGATAAGGTCATAATGCATATGACATGTATTTGTTGTCAGCCATGGCACACTGCGCCCACCCCCTCCGAGTCTGAATGTTGTCTGTTCAAGCCCCACTTCAGAAACTGGAGCACATAAACCTAAAACCCCAGTGCAGTACTAGGGGGAATGCTACAGTGTCCAGGGTGAGACATTAAACCAAAGTCCTGGCTGCCCTCAGGCGAATGGAATATATCCCAAGGCATTATTTTGAAGAAGAGGAGGGGAGTTCTCACTCATGTCCTGGCCAATACTCATCCCTCCAACAATAAAACACATTGGGCTGAATTTCTCGCTGAGCGGGTGGGCGCGTACCTGACCTGCTCAAGTGTAAAGTGATGCGTGATGACGTTGGGCGAGCGTCCCGACGTCATCGCACACTTGTGCGATATTTCAGTCGGTGGGCGCATGCGGGAATCTGCAGCACAACTGCTGACAATTAACAGGTCTGTTAAGGCCATCAAAGGGTTAAATGAATGCAACTTTTCGCTGCCTGACCAACCTTACGGTTGCCAGGCAGGCAAAAAGGCCAAGTGGCCTTTGGATTTTTTATGAAACCTCATCCACCAGCGGGAATTAAAAATAAAATGAAAATTTTGAAATATCATTTATAACATGTCACGAGGGTACATGTTTTTAACATTTGTAAATTCTTTACTTTTGATTTTAAAAATCTTCAGCTCCCTGAGGCAGCTCTGTGCCTCAGGGGGCTTTCGTCGCGTGCACCTGCGTACATGTACAAGCTTCCGCACCCGCCCTCCTCCTGCCCTCACCCCAGCAGCGCTCAGTGTTTTTCAGGCTGGCTGGCCGGTAATTGGCCAGCCAGACTGAAACCGAGGTCGGGGCCCGATTGCAGGCAGCAGTCGGCTTCGCGATCGCTCCCGGGCTCACCTCCCATGCCTGCATAGCAAGGTAAAAATCCTGCCCATTATCTGTTCAGCATTACTTTGCTGTTTGTGGGAGCTTGCTGTGTGCAAATTGGCTGCCACGTTTCCTATATTACAGAAACTACAACTCAATTGCACTTCATTGGCTTGTGAAGTACTTTGTGATATCCTGAAGTCATAAAAGGTGCTATATAAACACAACTCTTTCTTTTTCATGTGGCCAATGTACCGACACACTGTGTAGAATTATATGGAACAAAAGTGGACTACTCCCCCGAATTGAGTCTCCACCTGTTTTCTTCTCCACAAGGGGGCTGGTGTCCTACCTGGGCCTCTGGTGAGATGACACATGAAGGAATGTTCCAGAAATCATAGGCCTGCAGGCTCTGATATACCATAAATCCATTTAAATAAAGAAGCAAGGTATTTTCATATCACGGCTTTCACAATGTCTCAAAGAGCTTCATAATTACAGGCTTTGGAAGTGCAGTCACTGTGGTAATGTAGGCAAAGTGGCAACCAGAATTGCTCTAAGCAAGATCCCACAAGCAGCAATGAGATGTAATTGACAAGAGAATCTGGTTTTGGTGATGTTGTTTGAGAGATAAGTGTTGGCTATGAAATCGGGAGAATTTTGTTCATCTCTAAATGGTGGCATAGGATCTTTTATATCCACAAGAGGGCAGATAGATCTCAGTTCAATATCTCATCCAAAATACAGTGCCTCTGATAGTGCAGCACTCCTTTAGTACTGCACCAAAGTGTCAGCTTAGATCGTGCTCAAGTCTCTTGCATCAGTGCTTGAACCCATAGCCTTCTGATTTATGCAAGTGCGTTGCCAACTGAACCAAGGCTGTAACCTAAGTCAATGTAAAGTCTAGGTGTGAGGACGAGTTTCCAAGGAGTGCCCTTACAAGTGTCACTTTTTAACCAGGAAATTCCAGTTGGTGAATCAGCCATGAGATATCTCTTTCTTGCCTCAGCCAAGTTCTCCAGTCCTGTCTAGGAAAGACTAACTGTAGCTGGCCATCTCCGTGGTATGTCTGAAGGTTGGACTGTACATCTAATTGGAGCAATGAACATGCCTCACTCTAGAAAAAAGTGTCTAGATTGACACTTGAGTGCCATACTGAGGCAGTGCTCCCCAAAGGCATCACCTTCTGATGAGATATTAAACTAAAGCTCAGTTGCTCATTAAAGAGCGAGGTGACCTAGCCAATGTTCAGGCCTCAGCCAACATGACACAAAATTGGAGATTCATTTCACTCACTGCTTTTGGGACCTTGTTGTGCTCTGATTGGCTGTCATGTTTGTTTACAAAGCAACAATGACTACACTTCAGAAGTAACCCTTTGCAATGAAGTGTTTTGAAACATTTTGATGATGTAGTAAGGAGTTACAGAAATATAAGTTCTCTCTTTTGTTACCAATGTCATTCATGAGAGGAGTGATTGGGCCAGGATCTGTTGTAAAAATAATGGTGACGCTAACGGGGTTCATTGCAATTTATTCAAAAATTGGACATCATGTGCAAATGTACAGGTAAATCCAAAAATCTGGAAGTTGCATCCATGCTGTGCCACTCTGCAACAAAGTGAACTATTGCCTGTCCTAGCCTCGGACTCTTGGTGCTCTTAGCTGAGTGTCTTGGGGATCCCAAGGTGGGACTAACTGAGTTGTTGTTGCAGAAAGCTGGCACAAACACGATGGGCCGTATGACCTCCTTCAGCAACGTAGCCATCCTATGATTCTATGAAACCAAGATATAGCAGTAGGAGTAGACCATATGATCCATCGAGCCTGCTTCGCCATTCAATACGATCATGGCGATCTTGGGTTTCAACTGCACATTCCTGCCTGCTCCCGATATCCTTGATTCCCTGAGAGATCAAAAATCTGTCTATCCCAGCTTTAAAGGTATTCAACAATGGAGAATCCACAACCTTCTGGGGTACAGAATGCCAAAGATTCACAATCCTCTGAGTGAAGTATCAGTACCACATCTCAGTCCTAAATGATCGGCCCCTTATCCTGAGACAGTGGAACAACCTCTCAGCATCCACCCTATCAAGCCCCTTCAGAATCTTGTAGGTTTCAATGAGATTACTCTCATTCTTCTAAACTCCAGAGAATATAGGCCCAGTTTACTCTGCCTCCCATTATAAGACAACCCCCTCTCCCAGGGACCAATTTAGTGAACTTTCACTGTGCCGTCTCCAATGAATATCCTTAAATGCGGAGACCAAAACTGCACTCTGTATTCCAGGTGTGGTCTCGCTAAAACCCTGTACAATTGCAGCATTTTATTTATTTTATTTTACTTTATTCCTGTACTCCAATCCCCTTACAATAAATGCCAATGGACTATTTACCTACCTAATTGCTTGCAAGCTAACTTTGTGTTCCTTGTATGAGCACACGCAAGTCTTTTTGAACATCAACACTTACAAGTTTTGCACATTTTAAAAAATACATTCTGCTTTGCTATTCTTACAACCAAAGTGAAGAACTTCACACTTCCCTACATTAAATTCCATCTGCCATTTTGTTGCCCACTCACTTAATCTGTCTCCATCTCTTTGCAGCCTTTCCATGTCCGTCTCACAACTTATCTTTCCATCTAGCTTTGTATTGTCAGAAAACTTAGCTCTGAGTCTTCATCTGAATCATGAACATAGATTGCAAATAGTGAAGTTCCAGAAAAGCAGCTTCTTGCCATCTGCCTCCCCATTCAAATGTACAGAACAAGGTGATGTTCCTATACTGTTGAACACCACTTTGGAAGATGTGCTGAGGGTAGCAAAGAAAACAGAACATATACAAGTGGGTAACTTCAATAACTGAGCTGGGCCCTGTAGCTATATCTTGACCTTGTCTTGTGATCTCCAACATAATAGAAGCAACCATCTCACTGTAAAATTAATCAAATTAAAATTAGGCCTTTAAAAATTATGAAGCAATTTGGTAGGATGGATATAGGGCAGATATAAAGAAGATGTTTCCACTTGTGGGGGTGATCAATAGGGAATTCAGGAAACATGTCTTTATACAAAAAAGTGGTAAGAATGTTGAACTCTCTCCCACAGGGAGTAGTGAGATGAATAGCATAGATGCATTTAAGAGGAATACAGATATAAATGCGAAGGAGAAACAAATAGAAGGAAATGCTGACATGGTGAGATGAAAAGTGTTTATGTTCCACTCATGTGGAACATAAAGACTGGCATAAACTAGTTGGGTAGAATAGTCTGTTCCTGTGCTGGAGATTCCAGGCAATTCTCTGTACCACCATCCAAAAAGTTTCTGAATCACTTTCCTGGTCTTTCTCTGCTACTTGAGGAAATCGATCATCTGACTTCATAAAACAAAGCTGCTGATCGGTCACTTTCTTTCTCTTTCCACAAACCATACACAATGATCAGCTGGAAGCAGTATCAGATGAAAAGCTCCCAATCTTCCGCCAGTACTGCTCTCCTTTACAGAAAGGATGGACTCCATGGTGAATTTACAATAGTGGTGATTGTATGCTAAGGATTATGTTACAAACTTCTATAAATTATGCTTCTTGGTGATATGGAGCTCAGTAAAAATCAAGCTTGCTAAACAAGGGGCCATGGACTGTATTTGTGATTTTGTAACGTGACATCAACTAGAACTGAGGCAAGCATTCACGCTTCCACTGTCATATGCAGGGATTGGCTCTTAATAGGGAAACAGACTAGGGACTTTGTTCACGGGAGATTGACTCAAAAGAAAATGCGGAGACACTGTACTTTGCCTCATGCCTTATATAAGTGTCACCCTGCTTCTCAATCTCTGAAACAGAAGACTGTGGGTTCAAGCCTATCCAGAGGCCTCAGCTGATGATGCAGGCCGACCTTTCAGTGTAGCACTGAGAAAGCGCTACACCATCACAGGTGTGACTTTTGTGGAAAAGGCGGCTGCTCTCTCAGGTGGATGTAAAAGCTCCCATGGCACTTTTCAAAGAAATACAGGGAAATTCTCCCAGTGTACCAACCAACACTGATTCCTCAACACTAAAAATAATTTTCTGGTCATTATTGAATTGCTGTTTGTGGGAGTTTGCTGTGTATAAATTGGCTGCTACATTTATTACATCACTATAGTGACTACACCTCAATGTTACCTGACTGGATGTAAAACACTTTGAGACATCCCTAGGTCTTGAAAGGTACTATGGAAATGCAAGCTCTTTCTTAAATGAAAGAGAAAGGAAACATTGACTGGAATTTTCCAGCCCCCCTTCACCGCCCACTGTGGGTTCCCCCGTGACAAAGCCGGCAAGTTCACATCGAAGGGACTGGAAATTCCTGCTGCTGTGAGCAGCTGGAAAATTCCAGCCATTGGTTCCTGCTATTAGGAGCTGCTGTCCCCTTTTCTCTCAAAACTCGTTTGGCAATCCAAGCTGGAACTGATAAAAGCTGAGGAAAGAGCATTTCAACAGTCGGATTAGGTACAACGAAGCAAATCCTCAATCAACGCAGGGATTCAGTTTAGAAAAACAGCAAGGAATTAAACTCTGCAACCATTCACAGCATAAACAAAATGCTTCTATTAGATGCAGCAGTAGTAAAGTACAGCTAACAAAGGATTAAGATTCGGGACAAATGAAATGTGACTGAGAACTGTTTAGGATGCTTGTCTGTTTGAATAATGTATTTCTACCAGAATTCTCAATTCCAAGTCATAGCCCATGTAAAGTACAATTTTCTTCCCACTCCAGTTATCTCTCTTTCTCTGTTCTCCTGTTCTCTAATGATAAGTGATGCTTGTGATGGTGAATGAAACTGCTTTCTGCATCTTTTTTTCCATTCATTCACCGCCACATGTACAGCCAGATTGGGTGCAGCATAGGATAAATTTAGAGTACTAAACTCTCCCAGTAAATACTATGGCCTGAATCTTATATCTAACTGGCGCACACGGTTGGCAGGCCGGGAAACGGACGTGAAATGCGCTTCCGCCTGCGATCAGCCCTTATGGTCGTAATTTCACGCTGGCTGGCCAATTAACAGCCAGTGTGAAACGCAGCTGGAGAAAGGCTGAGCACTGCTGGTGGCGCGGGAAGAGGGCGGGCACCAACATCACCGCGGGTGCCAGTGAGCGCTTCCACTGAGCTCCCTGAAGGCAGACTTGCTCCCTCAGGGAGCTGCAGACCTCCCAATAATAAAAGAAAGCCCAAAGATTCCATGCAGCACAATCAAGCACCTGAAAGCATACTTCATTAAAAAAAAGTCTCAAGATATTTAATTTTATTTAAAATCCTAACAGAGATTTCATCCCGCCCTTGGATGGGGTTTCATCAAAAACGTAAAGCCCGCCTGGCCGATTGGCCCATCCACCAATCTTAAGGTTGGACGGGCCACAAAAAAAATCACTGACAATTAGGCCGTTAATGGGCGTAATTGTCAGCGGGGGGGGCTCTTCTGACTTTTGCGTGGCCCCGCCGAGTGAAACATCACACAAGTGCGCGATGACATCGGGACGCTCACCCAATGTCACCTCTTGCGATTTTACACCCACTCACATAAAATTCTGGCCTATGTTACTGAAGGAAAATCACCTCCATTTTCCCATAGCATTCAGTCCTCTTCCCTCTGACTGTGCCAAATTTGTAGAATCTTACAGCACAGAAGGCATGGTTGTGCCGGCTCTTTGAAAGAGCTCTTCAATTAGTCTCACTCCTCCTGCTCTTTCCTCACAGCCCTGCAATTTTTTTTCCTTTTGAAGTTTATACCAATTCCCTTTTGAAAATTACTCTTGAATCTGTGTAGTGACTGTAGCTTTAAGGCTTATTGTACTGTGTAGTGTCATGTGACAGCGTGAACGACTCAGATCTAAATGTGGGGAAACTTAGGGGTGGAGTTTGTGCCTGGTTGTGGATCTTGATGGAAGCATGTAACTGCTGCTGAAGCCCTGTAAATAAAGTTCATTGTTTTTTTATGAGAAACCTGTCTGGAAAATCAAGTCCATAACAATTTGCGACGAGGATGGGATTGGTTCTCGTGTTGTCCCTTGCCCAGTGAATGAGAGAATCTTGTTTTAAACAGAGGAAAGGGAAAATATACTCATCAGGTATGCCGCTTTTTGGCAGGATCAACCCCTTCGGCTCATCCACAAAGGATTGGAGTCAATATATAGAACATCTCAGTTTCTTTTTCCAAGCAAAGAAAATAACAATGGAGGAATAAAGGAAAGCAATTCTACTGCGCGTCTGTGGGAGTAAAACTTATAATTTAATCCATGGTTTGACTTCCCCGAACGCCCCCGATTTGAAGACCTTCAGCAAATTGTTAGACCTCATAAAGGGTCATTATCAACCCAAACCCTCCATAATCATGCAGAGGTTCAAATTTAATTCGAGAGCAAGAGCCCTGAGGGAGACCATAGCAACATACACAGTGAAGCTGAAACAGCTAACTGAATATTGTAACTTCAGGGAGACCCTAAACGACATGTTAAGGGATCGTTTGGTCTGCGGTGTGCATGATGATGCCAATCGACTGTTATTAGCTGAAGTAAATATAGACTTTAAAAGCGCATTGGAAATAGCGCTTGTGATGGAAAGCTCCAAATGGGATTCGCAGGCCTTACAGGGTGTACAAAATGGCGCCATTTTCCAGTTGAGGAGGGAACAGTCCGCCGGGCGTGGTGCGAAAACTAGGAAGTCAGCCGCGAAGCAGGACAATCCCTGCTATCCAAAAATTTTAAAAATATACAGGAGACTGCTCAGCAGCAAATGTGAAAATGAACTATTGCCGATGTAGAAGTAACCATATCGCTGAAACTTGACTGTTTAAAGAGGTGGAGTGTCATTATTGTCATAAAAGAGGACACATACTGAAGCAATGTAAAGCAAGATTGAGATAGACTCCCAGGCAGCAAACTAAACTGATTAAAGTACATAATGTGGAAGAACCAGAAACCACTAATTCCCCTGTTTATTCTCTATTTGATGTGTAAGTAAGGAAAACAGAGCCAATTACTGTTACTCTGCAGGTCAATGGAAAACCTTTGATTGTGGAAGTGGACACTGGTGCATCAACCACACATTCAAATATTTAAACAAGGACACTCAACAACTGAATATGGAGCAAACTTCTGCCCAATTGAAAACGTATACTGGTGAAGTCATACAAGTGAAAGGTATTACCACTGTACCTGTTTATTACAGGCACCTGATAGCACAGCTCCCTGTAATTGTATTGGAAGGTGAAGGACCAAGCCTTCTAGGTCATAATTGGTTGAGGGAAATTAACCTTGATTGGCAAGTGAGATTTCAAAAGGAAGCCGGAAGAGTTCCTGAGTTGGAAAAGGAACACGACAAGGTACTTCAGAATGAGCCTGAAGAGTCGAAGGACCTTAACAGGATGCCAATGTAACACCCTTATTCAAAAAGGGATGGAGACAAAAAACAGGTAACTATAGGCCTGTTAGCTTAACATCTGTCATTGGAAAATGTTAGAGTCTATTATAAAGGATGTAATAGCAGAGCACTTAGAAATGCATAATCTACTCAAGCAGAGTCAGCATGGCTTCATGAAGGGGAAATGATGCCTGACAAATTTATTAGAATTCTTTGAGGAGGTAACAAGCAGGATAGATAAAGGGGAACCAGTAGACATAATATATCTGGATTTCCAAAAGGTGTTCGATAAGGTACAACACATAAAGCTACTTAATAAGGTAAGAGCCCATGGCATTGGGGGTAGTATATTGGCATGGATAGAAGACTGGCTAACCAATAGAAGACAGAGTGTTGGGATATGGAGGGCATTTTCAGGATGGCAACCTGTAACTAGTGGGGTGCCACAGGGATCAGTGCTGGGGCCTCAATTATTTACAATATATATTAATGACTTGGATGAAGGAAATGAATGT
The DNA here is from genome assembly GCF_964194155.1 of Cetorhinus maximus. Classification (NCBI taxonomy): domain Eukaryota; kingdom Metazoa; phylum Chordata; class Chondrichthyes; order Lamniformes; family Cetorhinidae; genus Cetorhinus; species Cetorhinus maximus. Next base: position 61,121,023 of record NC_135888.1, on the reverse strand, counting down.
ACTATCGCCAAGTTTGCAGATGACACACAAATAGGTGGGAAGGCAAGTAGTGAGGATGACCCAAAGAGTCTACAGAGGGATATAGACAGGTTAAGTGAGTGTGCAAAAGCATGACAGATATAGTGTGGGAAAGTGTGAGGTTATGCACTTTGGCAGGAAGAATAGAGGAGCTGAATATTATTTAAATGGAGAAAGACTGAAGAAAACTGCAGCACAGAGGGATTTGGGAGTCTTTGTGCATGAATCCCAAAAAGCTAACATACAAGTTCAACAGGTAATAAGCAAGGCAAATGGAATGTTGGCCTTTATTTCAAAGGGAATGGAGTATAAAAATAGGGAAGTCTTGCTAAAACTATACAAGGCACTAATTAGACCACACCTAGAATACTGTGAACAGTTTTGGTCCCCTTAAGGAAGGAAAGATATACTGGCATTGGAAGTAGTCCAGAGAAGGTTCACTAGGTTGATCCCGGGGCTGGAGGGATTTTCTTATGCAGAGAGGTTGAGTAGGTTGGGCCTGTACTAATTGGAGTTTAAAAGAATGAGAGGCAACCTTATTGAAACACATAAGATTCTTAGGAGGCTTGACAGGGTAGATGCTGAGAGGTTATTTCCCCTTGTGGGAGAGTCTAGGACCAGAGGGCAAAATCTCAGAGTAAGGAATCCACCTTTAAGACAGGATGAGGAGGAATTTCTTCTCTCAGAGGATAGTCAGTCTGTGGAATTCTTTACTGCAGAGGGCTGTAGAGGCTGGGCCGTTAAGTATATTCAAGGCTGAGATAGACAGATTTTTAATCAGTAAGGAAATCAAGGGTTATGGGGAAAAGGCAGGAAAGTGGATTATCAGATCAGCCATGATCTCACTGAATGGCGGAGCAGTATCAAAGCGCCGAAAGGCCTACTTCTGCTCCTTATCCTTATTAACATCTTATGGTAAAAGGAGTGTGTAGCCATTCAGCAACTAGAGGAAATGAAGACTGTCTTAAGCAACAACATGGAAGAACTGCAGAAGAAACTCAAGGAGACTCTGCTGAATGACAGAATCCAAGATGAAGCATGTGAACTACGCAAAGAAAAGGAAAACCCGTTGAAAGACCTTCACACGCTACAAAGATCCCTCAGGTCAAAGTTTGTACCTCTGGAAAATTACAAAGAGAAGCAGAATGAATTTAATGTCACCAGTTGACAGAGAAGACGCAGCAATGTTCAAGGTTCCAGGAGGAAACCAAAAGATACAAGGAGACAGAGCAGCTGAAGAATCAGTAAAGTGAAACGATATAGGCATTAGAAGGAAAAGTTGTGGAACTCTCCAAAATGCAAGAGGGTGCTGAAAACATGGGTAGCTCAACCTCTGAACTGAACCAATTTGAGATTTCATCTGAGAGAAGTCTCGCCGACTGTGAAGTTAAAATGAAGGATGAGACTAAACTCTGTGGTAGACAGAAGACGACAAGATGGAAGATGGTTCAGAAAAGGCAATGAACAACCCCCCCACGCTACTACAGGTTCAACACCTTCAGAATTACTTATGAAGCGCCACGTTCATATGAGATTAAGCCTGGTACTTCCTAATTTGGAGGGGAAGGTGGAGAACAGTCAAGGGAATCAAAAAGTGACTCATGATTTACATAGTTGAGAGCGAAAATTTACTGTCAGTGAAACAGCATTTGTACGAAACTTTGGTGATGGATCGAGTTGGTTACCTGATGTAATAGTTTGTGACAGGATCATTGTCGTACCATGCAGAAGTGGAGGGCCGGATCACCCAAAAACACGTGGATCATTTGAGAAGAAGGGAGATACCCCAACAAACCAATGTTCTACCTGTAGCCATTGTAGAACCTGTGGTCCCCTGTTGTGATTGATCAACCAAAGACAGACATACCAGATGTCTCTGTCAAACTGGATAACAGTGAACTGCCTGTGCCTAAGGAGATACCTGATGTTGCTGCGGTTCCAGAAAATGAAGATTCAGCAAGAGATTCTAAAGTTGTGGAGCTACGATGTTCCACTCGGTCAGGAAACCATCTGAGGGACTGAGATTTTAACTTCATAACCCATGTATATATTAGTAACATCATGAATGTAGCTGTTCTTGTAAATACAAATTGTAAAAAAAAATTGAAAGGGGGAGGAATTTAATACCTGAAGCTTTAGGGAATGTAGTAACTGTAGCTTTAAAACTTATTATACTGTGTAGTATCACATGACAGTGTGAACGAATCAGCCAGAAGCATGGGGAACCTTAGGGGTGGAGTTTGTGTCTAGTTGTGGTTCTTGATGGAAGCATGTAACTGCTGCTGAAGCCCTGTAAATAAAGTTCACTGATTCTTATGAGAAACCTGTCTGGAAAATCAAGTCCTTAACAATCTGCTTCCACTACCTTTTTATACAGTGCAATGCTGCTGTGAAAAATATTCTCATCATCTCCCCTCTGGTTCTTTTGCCAATGATCTTAAATTTGCGATCACTGGTTACTAACCCTCAAGCCACTGCAAACAGTTTCTCCCTTTCTACTCCAACAAATCTCTTCGAAATTTTGAATATCTTTATCAAATATTCTTTTAATCTTCACCCAACAACCCCAGCCTCTCTGACCTCTTTCATTAAGAATCTGATTAATGTGTTGCAATGTAACTAGAAAATAGTTTTAGGTGTTTTAAAAATTAAATTTCAGTAATTTAAAATCAGTTTACTCACGGGTGATGGATTGATGCTGCGATTGAAAATTCTTATGTTTTATGGTAAACCTATTTCCAGTTTCTTTCATCAAACTTCACCAGGTTACCACTTACATGAAGGAAATTTTTTTTTAAAAATACGTTTTAAAACTGTGCCCAAATACAGAACTGGTGTTTGGCTGTATGCAAATCAGTTTTAAGGTGTCTCATGGGAAAAAACAACAATTTTAAAAATGGGTGCAATTTGGGGTGAAATTTGTACCAGAATCAAGAATTGCACCCACACAGAATCTCTAGCCCATCATCTTTGGGATGTAATCATATTTAATGGCAAGAAATTGAATTTTTAGTAGATCATTCAGGAGGAGCTCCCAAATCAGAGTCTGCTCAGCAAGATAGAAAACAGCTATGAAGAAATTAAGTTTTGGGTTTATGAGCTTTGACACAAACAAGAGGGTGATAAATCTGAAATGTTATCCTTTTTCCAGTCTTCTCAGGTACTGCCTGACCTGCTGACTGTTCCCAGTAGTTTTGTTTTTATTTCAGATTATTTAGGATCCATGATATTTTGCCTCATGTTACAATACAAATTGTAAAGGGTTAACATCAGGAGCATCTGATACGGATGTAACTATGATGCAATGTCACATGACTAAAAGACTGCGGTGGGAAACAAAATACAAACATGTGTGGGGTACTGAGATGTATACAGGTCTGCAAATGTACAAGAATGTTTTTTTCACAAATAACAGCCTATAGTAGCATTCTTAGGGTAAGAGGCGAATCCTAAAGAAGCTCCATCTAGACTCCGAACTCAAGATGAAACATAGTGGCAGCGGATAGAGCTTGAAGAACCAGAAATACTCCATGATTAGATTGCAGGCCTGAAAGACCTACAGGTCCTTGGAAAAAGGACAAGAAAAAATATTAAAGACTTACCTGCGAATGGAGATTTGTGGGTACTGCAGATGCAAGCAGACACACAGATCATGAGTCTAGATAGCAGTGAGTACAGATGACAAATACAAGCCCAACTACTGAAGCAGCAACAGATCCAGAGCTTAGGGCAAGCATGGAGTCTACATTGCCACTCCCAGAACTGTTCCAAAGCACTGAAGGCTTGCAACAGGCTCAACACTGGGACAACTGGAAGAAGAGATTCTCCAGCTTCATGTTTGCATAAGGACCAGAAGGATTAGGTACTTTACGTATTAGGGGCCATAGCAGATGATGTTATTGAAAGACATCTGGCTGATCTGGTTGATCAGGCTTCGAGTTCTTATGAAGAGGAACTCCAGGCATTTGATTCATAGTTGTGTTCAAAAAATTTGATAATTGAGTGGACGAAATTTAATAAGAGGAGGCAAAAACCGGGTGAATCCATGGGTTCATTTATAAATGACTGATACAGACTCACGGAGAATAGCAACTATGGAATCCTCAGAGATAAATTAGTATGCAATTGTTATCATAGTTGGGGGTCTTATGTGAAACCCTATCAGATGTTTTGCAAACAAGGGAAGATGTAACTCTCTCAAAGACAATACAAATAACTCTACAGATGGAGCTTAGGAAGTTAAACAGTGTGGTTGTTCATGGAGAAAGTGATGTCCTTTGGAAAAAAAGATGAGTGAACCAATTCAATTTGTCAGACAAAAAAATAGTGCAGTGAAGCAAAAGCTTGTGAAAATTGGAAAATCCTGCCAGCCGCCATCTTGAGATGTTCTGTTTGGCGGGAAAATCCTACACAAGTGGGAAAAATGTTCAGCAAGGGGAGCTCAGTGTGAGATCTGTGGACAGTTGGAATACTTTAAAATAGTCTGCAGATCCAAAGTTCCTATAGCTCATAGGAAAAAAGATAACAATGAAACCACATAAAATTCAAGATGTGGAAGAGCCACATAAAAAACAAATAACCTTCATAGGAGAATTTAATGAAACACAAAATAATTATTAAAGCATCAAATTAGAAGTTGATGGTCACCCCACAGAATTCAAGCTAGATACTTGTGCAAGTGTTTTAGTATTATCTGATTAATTAAAATGCTTAAAAACATCATGTTACCGCCATCTTCCATCCAGTTGCAAGGACCAAGAGAGACTATACAAAATGTAATAGGCCAACACTTGGCAAGATTAAGATACAAGGATAAAGAAACTATTGAATCCCTGTATGTTATACAGAACCAGGAGTCATCATTATTGAACAGAAAAACATGCTTGCGTTTCAGGCTGATTTCCAAGATTTATGAAATTGCTGATGAGCAGTCCAGTAATATATTCAGAAACAAATCCCCATCCCTATTTTCAGGCTTGGGGAAGCTGAAAACAGAATATCACATAGTCCTAAGGGCAGATAGTAAGCCGATATGTCTCTTCACAGCGAGGTAGGTCCCTCACCCACTCTTGGACAAAGTCAAGCGTGAGACTGAACACATGGTATAACAAAGGATCATCTCTCCAGTAACCACAGCGGCAAAGTGGTGTTTTAGAATGGTCACAACAACAAAGCCTAATGGTTCAGTGAGAAGCTGCGTGGACTTGACTCAATTAAATAAGTCAGTGGAGTGCGTGATCCATCAGCGGATGAAAGTTTCACCAAATTAGCAAAAAGCAGCCTCTTCACAAAATTGGATGCTAACAGCTGCTTTTAGCAATTGCCTCTGATCAAAGAATCCAGACTGTTAACTACTTTTATCACCCATCTGGTCGTCATTGTTTTAACAGGTTACCATTCAGAATTGCTCCTGCTGCTGAGATATTCCAAAGCATGATGTCTGAGGCCCTGGAAAGCATGGAAGGAGTAAATGGCATAGGGACAACAATCTGATACATGGTTCATTGAGGGAAGAACATGACCGTGGAGTGAGAACGCTCCTTAAAATCCAACAAGACAGGTTGACATTAAATGACAAACGAGAATTTGCAAAACCTATGATAACATTTTTAAAGCACATTGTGCAAGCTTCAGGAGTTACGGCCGACCTGCAGAAAAACAAGGTCATTAGAAAGTTCCAAAAACCTAATAACGTCGCAGAATTACAAAGATTCCTTGGGACGGTCAATCAAATAGGCAAGTTCCTTCCAAGCTTGGCGGAAATTAATGAGCCATTATGACAGCTGTTGAGACAAGGTCAACAGTGGTGCTGAAATGTGGGCCAGCAAAATGCTTTTGACAAGATCAAAAATCTCCTAATTTCACCAGAAATTCCAACACACTATGATCCAGATTGGCCAACAATTGTAGCAGCAGATGCATCACGTACAGGCTTGGGTGTTTCAAGTTCAAAAAGATGGACGAAGGAGACCAGTTTATTACGTCTCAAGACCTCTCACAGACACAGAAGAGGTATGCAACCATTGAGAAAGAAGCATTTGCAGCCACATGGGCCTGCAAGAAGTTCTCTGAATATGTAATGTGATTAAGGTTTAAAATTGATACCAATCACAAACATTTAGTTTCTCTTTTTAACCTAAAAGAAATTTGCAAAAATGCCACCTAGAATTCAATGTTTTAGACCGATTCTTGAGTACGTTCAAGAAGTACCTGAAGACAGCAGATGCATTATCAAGAATTCCAGTGGAAGGAGTCACACTGGAAGATTTAAATTTTATTGAAGAAGAGGAAGCATATACTATGATCATTACTTACTAGCCGCTGAGAAGCGATTACAAGAAATTGAGCAAACACAACAACAGGATGACGAATGCATACAAATAAAAGAATATTGCCAGAATAAATGGCCAGATCATACTCCTAACAACCCAGTACTTTACCAATACTCCAAACAGAGAAAACACCTCACAATGATCGATGACTTCTTAGTTTTTAATGACAGCTAGTGATCCCTAAAATACTTTGACTCAACATTCTCCAGAAAATCCATCAAGGTTACTTTGGAATAGCGAAATGCTGAGCAAGAACACAACAGTCAACCTGGTAACCAAGCACCAGTCACTCCATTGAAGAGTTAATCACAAATTGCCTTACATGTATAATAAATAGCCAACAGCAGAGCAAACCACTGGCATCCTCCGCTTTTCCTTCGAGACCATGGCAGTGCCTGGGAATGGATTTATTTGAGTTCAAATGCAAAGTTTACATCATCGTCCTTGATTACTACTCCAGATGGTTTGAAGTGAGTAGACTGTACAGCACCACAGCGGAGGCAGTCAGTACGTCACTAAGAAGAATCTTTATGACACATGTCATCCCAAAAATTGTGGTGTCAGGCAGCAGGCCCTCAGTTTGCTCATGAGCTGTTATATAACTTTGCGCAGGAATATGGTTTCATGCATGCGACTGTTCACCTAGATCTCCTCCGTCAAATGGAGAATCAGAAAGAGGAGTTCAAAAATCATGGGATTAATGAAAAGAATGAAGATATTAAGTTAGCCCTTCTTAACTCCAGGACCTCACTGCTAAAAAGACAGGTTCTCACCATCAGAACTATTGATGTGAACACAACTTCCAGCTCTACAACAAATACTACAACCTAACATTACCTCAGATGATCATGAGAAAGTTAGGAAGTGTGAGGAGAAACAAAGAGGCAATCAAGCTTGTAATTTCAACTTCAGGCACAGAGCACGAGACTTGAAAGTGTTATTGCCAAAGGAGAGTATAGATATGAGTATCAACAGACAGAATATATTGTAATAGAAAGAGGTCCACAACAGAGTTCTTACAAAATTGAGATGGACTAGGGAAATATCAGAAGGAATTGAAGAGCCTTGATATCGTTGGGAAGGAAACCAATGGAACCTTGGGCATACTATTTAGATCCGGATGGAGACAAGGAACCAAAAACAAGTAGAAACTCTACAACCACCCAGGTGGAAGACACTCCTGTTCAACAAAGAGAGAGTGCAGTTCGTCCTTAACCTTGAAACTAAATCAGGGCCAGATCAGGGAGATTGGTCAATGCTCCAAAGAGGCTAACCCTGTGAAGTCTAAGGCATTGGGGGCAGATGTAGGTGTGTGTGTATATATGTATATATATATACATATATATATATTATATATATATAGTTGGGATAAAGACTTAGGGGAGATGTAGAGTAGGGGTTAACATCAGGAGCACCTAAGACTGATGTAACTACTGACGTAAATATGATGCAATGTTACATGCCTAAGATCTGGGCAGAAGCAGAAGTACAATCACATGTAGAGTACTGAGATATATGTGGATCTGTAAATAAACAAGAATAGCCGTTAGGAATAACAGTCTATAGAGCATTCTTAGGGTAACAGGTGAACCCTAAAGAAACCTCACCTAGACCCCAAACTGTCGGTGGATCATAATTCTGAAACTCCCTCCCTAAAAGCATTGCAGGTGTACCTACACCACACAGACTGCAGTGGCTCAGGAAGGTAGCTCATCACCACCTTTTCAAGGGCAACTAGGGATGGACAACAAATGCTGGCCTTGCCAGTAATGCCCACATCCCAAGAATTAAAAAAAGGTTCTGTAACCCTTGATACCCTTGCCTTCCCAGTTGAACTCACCTCCTGAATCCACATGTACCAGCCCAGTTTGTCTTTTTTTAAATTCATTCTTGGCATATGGGCAAGACTGGCATTTTTGGACCATCCCTAGTTGCCTTTGACAAGATGGTGGTGACAGGCCTCATTCTTGTACCACTGTAATACCCTGTGGCAAAGATGCTTCCACAACACCATGAGGTTAGGGAAAGGTTGGTAAACAACTGGAATGGACTTCTAGGTAGAGTCAGAATTATTGAAAATGCAGTTGGGTGTTGTGTTGAAAAGATCAATTTGGGTCTTTCCAGATGGTTGATTGAAAATGAATCGAATGGCCTTCCTCATCTGTATCCATGTAATGTTATGCGATGCGATGATTCATCATTCAACAGAAAATTGATCCAGTAAGTGAAGAGTGAATATTCATGTGGCACAAAGCACTGTTTGTGTGGGATGCACTCACTGGTCTGTCAACATTCCACAGTCAAGAACTTCCCACTATGTATTTTATTTTCAATTTAAAGTGATGTCAAATCATCTTTTGCTTTCATTATTAAACTAATTATGTTCTACTTAGGACTATTATAAATTCAGAAGGTGGTTTAAAATCTTCTACAACATTTTGTTGCCAACTTTCTCCCTGTTTGTTTTAAAAGTGAAGTTCCTTGAATAGTTGAATAGTAACAGATCATGGTGATAAGAGGGGGGGTGTTTGGAGTGGGGGGGGGTGGGTTTGGCGGGGTTTGGGGAGAGAGAGAATCATGGAAGATCATGGTTCTGTTCTTTCTCAAGCTCCAGGCACAATTTTCAGTGCTGGGCAGCAAGCAGGAACAGGAGCCATGAATGATCGACCCTTTTAATGAGGCCAATCAGAGAACCGCCATTATTGCCTGAGCTGAAATCAGCTAATTCATGGCAGAATGCGGACTGACCCTAGGATGATATAATTTACATTGCTCAACTAGGTACTGGAGCAGTGCTTCCCTCATCACATCATGGGGTAACGGTTGTTTGTGGGGGTGGGGGGGTGGTTGGAAGTTGGGTTGGAAATTGAGATCTTGGATGATTATCACCTTAAGTGGAAGATTTTTATCCGCCATTTTGAAAGCTTTATTGGAGGAAATTCAGTATAGAGAAACTGCAAGGCATCTCAGTGACACCAAGGACAGAGTGATTGAGCATTTGAATAAGTGTGTGCTGATCACGGGAGTCAACATTGGTTTGTAAGGGTAGATCATGTCCAACTAATCTTTCAGGAAGTCACTAACATGTTGGATAAGGGAGTGAGACTGTGGATGTTGTCTATATGGACCAAAATAATCCATTTGGTAAGGTTCCACGCTAGAGATTATTGAAACAATGAATGGTGTTTCCAAATATCTGTACTGGGACTCAGCTTTTCACCATATATGGCAATGACTTGGATGAAGGAAGAGAGAGCTGGAAGTCCATGTTTTCAAATGACTCTAACTTCGGAGGCACAGTAAGTTCTGCAGATAGGGGCAAGCTGTTACAAAGGGGAATTGGCAAATTAGGCGAGTGTGTAAAACTGTAGCAGATGAAGTTCAATTTGGGGGAAATATGAGGTCATCTACTTTGGGTCCAAGAACAACATTTCAAAATATTTTCTTAATGGTGAGAGGGGAGAAACTGTGAAGGGACAAAGGGAAGTAGAAGTTCAAGTGTGCCCATCACTCAAAGCTGGCACAGAGATATCGTAAGGAAGAAGGGTGGAGAGTAGAACTTCATCTTAGAAATCAGCTAGGAGGGGTTAATAAATTTCATGGGCAGAATTCTGTCCTTGTTGGGTGGGCTTGGCCAGGCGGTCGGGAAGCCAACTGCCACTCGTGATTGGGGCTGGAAGGCAATTTCACACTGGCGGGCCAATTAAGGCCCGCCCAGCGTGAAATGCGAGCAGCAGCGTTGCCTGTGCAGGCGGGGAGGGAGGGAGTGCGAGTGCGAACTTCGCGTATGTGCACAAGTGCACGCTTGATAATCTCCCTGATGCACAGAGCTGCCTCAGGGAGATGAAGAGTTTTTAAAAAAAATAAAGAAATGAAAAATGTAATGAAACATGTCCCCTCGCATGAGCAGGGACATGTTGTTAATTAAATTTTAAAATTATTTTATTTTTATGTGCTTTAGGTTTCCTAAAAGTGCAAAGACTGCTTAGCCTTTTTGCCTGCCCACCAACCATAAGGTTTGACTGGCAGCGAAAAATTTCTTTCAATAACCTGGTTAACGGTCCTAATTGGCATTTTAATTGTTGGCAGGCCTGCTGCTGTCTCTGGCATCATGCACGCAGATCGAAATATCAAGCGACTGCGCGTTGACCTCTCGACGCTCGCCCAACGTCAACGCGCGTCATTTTACACTCGAGCGGGTCGGGCGCGCGCCCACCCACCGAGATAAAAATATTGCATCATATGATACAACATTATGTTAAAATAAGTTTCAGGTAATGCAACAGGAAACTGAAACCTATTTGATCATGCAAAAGCAAAATAGTGCAGATGCCGGAAATCTGAAGTGAAAACACAAGATGCTGGAAACACTCAGCAGGTTGAGCAGCACCTGTGGAGAAAGAAACAGATATTTCAGGCTGATGGCCTAAAAGGTTGTCGATCTGAAATATTAACCCTCTTTGTGTATATTGTGTAATGTAATGATGATTTGATCCCATTATTTGGGCTGTTGACCATTTAATCATGGCATAAGGGTTATTAATCAAGGTAAGTAACAGCAGGTAGTGAGATTATGATTTTTACACAGTCCAAAGGTGAGTTTGCATATTATTTAAATGGATGTGCATGCAAAGTAATGTGGAATCAGGAAAGGCATTACTGTGCAGTTGTTAAACCTGGGCCACTGGCTGAACAAAGGACTGAGCAGGAAGATCAATATGATAGAATGCAGAGAAAGATTGAATTTATCGTAGAGAATAGAATACCAGGGAGAACCAGAGATTGAAATTCCACCTAGAGAGTGGACAATGCCTTTTTCTTTGGAAATAAAAACAGAAAATGCTGGAAATACTCAGCAGCTCAAAGCATTTTTGGAGAGAGAAACAGTGTTGATGTTTCCATTGTAATATGCCTTTAAGGGATTGCAGTATGACATCACTAGAAGGAAGTGTGTGATGCGATCCATTTTAGTTTCACTTTTGCTTTCAGCAAAGTACACGCACAGCTCTGTAGCTCAGATGTCTTTGAGATTTATGCCTCTGTATAAATGTTCCCATCTCAATAAGTGAACCCACAACATGTTTGCACAATCCCTTCTGAGCAATTGGCGCCTTTATATCATTATAACACACACAACAGTTCCAGGTCAATGACTTTTCATCAGAACAGGGAAAAGTTAGAAATGCGATGGATTTTGAGAAAGTAAAAGTGGTGGGATGATGGGGAAAAGAACAAAAGGGAAGGACTTTATGATATTGTCCCCTTTTGTCATTTAAGCAGTGTCTCTCTTTTAAAATTCTCATCCTTGTTTTCAAAACCTTCCACAGTCTCACCTCTTCCTATCTCCATAATCTTCTTCTGCCCTGCAATCCTAGATATCTGTGCTCCTCAAACACTGGTCCCATGACCATCCCCAATTTTAATCACTCCACCATTGGTAGCTATACCTTCAGTTGGCTAGGCCCTAACCTCTGTATTCCCTCCTGACACCTCTCTGCCTCTCTACCTCCCTTCCCTCCGGTAAGATACTCATTAAAACCTGCCGTTTTGAGCAAGCTTTTGGTCATCTGTCTTAATGTCTCGTTATCAAATGTTGCTTCATTAATGTGCTTGTGAAAAACCTTGGGATGTTTTGTAATTATATAGCACCTTTAACATAATAAGTTGGTTTTATTTTCTTTAAAAGGCTGCAGATGCTGGGTAAATTAGAATTTCCAAGACTGAGATTGCTAGAATTTTGTTGGGTAAAGATAGCAAAGGATATGGAGCTAAGGTCACTAAATGGGGTTGAGTTCCAGATTATATATGATCTAATTAAATAGTAGAATAGATGCTCAGGGTCGAAAATCACCTCCTCCTGTTTCTCTGTTCCTATTCATCCCTATATATTTTAATAAGTTGTCATGGAGATAGTTTAAATTTGCTGTTCCTTGACTTTTTACCTCTCTCCCCATTAAAAAGATATAAATAAATATATTTCCTCACCAGCATCATTGCCCTGACACCAACAGCCAACTCATTGTGATTCAGTTCACACCCTGCACTATTAATTTGAAGATATCCATATTTGCACTGTTAAAATGTGGAAGAAATATAAATCTAAAACAGGCCTGAAAACAAATTATTATGCTTTTTTTCCCCATGGAACATGTACTGGTGGACAAGAAGAATTGGGAATTAACTTCTTCCTCAGTGAAAACACAAATTCACACCTCAGTTCTTCCTACAGTTCCCATTGGTCTATACCCCAAGTAGAGTCAGTGATGATTGAGTAGCCCTCAAAAACAGGCATGGAGATTGCAATTGGTGATTAACCTGCACCCTTTCAATGTCATGCAGGCAGCGTGCCAACTTCTACTCATTTGATGTTTGCTGTGTGCAGCCAGTACTAATTGTGCTGTTTCTTGTCTGCACAAATCAGCATTGGGCCCAAAATCGTAACTTGCTAACACCAGTGCGTAAAGCTAGCCTGCATCTCTTAAAGGGAAGGTGCACTTTGGCTGGATGCTGGCAAACTTTTAGGAAACAAGTCTGACCTGGGAAACCTTGAAGATGCGAGATTGCGGGCTCCAAGGCTTTCAGATGTGCACTGGAGGCCTTGGCAGAGATGGAAAGGAGGAGAGACATCCAGTATCTGCAGGGGCCAGAGGCCTCCAGAAATATGGTGCTAAGGCAAGATAGCCATGGAGATCAATGCCAGGAATGTAACACAAAAGACCTGGTTGCAATGCTGTTAGAGGTTCAAGAGAGAAAAGGAATAAGATTGGATCAGAAATGTACAAAATTAGCAGTGGCATACTCTCACAAATACTGCAATGGCATACTCACACAAATACTGCAGTCAAGGTCAGTGAATGCATCTTCAAATGCTGCATCCTACCAAGTGCACCACAAACCTCAGCCACTACTCAATTCAAAACAGCCAGCCACTCACCTACCAACTATCTCTCTCAATAAGGACCCATACCTGACATTCATGTCATCATGACTCACTGGGGATAGTGCGCTGTAATACCAAGCCCCACTGTTTTCCGAGCCACAACAAATGTGAAAAGTTTGACCAACCCACCAGATTGCCCAATTCTACCTTTTAATTTAAGTGAACAGAGCACCAGGTTTGTAAACTTAATAAGTAAATAACTGTTTATTGAACAAACTGTCTTTAACTAGTGGCAAAAGAAAGAAATATGAACTGCTAACTTCTAACTCAATAACTTAAATTCTACCCCTTCTTAAACTCCTATACCAAACACACACACACACACACACAAAATATGGATTTTAAGGGTGAGATAAAATAGCTCAATAGCACCAATCCGGTATACAGGATTAGATGGGTTGATTTTGATTGACATCTTCCTAATTCCTTGCAGTTTGTTGTTGATGACATAAGGTGGTCTCCCAGCACTTTCAGTCTGCGTTGAAAAACTTGCTTTTCAACGTCTCTACTGGTGATTGTTCTCCTTTTCCTCTTGACAGGGGTTTTCAGAGAAAGCAGATTACAGATATGTGAGGAATAGCCAGCTAGCTACTATGCAGAATTACTGGAATTTTACAAACACAGGAGAGAGAGGTTTTAGGTCTTCCCTCTTTGCAGGCTAGGAGCTCTACTGCCTGCACTGTTACCACACAAAACCCTGGTCACCTGGTCAGGAGCCAATTAAAATGCTGTCGTCAGGCAGTTCCCCTTAGTCCAGGGCTCCTTTCTGGTGCCATCCTGTTCTTTTATGGCACACTCTGTTCCAGGATAGCAGCACTCCTCATCCTGCTCCAGTGAACATGCCTTTCAACTGCAGCCATGGGAGTTTTTAAAGCCACAGTCAAATTTTATAGCCACAATGCAAGAAAAATAAAAATAGGTTCTTTACAATATGCTTCACCTCACCCTCACACATGTAGCACTCCTGCAAGCTTCCCACTCAATCTCACACTCGCTGCCAGGTATTCAACCATGACAGCCACATTACCAAAACATACTGCACCACACTCACTGACACACCTCCCTCTTTCTTGTAGGACATGGTGGCACATAACCAGAGGCAGCAGGAGCTAATTGGGGGCAGGCATGTTCTAACTCCCAAGGAGGAGACAGTGCTGGGAAGCTCATTGCTCAGGCTGTGAACAGCAGGGCTGAAACCATGAAGATGAAAGTATCCTCAGGCAAGATCCTTATTCTGACATCCTACCTCACCCTCTTCCCATGCTCTCTTTTGATCTTAAGCTGCAGATGGTGTAAGCTTGCACTCCTTGCTTTCTGCCTGATGTCCGTACTACAATCCTACCCTTGTGCCCTTTTTTATTTCAGATACCCAAGAACTGAAGCATGGTCAGTCAGTGGAGTAAGACCAAGAGGAGAGTAATGATGAACATACAGCACTGTCATGTGATTTCACACTCTCAGTCAACAGCTTACATATTGACACTGCATGTAGCTTAGAGGATAGATTACAGGTGCAATCTGCAGATGGTAAGACACCAAGCATGAGTGGGCTGCAGTCAGAGCAGGGGAAAAAGGTAGCGCAGGTGTCAGCTTGCCAGAGGATGAGGTGGCACATGGGTTCTGATGCAGAAGACCGAGTTGAGCTTCTCAATGGAATGGTCCACAGAAGAAGTTTGATCGACATGCAGACAGAAGTGCCTGGCAAATTCACAGGATCACAGAATTATTACGGTGCAGAAGGAGGCCATTTGGCCCATCGTGTCTGCACTGGCCGTCCGAATGAGCATTATGACTTAGTACCATTCTCCTACCTTTTCCCTGCACCTTTGCACATTGTTTCTGTTCAAATAATCATTTAATGCCCTCTTGAATGCCTCGATTGAACCCGCCTCCACCACACTTCCAGGCAGTGCGTTCCAGACCTGAACCACTCGCTGTGTGAAAAAGTTTTTACTCACATCACATTTGCTTCTTGTGCAAATCACTAAATTTGTGCCCTCTCACTTTTGATCCTTTTGCAAGCGGGCACAGTTTCTCCCTATCCACTCTAGCCAGCCCCCTCATTATTTTGAACACCTCTACCAAATCTCCTCTTAGCCTTCTCCTCTCCAAGGAGAGCAGTTCCAACTTCTCCTTGGAAAGTCTGCCAGAAAGTCTACGGTCAACGTCAAGGAGTATGGAAGAGTCCAGCACCAACCTAGCAGAGGGTTTTGCACAGACTTTGGAGCCCATCTTTCCAGCATGGGAGTGGTGGCAAACTCTGTTCTCACACTGTGGATTCTTAAGTGTGGCCTTGCAAACTCAGGCTGCAGCCATCATGACTGTCGATTACGGTGTTCAATGGGGCTTGTATGGTACCACAGTAGTTGAGCAATCTGTCCTGCAGATTTCTAGGATTGCTCCCAGGAAAATGTCAATGGCTCCATGGTTCCAAACCCACTGTCCACTATCAAGAAAAGACCGTTTGTCTTCCTACCACAGCAACGCTGCCAATGCCATTGCTGTTGCCTGTCAAATTGCCAGCCCAGACTGCTGGTGCCCAGGCACAGATAGTACTGTCTGCAGCCTGGTCTTCTAGGTCCTGAACTGCTCAAAGTCACCGTCCAAGGCCATCTGCTGCTTCCCCCCATTGAAAGTCAGCAGCCTTCCACCAGCCACATTGCAGCTATCAGGGTAGTGTAGTAGCACCAGGACAGGCAAAGGTGCACAAAAGACAAGCACTAAGTGAGTGGACACAGGAGATTGGTTGATTTTTGTATGTAATGTGACACAATAGCATTTATAAATACAGTTTGGCACATTTATTTTGTGATTACTTTTATTTTTCCTTTATGGCCAAGCAGACACATTGACAGAAGGAAAGTAAGGTGTTGGATTATTGATGGATGGAGAGTTAGGTTATGGTTACTAATACCGCACTGGGATAACTTCTTCAGTCATAAATTAGGCAGATATGTACTGTCTAGGTTGCCTCCTTTTGTCCTCTTTCTCCTCATCCTCCTGCTCCTGAGCTGTTTTCCATATACCAGGTACAAGAGCTGTGCTGTCATTATGGCAAGGTTGTGCAGCATGCAACAAATCATGCAACAAACAGCAGTCTAGGCAATGTTGTTTCAGCATGCCAATGGCCTGCTCTATCACATTTTGTGTGACAGCATGACTTCTATTGCATACATGCAGTGCATGTAAGCATGTGATGCACTCCAGATTCATCAGCCTTGATGTCAGCAGACAGCTCTTGTGGTCCAGTAGTTACTCTTTGCTTTGCCTTGTGCCTCAGATGAAGTTGGCACAGCAGATCGCCATGGAATGGAGACATCATGTTTGCTCCAGGATAGTGGGCATGTGCTGCCTATGGTTACACGCCATCTGGGCTGTGAGGGAGTTGACTCCCTTTCAGTTCTGGTATTGGACTGAGTTGACATGCAGTGCCCGCTAAGTGATGTGCATGGAATCAACCCTAGTGAAGCCACATACGCACTACCCCTGCTTCTCTGTGACAAAGGAGAATGAAGTGCATTTAGCTCTTTTTAAATAGAGAACCTCAATGAATTCCCTTAAACAGCAGTGGACGACAAATTGCATGGTTACCAACATTCCCAGTTTCACCCTGGATGGAGCCAGTTGCTTAAAAGTTCATCACCATGGTCACCTTAACACCCATTGGCAATGTGGTCTTTGCCCTACCCTCATAATGTAGCTGTGGCTGCAGCAGATAGCAGATTTTCAGCAAGGGCCTACTTAGTAAAGCAAAGCTGTCTGATACACTGTTTCTTACTGAGGACTCTGATGATAACTTTTCACCCCCTTTTTAAACAAGGGTCTATCTAGCTCCTCCTTAAAAATATTCAGAGTCTGCTCCCACAAGAGGAAATATCCTTTCAAGATCCATCGTGTCAAGACCCCTCAGGATCTTCCAATAGCTTGTCCTGCTTTGCATGACCTCTATTCGCTTTCCAAGTCATGCTCTATTCCAAGAGGAAAGCCTACAAATGCACACATCTAGGTGTAGTAGGTTTGAGCAGAACCATTAAAGTCAGCAAAAAGACCTTTAGCCTCTGTCATATCACTTCCCGGAGACTTTCGCAACTTGAAACCATTAGACAAAGACCAAACACTTGTAGAATGGTAGCAGCAACCAACCTGCAAATAGTTGATAATCCATTTAAATAGAGCTGGTAAATGGGTGGAGTCCTTCTTACTTCTGAACATGTGCTCAGCTACAGGTGGCTAAGAGAGGGCACTGGCTGCCATGTTGGCATCATATTAGGGTCGCATGCTGATTCATGTCATGATTTGCCTGCTCTGCAGGATTCTGATGGGAATTCACTGTTTGCCCTGTAACACCCTCACCAAATGCCATCAGCGTGATTCACCCCACAAATGTACACGAGCATCATGGGTGTATTTGAGGACTCTAAGGGCACTTGTAGCACCAAAAAACCGATGCTAGTGAGCCCAGTTTCTCGCCCAATGAGTTCAAGAGAGAAAAGGAATAAGATTAGATCAGAAATGTACAAAATTAGCAGTGGCATACTGCCAAACTGGCAAAACAAAAGTTAATGTTGCAGTGAAATATTTACCCCAGTGAGTTTGATCACAAATTTGATGGATCACCTCATTGAGATGCAATTAACTCTTAAAGCTGTTGTATTCATGGTACATAAATTGCACAACTTAATTAACCAAGGGTGTAAGTGATACTTTCTGCTGAACAAGGTTGAGAAATACATTATATTCAGAATAGTAGAATGGTTACAGCACAGGAAGAGGCCTTTCAGCCCATCATGTCTGTGTCGGCTTTCTACGAGCAACTCAATTGTCCCACTCACCCGCTCTTTCCCCATAGACCTGCAAATTTCTCTCTCTTCAGGTGCTTATCCAATTCCCTTCTGAAAGCCCCAATTACGTCTGCCAAGAGGACGTGCATCGTCTTGGTGACAAAACTCGATCTGCTGTTTCTGCATGTTTTCTTGTCTGTTTAATTTTGATTCATCAGTATATTTCATGAGCACAAAGCGACATCAGGTGCACATGGCCATTCTGCAACGTGGGAGGCAGCTCAGCAGTTTAGCTGTGGACTATACCGAAACCAAGAGATGGGAGACAGCATCAAGGAATTTGCCTCATACTGCTTGTGTATAACATCGGAAGTATTATAACAGCAATCTAGTGCAAATTCAAGGTTAGATTTTTAACATTAGGAGAGATTAGATTTTTCTGCTCGAGTTAGGCTGCCACAATTAGTCAGCTCAATTAGAGCTATTAACAAATAGAACTACAGGTGAATAGTGGGGGGGGTGTTCAAAGTTGAATCTGATAGAATACAACACATTGGCAAATCACTAAGGGACAAGAGTTCCCCTTGCATTATTAAAACACCCTGGTCAGTAAGAGAAGTGAGAGAGATGTTATACAACTAAAAGAAAGGGTTTATGCAAATGCAAAAAAACAAAGAATACAGATGTGGAAAAATATTAAAAATAAATAAATAAAGCTCTAGAGTGGATACGCCTGATGACAGCAGAAGACCTGATGATATAACCCGAATATGCTAGAACTTATTTGCACTTCACTCATTCCCTTATGGTGTTATAGCTGATCTCTGATATTTAACTGTCTTTCACAAGCTTCAAACTCTTTCATAATGTGCACTCAGGGTTGTGATTTGTATTGTGGACATGGAGTGTTTATATAAATAATGCAATATTCTGTGGTCTGTCTGTCTGAAGAAAACTGCTCAGGGCTAATGTACTGCTGTGTATTTACTTAGTAATATTGTCGGGCTTGATCTCGATCTGTCCTGTACTACAAGCCTCAAACACACCAGTGATTCAGGTGGACAAGCAGGCAGCATCTGAAATGTAGTTCAGAAATAATTTCAAATAAAATTGAGGACAGCATCATGGAAAAATCTTTTGTCTAAAATGTAGTTGCAATTAATGTCAACATCCTTTCTCTAATTTTGATTTTTTGATTCATGGGGCTGGATTTTATGCCCTTCAATCACCAGCAGTGGGTGTGTTTTGGCATGGAAGCACTTCCAATATGTCAGGTAGCTAGCCCGCCGGCTTCCTGCTCACTCTTGACCTGGTTCTCTAATACAGGAGGGTGGGGTGGGTAAAGCGCCCACCACCCCACCCACCCATAGGCATATTGAGAGCTTAAAATGGCCAATTATTGCCTAATTAAGGCCCTTCATCAGCCCCCACTGCAATAATCCACTGGGCATCGGCAGGTGAGTGAGACTGGGAAGGTCATTTCTTTTTAACAACTTTGGTGAAAAGGCGGAAAGTAAGGGGAGCACATCATTCAAGGGGTGCCCTGTGCACATCGGGTGCACCCTCCCCCTAAGATGTAACCCACGCCCCCGCCCCCCTTGGATGCCCGATCCCTCCCCGTCCTAAAAGCCCGAGAGTTACCTGAGCCCGGAGTCCATCTTTGACCTCCATGGGCCTCCTTGCAGTCCCAGCAGCACCCACTGATGAGTTGAGTTCTGGTGTTGCTGGGACTGTTAGTTGACGCCAGCTCTCAAGGATGGGACTTCCTCTCACTGAGGGGTGGAAGTTGGACCCCCAGTTTGTTTAGGAAGTCCAGAGTGTATTATTGCTGTGGAGCAGCCTTTTTTAAAGTGGGTCAGTTTGGAACCGATTTTTTTTACAATGGGCTGAGCAGCACGCCACACCCCTTTGTTAAACCCAGCCCTTGAATATTTTTGTTGCTGAAGGTGATATCTGGAATCTAATGGGCTACTGATCTCGGTGGTGATATGCATCCATCCTTATCATCCTCCTTCTATTCCTCTTCCTCTCCTTCCAATAAATCGGATAATCCATCAATACTCCAGCTGAGATTTCTAACCCTTTGGTGCAGTCCAAGACTTTCCAGTTTTCTATTGCTCAGTGCATCAGCACAAGGTGCATTTATCTATTAAGCTACTGGCAGAAAGGATGAGAAAAAATGGATTGTGGAGAAAGGGAGACGAGAAGTATTATATGTAGCACTGCATAATACATACATGGAATAGGCTGTGCAAACAGTAACTGCACTCTTTAAAATGATCTGTTCATTGTATACCCATGGAGTTTCTAAACTTGAGTCAAATATGCTGTTTTACACCAATAGAGTTGTCAATAAAAAGGTGGACAGGACATAATTGTTAATGTTGCAAGTGATGTGTGCAAAGCTTCAAGGCTTGACTATTTCTGAAGCAGAGTGGGACAGGATTTCTGTTGTCACCCATCTTCTGGATTGAGGTCCGCCACAGAAGTAGGATAGGCTCCTGTCAGTGTCTCAGCTCCCCAGAGAGAGTATAGCAGCAGAAAGGAGTGAGGTTGATGATAAAGGGGCAGAAGTCCCCCTAGATAATGCTACATGAAATACAGAAGGGTCTTTGGATACAAATTCAGTACCAGTGCTTGAGCTCATTGAATGGTTCAGGAATGAGAGAGATGGCCATTTCTTATCTGTTGGTTAGTCTTCCAGTTGCCACAGTTTCCCACCCCAATACCCGTCTCCCCCAACCCCCACCATCACCACTCCCCCTGCCCCAAACAACCCAATTGCTTCTTTCCTTCTGTTCTTGTGGGTTAGCAGCAGAGAAGCAGAAAGGATGGAAAATCAGCTGAAGATGCTAAGTCCCATTTCCCCCGCCACCACTCACTCCCCCCCGCAACCTTCCTCTCACTGCTACAGGCAGGCAGTGGGTAAGTGACTGACATCTGTTGCAACAGGGGCAGGGGGAGTTAGTTTGGAGGCCAGATTTAGGGGTGAAAATTCTACTGTAGGCCTAGCCATCCAAGTTATCTTGGATTTTCACTCATGGATCGTGTCAAAATGAGAGGTTGCTGACAGGAAATTCTAGGACTCCTGGGGCTAAGTTTTCCCCCCCGTTGGGGGGGTTGTGCGGGGACGGGGGCAGGCGCGGACCTGATCGACGCCACGCCACCATTTTACGTGGGTGGACCGATTAAGGCCCGCCCAGTGTGACGCACACCCGGAAGCGCTGAGCGCTCCTTGTGCGGGTGAGGGGGGAGAAATTCCCTGAGTTGGGGCCTGCGCTCTTTCACGTTGAGGCACGGAGGTTTAAATTCTGGAAAATTTAATAAAGGTGAAAAAAAATTTTAAGGACATGTCCCCCTCATGTGAAACTGTCACATGAGTTGGAACATGTCCATTAATGTTTTCAAAAATGTTTATTTAATTAATTAACCCTTCATGAAACCTCATCCCGCCCGTGGATGAGGTTCCATGAAAAATGCAAAGGCCGCCTGGGCTCTTCACCTGCCCACCAACCTTAAGGTTAGACAGGCAGCATTCTTAACAACTTTAATTACTTTCTTAATGGCCTTAATATGCCTTTGACAGCTCGGTGGGTGCATAGCCGACTTGGCTACGCGCCCGCCAAACTGGAAATCTAAATGGCACGCAGTGATGTCGGAACGCCCACCTGACATCACCGCGTGTCATTTTACGCCTCGGCGAGTGGGCCCCGCCCCTGCTCACCCACGGGAGAATTCTATCAAAAAAAAGTCTTGTCTGGTTTTTATCCTTCTAATTGCAGATAAAGCACTTCTAAATGCTGCACTTTGTTACAGATGCCAAAATAATATAAAATGCGAGAAAAAGAGATATTCATTGACCCCGACCCTGATTTTTACACGTAGATAAAAAAATGCATTTTGAATGGCCTCAAGTTTAGAATGATTTATGATGCACTGCATTTGCCCATTTAGATCAGGTTGCTCCGAGGAGTGAAGGACATGGAACAGTTAACTTCAACGCAGAGAGGGAATGAGTTAACAGATTCATGATTGATTTAGAGAGCAATAGCAACTGGACAATCACACAGGTTAACTGTAATTATGAATTGTAAGCAGTTCCTGCTGAGAATGAAAGCAGCATTTCCACCTGAGCTGTAAGCTAAGCGCCCCTCACCATGGGAGGGAAATCATATTATCCTTCTGTTGTGTAAACAGCCAGAGAATTGTCTATGCAGCTCTGCATAGCTCCGGACATTGAGAAAAGGGGTGCAAAGAGCCAGACAAACCAGCGGAATGTTAACAGGATCTATGCCTGAGGCCCAGGTGAGTGATAGTGTGACTTGAACACTATAAAAAAGGAACATTAAAGCGCAGTTACTGCAGTCAGGACAAGAAAGACGGGAACCGGTCATCTCTAGATCCAGGCCTACAATCAACACCAGTGACAACCAGCTGCGTGGGTGATTGTAAGTTTCGGTCAAATTGTAAAGAGATTTGTGCTGTGCTTTTGTGGGTTCAATAAATGAACGAATCTAAGGTTGAGTCGAACCCTGTTTTTGCTGCATGCATTTTGTTCTCATAATTCCGGGGTCCAAGAATCACTGGAAGCAGGAAGAGAACAGAATCTCTAACAGGAGTATGGAAGTGCTGACCTTTTGGCAAGAGGCCATGAAACCCCAATGCTCCTGATTGTGCACAAAATGCACCATAGGAGATCGGTCAATGTTGGGAACAGCTTAAAATGGATTGAGACCAGTTGCCAGGAGATTGACGTGCCTATTTTAAGATAAAGGGCAGGGAGAGACTTAACCGTTTCTCAGCTTGTTGGTGAAATACCAAGGAAGGAGGTCGAAGGTGAAGCCATGACTACCGGTGGGGGACAACTAATTCACATTGACTGCCAACAATGCCAATTTTACAGGAGAATATTGAAGCTGTGAGAATAATTGGTAGCTAACCCAAAGTAAAGCCTTGGTAATTGGCATTCTCAACAGTCAGTTGCTTTGTTAAATATTTTGTTGTACAGGCTGCATCTGCTGCTAATCTGTGCAGCAGATGAACCGAGGGCATGGATGAATTCAAGGGCATTGCATTAAAGCATATCTACTTCATAACACCACAGCAAACATAACAGTTCTGGCAATTTGCCCATGCATCTATTTTAAAATTTGGGTCTTTGTTTTCACATCCCTCCATGACCTCTTCCCTCCTCTTCTTGTAGCCACCTCTTCCTCTGAGAATTCTGCACTCCTCCAATTCTGGACTCTGGTGTGATCCTGATTTCCTATGCTCCACCATTAGCAGCCGTGACTTCAGCTGTTGGGTTCCACAGCTCTGGATTTCCCTCCATAAAGCTCTCCGATTCTCTACCTCTCTCCTACTTTTAAGATGCTCCTTAAAACCTCTTTGACCAAGCTTTTGGCTTTCTGTATCTCTTTATGTGGCTCAGTGGCAAATTACATTGGATGACACTCCTATTTTGGAACATTTTACTCTGTTAAGGGTGCTATATAAAACAAGTTGTTGGTTGACAGCCCTTTCCTTCACTGGAACAAATGAATGGTATAGTCAGCATGGTCAGAAACAGGCATTCTCCATCAAGGTTCTCTTGGCCTTCTCTCTCCCAGGCAAAACTAATTTGCAGTTAACTTGGAAGATAAAAAATCTGTCACCTTATAGCAGGATTGTTGCCCATCTGGTTCCACACTGATTAGTAGCCCAATTTTGTGTCTGTGGCCTGTTGGATGTGTCAAACCTATATCATGGATGCCAACAATTAGATTTTGCCTAAGAAAGAAGCTTGCATTGGCCATGACCGATTGGGGTTCAGCTAAACTGGATCTCCACTCATTTAGCAAACCCCTTGATTCACCAGTCATGTAGGAGAAAAAAAGGAATTGCTATTTACATTGCGCCTTTCGCATCCTCAGGATGTGCCAAAGCATTCTACAGCCAATGAAGTACTGAAGTGTACTTACTGTTGTAATGTAGGAGACATGGCAACCAATTTAAAAAACTCCCACAAATAGCAACGTGATAATAACCTGATAAACTGTTTTAGTGATGCTGATTGAGGGATAAATATTAGCCAGGATGCCAGGAAGAATTTTCCTGCTCTTCTTTGAATTTGACATCCACCTGAACGGGCAGACAGGGCCTTGGTTTAGCGTCTCATCTGAAAGATGGCACCACTAAAGCACAGAACTTCATCAGTAATGCACCAATTTCTGATTCTATAGATTATGGGAAACCTTTGAGTAAGTTCTTTCTAGCTTTTCCAATTTATATTTCTGGGATAATTTCTGAATTGGTGAATTGGTATTTTGCCTCAAAAATTTCCAGTTTTTCAGTACCTGTATTGGGCCTTCAACTTCTCTGCTCCAAAAAAATTCAGTCTTAGTTTTCACATTGGGTTATGCAGCATAAATTCTCAACTGGCTTAACTGGCCTTAGGACAAAAAATGTCTGATTAAATGTTTTGAGTGAAGTAGTTTATGTAGGTGACAATAGAGGAGACTTGGTACTTCCTGTAAAGTCTTTAACCCCTTAATTGCTGTTTCCACAGCCCATGGGTTTAATAGTTTGGGTTCTGGGATATTGGCAATTCTAATTCCCAGGGTGACAGTGGGTAATAAACTGTTTGTAAGCCCCTGTGAGGCGGTTCTCCTCCTGCAGTTTGACTTTCATGGGTGCATTTCTAGACATCCATCTCTGGAAATATTTGCCCTTTTACACTTTTGGTTTATTGAAACACTTCCATGGTTCAGAATTGGAGAAATGGCCAGGATTTTTCATATGCTGGCAGGCTGGGTGGGAGCGGGCACGGAGCCCAATGCCACCTGCGATCGGCTCCGTGCCGCCATTTTACGCGGGCAGGCCAATTAAGGCCCGCCCAGTGTAATACGCGGCCGGTAGCGCTCAGCGCTACCTGTGCGGGCGGGGGGAGGAGGGAGAGTCGGGGCCAGTGCTCTTTCACACACAGCAATCTCCCTGAGGTACGGAGCTCCTCAGGGAGATTGAATGAATATGAAAATAATTAAAGAATTGAGTTAAAAATTTATTTAAAGATGTCTCCTTTGGGGACATGTTTTTATATGTATGAAAACTAATTAATTAATTTAATAAAAGCTTCAGGAAACCTCATCCCACTCATGGATGAGGTTTCCTGAAAAACACGAAGGCCGCTTGGGCTTACCGCCTGCCTACCAACCTGCCCGCCTGCCAAATGAAATATCATGATGGCACGCGATGACGTCAGGACACACGTCCAATGCCATCGCGCATCGTTTTACGCATCGGCGTGTTGGGCCCGCCCCCCCACGCCGATGGGAAAATCGTGCCCTTGTTTTTTTTTAATTCGGCTAACCAAACCCAGGGTCCCAGTTGTTACTCCCTGTTTTCTTAGCCCTGAAGTGGGAAGTTCTTCTCCATCATGCCAATAAGCAATGAAATTGGACAGACCACCCAGCATCAACCTAGGCACCAGAAACAACTTTGGCAAACTCAGATCCTGCAAAGTCCTCCTTACTAACATCTGGGGGCTTGTGCCAAACTTGGGAGAGCTGCGTCACAGACCACTTAAGCAACAGCCTGACATAGTCATACTCACGGAATCATATCTTACAGATACTGTCCCAGATACCATAAGATAAAAGCAAAATACTGCGGATGCTGGAAATCTGAAACAAAAACAAAAATAGCTGGAAAAACTCAGCAGGTCTGACAGCATCTGTGGAGAGGGATACAGTTAACGTTTTGAGACCGTATGACTCTTCATCAGAACTAGTTCTGATGAACAGTCATATGGACTTGAAACGTTAACTGTATTGCTCTCTGCAGATGCTGTCAGACCTGAGTTTTTCCAGCTATTTTTGTTTTTGTACCACCATTACTATCCCTGGGCATGTCCTGTCCCATCAGTGAGATAGATCCAGCAGAGGCAGGGGCACAGTGGTATGGAGTCAGGAGGGAGTTGCCTTGGGAGTCCTCAACATTGACTTTGGACCCCATGAAGTCTCATAGTATCAGGTCAAACGTGGGCAAAGAAATCTCCTTCTGATTACCACATACCGCACCCCCTCAGCTGATGAATCAGTGCTCTTCCATGTTGAACACCGCTTTGAGGAAGCACTGAGGGTGGCATGGGCACAGAATGTATTCTGGGTTGAGACTTCAATGCCCATCACCAAGAGTGGCTTGGTAGCTCTGCCACTGACCGAGCAGGTTGAGTCCTAAAGGACATAACTGCTGGACTGGGTCTGCGGCTGGTGGGAGGGAACCAACAAGACGGAAAAACATACCTGACCTCATCCTTACCAACCTACCAGCTGCAGATACACCTGTCCATGACAGTATCGGTAGGAGTGACCACCGCACAGTCCTTGTGGAGACCAAATCCCGTCTTCACATTGAGGATATCCTCCATTGTGTCGTGTGGCACTACAACTGTGCTAAATGGGATAGATTTCAAACAGATCTAGCAGCTCAAGTTGGGCAACCATGAGGTGCTGTGGGTTATCAGCAGCAGCAGAATTATACTCAACCACAATCTGTAACCTCATGGCCTAGCATATCTCCCACTCTAGCATTACCACCAAGCCAGGGGATCAACCCTGGTTCAATGAAGAGAGCAGGAGGGCATGCCAGGAGCAGCACCAGGCAATCTAAAAATGAGGTGTCAACCGGGTGAGGCTACAACACAGGACTACATGTGTGCCAAACAGCATAAACAGCAAGTGATAGACAGAGCTAAGCAATTCCACAACCAACGGATCAGATCTAAGCTCTGCAGCCCTGCCACATCCAGCCGTGAATGGTGGTGGACAATTAAATACTCACTGGAGGAGGAGGTTCCACAAACACACCCATCCTCAATGATGGGGAAGCCCGGCACATCAGTGCAAAAGATAAGGCTGAAACATTTCCAACAATCTTCAGCCAGAAGTGCCAAGTGGATGATCCATCTCAGCCTCCTCCAGAGGTCCACAGCATCACAGATGTAAGTCTTCAGCCAATTTCATTCACTCCATGCGATATCAAGAAACGGCTGAAGTCACTGGGCACTGCAAAGGCTATGAGCCCTGACAATATTCCGGCAATAATACTGAGGAATTATGCTCCAGAACTTGCCACACACCTAACCAAGCTGTTCCAATACAGCTACAACACTGGCATCTACCCGGCTATGTGGGAAATTGCCCTAGTTATGTCCCGTACATAAAAAAAACAGGACAAATCCAAACCGGCTAATTACCCCTCCATCAGTCTACACTCCATCATCAGTAAAGTGATGGAAGGGGTCATCAACAGTGTTATCAAGCAGCACTTGCTTAGCAATAACCTGCTCACTGATGCGCAGTTTGGGTTCCACCAGGGTCACCCAACTCCTGTCCTTATTACAGCCTTGGTTCAAACATGGAAAAAAGAACTGAACTCCTGATGTGAGGTGAGAGTGACTGTCCTCGGCATCATGGCAGCATTTGACCGAGTGTGACATCAAGGAGCCCTAGCAAAACTTGAGTCAATGGGAATCGGGGGAAAACTCTCCACTGGTTGGAGTCATACCTAGCACAAAGGAAGATGGTTGTGGTCAATCATCTCAGTTCCAGGACATCACTGCAGGAGTTCCTCAGGGTAGTGCCCTAAGCCCAACCATCCTCAGCTGCTTCATAAATGACCTTCTTTCCATCATAAGGTCAGAAGTGGGATTTTCGCTGACAATTGCATAATGTTCAGCGCCATTCGCAAATCCTCAGATACTGAAGCAGTCCATGTCCAAATACAGCAGGACCTGGACAATAGCTAGGCTTGAGCTGACAAGTGGCAAGTAACATTCGTGCCACACAAGTGCCAAGCAATGACCATCTCCAACAAAAGAGAACCTAACCATCGCCCCTTGACATTCAATGGCATTACCATCACTGAATCCCCCACTGTCAACGTCCTGGGGGTTACCATTGACCAGAAACTGAACTGGACTACCCATATAAATATTGTGGCTACCAGAGCAGGTAGGAGGCTAGGAATCGTGTGACGAGTAACTCACCTCCTGACTCCCCAAAGCCTGTCCACCATCCACAAGGCATAGGTCAGGAGTGTGATGGATTACTCTCCACTTGCCTGGATGAGTGTAGGTCCAATAACACTTAAGAAGCTTGACATCATCCAGAACAATGCAGCCCGCTTGATTGGCACCCCACCCACAAACATTCACTCCCTCCGCCATCGACGAACAGTGGCAGCACTGTGTACCATCTACAAGATGCACTGCAGGAACTCATCAAGGCTCCTTAGGCAGCACCTTGCAAACCCACAACTGCTACATCTAGAAAGACAAGGGCTGCAGACACATGGGAACACCACCACCCACAAGTTCCCCTCCTAGCCATTCACCAAACTGACTTGGAAATATATCGCTGTTCCTTCAGAGTCGCTGGGTCAAAATCCTACAACTCCCTCCCTAACAGCACTGTGGGTCTACCTACACTACATGAACTGCAGGAGTTCAAGAAGGCAGCTCATCACAACCTTCTCAAGGGCAAT
This sequence comes from Cetorhinus maximus, assembly GCF_964194155.1. Classification (NCBI taxonomy): domain Eukaryota; kingdom Metazoa; phylum Chordata; class Chondrichthyes; order Lamniformes; family Cetorhinidae; genus Cetorhinus; species Cetorhinus maximus. Next base: position 61,092,428 of record NC_135888.1, on the reverse strand, counting down.
TTTTGATGGGTAATAAATGCTGGCCCAGCCCTCATCCCATGAATGAATCAAAAAAAAATCCAACTGGATGATTCTTAGACATGCAGCCTTTTTCCTATCTCAATTTCTTTTACAACTTATGGACAGGATGAGGGAGAACAAACTTCTGTTCTCATCCCTTACTGAACATAATCAAGAAGTTTAAAAAAAAAGTTATGGATAGGACATGCCTCTACTGGGCATGACACACCTCATCCGCACGGGGAAAAAAAAACTTGTTTATATTTTTTTATATTGCTTTCATGATAAAGCAAGAGGAAACATTCTGCACAGACTCATTACACCATCAGCACCATAATCTTACATATGTTAAGGCTTGCTTCTTTTGCAATGGCCATTTTCCTGCCTCAAGTTTATGTTTCTCATCATCTGTGTTGGATAAGGAACAACTATGATTGAATTTCTTCTTCTGTGGGGGAGTCTGGTCTTCGGAAGACTTTTATTCAGGAACTTAATTTTTCCTATCTCTTTCCCACATTTAAATCCCAGTGAAGTGTGTTGTCCAGTGGGTTAGAATTTTCATTAACATTCACTCGTAGGGCTTTGGGAATATTAACACCAACAGACAAATGATTTTTGGGAAGCTTTGGGTTTCGTGGAGATTCAAGTTCAACTCAGGAGTCCTGAAGTGAATCAAATTTCACAGGCTGCTGAAGGGATATCAATTCTCCCAAGGCTTATACTATGCAGATTTTGGTTGCTGCGTTGTTGCACTGCCTGTAAAGTCTTTAATCTCTTAACTGCTGTTTCCAAAACCCATGGGTCTAATGGTTCATGTCCTGGCACGTTGGTAATTCTTATTCCTGGGGTGACAATTTGTGATAAGCTGTTTTTAAGTTCCTGGGTTCTCCCCATGCACTTTGTCTTTCATGAAACTAAATTGCTGGGTTTATTTAGATTTGAGTTTAGAACCTAAGCAGTCGACTCTCTAGTGGCTAATTCAACACTGCCTTCGCTTGTATCTCCCTTGTGGTTTTCACAAGTCGGTTCGACTTAGAGTGTATTAACTTCCCCTCTTCCTTTACCTTGGGGATGGGTTTTCCCACAATCTGTCCCATGCCCTCTGGGACACCACTGCCCACAGGTGGTTGTCCACCTTCTGCTGTACTCCCGTGGTGCTTCAACTAGGTGAGGCATCTCCCTCACTTTCTGTTTGCCTGTTGGGAACTTTCCTGCTCCCTATTTAAAGCCTCGAAGGAGGTTTCTGCCAACACTACCTCTGTATTTCCTTCAACTGCTGAGGCTCTTCTCTGAGCTCGTTTACTTTTCTCTGGCTCTATCATTTCCTCCTTAAACTCTACTGGCTTTATCTTTAGATTCCATTAGCTTTCCTTTAGCCTCAGTAATCTTTACTAGCTTTTCCGCCACCTGTTGGGTTCTTGGGACTTCCTCAGCCCTCAACAGCTGTACAGAATTTTGTTGGTTCCCTTCAGTTTCCCCTCTGCTCTGGATCCTCTGGACACAAGACCTGACATGCTCCTAAGTCACTGCCCAGCAATAGGTCGACCCCTGCACTGGTAAGCTTGGAATGACCCTGACCGTCACTACACCGGTGACCAACTTACTCTGCAGATACATTTTAACTAAGGAAACCTTCAAAGTATTTTTCAGTAAGCCCATTTATCAATGCTATGGTATTTGTTCTGCTTTTGGATAGCATCCCTGCAACTTTCACTCCTCGTTGGATTTGGAGGCAACCAGTGTCCCTGAGGAGGCTTCTCTCTTTTGTTGGTGCCTGGGATACAAAAGGACTCATCTTCCCTTTGTGCAAAAAGTTCTGGTAGGGAACCTAATCCTCCCTTGCTGCATTTGAGCACAGGTTCACTACCCTCATGGCTAAGGCACTGTCTTGACTGCAGCTCCCGCAGTTGGTCTTTGGGGATACCAACAATTCTCCCTTATATGTCCTGGCTTTCCACACTGAAAACACACTGGACATGCCCCTGCTGGTTCACCAAACAGGTTTCTTCTTTTAAAAGTTGGGGACTGAAGAGAGTATTTCCTCCTATCCAGCAACTACCAAATAGGCCAGTTGAAAAGGTGAAACTACAATCCCCGATCACACAACGACCACAGAGACTCAGGCTTCTATTACCGGTTTTATTCAAGCATATGCAAGGGAGCCACAATCAATCCTGAGCAGGAAGACCCAGCAACTCCCTGATTGATTACATTTCACTACTTTTGTACTTTTTCTTATCATAATACATTTGAGTACATTTGAATATATCCAATTGGTATCCGACACACAGGTACCATGATAAAACTATCCAATTGAGTACATAAACATGTAATTCTGCTAACCAATTATTCTAAAGGGTGTATATATAATTATATTATCCAATCAAAATTAAAACACGTACGTAAAGACCTTGATTCTCATAACTCAGAACTGTTTGTGTTTCATCAAAGCCCTCTCTTGTCTTTGTATGTCTTCCCATATCTAAGCTAAACCATCTGCCCCATCCCTATCTGAGAGAGGAGTATACCTAGTCTAAACTTATGTTTTATCTGCAGTCCAGCTCTCAAGGCTTCATCGCATTGTTGCACCACTTGAATGGTTCCTCTACATGAGTTTTAAGGCTGTAGAGGAGGCAATTTTTGAACTCCTGCAACAGGGTTCCTTCTCTTAAACCTTCGTAAGCATAGTCAATGTCGAGTGCCTGCATCCACCGGTTGAATGCAAATTGTTAATTCTCTCAAATTTGAGGAAAGATTTGAGTAGGCTTTTTGCAAGAGTTCCCAAATCTCTGGCAGTGTGCTTCTGGCAATAACTCATAAGTACTCGGGATAGAATTTTCATTCATTCATAGTTTGAAGGCTATACAGAATAAACCTCACAGGCTTTACCTGTTTTCTGACCCGGCATCAGGAGAGTCCAGGTCATTTTAATCTATCTGCAGGCTTCTCAAAGGATATCAAGATGGTTTTAATATGTCATCTTCAAATCACAGTACTAACTGGAAATACTTTTTTAAAAATTCAAAGCTTGTCTATGAACTAGGGTCACTTGAGTTACCCAACAGCTTCTCCACTATGTAAAGACAATTTTTCCCTCGCCAATTCAATCTGTCTCATTTCATTGTACTTTTGTATTTAAAATTCCTTCTCAAGATTTTCCCTTTGAGAGGCTCTCTCACTCTCTCTCTGTGGAGTTCTCTCGCCTCCCATCTTTCCTGCCTTGCTTGTTCCTCCTTTTCCTTTCTCTTCTGCCTTTCCTGTACTTGTTCCTTTCTACTTGCCTGAAATTCTAACTCTAGCCTCTGCTCTTCCAGATGAATTTTTGCTAAGGTAACCTGGTCTGTTTCAGGTTTTATATCTTCTGCCTGTCCCAGCAGTTCTAGGGCAAGGGAAAATTGCTCAGCCAGCATTTTTAGCACCTCCAGCCTTCTTGCCCTTATTCTCATAATAAGTTCCACATGCTCAGCTATGGCTTTAAGCTGCTCAAATGTTCAGATTGTTAATTTATGCTACGAATGATTTTACATTAAAGTCAGCCATTCTATTTTCTAGTGTTAATATATGCAAAGCCTGCTGCTGTCATCCCCTTTTTTTAAAGGAACAATTTCAGCTATTGAACCTTTCCCTTTTACTTCCAATATATTATTTTAATGTCAGATTTAGTGTGTTTACTCCAAATTATTGAGATCCTGGAGGCAGCTCCCAATTCTGTTACGGAGAGGGATGAGAGAGAACCGAAACTCCTGTTCCCTTCCCTTACTGTCTATAATCAGTGTGGTTTTTAAAAGTTATGGATAGGACATGCTTCTACTGGGCATGACAATAACTAATCAGTGAACATGTTTAAAGGAATAAAACACAATTGTTATTTAATGCTCCAATGATTTCTCTCCTGGGTTTCTCGTACCAACGTCCTGGAGATTAATCTTCTTTTCCTGGAGATACTAGGTCAATTCTGGAGGTTTGCCAACCCTTCCTCTCTCCACCCACTTACCACCCCCCATGCCCCTTCCCCAAAGAACTATTTTAAACCCTTCTCATTGTCAGTCATTTCCAACTTTTCCCCCAACACCTCCATCCCCCTGCTTCTGGCAAGGTGAGTCACCATCTTCATTATTCTTGTATCATGCGACTAGGGGGATGGTAGAAGGTGACCTAAATGGACCTTGGTCCTTATCAGACCAGCAATTTCTCTGTTCCTAAGAGCTTACTTGTTTTTCTTGGAATAGTGCCATGAGCACTACCTATCATGACTACCTGAAAAGGGAAATATTGGTTTAACATTTCATCAGAACGCTGCATAAGATGTTAAACCAACATAAGAAAGAATTGGGTGCTGTGGATGGGCCAAATAACCTTCCACATTCATGTCTCTTTCTTGTCTTCTGTGGTAGCACTCTTGTCTCAGAAGATGGAGGCTTCAAGTTCAGGGGCTTGAGTACAAAGATCTAGGCTGATATTGCACTTGAGTACTCAGGAGCACTGTACTATCAGAAGTGCTGTCAGGAAACATTAAATTGAGGCCTTGTCTGCCCCCTTAAGTGTCAACCTTGATTTTTTTTTTGTGTGCTCAAGTCCTGGAGTGGAACTTGAACCCGGAACCTTCTGACTCAGAGGTGAGAATGCTACTAATTGAGTCATGGCTGAACACATTTAACCAACGGATTTGCATGTTATTTCACAAATCATTCACTTTGCTCCTTCTATTCCATGCCAAAAATGAAATGTTTTTCCTCATACAGTGCATCCACAGAATCTGAATATTCAGAGTTTGTAGTCACTGCTGAAGAGTTGTCAAATCTCTCAATGTTTCAGTGGCTAAAAGCACTACTCAAAGTAGCTCTTAGCTACATACACCAGGAAGAAGTCCAGGTCAATCCGTGCTCTATGCTGAGTTTCTCATCTGGGCATTGTTGCTACAATTTGCCTCAGCATCCTTGAAGAAAGAACTCTGATTTATATAGCACCTTTCATAACCTCAAGATAACCCAAAATTCTAAGCAGACAATGGAACATTGTTATAATGTAGGAAGTGTGGCAGTCAATTCTGCAAAGCAAGATCCCACATATAGCAATGAGGGAATATTCAGAATCTGATTTAGTGATGTTGCTTGAAGGATAAAAATAGACCAGGAAACTGGGGATAAAACCCCTGCTCTGCTTCAAAATAGTGCGATGGAATCTTTTATGTCCATCTGAAAGGAAAGACAAGGCCTTGATTTAACGACTCATCTGAAAGATGGCATTTTCTGCCAGTGCAGCACTCCCACAGCCTTTTAACTCAGAGATAAGAATGCTACCATTGAGACACAGCTGACACTTCATTAAAAGGTTGTGGGGGGTGGTGGGAAGAAAATTAATCAGAATTCTCACTGTTGACCCAGATTTTACTTCAGGAGGTTGAAGACCATTCAGTGGGGATAGGATCACGCATGGCTATGTGGTTCCTTCCACAGTTCAACAGCCTGTTGCCATGTGCTGTATTGGCTCACACATGAAGAATGGTCAAGAGGGTTCACCAACACTTGTGGAACCATAACTTGGCAAATCGGTGCTTTCTGGAGAGATGGAGAGGGGTACAGGGTTGATCATGAGGGGAGAATAAGGGGGAAAAAATAATAAAAAGGCACTTTAAACATTGAATTGAGTGAATAAGTAGTTGAGATTTAAATGAGGATTCCACTGGGCTCTGCATCCTCTGACTGGTTAAGCAGTTATCTGGGTTCTAATAATGTGTATTGAAGAACAGATATTGAAATTTAGGCTATTTTATTGGCGGTGGGGGTGACTTTAGTTATTGTTAGGCACCTTCATAATTACAAACTCAATTGAGTATCAATGTTGGCACCGTGTGGTATTTACTTTTTTTTCACAATTATTTCCTCTCTCCTTCAGAAGGTGCTGTCTCATGCTAGGCCTCAGACAATGTTGACCCTGCACGGTTGATTACAAACTAAGATGTTGTGTCTTTTTTTACTGTCTCCTTCTATCAGTAGAAAGGCACTTTTGGGCTTGTTAGCAAAAGAAAAAGAAAATACTAGCTAACATGGGTAAGGTTGGGTGTCTCAGCCAGGAAACATGGCTGCCTGGGATAATATCTCTGGGGGTTTGGAAACAAAGGCAGAAGCTGCAATATTTGGCAGTTCAGTGAGTCTACAGTTCCACCCTCTTTAATGATCATTCTTTTTCCTACCCCATTTGTCAATATGTACCTTCTAATAGACCAGAATAAAGGGACCAAGCAGACCACAGTTCATTACAGCAGTAAATAACCCATGATAGATAGTCACAGGAGGTTAGAATGGTGGTTTTAATGACAACATCCATCATGTACGATGTTTATTGGGACAAATGTCAGTTTACATTGGAACAAAATTGGTAATCTCCAAAACACGTTACCGGTTGCAAGTAATTAGAAAAAGTAAGTGGCCTGCAGGAACAAGAGGTAAGGTCTAGTGTAGTACCAAGCTGAAAAGGAGGAGGAAAGCCCCAGGTGCAATCCTCATGCTTGACCTAAGCTCCTGCGTCCTGGGCTAGCAAAAGGAGAAAAAAGTGAAACCTTGGCTCCTGGTTTCCCTGTGCTGCAACTTGTGTATTTAGACATCAGATGAAGATAGCATTGGCTTGCCATGTTATGCCCCATGCAGTCAAGCAGCCAACCATTGCTGACTGCCGAGGCTAAGATTAGCAGTCTAACAGTCGGAGACTCTGGAGATCTGTGCCCCTCCAGCTCAGCAAAGCAGCGGGTTTGGAAGGGAGAGTATTAAAAGAACATTTGATAATTTTTCTTCTTCCCACGACAGATTCCTCTTTGTTTCTATCATGTTCAACAATATCCTTCATTTTAACTTCAACTACATGGAGGCCTCTTGAGTTTATATATATTGGCATTAAAGTCAGGGGGTGTGTAAGAACTGGAGCACAATGCCAAGCAGTAATACTAGCATCACTAAATTATCAGCATCAGGGAACCTTGGAACACTGGGAAGGTGTCTAACATTTATGGGTGGAGTTCTCAGCATCTAACAGTACTTTGCAGAGCAGAAAAGGAAGGGTGGGCATTAAGATCTGTGAATATTAAGGGAGGGTTCTGAGAAGATTACAGAGCCTGGGATCATTAGAGTTGTTCCTTGGATTAGGGATTAGTTGGAATGCAGTTAAGGTGTTTGTGAGCATTGGGAAGGGGTCCAGGATCTGAGAGTAGGTGTGAAAATTCCTGCCCCTGGGCTATGGGTATTATGGGGTGGGTAGGTGCAGGGAGCCAAGTCTGACAGTGCGTCATGGTGCTGTTAGAATCTTGCAATAATTTGACAAAGGTCTAACAGTCTTGTGGGAAAGGGGGCTCAGATGAATGAGGTCCAAAGTGCCTATGACCTCTTTTGCAACTTTGCCTTTCATGGGCCTACATGTTTGTGCCTGTTAAACTCCTCCCATGAACTGGTACACTGGGCACTTATTGCAAGGGGAATGGAATATAAAAGGGAAGCTTTACTTCAGCTGTACAGGGCCTTAGTGAGACCACATCTGGAAAATTATGTACAATTTTAGTCTCCATATTTGTAAAAGGTTATAACGGTATTAGACGCAGTTCAGAGAAGGTTCACCTAACTAATTCTTGGGATAATGGCTTATCTTAAGAAGAAACATTGAGCAAGTTGGGCTTATACCCATTGGAGTTTAGAAGAATGACAGGTGATCTTATTGAAACAGGTAAGATCCTGAAGGGACTTGACAGGGTGGCTGCCAGGTAGGTTATTTCCCCTTGTGGGGGAGACTAGAACTGGGGGACACAGTTTCAAAAATATGGGGATTCCCATTTAAAGTGAAGATGAGGAGAATGTTTTTCTCTCAGAGGGCCATTGGAATATGGAATTCTCTTCTGCAGAAAGCCCTGGAGGCTGGGCCATTGAATTTATTCAAGGCTGAGTTAGATAGGTTCTTGATATACAAGGAAGCCAGAGGTTAGGTTATGGGGGCAGGCAGGAAGGTGGAGCTGAGGCCACAATCAGATCAGCCATGACCTTATCGAACGATGGGCCAGGCCAGAACGGCTGAATAGCCTACTTCTGCTCCAAAGTCCTATGTTCCTATATTGTCCTGGAACTCACTTCCTAACAGAAATGTGGGTGCACAGGCACCAGATGGATGTGCAAACATACAAATTAGGAGCAGGCATACGCCATTCGACCACTTGAGCCTGATCTGCCATTTGATAGGATCATGGCTGATCTGACTTTAACCTCTATTCCTGTCTACCTCCTATACCCTTGACTCCCTTGTAAGTCAAGAATCTAACTCAGCCTTGAAAATATTCAATGAGTCAGCCCCCACTGCTCTTTGGGTAAGAGAATTCCATAGACTAATGATGCTCTGAGAGGAAAAAAAAAAATCTTGTCACCCTGTGTTAAATAGGAGACCCCTTATTTTTAAACTGTAACCATAGATCTAGTCGCCCATAAATACAAACACCCTTTCAGCATCCACCCTGTCAGTCCCCTCAGGATCTGATATGTTTCAATCTGTGATCTCTGCGAGTGCAGTGGTTCAAGATGGAAGCTGACCACCACCTTCTCAAGGACAATTAGGGATGGGCAACAAATGCTGGCCTTGCCAGACATGCCCACATCCAACAAAAGAAATGAAAAATCAATAATGGTTGACCATGGGAGAGTGGATGCAACAGACTTTTCAGAAGCTGCACTAGAAGCCTTGGTGAGGGAGGTGAAAGAGAGGAGGGATGTCCTATATCCTCAGTGTGTTAGGACACCCTCCAAACACACAATGAGAGGGCAATGAGAACATAGTCACTGAGGTAAATGCCATGAGTTTAGCTCCAAGGACCTGGATACAACATTGCAAAAAGTTCAATGAGCTTTCATGAGTGCTTAAAGTCAGTGAATGTATCTTCAAATGTGAGACCATGGCCTGTAGCAAAAATGAATCCATTGAAGATGATGATATACACATAACCAATCCTCATTCACATTCCACTTTTGACTTATTCCACAATCTGTTCTGACATACAAGCATGCACTTCTTACTTCCCCTTCTCTCTTCACCACAACCTTACACTGGTGCCTTTCTCCTTTCAAGAACTGCAACCTGGCTGGATGGTGGAGGAAGACCAAATGACAGTGCTGCTGAAAACATAGTGTCACTTGGTTTCACACTTACAGTTACTAGCTCAGATTTTGAGAATAGCTGAGGGGTACAGGTCATGCATGTGGTAAGTTACCGGACACAATTGGGATGCAGTCAGGGCAGGGGGCAAGGATAGTGCAAGTGCGAGTTCACTGGAGGGCGAGATGGCACACGAGCTCTGCTGCTGAGGACTCGGGTGAAGACTTTGATGGACCTGAATACTGAAGACTAATGGGTGTACCCTGAAAAACCTGGTGCACTGGGAAGCCTGTCAGAAAGCCTGTGTTCAATGTCAAGCAACACTAGCTTGGCAAAGGGCTTTGTACAGAGCTTGGAGCCCTTCATTTCCAGCATGCAGCTGGTGGTCATCTACAGCAACACACTTGTAGGCCTAGCCAGGATGTCATGTCTGAAGGCCGGTTTCACAGTTTCCACTGTGGCACAAGCACCTTCCACCAAAAGTCTGAGTACTACAGTGAAAGCTCAGACTGAAATCATGCAAAGTCATCTTACCATTATGCTAGCGCAGACTACTGTAATCCTGACTATGAATACAGTGTTCAAGGGGATTTGCAGGGTTTCACAGGGTTGTCTCATTCCAACAGACCACTAGGATTGCTAAGGCACTATCTCCAGGCCGTCCCAGTGCCTTTGGTGTTGCCAGACTGCTGGGATGGTGTAGTCCGAAGCTGGGCCTTCTAGGCCCAGAACTGCTTATTGTGTCCTCCAAGACCACCTGCATCACTGAAAGTCAGCAGCTTTTTGTCAACCATACTGCAAACACTAAGGTAACATTACCTAGGAGCATTGGGACAGGCAAAGGCACACTAGAAGCACTAATAGAATACAGAAGGGTAATTAGTTGAAGTTTATATGCAACAAGGCATAATTTAGTTCATAAATTTGCTTTGGAATGTGCATCTTTGTTGGCCTCAACTCAAAACTAAAAGCTAAGAGAATGATATGATGGTCAGTGATGGAGGGAAGTTAAGGAGTGTGGATCTGTTGATGAATGGGGAATTGGGTTGATGCTACTGGTATTGCACTTGAATTAGTTCTTCATGTACATCCCGGGCAGAAAGCAGCTGTCTAGGCCTCCCTTCATCTTCTTCATCGCCCATCTCCTTCTCTTCCTTCCTCTAGCAATCTGTTCTGTTTTCTCAGCTGCATCTGCTCTTTCTCCCAATCATGTATGACTCTAAGAGTAAGGCTCAATATGTCTGGGTTCAACTGGTTTGTGCAGAAACCTTAATGAAGCCAGTAAAATCTACTTCAGTACATGACACCATTCCCTGTTGACTTATGAATTAACTATGGAAAGCACTGTAAACGTGATTGATGTCACTATTTGCCTTCTCTGCGTCCTTCTGAGGGACATTAAGTGTGTGCACACTGACCTCTATACCAACATAGCATCCAGTGAGTTTTGCATCAAGAATATGCATGCACATGCCACAGATGCCACTTTTGAACTTTAATGGCACTCATAACACCCAAAAAACAGGTGCTACTGAGCCTACTTTCATTCCTGCCCTGGGTTTATGTATACTGATGTTATAATGCTCATAATTCTCTCATCTACTTGCCCCAAGTGGCTTATGTAATTGGGGTGCAAATCAAATAACTGACTTAAATGACCAAGGAAACCAAAGTCTGTAAAGTGATTTACGAATGTGAGGATGTGAATCGGTACATTCCTCAATTAATTATGCCTGCCTATCAATCCATGAGTCTGAACAGCTCTGCTTCCAAGTTCAAGAAAGGTGCACATAACTATCCTGCAATTGAGCTGGTTCAAAACAGATGTAAAATTATGCCCAGACTTTCAAGCACAGCTTAGATAGGAACAGTCCACTCGGGTCCTCTAGCCTCTTACACCATTCAACAAGATCATGGCTGATCTGTTTCCCAACTCCATCCACCTGCCTTGGCTCCATCCTTCAATGCCCTTGGTTAGCAAAAGTCTATCAATCTCTGATCTAAAATTGTTAAGTGATTTAGTACCTATTGATTTAAGTGGGAGAGATTTCCACACACCATTTTGCATGATGAAGCATTCCCCAACTTCTATGCTGAATGGTTTGGCTTTAATTTTAAAGTTCGAGTCCTAGACTTCCAGTGCTCTAAATCCTTAACTTTTTACATCCTGGAGAATATGAGCCTGATGAATTTACACTGCTCTCCTTTCAAGGCCAATATATCTTTTGTAAGGTGCAGTGTCCAGATGTGTGTGCAGTGCTGCAGATCTGGTCTAACCAGAGTCTTGTGTAGCTATAGCCAATTGTCCCCTTTATACTCTAGCCTTCTTGATAAGGCTAACAATTGGTTAGCCTTTTTGATTTTTTTTTTGTATTTCATCACTACATTTTAATAATCTGTGTACATGAATCTCTAAATCGTGTTGAAACTCCACTGTTCCTAGCTTTTCACCATTTATAAATGCTTGGATCAGCCCTATTTTGGTCCAAAATGTATGGTCTCACACTTGCCTGTGTTGAAATCCACCTGTTGGCAATTTCACCCATTCACTTCATCCATTAATATTTCTGTAATTTTATGCTCTCAGCTACACCACTTCCTCTACCACCTATTTTTGTGTCAATGACAAACTTGGATATATGGCTCTCTATTGTGTTATCCAAGTCATTACTAAATATAGTGAATATTTGAGACCCCAGCATAGTTCCTTACAAGACACCACTCGTAACTTCTTACCAATTTGAGCATGTAAATCCATTCTCTGTCTTCTACCATCTAACCAATCCCTTAACCAGTTTGATCATTTCTTCAATTCCCAGAGCTTTAATATTAGTTAACAATCACTTACATGGATCCTTCCCAAGTGACCCTGGAAGTCCATATAAACTACATCCATGCACATTTCCCTGTCTACCATTTTAATTACTTACTCAAAAGATTTCAGTTAGGTTTGTTATGTACAGCCTACCTCTTATAAGTCCATGCTTGACTGGCTCTAATTAGCACAAATTTCTCTAAGTGCTCAGTCACTCTGTTCTTACTTATAGATGCCAATAATTTCCCCACAACAGCTGTTAGACTAATAGGGCTATAATTCCCTGGTTTCCCTCTCTCACACATCTTTTTAAATAATGGATTTACATTTGTAATTTCCCAATTGAAAGTGACAATTCCTGTATGGAGCAAGCTTTGGAAGATATTGACTAAAGCATCTGCAGTTTCCTCACCTGCTTGCTTTAAAACCCCAGGGTACTGGAAACCATTAGGCCCTCCAAATTGTCAGTTTTGATACCATTATTTTTTTCAAACCATGTTTCTTCCTTACGTTAACTTTAGTGAGTTCTAGGCCTTTATTCATTATTAGTGTCCCTGGAATAGCAGGTAAATTATCTTACTCCTTTACTGTGATGACTGACACAAAGTAATTATTCAACAATAAGATGTAGGAGCAGAAGTAGGCCATTCGACAAATCGAGTCTGCTCCACCATTCAATGAGATCATGGCTGACCTGATAATCCTCAACTCTACTTTCCTGCCTTTTCCCCATAACCCTTGATTCCCTTAATGATTAAAAATCTGTATCTCAGCCTTGAATATACTTAACGGCCCAGCCTCTACAGCCCTCTGCAGTAAAGAATTCCACAGACTGACTACCCTCAGAGAAGAAACTCCTCCTCATCTCTTTTAAATGGGTGACCCCTTACTCTGAGATTATGCCCTCTGGTTCCAGACTCTCCCACAAGGGGAAACAACCTCTCAGCATCTACCCTGTCAAGCCCCCTAAGAACCTTATGTTTCAATAAGGGCGCCTCTCATTCTTCTAAACTCCAATGAGTATAGGCCAAACCTACGCAACCTCTCCTCATAAGAAAATCCCTCCATACCTGGAATCAACCTTGTGAACCTTAGTACTTTTTCTCTAGTGATAGATATTGTATTTATTTCCTTCCCCACCCCCTCTTTTGCCCCCTTGATTTAGTATTGGAACGCTATTAGTGTCTTCTACCATGAAGACTGAAGCAAAATATTTGTTCAACTCATCTGCCATTTCCAGGTTCCCCATTATTATTTCCCAGCCTCATTCTGTAAGGGGCCGAGGTTCACTTGTCTCTCTCTTCCTTTTAATATATTTAAAGAAGCTCTTACTGTCTTACTTGCTAGTTTACCTTCAAAGTTTATTTTGTCCCTCTATTATTCAAGTCAGCAATTTCTTTAATTTCATTTCAATGTCACTAGCTTGTTTTTAAAAGGTGACATTACCCTACACAACATTTCTTTTTCCAATATAATGGTAAAATCACTTTCAAGTTTCTTCTCGTATTCCTTTTTGTAGCATTTACTATCTCCTTTGTGGTCTTCATTTGCTCTTCTTTATACCTTTCCCATTCCCCAAGATCTACACTATTCTTTGTATTTCTTTATGCTTTTTTCTGTGGCTTAATCTTGTCTCTTACTTTTGTCAATGATAGCTGTTTCATTTGTTAAATAAAGCTCTTGCTCCATAGAGGTATATAACAATCCCATGTTAAGTTTTTTGAACACCTCCTACTGTTCATCTGTTTTTTTTAAATTCATTCCTGGGATATGGGCATTGCTGGCTAGGCCAGCATTTATTGCCCATCCCTAACTGCCCTTACTCAGAGGGCACTTAAGAGTCAACCACATTGCTGTGGGTCTGGAGGCACATGTAGGCCAGACCAGGTAAGGACAGCAGATTTCCTTCCCTAAAGGGCATTAGTGAACCAGATGGGGTTTTATGACAATCGGCAATGGTTTCATGGTCATCATGAGACTTTTAATTCCAGATTTTACCTGGTAACCATTTTGACCGGAGATTGTTGTCAGTCTTTGCCTCATCCCTTTAAAGTTAACTGTACCAATATCTCGAATCTCAGCAACTGTGTTAAATTTCTACTTTCTAAACCAATATTAAAATTGATCATATTGTAATAATTTTTTGATAAATGTTCCCTTACTATTAAATTATTAACTAGGTCTACCTCTCTTATTAGGGTTAGGGTTATTGCCCCAGAAAACTATCTTGAATGGATTCAAGAAATTCACTACTGTACCTTTCCAACTTGAGCTACTCTACTCTTTCTAATTTATATGAAAATTAAAGTTTCTCATTACAACAACTTTGCTATAAACCACTCTAATCTCTGAATTAGTACATTCTGCCATTACATTGCTGCTATCAGGAGGCCTGTAGATGACTCCCATTATAGTGTTACATTCTCCCTTATTTCTTAATTCTAACCAGAGAGTCCTTGTTGATTGCTTTCCCTTACCTATATCCTTCCTTACTAATGTCATAATAGTATCTTTAATCACTAAATCTACTTCTCTTCTAGTTCCTCCATCCTCTCTAAAGATCTGATAACCTGGAATATTTAACTCCTAATCAGGAAGCAAAGTCATTTTTATGGTTGTGGTAATCTGAGGTGTAATACACCTTTGAGCAGACTGACCACGTGACTGCAAGACCCAATAGCTGTGTAGCGCAGGCGACCATGTACATGTTAGTCTAGAGTAGGGTCGGCTGGAGAAGCACACATCTTGTTAATGCTCTATTGTTTGTGTAAATAAATAGTATGTGCTTCATTTTATATTGGTTTCTGCATCTGCAGTATTTTGTAATCAACTCGCCTGTCGACAGATAAGCCTGCAACCGGTTCGCGAGCAAAGTGACCCATAGTCAAAACACAACAATGGTATTTCATTGCAATGTTTTAAGCGATTTTTAAAAAAATCCTCACTGAGACCTGGTCTGTATTTTCTGTTTATTGATGCATTTTTATGGCGGTTAGAATGACTCCTATTAAAAAGTGAAAAGCTTCCCCAGTTTCAGAGTTCTTAAAAGTGAAGTACCTGATGTGCATGAATGAGTTAGTAATTTTCACACTTAAATAAAGATGATACAGCGAAAGGCTGCTGCTTTCCTTGGATCCTGATTGCTTATTCGAATTTTTACTTTCAGTGCTAGGGAGATTGGCAGGAAATTTAGGCCACAAATTGACATTGGTGAAATGGGCTCAATTTCAAGTATAACTTCCTGATACGCCTTGACATGGAATTCCAACCTCTCCCAATGGGTAATGACCAGATCCAGAAGGCCTTTAAACTAGCATGCCATGTGAAAAATGCTGGACAGCATGTTTTCTTCAGTGATTATTTGATCCTCTTTAGTCTAAATGAATACTATTCTTGCGTACTCACAGTGCAGTGAATGAATCAGACATTGTACAAGAAACTCATGGCCTTCTTTGTCTGGAATCAGACCTGCCGTAGCTTCTGCCATTTCCCTCACTTCCCCCACTGGGCTAACCTTCACCTAATGTTCCTTGAACCTCCACTTTTTCTAGTTTCTCCCCATCTCTCCCTCACACCCAGTCCAAACAGATCTCATCAATGAGACTCACCTGAATTCTTGTACCTTAACCCTATTCTCACCAAACTGCTCCTGTCCAACTTTCCTTCCTGGCCCCACTGTTGGCTTATTTTGTTCACAGTTCACTCTCCTCAGATATTGTCACCCTCTCCTTCAAATTTGCCATAATCACACTTCTCGTAAAAAAAAACCCTTGACCCCTGTCTTTGCAAACTAACCCCCTCGATCTCTATCCTCCTTTTCCACCTCCCAAGTCCTTGAACATGTTGCTGTCTCCTAAATCAGTGCCCATCTTTTCTGTAACTCCATGTTTGAATCCCCCCCCAATCATGTATCCCATCCTCGCCAGTGGCAAAATAACTCTATCAAAGTGACAAGTGACATTTGTCACAAGTGTGACTATGGTAAATAATTCTTCCTCATCTTTCTCGACCTTTTTGAAGCCTTTGAGCCTATTGTTCAGTTGGGTAGGACTTTATGTGCCTGGTTCCATTCTTATCTATTTACTCATAGCCAGTGAATCACCTTCAATGGCTTCCCTTCCCATTCCTACACCATTGCCTCTGGAATCTCCCAGGATTTATCCTTGGCCCCTCCTATTTCTTACCTAGATGCTGCTCTCAAGTATCATTTTTTAAAAAAATATCAGGGCCCACATGCGTGCTGACAACAACTAGCTCTACCTCACAACCACCTCTTTTGACTGTCTCTAAATTGTCACACTGCTATAAGTGCTGGATGAGCAGGAATTTCCCAAGTATTTGGAAGACTGTAGCCACTGGTTTTGGTCCTTACCACATAAACTCTACTCCCTCCTGCCATTGATTCCATTCCTCTCCCTGGCAACTGTCTGAGACTGAACCATACCATTCACAAACTTGTCGTCATCTTGAATCCGAGACATGTTTCCGACCACATATCTGACCACATTACCAAGACCGCCTCCATATCATCAACTGACACCAACCCTGCTTCAGGTCGTCTGCTGCTAAAACTCGCATTTTGTGTCTTTTTTTACCTCTATACTTGACTGTTCCAAAACACACTCGACCGCCTCCCACATTCTACCCTCCATAAACTTGAGGTCGACCAAAGCTCTGCAGTTGTGTGTCCCAAATTGCATCAAACTCCGTTCACCAGTCACCCACACTTGGTGACTTAAATTGACTCTCAGTTGAGTAATGCCACAATTTTAAAATTCTCGTTCGTATTTTCAAATCCATCCATGGCCTTGCCCCTCCCCAGCTCTGTAACTGCCTGCGGCCTTACAATCCTCCAACATCTCTGCACTCCTCCAATTCTGGCCTCTTGCACATCCCCAATTTTAGTCGCTTCACCAGTTGCCAGCCATGCCTGCAGCTGCCTAGGCTGTAAACTCTGGAAATCACTGCCTACATTCGCGCTCTCCTATCTCTGTTCCTTTCAGATGCTTCTTAAAACCTATCTTTCTGATCAAACTTTTGGTCATCTGTTCCAACATCTGTTCTTTATGTGGCTCAGTGTATCAAATTTTGTTTGATAATCACTCCTGTGAAGGACCTTGGAATGTTTCATTATGTTAAAGACGCTATATAAATGAAAGTTTTTGTTGTACCTATAAAATGTCTTTACGGGCTGAATTTTCACCTCGGTATACTGGCAGTCCCTGGACCATTGCGCGGCCCCTCCTGGGCCCACCCGCCACGCCCGGCAGACAGGGGGAAAATCCTCCCCTACCAGTTTAAACATCTTGGATTAGATCATCCCTCACTCTCTTAACTTCCAGAGATTATAAAGTCAGGTTTATGCAACCTGTTGTCTTGTCTTAACTCCCTAAGACCTGGTACCACTCTGGTCAATATGTGCCATACTCCCTCTGAGCCAAAGGTTCAGATGCCAAACACTCACCCTGAGAAACAGTGGAAAGCCACGGCCATAATAACCAACAGCGAAATAATCTGGAGTCGGCCGCAGGATTTTCATGATGTTCTCGTAGAACGTGGCTTGCTGCTTCTGCAAGTAGACAAACAGAGTTGACAGCTATTTCCAAACTCATCATACCATAAACAGAAGAAAACAAATGCTACAGAACTGCAATCAACTTTCTCGAACATTGTTAGAATGGTTCAAATGATTTAATGTTAGAATGCTTCAAGATGATTCACTAGTCATACCATTCCAGCATCCTTTTGCTCAGGTTTTCATTATTATGCATTAATAAGAGAGAAAGAGCCAACAGGGTCTTGTTGCTGTTCCAAGACAACACGTATCAGCAAGAGACAAGCAATACACTTACTGTACTATGTAAAAAATAGCTTGCAGCATAGAGACAAAAGTTGAATAGATTATAGAATGGGTAAATGCCTAACAATGCAGGATAAGTGCTTTTCTAAGCCAAGAGCAGATGTAGTTTAAGGTAGCACAATAGTATAAGGATAACACATATCCCTTCTATTAGTCAGATTAACATCTCATGGGCAAATAGACGCCCACAACCACACTGGCAGCCTAGAGAGCAAGTACTTCAGGTTCAGAAAACCAGGTTATATTATTTGCATGTCATCTTGTGATTTAATATAACATTGGAGAACAGTTATATAAAGTTTAATACTGTTATTAATCAATGCAATAAACCATGTCATGAGAGAAACTACTCGTGTGTAGAATCATAAGCGGAGTTATTGTGACCGAACTAACAAACATTTGTTGCAATGATAATCATTAAAAAATCTGCTCCATTTATACCATTCAACATGAAAACCTGCAGTCCTGGAGTTTCCCCCTTGGGCACAACTCGCACACCTCAAATCACCATTTTGCCAATGTCAATTTACACCCAAGGATCATCCCAGCTTCATGAGAACACGCTCAAACTTAGAATGGGCATGAATTAGCATCAATCAGCAGGTCTTATTTCTTTTTAATTTATTTTCGGGATGTGGGCATCACTGGCAAGGCCTGTATTAATCGCACTCGAGAAGGTGCTGGGTCATCTAATTCATCCTGAATTGCTGTAGCCCCTGGGGTTAATATATTCCCAAAGACCCGTTGGGTAACAAGTTCCAATGACCTAGTGACAATGAAGCAACAGCAGTGTATATGTCCAAGTGGGGATTGTGCGCACAACTTGGAAGGGCACTTGAAGCTGAGGGTGTTCTCATATACCTATAGCCCCTATCGTCCTCCTTGACGGTGGAGCTCATGAGTGTGGGAGGTGGACAATGCTGCTATAGAAGCCTAGGCAAGTTGCTACACTGCAGCTCCTTGTGATTCACTTAAGAAATGACCAAGAACAAGAGCATCACCCATCAGAAAACTATAGGCCAGTTAGCTTGACATCTGTCGTGAGGAAGGTGTTCAAATCGGTTTTTAAGGAAATTATAGCTGGAAACGTAGAGAAACTAAGGGGAATTGGAAAGAGTCAGCATGGTTTTGTGAAGAGGAAATCATGTTTAACCAATTTACTGGGTTTACTGAAGGAGTAACATACGCTGTGGATAAAGGGGAGCCTGTTGATGTGCTGTACTTGGGTTGCCAGAAGGCATTTGATAAGGTACCACATCAAAGGTTAATGCATAAAATAAAAACTAATGGCCTAGTGGGTAACATATTAGCATGAATAGGATATTGGCTGGCTGGCAGAAAACACAGTATGCAAAAATGGGTCTTTTTCTGATTGGCAGCATGTGACGAGTGGAGGCCCCACAGGGGTCTGTGCTGGGGCCTCAACTTCTTACAAATTTACGTCAATGACTTAGATGAGAGGAGTGAAGGCATGGTAGCTAAATTTGCTGATGACACAAAGAGAGGTAGGAGAGTATGTTGTGAAGAGGACATAAGGAGGTTGCAGACGGATATAGATAGGTTGAGTGAGTGGGCAAAAGATGGAGTATAATGTAGGGAAATGTGAAGTTGTTCATTTTGGCAGGAAGAATAAAAAAACACAGTATTACTTAAATGGAGAACGGCTGCAGTATTCTGAGGTGCAAAGGGATCTAGGTGCATAAGTCACAAAGTTAATATGCAGGTACAGCAAGTAATTAAGGCAGCTAATGGAATGCTGTCCTTTATTACGAAAGCAACTGAACATAAAAGTAAGGATGTTATGCTTCAATTATACAGGGCATTGGTGAGACCTTGTCTCCAAAACTATGTGCAGTTTTGGTCTCCTTATTTAAGAAAGGATGTAAATGCGTTGGAGGTGGTTTAGAGGAGGTTTACTAGATTAATACCTGGAATGAGTGGGTTGTCTTAGTTGGAAAGGTTAGACAGACTGGGTTTGTTTCCACTGGAGTTTAGAAGAGTGAGGAGTGACTTGATTGAGCTATATAAGATCCTGAATGGCATTGACAAGGTGGATGTGGAAAGGATATTTCCTCTTGCAAGTGAGTCCAGATCTAGGGGGCACTGTTTTAAAATTAGGGGTTGCCCTTTTAGGACAGAGATGAGGAGAATTTTTTTCTTTCAGAGGGTTGTGAGACTTTGGAACTCACTGTCTCAGAAGACGGTGGAGGCGGGGTCACTGAATATTTTTAAGGCAGAGGTGGATCGATTCTTGTTAGGCAAGGGAATCAATGGTTATCGGAGGTAGATGGGAATGTGGAATTCGAAACATAATCAGCCACAATCTTATTGAGTGGTGGAGCAGACATGAGGGGCCGAATAGCCTACTTCTGTTCCTAATTCGTATGTTCGTATAAGGAACCAGTGAGGGTTAGCAGACAAGGTGAGAAAATATACGTTTCCCAATGTATAAATGGCATTGGGACTTCTGCAAACTAGTGACGAAGATGCAACAAGATGAGTTTCTAATTTTATTTACAAACCCACTCCCCAACCCCAGGTTAAGGTGAAGCACTTGGGGAAAGGGTTCCATCTGGTAGTTGCTCTTTGGGTCAGCGGGCCTTGGATCAAACATTGGATCTTTTAAAGCTGTTTTTGGAATAGAGCGCTCAACCAGTGGCCCTTTGGAACACCTCGCCATACCAGGCTGACCAGGAATACTTACCAAGTTCTGGCTGAGAAGCTCGTAGTCAAAGATTTCCTTTTCGAACTGATCTGCCAGCTCTTTGCAGAGATTCAGGGCTTCCTCCCACATCTAGAAGAGAAGCAGCATCCATCAGTAACAGCCACTGTATTATGCTAGCTGGAAGTACGGTTGTTTAGTGGGGTGGGAGGGTTGGAGGTGGTTGGTTGTAAAAGTGAATCTTTCTGTGTTCTCTTTGTGTTTGTGTTCAGTGAACCCCGCCAACCCTCCCACCCCGCTTTCTGATTACGCATAGTCATCAGGGGTAGTATTTAACCCTGAACCTCATGATACATTTGACGTGCAGCATCCAGCTCTTCGCTTTGGGAAGGCTGGTTGCTGTTTTATCGGGAACTGTCCTTGGCAGTCAGTGCGGGGTGGGAGTGTGGGGCTCCAGGCCACTCTTGGGAGGTATGTGAAGCCCAGGAGGTTGAGGCTGCGATTTGGTGGAGCAGTGGGGAGCATTGAGAGTTCAGGGAATGGGGCTTTGGTATGGACAGAGTTCCTCCCACATCTCAAAAGGAAACCTTCTGCCCCAATCTCTCAAGCTCCCCAACCCCTCCCACCCGCTGGCTCAATCATGAAAACTTGAGCACATAACTTAGGTTAACACTCCAGCCCAGTGCTAAGGAATAGATACACTGATGAACGTACCATCTTTCAGATAAGATGTTAAAACAAGGTCTTGCCTGCTCCCTCAGGTAAATGTAAAAGGTTCCATGACACTATTCAGAGGTCGTCAAGGGAGCTCTACCCAGTGTCCTGGCCAATATCTATCACAACCAATATCAGGAAAAACACTGTCTGGTCATTATCTTATTGTAGTTTATGAGACCTTGCTGTGCGCAATTTGGCTGCTGCATTTGCTATATTCTAATAGTGATTACTCTAAGTGTAATAAATAGTTTTTAGAGTTATGGGATGGCAGGTCAGCTTGGCCAAGTGCAGTGTACATCCTGCGGTCTGGGTGAAGTCGTGGACACACCATGTGTTCCTGACAAACACATTTGTAGGAAGCGTCACCAGCTGCACAAGCTCGAGCTCCGGGTTTCGGAGCTTGAGCGGCGGCTGGAGTCACTGTTGTGCATCCATGAGGCAGAGGACTACGTGGATAGCACATTTAGGCAGGTGATCACACTGCAGGTCAGAAGTGTACAGCCAGAGAGGGAATGGGTGACCGCCAGGCAGTCTAAGAGAGCCAGGCAGGTAGTGCAGGAGTCCCTTGACTCTGTCCTGCTTGCTAATCAGTTTTCTATTTTGGCTGTTGATGAGGGCATTGGTTCCTCAGGGGAGTGCAGCCACAGTCAAGTCTGCAGTACCACGGGCAGCTCAGCTGTACAGGCGGGAGAGAGAAGAATGGAAGGGCAATAGTGATAGGGGATTCCATAATCAAGCAATCAGACAGCATTTCTGCGGTAGTAAACGTGACTCCAGGATGGTGTGCTGCTTCCCTCGTGCCAGGGTCAGGATGTCATGGAGTGGCTGCAGGAAGCCCTTCGGCAGGGGAGGGGGATCAGCCTGAAACTGTGGTCCACATTGGTACCAACAAAGTAGGTAGGAAGAGGAGTGAGGTCCTGAAAGCAGATTTCAAGGAGTCAGGAAGGAAATTAAAAAGCAGGACCCCAAGAGCAGTAATCTCAGGATTACTCCCAGTGCCACGTGCTAGTGAGCATAGGAATAGGAGGATTGATCGATTTAAATACGTGGCTGGAGAATTGGTGTAGGAGGGAGGGCATCAGATTTCTAGGCATTGGGACTGGCTCTGGGGCGGGTGGGATCTGCACAAGCTGGATGAGTTACATCTTAACAGGATTGGGACTGATATACTCGCAGGGAGATTTGCTAGTGCTGTTGGGGTGGGTTTAAACTAGCTTGGCAGGGGGGTGGGAACCTGAGGGGTGGCCCAAATTGGAAGGAAGTAAAGTTGGTCACAGGAAGTATTAGTGAGACCAGAAGGCAGCAGAAACAAAGCGGAGCATTGAGTACGCTTCAAATGCGGAATGACGTCAAAAAGGCAAAGCTGAGGACACTCTACCTGAATGCACGCAGCTTTTGCAATAAGGCAGATGATCTAAAGGCACAAATGGAGGTGAAAGGGTATGATATAATTGCCATTACGGAAACATGGCATGGTGACCAAGACTGGGACCTGAATATTCAAGGTTATTTGACGTTTGGGAAGGACAGAGAAGAAGGGAAAGGAGGTGGAGTTGCGCTGATAATAGGGGATGGGGTCAGTGCATTAGTAAAGGAGGATCTCAGATCAGAAGAACAATGGCCAGAATTGTACATTCGGCATGCGGGGGTGTGCCTGACATGCTGGAACGTAAAACGACCCACGATAATGTCGGGCGTACGTCCTAACGTCATCACGCAGTCTCACGATGTTTCATTCAGCGGGCGCGCTGAATTAAAAGGCCTATTAAGGCCATTAGCAACCTCATTAATCTGAAATTTATGCTGCCTGTCAACCTAACGGTTGGCGGGCAGGCAAAAAGGCCAAGCGGCCTTTGCATTTTTTAGGAAAGCCCATCCACAAGCAAGATGAGGTTTCCTAAAGCTTTTACAAAATGGATTAAAACTTTTTCTGAAAAATAAAAACATGTCACATCTCATGTGGCACAGTCACATGAGGGGACATGTTTCATTAAGTTTTTATTGTTTTTATTTATTTTTTTTTAAAAAGTGCTTCAATCTCTGAGGCAGCTCCATGCAGAAGACCCGACTCTCCCTCCTTCCCCCGCCCGCACAGGTAGTGCTCAGCGGTACCGCTCGCTATTACACTGGGCGGGTTTTAATTGGCCTGCCCACGTAAAATGGCAGTGCGGAGTCAATCGCAGGCGGCGGTCAGGCAGGCGCCCGCTCCCACCAAGCCTGCCTGACCAATGAAAAATCCTGACCAATGTGTGGAATCTGTTTGGGTGGAGCTAAGAAACAGCAAAGAGCAGCTGACATTGGTTGGAGTTATTTATAGGCCACCAAACAGTAGTGGGCATGGTATTAATCAAGAGATGAGAGAAGCATGTAACATGAGCAATACAGTAATCATAGGTGACTTCAATCTGCATATAGACTGGGTAAACCAATTGAGCACTAATGCTGTGGAAGACAAGTTTCTGGAGCGTGTTAGGAATGGTTTTCTAGAGCAGTATGTTGATGAGCCGACAAGAGGACAGGCTATTTTAGACCTAGTATTATGTAATGAAAAAGGGCTAATTAATAATCATGTTGTAAAAGAACCTTTAGCGATGAGTGACTACAATATGATAGAATTTTACATTATGTTTGAAAGTGAGGTATTTGACTCTGAAGCAAAGGTGTTAAAGTTGAATAAAGGAAATTATGAAGGCATGAGGGACAAATTGGCTGAGGTGGATTGGGAAAATACATTAAAAGGCATGACTGTACATAGGCAATGGGTAGTCTTCAAAGAACTATTACATAGCTTATAGCATCTGTACATTCCTTCAAGGTGCAAAAACCCAAAAAAAAGTCAGTCAACCGTGGCTGACAAAAGAAGTTAAGGATTGTATAAGGTTAAAAAAAAAAGGCTTATAAAGTTGCCAGAAGTAATAGTAAACCTGAGGATTGAGAGGTTTTTAGTATAGCAAAGGAAGACAAAGGGCAGCAGACATTGGTTGGAGTTATTTATAGGCCACCAAACAGTAGTGGTAATGTGGGTAAAGAAACTAGTAAAGAAAGGGAGAATAGAATATGAATGCAATCTTTCAAAAAAAAACACAAGGACTGTAAAAGCTTCTATAGGTATGTAAAAAGGAGGTGTTTGGCCAAGATAAATGTGGGTCCATTACAGGCAGAGTCAGGAGAATTCATAATGAGCAATAGAGAAATGGCAGAGAAGCTAAATGATTACTTTGTGTCTGTTCTCACTGAAGAGGATACAGGAAATCTCCCAGATTTAGAGATCCAAAGGGCTAGGGAGTATGAGAAGTTGAAGGAAATTAGTATAAGTAAGAAGATTGTATTGGAGAAATTAATGGGGCTGAAAAGTTGATAAATTCCCAGGACCTGATATTCTACATCCCAGGGTGTTGAAAGAGGTTGCTATAGAAATAGTGGACGCATTGATGATCATTTTCTGAAATTCTATAGATTCTGGAACGGTTCCCGAAAATTAGAAGGTATCAAATGTCCCACCACTATGTAAGAAGGGAGGGAGAGAGAAAACAGGGAACTACAGATCTGTTAGCCTTACATCAGTAGTAGGGAAAATGCTAGAATCTATTATAAAGGATGTGATAATTGGATACTTCGATAATCATGATCTGATTCGGCATAGTCAGCATGGATTTGCGAATGGGAAATCATGTTTGACAAACATGTTGAAGTTTTTTGATGATGTTACTAACAAAATTGATAAAGGAGACTCGATGGACATAATATGCTTGGGTTTTCAGAAGGCTTTTGATAAAATCCCCAACAGAAGGTTGATTAGCAAAATAAAAGCACATGGGATAAGAGGCAATATACTAATTAAGGATTGGCTAACAGGCAAGAAACAAAGCATAGGAACAAACAGGTCATTCTCACGTTGGCAGGCTGTGACTAGTGGGGTACCACAAGGATCAATACTTGGGCCCCAGCTGTTCACAATATATCAATGATCTGTATGTGGGGATCAAATGTAATATTTCCAAGTTCGCGGGTGATACAAAGCTAGGCGGGAATGCGTATTGTGAGGAAGATGTAAAGTGGCTACAGTGAAATTTGGACAGACTTAGTGAGTGGGCAAGAACATGGCAGATGGAATATGATGTGGAAAAATGTGAGGTTATCCACTTTGGTAGCAGGAACAGATGTGCAGAGTATTTCTTAAATGATAAGAGATTGGAAAGTGTAGACGTACAAAGGGACCTGGGTGTCCTTGTCCATAAGTCACTGAAGGCTAATATGCAGGTGCAGCAAGCAATTAGGAAGGCTAATAGAATGTTAGTCTTTATCGCAAAAGGATTTGAGTACAGGAATAGTGAAGTCTTGCTTCAATTGTATAGAAGCTTGGTTAGACTGCACCTGGAGTAGTATGTGCAGTTTTCGTCCCCTTACCTCAGAAAGGATATCATTGCCAATGAGGGAGTACAACGAAGGTTCACTAGATTTGTTCTGAGGATGGCAGGGCTGTTATGAAAAGAGATTGGACAAACTGGGCCTGTATTCTCTAGAGTTTTGAAGAATGAGAAGCGATCTCATTGAAACCTACAAAATACTTAGAAGTAGACAGGGTAGATGCAGGTAAGGTTGGGGAATCTAGAACCAGGGGACACAATTTCAAAATAAGGGGGATGCCTCTTAGGACCGAGATGAGGAGAAATTTCTCGACTCAGAGGGTGGTGAATCTTTGGAATTCTCCTGTGGAAGCTCAGTCATCGAGTTTGTTTAAGGTAGGGATTGATAGATTTCTGAATAATAATAACGCAAAGGGTTATGGGGATAGTGTGAGTAAAAGGCACTAAAGTGTTCTATCAGCCATGGTCTTACTGAATGGAGGAGCAGGCTCAACAGGCTGAATAGCCTTTCCCTGTTCCTTTGTTCCTATTACACTTCAAAAACATTTCATTGACTGTACGGCATGTTGTGAGATTGTGAACGGTGCTGTGCAAATACAGGTTCGTTCTCTATTTATTGCTTTCAATAAAACCTGATTTATACATTGTAACATATAATATTTGGCCTGTTATTTGTCTAACCAATACAGTATAAGGCACCTCTTGCTTTTTTCAGTGAGTTTATCACCTGCAAGAAAGGGTTTATTGCTCACCTGAGCGTGTTAGATTATCACATGCTTTACACTCAAGGTCATGCTTACTGGGGACAGAATTCCTTTGTACTTAGCACAAAGAAGAAATATCTGGTGAGAGCACTAATTGGAACACCCATGCTGGCTGGCACATTTTGGGTCCAAAATTATATCACCCCTGCTGGTTGGCACATGTTGGGTCCAAAGTTATATTACCCCTGCTGGTTGGCACATGTTGGGTCCAAAATTATATCACCCCTGCTGGTTGGCACATGTTGGGTCCAAAATTATATCATCCATGCTGGAAGTTCAATCTCATCCATTTGGCACTTACCTTTCCCTTGTCAAAGTAATTAATAATGGTTTTGTACAGGTTTTCTTTCAGCTGCCGCTGTGTTTGAGAATCGTGAAAGTCTCTTGGCATAACATGCGAGGTACATTGCTCATCAGACCACTAAAGTAGAAAAAAGAAAACTGTCAGTCCATACATGTATAATGGTTCCATAACCTGTAAAATGTTTCTTTTTTTTGAGGGCGACATTCCTTTTACCTTTCTCTCTTTCTTTCCATGTTATTGGATTCCCCACAGCAGCACCAAGAAGTGCGAGAGAGACCCAAGAATTCTCAAACCATTTTTCTCCCCCACACCTTGCACTACATCTCCCCACTACCTGCCACATATAATGATTATAGTGAACTAGTGCTCTGGATGATTGGAGTGTTAAGCAATTGGCAGTGATAGCTCCCTTTGCCCTCACAAATCGCTTGTTAGGAAGGATTAGTTATAACTGCACAGGCGGGATGTTCCGGTCCTGCCCGCCACCGGGATCGTCCAGCCCCGCCGAAAGTCAATGACTTTTGTCAGGGCCGCTGAAACTCCAGTGGCGAGTCCTGCCATGACGGGGCCGGAAAATCCCGACCACAGGTCTTTAGTCCTCTGTTCATACCCTGGTTGCTGACTGGGCTGGGATCACTGGATGTACCTTCTCTAGAAACAAGGCAAGTGAGAGGACCCTACTATTTAACAGAACAATCGGGCTGTTTTGGGGGTAGGGTTATCTTCCCAAGGGACGGTCCACTTAGCAACTGATGACTGAAATTGGGAGGCTTCATTGGTAGGAAATCACAGGCACCTGCCAAAACTCTTCAGGCACGCCATGGCGGAGCCCGTCTGCAGAATGACCCCAAATGAAACATCATTGTTGATGATACATGAGATAGCTCAGTCAAGGATGGAGGTCAAATATTGATGAAGCTCACTGATTCTATGAGGCTGATCAAGATCAGGGAGTGGATTTTACAGGCGGGGGGAATGGATTAACACTCCCCCCTCCAGCTAAGAGCGATAATACACCATATTCACCTTAATTACTTTGGAGTGGGACGACTGCCCCTAGGGTCAGGGAGTCCCACCCTTGAGAGCTGCTGGCCAATCTGATTGGCTGACAGCTCTGCAGTCCAATACAAGGGAGGCAAGTTCCATCTTGGGGAGCTGCTTCCTATGGGCACAGGGGACACCCCCTCCCCCGCCAAAGGAGGTACCACTTCCCGCCCACCTTTAGCACAAGCTGCATTCCTTTCATTTTCCCCAGTCCAACATAATATCGCAGCAGAGGCAGATTTAGGCCCTTAAGTGGCTGTTAATTGTCCACTTGAGAGCCTCAATAGGCCCAAGGGTGTGTGGGCTGTCTGATGCCTTACCAGCCCCCTCCACTACCCGTAATATGGGGGCAAGTTGGGGGGGGTGGTGGACAGGAAGGAAGTGAGCTGCCACCCACTTTATTTTATGTGCTGCCCCACTTTAAAATACACCAACAGGAGGGTTGTAAAATTCATCCCCAGGGCACTGGTTTCATTTAAGAATAGGTCAGTTCTGAGATGGAAAGACTGCAAGGTTGATATGTTGGAAGAATGAAACCAAATAAGCTGAATAGCCTCATATAACTGGTCCTATCTTATAAGTAAGCTAGTAAATCAGTGGTGGTGTCTTGAAGCACATCAGTGATCTTCACTAGTCTCTGATTCCTAGAACAGCCAGGAACAAGATATTCCAGAGACAAGTAAAATTTCCACAGGCCATTTGGTCTTTCTTTGCTCCTTCCATTATCCCGTTCTGCTTTCTCATATAATTTATGTTTGATATGGTCCATTTCCCCTATAGACATGATCATCACATCAATTCAAAGCTGCTGAAAATGGGGAAAATTCCCAAACAAACAGTAAAATGAAGCAACGAGAATAATTGATGGGTTAGGATCACAGGGGTGAAGCTTTCACACAGAATCCCTCCGTTTGATACTCATTGAAAAAGCCAACCTATTTATTTTATAAATTTGTTCTTGATACTTGGGCAATTTAGGCCTGGATGTCGCCCACCCCTTGTTGCCTTGAGAAAGGGGTATTGTGCTGTCTTCTTGAGGGTCAGATTGGGAAAGGTGGCTCCTTTCCCCGAAGGGCATCAGTGAGCCAGTACAGGTTTTCTTTCGGACAATCTGGCAGTTCTCCATAACACTACTGTACCTAGATAACATTTTCAGTGAACTACCGCAACTATTTCACACAGGTGAATCGATGCACTTTTTAACCAATACCACAATATGTTTTCCAACTCAAAGTCATTTTTGATGCATGGATTTTACCTCCACCATCCGTATAGATTCATGTGAACCCCAGAAACCCCACTTTCCCTCCAAAGTTAAGCTTTATCCAGAGAGTGGTTAGAACGTGGAACTCACTATCACATGGAGTAGTTAAGAAGAGCATAGACACATTATAGGTGAAGCTATGTAACTACATTAAAGAAAAAGGAGTAGATGGATATGTTGATATAGTGCAATGAAGTTGGGTGGGAGGAGGCTTGCATGGAGTATAAACACCAGAATGAAGCTGATGGGCTGAGTGGCCACTTTCTATGCTGTAAGATTCTATGTAATTCTATGACTTGGGTGTGTGAAATGTAAAGAACAATGAGGCACACATCTTTGAAAGCAAGTTAAAGGAAACAAAAGTATTTATCATGGGGAAAATTCAAGGTTCCTCTGGTTTCCATATTATAGAAAGGATATAGAGGGGCTAGAGACGGGACAAAAAAGATTCACTAGAATAATACTAGGACTGAGATGTTACAAGTATCTGGAAAGATTGAACAGGCTGGGGCTCTTTTCTGCAGAAAAGAAAATTCTGAGGGATACCCTATCAGGAGACTTTAAGTTTATGAGAAGGTTTGATAGGGTTGATGTGAGGAAGGTGTTTCTGCTTGTGGGAGAGACCGGAACTGAAGACACAAATATTATAATAGATAGTCACTAATAAAATGAACAAGGAATTATAAAATAGTAAAAAATTTAAAAAACTAATAAAATGACCAAAGAATAAGGAATTCTTCTTTACCAGGGGATGGTTAAAATGTGGAACTTGCTACTAAAATAAGTAGTTTAGACAGGTCACACAGATGCATTTAAGCGAAAGCTAGTTAAGCAGATGAGGAAGAAAGGAATAGAAGAAGGTTATATTGAAAGGGTTAAATGAAGAAGAGTGGAAGGAGGGTTATGTGGAGCATAAACACTTGCCTAGGCCTGTTGGGCCTAACGGCCTATTTCTGTGGCTGTAAATACTTTGTAAAATGGGAGGTTGTGAATGATTAGAATTAAATTGAGATTCAGGATAGATTCCCACTATATTTTAGAAAGAGCTACTTCAACCAGCAGGAAACTGGGAGGCAGAGTGGGTGGACAGTATGCTGGCCAACTTTACACCACTTATGTTGAAACAAGTTTGGATTAAACTATGGCAGCATTAGTCACAATTGGAAGGTAAATTCAAAACCGATATTGGGAAGGTCTACACAAAAAGAGTCTCCAAGGAGAACTTCTGGACTTGCTTAAAATTAGTGTAAGGGTGAAATCAGGAAGGTCGTTTTCATAAACATGGTGGCAGAAATATGCAACTCAGCTCCCCAGAAGGCTGTGGATGTTGGATCAATAGGGGTTTTCAATACTGAGATTGATAGAATTTTCTTAGGCAAGATTATCAAAGCTTATGGGCACAATTTTTCATATGGTGGGCGGGCTGAGCAGGTGGGGCGGGCGCGGAGCCAATCGCCGCCCACGATCAGCTCCACACCGCCATTTTACGCGGGCGGGCCAATTAAGGCCCGCCCAGCGTAATATGCTACCTGTGCGGGTAGAGGGAGGAGGGAGAGTCTTTTTCGCGCATGCACATGAAAGAGCGCAACAATCTCCCCGAGGCACGGAGCTGCCTCAGGGAGATTGAATGGATAGTTAAATGATTAAATAAATTATTTAAAAATGTATTTAAACATGTCCCCCCATGTGACTGTCACATGAGATGGGACATGTTATTATTTTTAATGAAAATTGTGTTATTTATTTAATAAAAGCTTTAGGAATCCTCATCCCGCTCGCGATTGAGGTTTCCTAAAAAAAGGCTTTTCACCTGCCCGCCAACGTTAAGGTTGGACGGGCAGTGTTACTAATTACATGAATTGCTTTCTTAATGGCCTTAATAGGCCGTTTATATATCGGCCGGCGTGTGCCCACCGAACGAAATATCGAGGGGCTGCACGATGACATCGGGACGCACGCCCGACATCATCGCGCGCCATTTTATGTGTTGCCGTGTCAGGCCCGGCCCTTCACGCCGACTGAAAAATTCTGCCCTATGGAACAAAGCCAGTTAACAAAATGGGGTTCTGTAATTAGTTTTGCTTCCTTGTTTTCCTTCTAGAAAAACTACTACCCAGCCGCTGCTGCTTGAAATGGGTGACAACTGGAATTGGATTGGATATTCATGTCCACTTATGACCATGTGGCCTTCTAGCACTCACTGTCCATAAATTCATTCTCAGCACATAGGCACTGCTGACAAGGCAGGCATTCACTGTCCATCCCCATTGGCCCTTCAGCTTTCTGCTTGAACCATTGCAGTCCAAGTGGTGAAGATGCTCCCACAGTGCTGTTAGATAGAGTGTTACAGGAGACTGACCCAGCTAAGATGAAGGGATGACAATACATGTCCAAATCCTGCTGGTGAATTGTAGGGGGCACTTGGAGGTGATAATGTTCCCATCCACATGCTGCCCTTGTCCTTTTAGGTGACAGAGTTCATGGGCTTGGAGGACTGCTACTTAAAAAGTCTTGGTAAGTTGTTGCATTACATTCTGTGTAGACTCCCTGGAGGAATGGCCAATCATTGGAGCACTAGTCAGTATTTAGGATACCAGAAGAGTTAGCAGAGAAAGCAAGAAAAACATGTTATCCGAACTGGAAGTGGTTAATCTGTATAGGAAGGAATGTAAGAGTAGGCCATACACCCTAATTCACCATTCAGTTAGATCATAGCTGATCTGTATTTTAACTCTTGTCTATCTGCCCTGGTTCCGTAACCCTTAATACCCTTGCCAAATGAAAATCTTACCAATCTCAGTTTTGAAATTTTCATTCAGCCCCCAGCCTCAACATTTTCTTGGGGGAGAGAGTTCCAGATTTCCACTACCCTAGCGTGAAGAAGAGCTTTCTGACATGACCCCTGAATGGCCTAATTTTAAGGGGATGCCCATTTTGTTCAGGACTCCCCCAGCAAGGAAACAACAATTCTCTACCGATCCTATCAACTGCTCTGACCATCTTAAATAGCTAGTCCAGATCACCTCTTACTCCTCTATATTACAGGGAGTACAGGCCTTAGTCTATGCCATCTCTTCTCCTAATTTAACCCTTTTTAGCCCTGATACTATTTCGATGAGTTCACGCTGCGCCCATTCCTAGGTTATTATATCCTTCCTGAGATGCGCTGTCCAGAAATGAACGCAGTTACTCCACGTACGTTCTAACCAGTGCTCTGTACAGCTGTAACATATCTTCCACACCAATTTATTCCATATACCCCTTGACATAAAAGCCAATGTTCCATTAGCCTTTTAAATTATTTTTTTACTTGTCCATTGACTTTTAGTGATCTCTTTAATTGGACCCCTAAATCTCTCTGCTCATTTGAAGTTTCCACCTTCTTACCATTTAGAAAATACTCCGCTCTTTCTTGGCTCCAAAGTGGATGACCTCACACTTTCGCCACACCGACCTCCATCTGCTACAGTTTTGCATGATAATTCATTAAATGGAGCATTTGGATGTGAATAGTTAAAACATTGGCTCCTTTCCCACCTCTACACTCAGTGCTATGCGTTTTTATATTAAAAGGAAAGTTGCTAACCTTCAGCAGCTTAGCATGCAGGAGGAGTGTGTAGGCAGCCTCAGTATAGTTTTCACAGTCCAGGTGCAGATCTCGAAGCTTATATAGATATCTGCAGAGCACAAACAAAACAGTGAGAAACACTGAAGATTACTGTTATTGCCATGTAATTACTGAGCTGTAATTAACTCGAGAAAAAAATTATTAAATTATATGATTTTGGATAGTTGCAGTGATAGCTATTGTCAAAATAACATCCATTAGTGCACACAATTGTTTCCAAGGGGTGCAGTATGAGGATAAGACCAGAAGACATAGGAGCAAAAGTAGGCCATTCAGCCCATTGAGTCTGCTCCATCATTCATTGAGATCATGGCTGATCTGATAATCTTCAACTCCACTTTCCTGCCTTTCCCTCCATAATCCTTGATTCCCTTACTGATTAAAAACTCATCTATCTCAGCCTTGAATATATTTAATGATCCAGCCTCTACTGCCCTCTGCAGTAAAGAATTCCACGGATTCGCTACCCTCAGAGAAGAAATTCCTCCTCATCTCTGTTTTAAATGGGTGACCCCTTACTCTGAGATTATGCCCTCCAGTCCTAGACTCTCCCACAAGGGGAATCAACCTCTCAGCATCTACCCTGTTGAGCCCCCTAAGAACCTTATGTTTCAACAAGGTCGCCTCTCATTCTTCTAAACTCCAATGAGTACAGGCCCAATCTACTCAACCTCTCCTAATAAGAAAATCCCTCCATACCTGGGATCAACCTACTGAACCTTTTCTGGACTGCCTCCAATTCCAGTATATCTTTCCTTGGATAAGGGGACCAAAACTGTTCACAGTATTCTAGGTGTGGTCTAACGAGTACCTTGTATAGTTTTAGCAAGACTTCCCTATTTTTATACTCCATTCCCTTGAAATAAAGTCCCGCATTCCATTTGCCTTCCCTATTACCTGCTGAACTTGTATATTAGCTTTTTGGAATTCATGCACGAGGACTCCCAAATCCCTCTGTGCTGCAGATTTCTGCAGTCTTTCTCCATTTAAACAATATTCAGCTCCTCTATTCTTCCTGCCAATTTCACATTTTCCCACATTATATTCCATCTACCAAATTTTTGCCCACTCACTTAACCTGTCTATACCCCTCTGTAGACTCTTTGTGTCATCTTCACCATTTGCCTTCCCATCTATTTTTGGGTCATCCACAAACTTGGCAATAGTACTTCCACTTCCCTCATCTAAGTCATTAATATATATTGTAAATAATTGAGGCCCCAGCACTGATCCCTGTGGCACTCCATTAGTTACAGGTTGCCATCCTGAAAATTCCCCCTTATCACAACTCTCTGACTTCTATTAGTTAGCCAATCCTCTATCCATGCTAATATACTACCCCCAACACCATGGGCTCTTATCTTATTAAGTAGTTTGATAACAAGGAGCAAGCTGCTAAAGACTGAAAATTACTGTCAGTGGTGTTCTTGTGTGAAGGCATTACATGCTCACATCAAGGCCCCCTCTCTTCATTTACTTTAAATGGGTTATTGCCTCTATTAAAATGACAGTGAGGGGAGTTTACTCTGAATGTACTCAGTGTTTCTCTGATAACATCAGTCAATGTAATTTTCATTAAATATCTTTGCTTAGTTCCTGAGGGGACTTGGGACAGGGTGGATGTGGAGAGGATGGTTCCTCTTGTGGGATAATCTAGAACTCAGGCTCACTGTTTAAAAATAAGGGGTCGCCCATTTAAAGACTTTATTTCAAGGGAATGGAGTATAAAAATAGGGAAGTCTTGCTAAAACTATACAAGGTACTCGTTAGACCACACCTTGAATACTGTGAACAGTTTTGGTCCCCTTATCCAAGGAAAGATATACTGGAATTGGAGGCAGTCCAGAAAAGTTTCAGTAGGTTGATCCCAGGTATGGAGGGATTTTTTTTTCTCTGAGGGTTGAGAGACTTTGAAATTCTCTTCCTCAAAAGGTGGATTAGGTAGTTTTTGAATATCTTTAAGGCAGAGCTAGATAGGTTCTTGATAAGCAAGGGGGTGAAAGGTTACCGGGGGTAGGCAGGAATGTGGAGTTCAGGTTAAAATTAGATCAGTCATGATCTTATTGAATGACGGAGCAGGCTCGAGTGGCTGAATGGCCTGCTCCTCTTAATTCGTATGTTCGTATGTATGTATTCTGGCACCCCGGTGTGCTCTTACACACCGTGTAGCATATATTTCTGCAGCAAGTTCCTTTTCCCTTATATCTCCCTTCCTGGATCTCCTTATAAACTTATGTCTACATCTGCTCCTTTTAATTTCCCCTCCCTATCTTATCCTCTCCTTTATATTTCCTCTCAGTGCCCCTCCTTACAATTAGGCCCCCTTTACTTTAGCTCATTTAATTTCTTAGTTGGAAGGTAAGAGACAGAGAGTAGGGTTAAAGGGTTTGCTCTCTGATTAACAGAATGTGACAACTGGTGTTCACCAAGGACATGTACTGGAACAAAAGCAAAATATTGTGGAAGTCTGAAATGAAAACAGAAAATGCCAGAAATACTCAGAAGGTCAGGCCGCATTGGTGGAGAGAGGAACAAGAGTTTACATTTCTAGTATTCCTGACATTCTGACAAAAGGTCATTGGCCTGAAACGTTAACTCTATTTCACTCTCCACCAATGTTGCCTGATCTGATTGACTACTTCCAGCATTTTCTGTTTCACCGTAAATATCAATGACTTGGATGAAGGAATAGAGATTTGTATATCTAAGTTTGCAGATAACATTAAGTTGGGTGGCACAGTAAGTTTATCTCTCCTCACTTAGCTCCTCTCTCTATATCCCCTTTCTGAATTCCTCTTCTCTTTCATGCCCTTTAGCCGCCCTCCTTTCTATTCCCTGTCCCTCCTCCCCTTCTCTTTTATAACCTCAAAGCCTTATATCCTCTCCTCTTGTTCTCCCTTCTTTTATGTTCCTCTCTTAGCTCCCCTCCTTTACATCACCTTTCCCAGTTCCCCAATCACCTCAATTCTCCCAGCTCCACTTCTCCTTGCTGTGCTCCAGGCCAAGCATCCATCTCCTCATTCCTCTCACTGTTAAGGCCCCTTGCTTAATTCGCCCCCTTCCCCTAAATCCATTTACCCACTTTTCTATATTCCTTCATATCATTATTCACAAAAATCCATCAATCTCTGTCTTGAAAGCACCAATCATCCTTTGGAAGTGGTGGGGCAGAGAATTACACATTTCCACTACCCTTTGTCTGAGGAGGTGCTCCCTGATTTCACTCCCAAGTGGCCTGACCATTTAGGCTTGTGGGTCCTTATACTGGCTTCCCCACCAGAGGAAATAACTTCTCTGTATCTATCCTGCCAATTGGATCACCCCTCAACCATCTAAACTCAAGACAATACAAACCAAGTATACAGCCTGTACTCAGAAATTAACTCCTTAAACCTTGGTAAAATTCTGGTCACAATGTGGCCTCCCAAGGTCAACATATCTTTCCTGATGTTGTGTGCCCAAAATGAAGGTAAAAAGAAAAAATAAGCTGCAAAACTTGAGAATAAACAGTTTTGGAAATCTACAGGTCAGTCAGAAACTGTGAAGAGAAGGAAAAATCAGCTCCTTCTCTTCGAAAAACTGGAGACCAGTGTATATCCAGCATTTTTGGATTATTAGTCAAACTTTGAGCTTCCTACCTATTTCCAATGACTTTTTATCAATTTTGTGAAGAATTGGGGATTCCAATTAATCATCAATCCTATTGGATGTTTAATTGTATGCATTATTGAACTCCTCCCATGGAGATTTCCATGCAAATTTGATATTCTCTGGAACACCATGACCTGAATTTCTATCGCATCTTTCCAAATCAACGCACTTTACAGCCAATGAAGTGGAGCCCCTGTTGCAATGTAAGATACGTTGTAGCGCACAGCAAGCTTACACGATCAGCAATGTGATAATAACTGGAAAATCTATTTTTTGAGATGTTGGTCGAGGGATAAATATTGCCCAGGACACCGGGGAGCTAGAACTCTCCTATTTTTCTTCAAATAGCATCATGGGATCTTTTATGTCCATCTGAAAATGTCCTTCAGTTTAGTATCTCATCTGAAAAGTGGCACCACTGAATTAAATATTGCACTAGAGCATTGTCCTAGACTATGTTCTTAAATATCTGGAGTAGGACTAGAGCTCACAACCTTCTGATTTAAGCCAGAGTGCTATGACTGCCATGTCAGAATCCTCTGATTCACACCACTGTGATTGTCAGCTGAGAGTTCATAGTACAGAGCTAACTATAGAGCTGGGATTCTTCATACAGCTCAGTTGAGCTCGGCATGGGTCTCAACCTTATTATACATAATGTTGATGGAAGGCAAGGGAGGTGGATGACAGGGCTGACAGAATTAATCTGCGTTTTTTAAAAATGATTTTCTCATGGTTCCCTCCTCCCTTACGGAAGTTGTGGACTCTTACTGTGGTACTCTGTCTACTGTCCTCTGGCATTTCACCCAATTAACCTTCTTTGTGTGTATACCTAGACAAGGCTGTTAAGTCATGGAGTGCATCACAGTGCTTCCAGATCCAACACTCCTCTGCCGCGTCATAGAAGAGATCATTGTGATCAAGATCAGAGACCATCCTAGACAGTTTTCCAACTCTGGAAATTTTCATCCTGGCTTAACCTAGATGCAGGCTGATAGGAGGGGTAGGATGGGGGCTCGAGCCTGGGGCCACCCGTGATTTACAGGCTTCGAGACCACTGCGGAAGCACAAGCAGTCGAGGTAACTGCAAGAGCTTTATGAAGCAAAATAAATGGAAGGAAACACATCCAATAAAGCACATGGACCGACAGGAAGAGATGATGAATTAGTGAGAGATTTCACTTGCTTATATTTAATACCTAGGCATGATTACAAGACAGTAATCTAATTGAGAGGCTCCAATTACATTAAAAAGCATGGCAGCTGAACTCCAATATGTTTCACCTGAGCACTGGGATTAGATTACTCTCTATGCACAGCAATCTTTTGTTATATAATATACATGGTTTCAGTTTTACATTTGGAGTTTAATTTTAGTTTGGGACGGATCGGACTATGATTGTCGGTTTACACCCCTCCCCCTACCCCCCCGTCCCACTATAAGGTACAATCTTGGAGATAGGGGCACAAATACTGTAGGTCTGATCAAGAAATCATATACATATGAACACTGGTGAATAGGAAAAGACCCTCCGTTCCATCCAGCCTCTCCCTTTGGTAGCAAAATATGTACACCCTCTATGTTACTCCGAGTCCCAATGTAATCAAAACTAGGCCAGGATTGATGCCAGTTTACAGCACAGAGAAGGTTAACAACAGAGATCGACAGTTTTGCCAATTTTTCTCCCCCTCCTCATCGGGATATGTCATTGACACTCTCACCTCAGAATCTGAAGGCCATATGTTTGAACCCCACTCCAGAGAATTGAGTCCCTCATTCAGGCTGACAGTTCAGGGCGGTGCTGAGGAAGCATTGCTCTTTCAGAGGTGCTGTCTTTCACATGAGACTTTAAATCAAGACCCCGTCTGCCCTCTCAGGTAGATAGTAAATATCTCATGGCATATTTGGAGAAGAGCAGGGGAGTCCTCCCTATGTATATCCTTTATCTAACATTATTAAAAGACTGAGGTTGTGAAAGGCATTATATAAAAATGACTCTTTCCCCCTCCCCGCCCCCATCCCCACAAGATGAATCTTGCAGGTTTTTGTGCTCACAGGCATGTCTCAGGCACATCAAAATTACCATTGTCCATATGTGACTGTGGCATAAGGGCCTGGCATATAAAGGGTTAATGTGGGACTGGGTACAGTACCACAAGCACAGTGATGTAAGAGAACACATGACCTGCACCTAGAGGTCAGTATAATGTTGGACAGAGCTGTGTGTAGAAGCAAGCATGGAGACAGCTCCTAGCTTTGACCCTTTACTGTACCTATGTATACAGTTTCTAGTAGTTAATACTTACTGATGAACCAGCTAAGACTACGATTACCTGATTAAGACCTACTGAACAACACCCAATGCCTTACAACAGTGGCTCTAGAGAGTGTCAATAGGTTGTTGCTTCATGGTCCAACATCTGACATACATTGGTATACAGTAAGGGTCCTTGAGGTACAGGAACATTGGATTAGTTTGAAAAATGTACATATGTTGCACTGATTCGGGTGAATGAAACTTTCTCATTTTATAGTACCTAGGCCAAAACAAGCTCAGGTCACTCACAGCCAGATTATAGTAAAGCTGCCTCAGCTCTGCACCACCAGAGTGCCTCCACCGTCCACCCTCAACCCAAAACCTGTCCCAAGCACTTCTCTGTACAGCACCAATGGGAATATCCCCCTATTTATTACACTAGCCTCTCTCTAGATCCCCTGGGTGAGATTGCCAATGGCGTTGGACAGTTTGATGCTGTAGTCCAGGAACCACTAGAAAAGGATCGAAAGTGACCAACCCATTTCATACAGGACCATTCCAGCCAGCAAACAAAGGACTATTTCATCCCAATCAACCAGCTAGATTTCAACTCAGGCTCCAGAGGTGAATGAGCAGTGTCAAGGTGGTTATTCCCCAGCTCTATCCCTAAATAAAAGAGTTGGAAAGAAATCTTGATTCTTCGATCTGTAAACTAAATATTAGACCAGGCAGTATAAGACTATACTCAAGTCTTTGAAGGGCTACTTATGTTGCAGTTGTTTGTGTTACAGCAACAAATACTGACGTTCAACTAGGGAGGAAACAAACAACTAACTCGTGCATCAAACTAGTAACAGTGTCAAAACCCCTCAGAGAAGGCTGCGAAAGAACTTTATTCATTCTCGCTGTTGCTGGTCAGGCCAGAAGTAATTGTTCATTTCTAGTTGCCCTGGGAAGATGGTGATGGGCCATCTTATTGAACGACTGCTATTCTTGTGGAAGCCTCATTGCCATTTGATAGGCCTGAGTGGCTTGTTACCTTCAGAGGGCAGCTAAGAGTCAAACATGTTGTTGTGGAACTGGAGTCACATATAAGACCAGGCAAGTTAAGGAGAGTAGGTTATCCTCCTTAACGGCCTTTATTGAATCAGTTCGAGTTGTTACAACAATCAACAGCTTCATGGTCACTTCTACTGACCCAAGCTTTGTATGTCCAGCACTTTCTTTAAGTAAAATTCAAATTCTCAAACAGCCTAGGGATTTGAATTCACCTTCCTTGGATTGTTAGTTCAAACTTCTGATTAGTAATCTAGTAACATCACTGCGACACAACTGTACCAATACTTGCACAAATTGTTGAGTGCTTGTTTGTCATCTTCCTTTTCATCATGGGCATTCCTTACCTTAGAGTGTATCTCCCACGTATGTCACGTCCCCCCATTGATCCCTAAACAAAACTAACATTCTGCTACAAAAACAGAATTACCTGGAAAAACTCAGCAGGTCTGGCAGCATCGGCGGAGAAGAAATCAGTTAACGTTTCGAGCCTTCATGGCCCTTCGGCAGAACTGAAGCATAGTTAGAAGAAGGGAGAAATATAAATTGGTTTAAGGTGGGTGGGGGGGGGAGGGAGAGATAGACATTGAGGGTGTGGTGATTGTGGAGATGAGCAGATAATCAAAAGATGTCACAGACAAAAGGGTCAAAGAGGTGTCGAAGGTGGTGACATTTGTCTGAGAAAAGTGCTAATTAAGAATGGAAGACAGGATATTCAAAGTACAGCTCTAGTGGGGGTGGGGTGGAAAGACTAACAAGCTAAAACCTTGTTAGTCTTTCCACCCCACCCCCACTAGAGCTGTACTTTGAATATCCTGTCTTCCATTCTTAATTAGCACTTTTCTCAGACAAATGTCACCACCTTCGACACCTCTTTGACCCTTTTGTCTGTGACATCTTTTGATTATCTGCTCATCTCCACAATCACCACACCCTCAATGTCTATCTCTCCCTCCCCCCCGCCCCCCAACCACCTTAAACCAATTTATATTTCTCCCTTCTTCTAACTATGCTTCAGTTCTGCCGAAGGGCCATGAAGGCTCGAAACGTTAACTGATTTCTTCTCCGCCGATGCTGCCAGACCTGCTGAGTTTTTCCAGGTAATTCTGTTTTTGTTTTGGATTTCCAGCATCCGCAGTAGCTTTTAGCTTTTTGTTTTTAACATTCTGCTAAGCTGTTACAAGGGTTCTGTGTTGAGTTGGAATTACATAAACCTTCTCATGGTTGCACGAGGGAGTTTGAGTTCAATCCCAACGTTACATTGCTACCCGATTGATCTTGGTCGTAGGGCACAGTGACCACACACTGACAGGTGAGCCAGAGCTTGGAATTATTTTTAATGCTCTACTTATTGACCTCAATCCCATGAACAGAGAACACTGGACCCCACCAGCCTCTAGATGCTGAGCAAAGCTGTCTTCAGATGCCGAAGCTTGGTGGCTTCAGGGGAAGGCTAGAGATGAAAATGGACACTAATGAATGAACCTATGTTCAGTCAAGATTCATCTTTGCCTCAGCTCCTGTGTGATCCCTTTTGATTGCTGTATTATTTATTGCATTCCAAATTTGAACTTCAAAACAACTCGCAGACTCCACAGCAGAACTTTCCACTTGGCGCGCGGGTACGCGCCCAACACACTTGAGCGTAAAATAGCACGTGATGATGGGTGAGCGTCCCGACGTTATTGCACACTTGCGTGATATTTCGGTCAGCAAGCACGCGCTAACTCGGAAGTGTGCCTGCCGACAATTAAGAGGGCCATTAACATTGCAGTTAACTGGGATTTTTCACTGCCCGTCCAGCGTTACAGTTGGCGAGCGGGCGAAAGGGCCAGGGGGCCTTTGCATTTTTCAGGAAACCTCATCCAAGGGCAGGATGAGCTTTCCATCATTAAATTAAAAAAATTAAAAAGTTTGGACAGTATTTTCATGTTACATATGTTCAGGTAACTGTTTCTGATGCGTGGGCATTTTTTTCCGGATTTTAAAATCTTTATTTTTTGTATTTAAATTCCTCAGCTCCCTGAAGCAGCTCCATGATTGCAGGGAGCTTTCATTCCATGCCCCCCCATGCCCGTGCTGACTTCAATGCTCGCCCTCCTCCCGCCCCCAACCCAGGCAGCACTGACCATACCTTTAATTGGCCAGCCAGCATGAAACCATGGTCGGGGGCTGATTGCGGTCGGTGGTCCGTTTCCCGACCGCTCCCGGACCCATCGATCGCAGCTACCCGCCAAGCTGAAAACTCTGATCCATATTGCTGCTTATCAGCAAATATAAACTCTCTCCTTTTCACTTCAGAAAACACCAATGAAGAGATTATGGGAGTCAAGTGTCGTTGCATTGCATCAAGTGAAATATGATTCTGCAATGCTGAGCTTGTAAAGAAGACAGAT
Organism: Cetorhinus maximus; assembly: GCF_964194155.1. Classification (NCBI taxonomy): domain Eukaryota; kingdom Metazoa; phylum Chordata; class Chondrichthyes; order Lamniformes; family Cetorhinidae; genus Cetorhinus; species Cetorhinus maximus. The sequence goes on along the minus strand of NC_135888.1, from coordinate 61,050,522 downwards.
TGTATAGTCATGACTTAACATTGTTATTTACATACCTTATATACATCTCTTCCCGGTTTATATCCTTGTAGAAATTCTGTGACAGAAACAATAGCCTCTGGTTACTTAAACAACACACACAACTTTAAATAGCCTTAGAATATTGTGGGAGAGTTCAGCCACAAAACTGGAGCAGACAATAACAGCCAGCACTAGAAATAGGTCTGAAAGAGAGAAAGCAGGTTAATGGTTTGCATACGGTCCTTCCCTCAGTCACTTCTGGCTGTTCCTCACACATGGGAAAGATGTCTAAGCACTTTAGTGGAAAGTTACAACACAGGAAGTGGCCATTCAGTCCATCGTGTTGGCACTGGCCAAAAAAAGAAAAAAACTAGCCAACCGTTCTATTCTCACCTTTCAGCATGTGGTCTGTAGCCTTGCAGGTTACAGCACTTTAGGTGCAGATCCAGGTACCATTTAAAAGAGTTGAGGGTTTCTGCCTCCACCACCAAACCAGGCAGCAAATCCCAGACACCCACCGCCCTCTGGGTGAAAAAGTTCTTACTCGTGTCCCCTCTAATCCTTCTGCCAATCATCTTAAATGGTAACTGGTAACTGCCCCCTCAGCTAGGGGAAACAAATCTTTCTAGGCCCCTCATAATCTTGTACATCTCAATTAAGTCACCCCTCAGCCTCCTCTGTTCTAAGGAAAACAACCCCAGCCTATCCAATCTTTCCTCATAAATAAGAATAGAGGAACTTGAGCAGTGAGGGCTGAAGGGAAAATGGAAAGACTTTTGGAAGGAGGGATAAAGTCATGCATTAGAAAAAGGGTTTTTAAGGAGAATTGTGAAACATGAAGACTTGTGTCAATGTATCTGAAAAACTGGAAGAATTTCCAAGGATCTGGGGTATAATCACTGAAAGAATAGTCATTGCTGATGAAATCACAAGTAGCCGGAGGAGAAAAGGCTGGATATAGAGCTGTGAGTTTGGTTTAGGTCACAGTGTTAGGGTGAGGTGAAGCCAAGTGTACATCCAAAAGCAAAGTCAAGGATTTTGAAATCTATTGGAAGAGTTGCTGAAATTTGGAAGGGAATGGGCTGGTGGGGAATATGTGAGTCAGTTGTAGTGAAGGCATAATACTTGACATTCTGACTGAGTTGTAATTTGTGGAGCCAAGAGAGCATTGGAGTTGCCAAGGGTGAAGGCAGCCAAGGTGTGAACTAAGATTTTGGCAGCACTGGGGAGGCAGAGATACAAGAGTGAACCAAATGAAGGGAAGGGGACAACAACAGGGAAAAGTTAGGAGTCAACTGTGTTGGCTCCATCACAAACAGGTAGCGAATGAGTTCAATGTTTCAGAGTCTGTAGAAAAATAGGTTTAATAAGTTAGAAAGAAGTGAGAGAGTCCTAGAATGGGATCAAAATTCTATCTTGAATTCATTGCTCCATTTAGACTTTTTATGGGTTAAGAAATGTTCTGTTTTTGCACCACTTGGATGTGGAAGCAGAGATTACCTGGGAAATATGGAACTGTGCCTTAAACTCCCTCAGATGTACAGAATCCCATTTCACCATTTGTAAAAGGGTTTGGGAGTTCTCCACAATGTCCTGGCCAATATTTATCCCTCATCCAGCATCACTAAAAAACTGATTATCTGGTCATTATCTCATGCTGTTCATGGGAGCTTGCTGTGTGCAAATTAGGCTGCCAAATTACAATGCATTATAATTTCACGTGCTAATTTTGCTAAGAATCAAATCAAAGCAATAAAAAGTAATTGAAGCGCAGTGGAGCTGCAAGATATTTCTCCATGGGCTATCTGTGTGTGTTGAAACTATATCCATGGCAAGCGTGTTCAAACACAATCCACAAGATTATTCCTTCCTTCTTAGTAAGGGGCTCCGAACTAATATTGATGAACTGAAGCACTGGGGCCATCAGTGTGGGACATGGGAAATTGTTGGATAGAGGCAGGGAGAGAAGAAATAATATGGGATGTCAAGGCAGGATAGTGTCAAGCATGGGCCTTAAATTTGACAACTGCGGGAAGAAAGACTAAATTAAATGCTGGATGAGAAAAGGAGCTAGGATCTGAAATAGATTCTGGTTATAACATGCCCATTATGATAAAAGATTCAAGGAGAGTGATTTCACCCGCTGTTTTGCTATCAGAGGACAATAAAGGCAATTTTTATGCTTCAGATACATTGTTGTCCTTCTGAACTAGGGTGGTAAGATTACACCTTTAACTCTAACATAGTGACTTTTCATCATGATTTAGGGGGCAGGCATGAGGGGGGGCAGAGTGAGATTTCCACATAGCGAAAGGGGGAGTCAACTCCTTTCATGCTCCTTGTGCGGCAGTGTCACAACAGCTTTGGAAGAGGCCAGTGCCAGGGATATCTTGGGGCGGAGTGCAGGAGCCTCCTAGAAAATTTACCCCCTTGGAGAAGGACACGCATCTGCCATCTGGGGTATGGGTAGTGAGGAAAAATAACTTGCATTTATACACTGCCTCTCAATTTCAGAGTGCCCAAAGCCCTTTGACAGCCAATTAATTAGTTACTGATGTAATGTAGGAAAAAACAACAGTTCATTTGGCAAAGCAAGATCCCACAAACAGCAATAAGATAATGACCAGAAAATCTAGTTTGATGAACTAAGGCATAGGATCTTTTGTGTCCACTTAAGAGGGATGACTGTTTAGTGTCTCATCCAAAAGACAAAACCTCAAAGGTGCAGTACTCTCTTGATGCTGCTCTGAAGTGCCTGCAATTGTGTGCTCGAGAGTCCCTGGAGTGGAGCTTGAGCCCATGGGGCAGGATTTTCCCCTCGTCGGGCGGGTGTGGTGGTGGGGCCCGGGAGCGGCTGCAAAATGGTCCACCGCCCACGATCAGACCCCAACGCTGGCTGGCCAATTAACGGTCAGTCAGCGTGAAACACGCACTGAGAGCCTCAGCGCTGCCGGGGTGCGGGTGGGAGGAGGGCGAGCGCTGAAGTTTGCGCATGCACGGGGGTGCGCTCACTGAAAGCTCCCTGAAGGCACAAAGCTGCCTCAGGGAGCTGAAGATTTGTAAAATGAAAAAAGAAGAATCTATAAATAATATAAACATGTCCCCACATACGACTATCACATGACGAGGGACATGTTCAAAATGAATTTTAAAAAATGTTATTTTTTTATTCACAGTTGGAAACCTCATCCTGCCCATGGATGAGGTTTCACAAAAAATGCAAAGGCTGCCTGGCCTATTCGCCCACCCGCCAACCGTAAGGTTGGATGGGCAGCAAAACATTCTACTTAATTACCTGCTTAAGGGCTTTAATAGGCCTCTTAACTGTCGACGGGCGTGCTGCCGACTCTCGCGCGTGCCTACCGACCGAAATATTGCGCAAGTGCACGATGGTGTCGGGACACTCGCCCGACATCATCACGCACTATTTCACGCTCGGGCGTGTCAGGCGCGCACCCGCCCGCTGAGCTGAAAATCCAGGCCGTCTCATTCTGCCTCCAGCGAGCATGTTGCAAACAGAACCAAGACAGAGAAAACCCAAGAAGAAAAGGGGGCTCCAGAGAGTGGTAAATAAATTCCCTTTACATGAAGCATCTTAAAATAATACATATTTAAACACTGGCTAAACTGATTGAGCTAGCAATCCAGGAAAAATGCCAGATTTGGCCCCAGATCTTGGCTGACCGAACTGATCTCACCCAGGGTGTCAGCAGGGGCAGAACAATTAGGTCTCAGCATGGCTGGGTTAAGTACAAGCTAATTAGCCAGGGATTCTGCTCCTAATTTCCACCTAGCAACTGCTGTTCAAAAGTATGAGAGTTTTCAGTGATGCTCCAACAGTTGAATAGTCTCCCACTCACTATGTAGGCTCACATGCATGGAGGCGAGGCCTCCAACTGGAAGATGGCATGGGAACAGTGCATGGGGAACTGGTCCCTGGCCAGAGTGAACAGCATCAGGAGAAAAGACAAGGACAGGGGGAAATTGGTTTTTAAAACCTGCGCCAATCCTTCAGTGAGGCACTTGGCAGCTTTCCTGAATCAACTTTGAGTTTAAAAATTTCAGACTATAATCTCGGCTCCCATTTTGTTTCCTTTTCTTTGCAGTTTCCAATCTTATGCTTCTTGTTTTTGCCTTTGGACGCCAGCTGTTCACCATTCTGCAATTCACACCTCCTCTCGACACACGTTTTGTTTCTTTGGCCGGGATTTTCCGGCCCCGTCGTGGGTGAGGCAGTGTCCCAGCTAGAAGTCCATTGACTTGCAGCGGGACTGGAAGATCGAGGAAGCGGGCGGGTGTGGAAAATCCCACTGTGTGTTTCTTTTCTTTGGCCTGGCATGCCTAGCTCTTTTATCATTTAATCTCTCCTGTCTTCCACCCTGTCATAAACCTTCCCTTTTGTTCTTTCTCCCGCCCTCCCCATTTCACCCGCTAAAAACCCATTAAATTTCTAACTTCTTCCCCAGTTCTGATGAAAGGCATCATTGACCTGAAATGTTAATTCCGTTTCTCTCTCCACAGATGCTTTCTGGCCTGTTGAGTATTTCCAGCATTTTCTGTTTTAATTTCAGATTTCCAGCATCTGCAGCACTCTGCTCTTGTAACAAAGCTGGTTTAACCTTATTCGATAATGCAATTTCATAAACTGTGGGGTCTCAGTGTCCATTCACCTCTGACAGGGGAGCGCTGTCTCAGGCCTGGATTTTCACTGAGTGGGGATGACTCTGTAACCCTTTAAAAATGGGGACCGGTACCTGGTTCCGGGATTCTGGACCCCATTCCCAGGATTTCCGATTTTCAGGAGTGCCCTTTAAGGGTGCGGGCTGGTTCACACCAAAGCTCTGCACCCCACACTCCCTATCTGGCCAGCTCCAGTGCGGGGATAGGCATGTCTTAGTCGTCTGCAGTTTTCATGGAGTTGGACCAGGTTATCAATGAGTCGTGGTTCATGGTCCCTCCGAGGTGTTGTGAGCCATAGTCTGCCTGAGGGAACCTTTTAAAAGGCAACTACAAGATATCCTTCCCATGCCAAAGCATGTCCCCTCAAATAACCTCTATGGCCCATCATGCCCCCTCTGCCAAGCTACTCCACCCCCTCCTCCCCCAAACCTCTATAGCTCCTCATGGCCCCTACACAAAGTGATGTCCCTCCACCCACCACCCATGGCCGCTCATGCCCCTATGTCAAGCTGTGCCACTTCCATGCCCAGCAGTGATCAGAGAACCAGAGCTGTCAATCAAGCAATATTTTCTCTGAGGTTTGGATGTTTCAGCACTCTAATGGATATCTGGGCTCTCAGCCAAAAATATATAATGAAGCTTGGCTGAGATCCCAGATATCCATTATGCTTATTGAAACACCTGAGCCCCAGGAAAAACTATGCTTGATTGACAGCTCTGGCTCTCTGATCTCTGTTGTCAATTGCAGAATGCTTATTTACCCAAAGTTAATAAGTTTCAATTGCTTACAGTTTCAGCTATTGAAATTTTAAAGGGTCCGGATGATTAACATTTTAATTGCTCTGTAGTCAAAAGGACATTTTTTTTAACATAGTGAAAGGCAATGAATGAATGACTGTTTATTAAGGCTTTTTTTAACACAAGCTACTGTCATTATAGGATCCATTGGTTCTATCTAGTATATTGTGGGTCAATGGACATGAAAGTGTCACATCTTGGCACATGGGTCATGAGGGGCCATAGGGTTGTTTGGGGGGCATAATTTGACATGCAGAGCATGAGGGGCCATAGAGGGTGGGTAGGAGGCATGAGATTGCATGGATGGGGCATGGGAAATGAGTGGAGGATGAATGGGTAAGTGTGCTGAGGGGCTAGAGGGCCTTTCTGTTTTTCTTTTAACTGAGATGAAGTCCCACAGCACCTAGGCTGGTCTTTTAAACAGCCTGCCTCTGCACCAAGCAGCCCCTGTGGCTGTCTCCAAACATTTTCCCAGGTCAGCCGGCCTGACTCCAGACTGCACCCTCCGCCCCATATTGAAAATGCCGTCCTTGCGGACACTTTCTCCCGAGGCAGGTGGGCTGAGCCAGGAATTTTCCCGAATCCCGCTACCTGCCTCAAGGCTGAAAATTCAGGTGCCAGTGTCAACTTTGCGTGCTCAGGCTGCTGGAGTGGGATCTGGAGTGAGTGATAACTTGGAACTGGTTTTTAATCATCATACATGGTCAGGGAGAGATTTTCCAGGCTATTATCCCCCACTGAATTGGCCTTGGATCTTCTATTTTAAATCAGTATTTTTCTGCCTCTCCCAGTGTTTCGCACGACAATGACGGGGAGGGTATGCTCAGCTGTCACAGTGATTCATTGTTTTGGGACTGAGACAGGCTTGCTAGACCAGTTAGCCTTTTCCACCTGTCTTTTAACATGCCACCTGGGACCTTCTGGCTCAAAGCTGATAATGCAAGGGCCAGAGGTAATACCTTGGTTAAATTCTCCTTTCTTGTTTTGTGAGCCTGGCGTTGGCAGTTAACTTGTCAGTAGGAATTCCTGGATGCAATGGACACCAGGAAACTGGCCTGATTTTTCCCTTCCACAGCCCCTGATCTTTGAATCCAATTGTAGCTCCCCTTTAGAAGGATGTCAAGACTTTGGAGAGGTGAGACCTGGTGGGGGGAGCTTTGCTGGTGAGGCCTGAGAAGCAGGATGGGGGGGTGGTTGGTGTGATTCTGGCAAAATCTGAGGGGCGAGGGAGAAGTGGGGGGGTCTTGTGTCAAGACCAGTGGGGCAGTCTGCTTGGTTCACCCCCAACCCCATTTCCCTGGAGCCCAGAACCCCCAGCAACCTTCAGGTCTGCACGGAGCCCTCTCCTCCCTAGCGGTCCAGCTTGAAACCTCCCTGGGCCTGTGCCGGGCCTGACTCCCCAGACTCGGGTCTGAGAGGGCTGCCGTCGAACCTGGCTTCAGAGTGAACTCCCACCCACCCCACGTCAGACCCGAGTGACTCCATCGGCCTGGACACCAGCCCCACCCACCTCCTCCCCCCGCAAGCCCCAACTGGACAGAGTCAGACTCTCCTAACGCAAAACATACACCTGTCAAAGCCCGGGACCTGTGCCATGCTATGCTAGGCTGTGCCGGCCAGTGCTACTTCCTCATGGCTGTGTCTGCCCATGCTCATTGTGCTGGCTCTGAACTCCGCATGGGCAGCAGCATATTGCACATGGACAGATACCAACCTTAACCAGCAATGAGAGGAAAGAAACCCAAGGCAAATAGCAACCTGGGAAGCCCACATGAGTGCAAATTCTGGGACGGTTGAACACCCTGACTCTATGGTGGTTTAATAGAGGCAACCAAGATGGTTTTATGCACCCCTTGTTTCCTCTCCCTCCCCTCACCACAACCTTGTATCTTTGTCCTTTCAGATACACAACATCGTTAACCTGATCAGGCAGTGGTGGAAGAGAAAGAGTGGAAGAGCAAGAAGACAGTGATGAAGAAGGTATGCAATTCCCCGTTCTCACACTTGCAGCTACCAGCTCAGATACTAACACTGTGTATACTTAAGAGGATAGCTCAGTGGAAGGATTTGTATGTGGTGAGACACCAGGCACAAGTGGGCCAAGGCCAGGGCAGGAGACAAACCCAGCTGCCAGCTCACTGAAGAGTGAGGCTGCACATGAGTTCTGCTGCAGAGGATTCAGATGAGGGCTTTAATAAGGTGAGCTACATCAGAGGGCTAATTGGTGTGCAACTAACCTGAAAGTAATAAATAATCCTTTTAAATAGTGCTGGTCAGGTGGGTGGGGCTTCTCCCTGCTGCTGATTGTGTGTTCAGCATCTGCGTGTTTCAGACATGGCATTAGCTGGTGTGTTTTGCTCCAAAATGGCAGCGCTGGTGTCAGATCAGCAAACACAGTGATTGGCACTACAATCTTCCAACACTGCATTCTCCCAGAAACTCAGTGTGCATGCTTACGTCCTCATCAAAATGGCATCTCATGCTGCCCCACCAGAACTGTGTATGTGCTTTGTGAATGTCATTTTGGAGCCAAAACAGCACATTAAGGAGCCAAATTATTTATTGAATGACCGATTCTCAAGTTGTGCTGCAGCAGCAAACAGTGAGATGGAAAGATTAACTTCAGCAATCCAGAACTTTGCTCTGCTCTATCCTAACTCGCACCAAATCCCATTCACCCATCACCCCTGTGCTGGCTGACCTACTTTACCTACTGGTTCAGCAATGCCTTAATTTTAAAATTCTCAGATTTGTTTTAAAATTCTTCCACAGCCTCATCCCCCTCTTATCTTAGTAATTTCTTCCAGTCCCATAACCCAGCAAGGTATTTGTGCTCCTCTCATACTGGCCTCCTGAGGCTCTCCAATTTGACTCACCCCTATTGGTGGTCATGTCTTCAGCTGCCTAGCCCTAAGCCCTCCTTCCTAAACCTCTCCACCTCACATTCTTCCTTCAAGACATTTCTTAAAACCTACCTCTTTTCAACAAGCTTTTGGTCATCTGCCCTCATATCTCCTTATATGGTTCGATATCAAATTTTGCTTTGTAATACCCGGTTATGTTGCTACATTAAAGGTGCTCCACAGCACAAATTGAAACTGCTGTTAAATTGAAATTCTTAAACTGTGGGATCAATCAGGCCTTCAGCTTGAGGGGTAGTAAAGGTCATGGAGAAAATTAAAGGCAAGGAAAGACCTTTTAGCATTCCAGTCTTTTTTCAAGTCCTCGTTTTCAGCTCAAAGCACAATGTATTTTCTCTTCTCTGCCTGCATTCTTTCAGTAATTAAAGGCAGAGCAGAGGTGAAGGTAGAAAACATTACACTGTGACACATCTGCATTTATTACCTCCCGAGCTATTCCAAACTATCTGTCTATGATTTATTCAGCTTGTTGCCTCTTGAGATTAAATTAAGCAAAGCAGCTCCCTGATGTCAGGGTGTTATGTACAAACTCTCTAACATGCATCATTATTAAAATACGCAGCTAGCTAATTAAGATCAGGTAGTTCGTTGTGTTAATTCACTGATTGCCAGTTGGAATTTCAGCAAACCAATGAGATGTTAAGTTATGCAAATAGCTAGAATAAATACACTGTGCAATTTTGGCTGGCTAAAGCTCCTGGAACATTCTGTCAATTCACACGAAGTTTAGTTTGAGATTATTTGTCTCCAGTTAAACACTGGTGAGGTCTGTCATCCTCTGATTGGCTATTACAACAGGGAGCTGTACTTTGTCTCTAACATTTCTGACTCTCGCTTGAGTAGACTTCCAAAGGCACCAGCCACTTTCAAATGCCTCAGCCAACCTACCCTTGAGCATGGCACCAGGTCACCAGGCATGGAACTGCAGAGAGGCATCACTTCAAAGTCCCAGGCACTTGTACTCTGCACTAAGACCAATCATGAGTTGGCTAGTGATTAATCCCCTCTCGCATTCCACCCCAGTTTACTCAGTACAAGCTGCGGATAAAATCTGGCATCTTCCTTGTCTGCGTAGGTCAGCCCAACTCATATCCCTGATGGTGCTTACTGCTCAAACTCTGATCTCCGCCAGCGGTGGGTCAGGCTATCAATAAGAGGTCACTGCAAAACACTGCTGACCTGTTCGCAACAAGCCTATGGCCTTACCCCAAAACGGAAACTTTGAGACAACACTGTGAGGTGCAAGTGGGTGATCGCTGAACACTTTTGTTTCAGATTCCTCTCCTTGCTATAATAGAGAAAGTGATAACCTATTTATTTAAAGTCCATTAGTGCCTCATCTGAAATGGCTGAGAGAGGGGAATTTCAGAGCATGGCATTATGCTGTTCATGTGTGGTGATTACAGTTGCCAACTCTGTTTAGGCATATTCCTGGAGGTTTTAAATGACCTCTTGCCTCCAACTGCCCCACCCCCACATTCTGCCCCCATCTCCATTTTGTTTTTTTTTGCTGGCTTAATTGTTCTCTCTTGTTTATGTGTTGTATTACTTTTTTATGCTTTCAGGCAGCAGCTGTTCACCATTACAAGACTTTGTCTCTAGGTGGGATGTCCGGTAGAGGCTATGATGGTAAAGGTCTTGGTAAAGGTGGTGCTAAGCTGCACCGGAAAGTCCTCCAAGATAATATCAAGGGAATCACTAAACCCACCATTTGCCACCTCGCTCGATATAGAGGTGTTAAATGCATCTCCGGCCTCATTTACGGGGATACCTGTGGGGTTCTGAAGGTCTTCTTGGAAAATATCATCCTGCCATTCACACCTCCACTGGAAACCTCTTTTGTTTCTTTACTTGTCTCATTACCACTCCCTTTGGTCTTGCACAATGATTGCTTTTATCATTTAATCTCTCCTGACGTCCCCCTATCACAGACCTTCCCCTTTTGTTCTTTTACCCCAACCTCCCAACCTCCCCCCTTCCACTTGCTCAAAATCTATTACATTTCTAATTCTTCCTGGTTCTGGTGAAAGGTCAGTGACCTAAAATTTTAACTGTTTCTCTTCACAGATGCTGCCTGACTTGCTGAGCATGACCAGCATTTTCTGTTTTTATTTCAGGTTTCCAGAAACTGCAGTATTTTGCTTTTGTGTTATTGTAATTTGGACAGCACTGAATTAGAAACGGTCCCTTAAGTCAACAGCTGCCAATGCTTCAGTTCGATAAAACCAGATTCGGTCAGTCTGCAAGCTGGAGTTTGGAAGCTGCTGATGAGTTGCTTTGCACCTTGGTCATTCAATCTTAGACTTAAATGAATGCAAAGATGAGCTTAACACAACACATTTGCCTGGATGGGTGCAGCTCCACAACACTCAAGAGGCTCGACACCATCCAGGACAAAGCAGCTCACTTGGTCAGCACCCCTTCCCTCACCTTAAACATTCTCTCCCTCCACCATTGATGCACGGTGGCAGCAGTGTGTACCATCTACAAGATGCACTGCATCAACTCACCAAGGCTCCTTTGGCACCACCTTCCAAACCCATGACCTCTATCACCTAGAAGGACAAGGGCAGACAGTGCATGGAAGAGCACCACCTGCAAATTCTCCTTCAAGACACACACCAGCCTGACTTGGAACTATATCACTGTTCCTTCTCTGAGGCTGGGTCAAAATCATGGAACTCCTTTCCTGATAGCACAATGGGTGTACTTACACCAGATGGATTGCAGTGGTTCAAGAAGATGGCTCACCACTACCTTGTCAATGGCAATGAAGGATGGGCCAAACCAGCAGCACTCCCATCCAATGGAAGAGTTGAAGAAGTATCTTTTTTCTCTGTTGGGGATGGTACTTCAGCCATACCCCTGTCACTTTTTGGTGTCAAAAAATATTGGCAAAATGTTATTTTTAAACAAGACACTGCTCCATTAAATACAAAAAGCACTGAGTTCATACCCTGTGCTAACATTTGTTGAGATAATTGCAATGGACATTTCTGCATTCCAGCAAACCTAGACTCCATCAATTCTCCCATTTGCTGCCCAAACAGGAATGTCAGGGAGTCTCTGTTTGGTCAAGGCATACACAGGGACCTGTCTGCTGCAGGCAGAAGGAACATGTCCGGGCATTGCACCTCTTTTGAATCAAACAAAGGTGTGGTGGACCATAGTTCTCCAGTGCATTCTCCATGGCAACGCCTCGATCAGAGTCGACTTGCCAACCAATCAGCACCCTTTTCTCATGCCGTATCAAGTGACATAAAAACATGAAATGTTGGAAAAACTCAACAGGTCTGGCAGCATCTATGGAGAGAGAAACAGAGTTAACGTTTCGGGTCTGTATGACTTTTCTTCAATCATACGGACTCAAAGTTAACTCTGTTTCTCTCTCCACAGATGCTGCCAGACCTGCTGAGTTTTTCCAGAATTTCCTGTTTTTATTTCAGATTTCCAGCATCCACATATTTTCCTTTTATTACAGTATAACTTGTTGCTCCCTTTGAAATTTGACATTCTTAGATCTGTCCCGATGACTGCAAGATGAAAAGCTTCAAGAACGTGTCTCTTTTTTCAGCAAAACTCAAGCTCTGTACGACTAAGCAACTATGGGTATCAGATATCCTCTACAGCTGAGCGCGAAGTATTACTCACCCTATAGAATATTTTACACTTCAATGTTGCATAACGGGACAGATGTTATGCATTGGCCTTTTGTTCCAATCTGAAGCAGAACAATCACCCCATTTATATAGCACCTTTAAAGTAAAATGCCCCAGCTGCTTCACAGGGGCGTTATTAGAAAAAATTGACACCACTCCAAAGGAGGAGATATCAGGACACGTGGCCAAAAGATTGGTCAGAGAGGTAAGTTTTAGGGGACATCCTAAAGAGGAGGGGGAGAGGGAAGAGGCAGAGTATCTTGGGGAGAGAATTTCAGAGGTTAGGGGCCTGGACAGGATGGCATGGCAGCCAATGATAACAAAGAGTATGGGGATTGGGGAAGGATTGACAAGAGTAAAGGTGTTAAGCGGAGTAGCTGAAAGAAAACTCTTTGTACATACCAGCAGGTTCACTGTGCAACTCATACGGTTCCCTTTGCTTTCATCACTCATCACCGACCTATAATCCAGCAGTTTCTCCAGGAGACCCTTGACCAGTTTGACGAAATGTTCCACTAACCTAGCAATGCTCGGGTGTTCCAAAGCACATTCCAGGAGGCTGAAGGAAAGAGTTGCAAGATATCACATGTAAAATGATGAACCAGTAACCAAGGGAGTAATTTTAAACTTGTCTCTCTGCCTCTCACTTTTGTTGCACTATTCATTCTCTGGTTTTGGGCATCACTGGAAAGGCAGATGGGACTGACTCAAACTCATTCCAGCTCATGAAACACCTCTGCATGTGATCCATGTGTGGTCAAAGCTGGCAGTGTGAGGAAATGGGCAAGAAGGGGAAGAATATAAGGGGCCTGCAGTCACTTATAGAGTTGTGCTTTTGAAGTATTAAGTCCTTGGAAGATATTTATATTTTTATTCAAGTTATGCAAAGCGTCAAATTCAAAACACACAAGAGGGAAGATGAGGCAAGGTGCTCTGGTAGCTCCCCTCCATTCCTTCCCCAGCAAGCGCTGCAGCCTAATTATGTTAACTACTCTAGCCCCAGGAATCAGGCAGAGTCAGGATGTAGACAAGGAACTGCCATAATCCTATTCTACCAAAGATCCACACTGCTGTAAGGAGGAGGGGAAAATTCAACCCCAAGTGTAATGTGTACAGACATCAGTTGAGAACCATGGATTTGGGGAGCCATGAGTACATCCAACCACAATCTGAAGGAGAGAAGCCATGTTAATGGTTGAGGGGAGGCTCCTCATTAGAACTCACGTGACTATAAAACATTGACATTGGTCTACATTTTGTTTTTAGATTTTGCTGAGCACCCACAACATTTTCCATCTCTAGTTATGGATTCCCAATGTTCATGGCTCTTCCTTCTATCAGTACTCTACTGCACTTGATCCTGTGAAAGGGTTTGCAGGAGGGGCAAGTAAAACCAAAACAATGGAATAAAATCCCTCGAACGAACGATTCTTGTCATTACCCATAATGTTACACTTACTTTGAGAACCAGTGCTGTAACATGGCATTAGCTGGGTATCTTTTACGGTTCTGTGGAGCTTTGCTCAGTGGGAATGCATATAAGAGGATCTGGAGCCACAGAGTGAGACAGACTATGAAACAGTTGGAGAGGGCAATATTCACTGCTTTGAGCATCTTCAGGAATCAAACCAGGGAGTATTAAAGAAAATGCAGACATAGGGCTGGATTTAACACTCCCCCACTGGTGGGTTTGAAAGTACTACCTGCCTATCTCCTACCCACCGGACCCTGCTCCCAATGCAATTTTATCAGTGGCAGGGGTGGTACTGGGTGGCTGGCCCACCAATGGGCCAAATGAGGCTTATAAGTGGGAAATTACTTCCCACTTAAGGGCCTCATGCCATCACTGTCAGGGTTAAACCAGCGACGAGAGAGGTTCACTCCAAGTGACCAGCCCGACAGGTTCCCCTCTGCAGGCTGGTGGTGGGCAGGGAGGTGGGGAAGATTCCTCCTGGGCTCATCAGAAGGCCCCTGCCCTCAAAGTGTAATAGCTCCCCAGATTCCCCTTCCCAATGGCCTCTGAAACTGCAGCCTCCATGTCCCTCACCAATTCCCAAACACTTAAAATGTTCTGACTAATTGCAGCTCACTCCTCATTGCCCCAGTGCAGTAAAGGCAGTGGCCACCGCTCCCATTGGCGCTGTTGGGATTGGAGTGAGCTGCTGGCCTCTGATTGGCCGGCAGTTCTGAGGCAGGATTTCCTGTCCCTAAGGGATGGATATCCTACCATCAGCTCATTAGCAGCCAATTGGCATTGAATGACTGCAGGGCAGTTGTTCTTCCCCTGGGGGGGGCTCACCCCTGACTTTTTAACCAGGGGCAGTGGGACCATGGTGCAACATATAATTTAGCCCATAGAGCTATTTATGGTACAGAAGGAGGCCATTTTGCACATCAAGTCCATGCTGGCTCTCTGTGGAGCATTCCAGTCAGTCTCACTCCCTAGCTCAATCACTGTAACCCCCTGCATGTTTATTTCCTTCAAGCACCCAACCAATTTCCTTTTGAAATCATTTGATTGCTTCCACTTCCACCACCCTCGTGGGTAGTGAGCTCCAGGTCATTGCCACTCGCAGCATAATAAAGTTCTTTCACTACATTCCACAACCTCTCTTACCCAAAATCTTAGATCTGTGTCTCCTAGACCTTGCACCGCCAACTAATGGGAACAGTTTTTTCCTTATCTACCTTATCTAAGCATGTCATAACCTTGTACACCCTCCCCTCAACCTCCTTTGCTCCAATCTCAGCTTTTGGGGTTAGGGAGGGGTATTGAGGGGCAAGGGTCAGATGACAAGCTGTTTTCAAACTACAATGAATTTGCTCCAGTTTGTTCTTGTGGTCTGTAGTTCTGAATCCAATTCCATGGCCACCTCTGCAACCTCCTCCACTTGTCTAAACTCTGGCCATCCTCTCTTATTTCCACTCCACTCTAAACCCTTGCTACCTTTCTCCAACCCTTTGAAAAGCCTTTCCAAACTTAGTTTGTTGCCTACCCCTTCAGTTCCTCTCCCCCTGTCTCTTCCGCTACTGATTGATGCCTGTTGAAGCACCTTTATAGCAAGGATCTAAATAAATACATGTTGAGTTCTATTCTACTTCCTTATGGGATTTCTCTGTGGTTCACTTTGACCTATGATTCTGATTCTATATTCATCTCCTCATTGTGATTTCTATTTTGTGTTTGTGTGTATCAGTTGAAAGTTGTAACCAAACGGGATCTTACATCTTCTGGAAGAGCTCCATATACTGCTCATCGCCACATCCTCCCTCCACTGCATGATCCAATTTCAGGATTATTTCATCTTCAAACTGTTAAAAAGATCATTAGTTACTTGAGACAACCAAAATCACATTGAGTAAAAGTAGAGGAAGAACAAAATTTGCGAAATTATTATAAGAAAGATGGGAAGTACTCCAAATAGTTAGATACATTTAGTTGGTGGAAATATTAGTTATCAGTAATGTATTCAGTTGTTATATTTCCAAATACCACTCCTTTATTTCACAGCTGTTCCTTTTAGATTGGTTCCTAGTGTTTGTACTTTCAAGGCCCTTACTATCATTCCCACAGTGCCTCATCAAGATATCCATATGCATCTGGCATGTGGATTGGCATGAAATGCCTATCCATGGAAAACATGAGGTGGACAAAAAAGACCATTTTGTCCATCCTGACTTATTCAATAAGTACAAATCTACAGCTTCCCTGCTCCTTTTCCTGACCCCCATCAAATGTTTTAGCTGTTTTCCAACAGGTTCCAGTATTCTTCACCTTGCCCTGACAACCACCACCCCACATCACCCCCCACCACCACCCCCCACCTCCCCACCACCATATCCAGATATCCGTCCTGCGCAGATCACTCTTAGCATGAAGAACTTTGGGACATCAATCCTACCTTTATTTGTCATTGGTTTAACCTTGTGCACCCTTGTCCTACTATTTGAGCTTAATCTAACAGTCATAGAAATTATAGAAGGAGGGTATTCAGCCCATCATGCTGTGCCATCGTTCGTCAACTGGAGCTATCCACTTAAATGGCATTTTTCTGCTCATAACATTTCCTTTTCAAATACTAAAGCTAATGTAGCTTCTACCTCAGTAGCCACTTATGATAGAGCATTCCTGTTGCGATAACCCTCTGTGAGCATTAAGTTTCTTCTAAGTCCCACTTTTGTCCTTTGAATCTTAACTCTTTGCCCCTTTGTCCCTGATTCAAGAATATATTTATTAGATCCCCTTAAGCTTCTCTCTTGCAGAAATTTAATAAAGGATTCTGGACCTTTCTCAATATGCTTATTGTTTGTATATACCTCCATCAGATTCCTTCTCAGTCACCTCCTTCAAGTTTCTCTAATCATTCCTCCTAATCTATGTTTTCTGATGCTTTTATCAGGGTATGGCCAAGGTCCATAATCTGACAAGGTGCAGTGTTAAAATGGCATCCTGCTGCATGGTCTGGTGGGCACCAAAGGTAGGGCAGGAATTTTAATCGCCCCTTGGCTGACCACTTGCTCATCACTGAGCGACTATTGACCTTGGGAAGGAGTATTGGATGTTTGCTTTCTCATGAAAGTTGCCTTTGATATTAGCTCACTCAGCACCTCTGAAATACACTTGCTTCTGTTCAAAGGGAGCCTTCAGTTCATAGAAGCCTGGCGTTGGTACGGGGGCTTGAGTCAGACAAGGTGGATACAGTCTTGAAAGCAAATCTTTTCATTTGGTCTCTCCCAAGGCAAAAACACAGAGCCCCACCCCGATTCCAGATTGCCACCCTCGACCACTGAATACGTTGTTTTGTAGAAGGTCAGTAGGCCTTCTGCACCTTATTCAAGTCACATCAAGCACCAAAAGTGCTTTGTTCACACTACGTAGTTAGTGTCTATGTGCTGCTGTTTGTTATGCTCGGCTGTAGAAACCCTGGGCTCTAATTTGCATTGTGATGCAATCAAAAGTGTGGCTATTTGCATTAAGTTGGATTAACCTGAATTTCTGAACCAGGTGCTAGACAGGCAGTGGATAAATAGCAGCACACAGTTTGGGTTTTGGGAGAGGAGGTGGGAAGGGGGTTAGCGGATAAGGTTATTCCATCAGGATATATTCCACTGTTTGATACAAACTTCTGTATAGTGGCCTCAAACATTGGGAAGATGCCAAAAGCAGGATTTTCATGACTAGACTGACCTTTCTCTCTCAAATGCATTGGTTGAAAGGGTGGCAGAAGTGCTGATTCAATAGTAAATTTTAAAGGGGAATTGGATATATACTTCAAATGGAAATAGTTACAAGATTATGGGGAAAAGACAGTGGGGATGGAACTTTCTAGATATCTCTTTCAAAGAGCTGGCAGTGGCATGATGGGCCCAATGGCCTCTTTGTGCTGTAAGGTTCCATGCCTCTATGTTTTCCTTTGTTCCAATAATACTCATTTGATGTGTGTTCAGACGGATGTAGTCTCATCCATCGTTAAAAACTCACATCCACAAGCACAGCTATTTAATGCAAGAGATCTTGCTGAGCCAGCTGAAATTACTGATACCATCCTCATTATAAACTTCCAGTGGATAGACATCACTCCATCCACCCCACTGCCTTCTTTGGTTTCCATTTACCAAAGAAAAATTCTTGGAACCCATGCCCCTTTAACTATCTTATGACCTTTAAATATCTCCCAACATACAGCTTCCTACAGAATAGGAAATGGTGATTCATCTTCCTTCATACCTTCCTAAACTTATTGAACATAGCATACTCGCACAACATCATGTCAAAGAAGATTGGAATTGTGGCTTTGCGGAGCTCGATCTCTGGAATCAGGGTCATTTCAAGGATTGGGCCAACCATCTCTGGGATGAAGTGGATCTTGTTTTGCGCTGTCATTCAAAATATAAATAAAATCTGATTAGAAAACTGCATGCCTGGAAATATTCCTCACCACAACCTGATCTCAATCTTTAATGCTAGCTTTATTGTTTATTAGAACTAACTTCCATGAGTCTTTGTTCCTGATTCTCTTCTATCCGCTTCTGAAACTGCTTGCTCTGTCCCCTGGGTGCTGGTCACCCTTCCCTGATTAACCTGAGTAACTGTTCCCCGTGTGTGTTCTTAGACAAAGGATCATGGTTATTGTGGAAGCATTACAGCCACATCCTGTTCCCCTGCCACCTTACTGGAGCGTGCTTTTCTGAAGGATAAATGGCTATTGATTGAGGCGGATAGTTTGTTCCCACTGGGAGATGATCAGGGGTGAGAACCTTAGTCCCAGTGGGCGATGATCAGGGATGAGACCCTTAGTCCCAGTGGGTGATGATCAGGAATGAGACCCTTACTTCCAGTGGGTGACGATCAGGAATGAGACCCTTACTTCCACTGGGTGATGACCAGGGGTGAGACCTTAGTCCCAGTGGGAGATGGTCAGGAGTAAGACCCTTAGTCCCAATGGGAGTTCATCAAGGATGAGACCCTTAGTCCCAATGGGAGATGATTAGGGGTGAGACCCTTAGTCCCAGTGGGAGATGATCAGGGGCGAGACCCTTAGTCTCAGTGGGTGATGATCAGGGGTGAGAACCTTGGTCCCATTCAGTCGTAACCTGAGCTTGGAACTCTGGCTGATTTTTTTTACCCTTCCTTAACCTAAAGATAGTCAGGCCATTTGTAATGTTGCCATCACTGTCCTAGCTGAGAACAACGGCCACTCCACACAGACAGGGGAGCTGGATGGGGGCTTTGTAGCTCAATACCACAATGGGTGGAGCATGCATCGACTGAGTCAGTGAGTTAATGTGCAGTAACTGTCAAAACAGTTGAAAAGTAACTTCATTCAAAACAATCATGAAACAACATTTCACTCACCAAGCTTGTACCACATGTCACGGACGTTGAATCCAGTTAGGCGCCTCATATCTCCGTATCTGAAAGAAACGGAGTGTTTTCACTTACTTTATTGTACAACTATGAAAAACTATAATTAAACATTTTTCTGACAATTTAACCCATTGTAACCACCACTCCCTCTCCATGGTATCTGCCATCCTTTAGGATAGCAGGTTGTCTTGTGGTGCTGATTTATTCACTGGTCATTATTTTTTACCAATAGGTCTCAGGATAAGGGTCATTCATTTAGGACTGAGATGAGAAAAAATTCCTTCACTCAGAAGGTTATGAATTCTTGGAATTCTTTATCCTAGAGGACAGTGGATGCTCAGTTGTTGAGTAGATTTAAAACTGAGAACAATGGATTTTTTTGGATACCAAGAGATGTGAGGATAGAATGAGAAAGTAGAGTTGATGTAGGAGTTTGCCCATAATCTTATTGAATGGCAGATTAGGTGCTGGTGGCCATATTGCCTACTCCTGCTCCTATTCTGTATGTTCTCAGCACCATGCTTATCTTCTCCTCAGCCGCAAGAGGAGTTCCAGCCAGAAGCCCAGTGAAAAAGCAGCAAAGGTAAGACAAGAGACCATCTATATAAGGATGATTGCAGAAATTTATTTCTCAACCATTCACCCGAGAGATCCTGCAGTTTTAAATCTGAATCTCCAAAGGGGAATGGTTCTTTTTAAACTGAGAGGCAGATTTAAGGAGGCTGCTTAAGCAGGACTGTGAATATGCAATCGGGACTGGTATCAGCCTTTGCTACAGCTGTCAGCCTTTTGGCTATGGTAGCACCTTGCCTCAGATTCAGAAGGTCATGAGTTCAAGTCCCACTCCAGAGATTTCAGCCCACAGTCTGTTGCACTCTCAGAGGTACTGTCCTTCAGATGAGACGTCAAACTGAGGCCTCATCTGCTCTCTCAAGTGGCGGATAGCAAAAGATTCCATAGTACTATTTCAAAGTGGAACTCTTGCCAATATTATCCCTCAAACAGCATCACTGAAACAGATTATCTAGTCATTATCACATCGCTGTGTATGGGACCTTGCTGCTTACAAATTGGCTGCTGCATTTCCTGCACTATAACAGTGACAATAACTTAAAATAAATTGCTGTAAGTCACATTAGGACACCCTGAGGTTGTGACAGGTGCACTTTAATGCAAATCTTTCTTTTTTTTTTGGTTCAGTCATGAATAAACTATGAGATAGATTAGGGGTTGCAGCAGTCCATGTGATTTTCTGTCCATCCAATAAATGGGAGGAAAACCACACAGAACAGTCTGTCCCCTGTTCTATGTATGCACTCCTATCATGTGAAACCCTGAGCTAGGAGCATTAATTCATTGCATCCATCCCGACTGACAATTGTCAAACTCTTTCGAGTTATCAACAGTCACAGATTGCAACTCTTTCGAGTACAATCACAGTTCTTGGTTTTCCGGGAGTGGGACATGAACCCACAACTCTCTGATTCAAAGGCAAGGGTGCTATGAACTGAGCCACAGCTGACAATTGTCAATGTGCAGCAAGGAGATTGAACAGTAAATTGCTCCCTTTCTAGGCCAGAGAGGTTGATTGACAATTGCATTAATAGCTATCACATTGTTAGAAAGATACTTCTGCTGTTAAGTTCCAGCCTTAACTCTCTGCAGTGAATTTAATGGGCAATTAATGTGCAAATCCTGTAAGTTTTTAAAAAATACCAAGACGGATAAGGGCAAAATATTAATTGTGTGAAATGAATGGTGGAACAACGTAAACTGACCAGAAAATTCACAAGTCACAGTTTATCTTTTAACTCCCAAATTTGCTGGGAGTTTCCAGCAAGATCCAGCCTAACGCATTAATTAATGAAAGTTGCTGTAGTCCAGGGGACCATAGGCTGCTCCCTCATTAGAGGGAAACAACTGGCGGTGAGTTTACCCTGAGGGTCACCACACCTCAGGCAAGGAGTGAGGTTGAGAATGTGGGGCCTTCATGGATGACCTCACAGGAATTGAACCTACACTGTTGGCATCACTCTGGATCACAAACCAGCCATCCAAGCTAACCAACTCTGCAGCATTAATTAATGGATTTCATCATTAGCCAGGTAATTACCATCTCAGTAACAGGATTGAAGATCATGGCAAAATTTCAACTAAGATTTTAAATACTCCATAGCCAAGATAGCTCATGCACTGACAAGGCCCAGCAGGAGCGTCAGGATAGAATAGTGTTAATGCAGGAATGGATGAATATTCTGCAGTTTGGTTTGATTACTTATTCAGGGAATATATATGCAAAACTATCCCAGTTGAAAATAAGTAGATGGGGTAGAGTCCATTGCTGAATAGAGCAGGATGTTCAAGTTTTTTGTTTATCAATATAATAGCATGATGGTTCATGGACCATGTACAAGGTGTGGGCTAAAATCTTATGGGGCAGGGGGCAAGGCATCCATCCTTGCCCCCTGCCCCATAAGGTGGAAGCCTTGCCCCCTCAAAGGAAAGTCAACAAGAAGCTGACTCATTTTGTGCAAGCCATAACATGCTGCGGGCAGGCTAACTTGGCTAACTATGAGGCTTCCACCACTTATTGGAGATGAAGTCCCACCTTGGGAGCTGCTGACCAATCCAATTGGCCAGCAGCTCCATTAGTCCTGGCAGTACCAAGAGCTCAGTAGTAGGCAACAAGCCCCGAGAAGAAGGGCCAATGGATCCCAGAGTGAGATATGCCCAGGGTATTGGGCAGGGAGGGTTTGCCCAACTTAGGGAGGAGGGCGAGGGGGTTGGGGGTGAGTTTTAGAGAACAAGCAGGTAGGAAGGAAAGAAGTACTATCTTTGGGGGGTTGACCCCGATGCACAAAGGACACCCCTCAATGATAGTACCACCCCACCCTTGAAAAAACTTATCTTTTTTTTAGAAACGGGCTGCCCACTCCTGTCCACCTGCCCATGTCAACTGCATTATGGCATGGGCAGCATATTATTGAGGTCAATTAACTTGATAAAAAACTCAAATGACCCTTAATTTTTTAAAAAAGGTAGGTAGGCTGCTGATTTTGATGCCTGCGTTATGGGGGTGAGCTAGGTATCCACCCTATTTTAATGCCCTTCCGCTAAAAACACACTGGTGGGGGCACCTGAAATTCAGCTCCAATAAATCTATGTCACACTAATTTGCCAACATGAAGTTTCCATTCATTTGTAACTAACCAATCTTGACATTCTGGTTTTGCATTTAACATCAAAAACTGGCGTTTTATCATATCATTAATGTATTAAAAAAACCAAGCTATGTCAAAGAGGCGTAATCAGGCAAAACAATCCTATGCCGAGCCAAAATAAATTTAGTAAAGATTAGGTGACCAAAAGCTTGGTCCTAGTGGTGAGTTTTAAAGAGAATCTTTAAACAAGAAGTAGGAGGTAAAGGAATGGCAGGGCTAAAGAGGGAATTCCATAGTGTGGGGCTGAGATGACCATGGTCACAAATGGTGAGACAAAGGAAGGGAATAAGGAATAAGAGGTATGCAGAATTTTTGGAGATGCTGGAGGGTTGAAGGTGATAGGGAGAGATGAGACCATGAAAGCATTTAAACGCAAGCATAAAAATGTTAAATGGGAGATGTTGAAGGATGAAGAACCAATATAGATCAAAAGGGAAGGAGTGGTGGGTGAAAGGAAAATAGGATACAGAGGTTGGAGGATAGGAGGCCAATTATGAGAACATTAAAATAATCCATTCCAGAGGTGACAAAAGTAATCAATTCACCAATGAGTCAACAACTCATTTTCAAATATCCAGACCCACAACATAAAAGTAGGACAAACTAGCAAGTAAGAAGTGTGAGTGCAAATAGGTTTAGGCTATTAAGGCTTTAAGCCTGAATTGTCCAGGCCCTCTTGTACCCATGGTGTGCATTTTCGCCTGCTGGTCTGGTCTGTCAGAAGAGCTGGAACTGAATATATTTTTCCTGTTTCATTGTTGCTTCTCCTCAGTGTAAAAGGGTCATAGCTGGGACTAAATAACAAAACATTAATGAACGCAACTCACTTGTTCAAGATTTTGGTGCATTTTGCCTGAGAAAAATGTTCCAGCTGCAGTGAATCTTGGGTAATGAAGCTTACGGCCAGATGGAAGTAATTATTCCACAACTGCAGACAAACACACAGTTAAAATTACACAGAAACATAATTAAATTTTATTGCATATCAAAACCATCACTATTTAAGTAACATCTCAATGTTATGTCCTAGCTTAGTATTTTGAATTATTCAGAATTATTTTTTAAAACAATATAATAAAAATATGCTCCCATCAGCCTAATTGTCATAATATTTCAATTTCACATTTGTTATATAAGATTGTTATATTTTAGCGTGTTCCCAGGTTAATTATTTTATAATGAGTTGGCATTAAACAGGGAACTACAGATGTCCGAAGAAATATAGTCAATGGTTTGCTGGAAACATGGGGATACAAGTAAGCCAGTCAACCCCTTGAGCTTACTCTACAATTCAGTTAGATCCTAGCTGGTCTGTAACTTAACTTCATTTAGTTACCTTGGATCCTTATCCTTTAATGCCTTTATCTAACAAAAGTCTACCAACCTTAGTTTTGAAATTATCAACTGATCTGACCCCAACAGCTTGCAGGGAGCGAACGTTCTAGATTTCCACTATCCTTTATGTGAAGATAGTCTCCCTGACAACACCATTGGGCAGCCCAGCTCTAATTTTTAGGATATTCCCCCTTGTAATGAAGTCCCCCACCAGAGGAAAACATTTCCCTGTATCTATCCTACTGTATCATTCAATCACCCTAAACCATACAATTGGATCACCCTTTAAATCTTCTATGGGAAAACAGGCCTAGTCTATGGAACCAGTATTCAGAATTGAATCTTTTTAACCCATGTGTCATTCTGGTTTTTCTTTGTTGCATTTCCCAAGGAATCCTTCCTGAGGTGCAGTGCTAGAGCCTGACACAGTACTCTAAATGGTGTTTAACCAGAATTCAAGACAACTGCAGCATAACTTCTATCCATTTGTATTCTGCCTCTCTTGAGATGAAGACTAACATCCATTAAACTTTTTAATAATTTTGTGCACCAGCCCACAAACTTTTAGTGATTTCTATATATGAACCCAGAAATCTCTCTGCTGCTCCACAATGACTAACTGTTCACCATTGAGAGGGGACCCTGATTCTTGGGTCCAAAGTGGATGGCCTCAAACTTCCCTGTATTGGACTTCATCTGCCATAGTTTTGCCAATCACTTAATCTATTAATACCCTATGCAACTTTCCACTGCCATCTACATTATTTACTGTGCCATCTAACTTGGTGTCATCAGCAAATCCTGCATATCTTCATGCAATCATAGAATGGTTACAGCACAGGAGGCGGCCCTTTCCTCTTGGTCTTGCAAATATTTTCTCTTCGGATAATCATCCAATTCTCTTTTGAAAGAGATGACTAAACCTGCCTCGTCCAAACACTCAGGCAGTGTATTCCAGGTCTTAACAACCCACTGCATAAAAATGTATTTCCTCGTACTGCTTGTTTTTTGCAATTCACCTTAAATCGGTGTCTTCTAGTATTCAACCCTTCCGCCAACAGGAACAGTTTCTCCCTATCTATGCTGTTCAGACTCCTCATGATTCTGAATATCTCTATCAAGTTTCCTTCCAACCTGCTTTTCTCTAAGGAAAATATGCCCAACTTCTCAAATCTATCCATGCAACTAAATCCCTCATCAGTGGAACTGTTCTGAGATTGGGTACTTCTATCTTGGACTCTAGGTGTGGGACTTGGTTCTTAGACAAACTGTAGATGTACTCTGGTATCTGCTTAACACTTGCTTATTAGTACTACATCTAAAAATGTTACAGAGTAGCACATAGCTCCTAGGCATGATTCCAATCGCTCTCGAGTGTCCAACACATGATTAACCGGTGTCAGTGGTACATCATCATCTACGTCATGAATGACCATATCCCATCTCTTAACCCTTTATACTCTCTACACGCTCCTACCTTTTAACAACAATATGAAACTACGGGCAGAATCATCCCAGATTTGCACAAAGTGCGGTAGCAGATGGGAAAAAGGATGTTTTGCCTGCCGGCCGCAATGGTGGATTTTCGCACCGTATCGTCCCATTCCCACCTCATTAATAATGCATTTCTGGAAAACAAGCCTGGATTACTGACAGGGTAGCCTCTAATTCGCTCGCCCAGCCAATACCTCAGGCCTTCAGTAATCTGGGAACTATATTTAAAGGACGCCCCTGCACAGAGCTAGCTCTCACTAAGGGATTGAAAGCTGCTACAAAGTCATGGTTGCCAAAGGGAGGAAACATGCTGCCCCTAAATTTAGAGATGCCTCCTTCTGGAGCCTACTGGACACAGTTGAGGCCCGCCATGAAGTCCTCTATCCCCACTCTGGGCAAAGACCAACAAGCAAGGTGACAAATCCAACATGGGAGGCAGTGGCAGCGGTGGTCAGCGCCAATGCCCTGCAAAAGAGGACAGCCACCCAGTGCCAAAAGAGGAAAAATGATCTCCTCTATTCCACTAGGGTAAGTCACTCTTTTCATCATTCTCAACTCACACACTCATAAATCCATCACACATCCAGAGATCTCACTTACTAACAATTCAATGGACATCACTTTTCACTCTCTCACACACACACACCTTCATTTGCACTACAGACTGTGTCCTCATCCCATCGATGACATCACTCACCACCCGTACAAGCCAGCCATCCTTCGCATCTGGCCGGGCAGGCGTCCTGCTTTCACTCTCTCCATCTGTCTTCATGCAGAACAAGTTGGCGCACAACAAAAGGGAGAGGTCACAGGAGGAGTGCCTGACATCAAGGTCCTCACAGACTTTGAAAATAGAGTCATCCAGCTGGCCGGCAAAGATCTGGATCATTCCTGTGTTGACAATGAGGCCGGTGGTGCTCAACCAAGTAAAGATCCAGCAGTGCAACATCCATCAGACAAACATGCTGTGAGTCAGTTCCCCTGTTCTGCAGTCCCCTGCCATGCACTAATTATCTCTCCTTGCTTTTGCAGGCACATTAGGAAGCAGCCAAGGGGGTCCATGACCCAGTCCCTCAACTCAAGCCCCAAAGAGACATCTGAAGCGGAATCTGATGACAATCTCATTGAAGACCTGTCACAGCGCTCATGCACACCCTCCATCAGCGCAGAGACACACAGCTCAGTGGGACCTAGCTCTAAAGTAGCTTTGGAGTCACATTCTGGTGATCACATTGCACTCCCTGATCCACAGCAGGCGGCGGCAGAGACTCCTCAGGTTTCTGGCACGAGGCGAACTGCTGGAGGCCAGAAATCTGCAGAGTCCGAGTCAGATGATTAGCCTCTGGACTCGGTCACGCCTCAGTTGTTGGAGCTGCAAAGGCAAGCTTGATAACATCACTCCTTAGGTTGCAAGGCAGGACAGAGGAGTCCGTCGTCTTCAAGCTGAGGTGATAGCACCGGTAACCCAATGCACCGAGATCAGTACTGGTAGGATGGCGGCCGCCATGAAGACCTTGGTCCAGGACATCGGTCCTGCACTGCTGCGCAGGCTAAACTCCATTGCTGATGCTATAGTTGGCCTCCAGCAGTGTGAACGCGAGAGAGCGGTGCACTCGATCTCACTCCAGCTTCCCCTTCTCCTCAAGGAGTCAGCCAGGGGCCTTCAGGCACCCATAGGGAGGAGGATCAGCAGGTGCACACCCCGGGATCATCCACCCAGGTGACTCCAGGAGTGTCTGGCCCACCCAAATCCCCTCTTTCTGTGAACCCAGCAGCTCCAGCTCCACAGGACGAGGAGGGTGTCACTGCCACACAGCAGGACCCCAAAAGCAGGCCGGGGCCCTCCAGGTCTCAGCTCTCCAGAGGACACCCGCCAAGGTCATCACAGACAGGGTGTAGTAGTCTGCAGGCTGCCTCCTCCTCCACTGTGGACATCCAAGGCGCACCAAGATGTAGTGGCAGTGTTAGGAAGGTTAAGATGATGCAGTTTCACCACGTGGGCACCGGCATTAATCAGTTGTACATAATGTTCGCTATTGTAAATAAACTCCCAAGAGTGTCTAAAAACAAAAAGCTAAAAGCTACTGCGGATGCTGGAAATCCAAAACAAAAACAGAATTACCTGGAAAAACTCAGCAGGTCTGGCAGCATCGGTGGAGAAGAAATCAGTTAACGTTTCGAGTCTTCATGTTCTGCCGAAGGGTCATGAAGACTCGGAACGTTAACTGATTTTTTCTCCACCGATGCTGCCAGACCTGCTGAGTTTTCCCAAGAGTGTCTCCCTGCCTATGGCTCCTTGGTATGATTAGTAGTGTTCATGTCACTCAGATGTGAAACCTTGGTTCCTGCACAAGATAAAGGCAGGTGTCTCAGTCCAGGGCCTCTTCCCTGTGCAGTGTGTAACCTTCAGACCAAAGTGATGGTCTGGCTTCACACTCACTGGACACATTACTGATACCTGCACCTTGATGGTGCTGGTCATTGCTGCCAGAATGTCGTGGGCAGGCATCACAGAATTCCGTCATTCTCTCTCTGTGCTCTCAGCACTTTTAAGGTGGGGCTGGCCCCCCCATCTCTTCAGCATCTGTGACTGGTGACGCTGTGCTCCTGAAGAGGTCAGGTGCTGAAGGCTGACAAAGGATGAGGTGCATTTCAAGTTTCATGGCTGCATCTCCATGATATGACGCTAATCACAGAGTGCAAGCGAGCTGCCCTCAGCCAGACAAGAGTCAGACATTCACAGAGTTTATGTGATGATTGATGGAGTGTCCTCACTTCATGTTGTCATCATCCTCCTGGAATCAGGTGGCTTTTAGGGCCTCCACTGTGTCTCCATAACACGAGCCTGAGTACTAAGGTTATGGGCGCTGCCATCAGCCACATAGGAGTCAAGCATGTACAGATGCAAGGTGACGGTGTCAGGACTGTCCTCATTGCATCTCATCATCATCCTCCACAAATCTTGCAGCTGTAAGGGACTCCCAAGCATACCGGCCTCATCTGGCCAGTGCAATGGCCTCATTGCCTGCATCCTCGCCTTCGAGGGTCTCATGATTGCCAACCCCTTCAATGCTCCTCATCAAAGGATATGTGAAGCTCCTCCATTTTCTCCTCAGCTGGGTCCTCCCCCTGTTGCAGTGCCAGGTTGTGGAGCGCGCAGCGAGCGACATGCGTGATACCCTCCGGAGACTGTATTGCAGAGCTCCACTGGACCTGTCGAGGCACCGGAACCTCATTTTCAAAATGTCTATCATTTGCTCCACCAATGTCCAGGTTATGCCATGAGCCTTGTTACACCTTCACTCCGCTTCAGTCTGAGATTGCCGCAAGGGTATCATCAGCCACGTCCTCTGTTGGTAGTGTCATGACTCACTGGGGATAGTGTGCTGTAATACCAAGCCCCACTGTTCCCTGAGCCACGACAAGTGTGAAAAGTTTGACCAAACCACCAGATTGCCCCAATTCTACATAACTGTTTAATTTAGGTTAACAGAATATGAGCACCAGGTTTATAAACTTAACAAGTAAATAACTGTTTATTGAACAAATTGTCTTTAACTAATGGCAAAAGAAAGAAAGATGAATTGCTAACTTCTAACTCAATAACTTAAACTCTACCCCTTCTTAAACCCCTATAAACAAACAAACACACACATACAAGACACACAAAATATGGATTTTAAGGGTGAGATAAAACAGCTCAATAGCACCAATCCGGTGTACAGGGTTAGATGGGTTGATTTTGATTGATGTCTTCCCAATTCCTTGCAGTTTGTTGTTGATGACACGAGGTGGTCTCCCAGAACTTTCAGTCTGTGGTTCACTGGTTGAAAAACTTGCTTTTCAATGTCTCTACTGGTGATTTTTCTCCTTTTCCTCTTGACAGGGTTTTTCAGAGAAAGCAGGTTACAGAGATGTGAGGGATAGCCAGCTAGCTATTATGGCAGAATTGCTGGAATCTTATAAACACAGGAGAGTGCGAGTTTAGGTCTTCCCTCTTTACAGGCTAGGAGCTCTACTGCCTGCACTGTTACCACACAAAACTCTGGTCACCTGGTCAGGAGCCAATTAAAATGCTGTTGTTAGGCAGTTCCCCTTAGTACAGAACTCCTTTCCAGCACCATTCTGTTCTCTTATGGCACCCCATGTTCCAGGATAACAACATTGTAGATATTCCTCATCCTGTTCTAGCAAACATGTCTTTCAACTGCAGCCATGGTAGTTTTTTATAGCCACAGTGCAAGATAAATAAAAAATAGGTTATTTACAGTAGCCCTTGGCCCCGAGGAGCTAACCCTGCAGCCTCTTTCGATCCTGGAAGATGTCAGGGATCTGCTAATGATGTAGGGATCTTTGACACTCCCTGGGAATGGTGCGCAGACCCATAGGATGTGTATGTGGTGGTCGCACATCAGCTAAAGACTCAGCAAGTAGAAGCTCTTGGTGGTTGATATAGTTGATTGTTTGTTGCCATGGAGATTTAAGTGCCACATGAGTGCAGCCGATGGCACCCTGCACCTGTGGAAAACCTGAGTTCTGAGCAAATCCCAGTTCTCTTGCTTCCTGGTTTTCCGGATCTCAGGCAAAATGCACAAGTTCTGTGCCTTCGCTAACATTGCATCTAAGATCTCCTGGATACACTTGTGTGTTGAGGCTTGCAAGATCTGCATAGGTCACTTGTGGAGCCCTGGAAGGAGCCAATAGCATAAAAATTGAGCACCACAGTCACTTTCACGGCCACTGGCAGTGGATGCCCTCCATATCCCCATAGTGCCAAATCCTGCAGCAGGTGGCACACGTGACCGACCAGCTCCCCGCATCTTCAGCAACACTGGTTCTCGGTCATCTGCAGGAGTGACAGGCGTCATCTATAGACCCTGGGTCTATGAGGCACCTACGAGTGACGGCTCTCTGCAGATCTTCAGCTGCATGCTCAGCAGGCCCTGCCACCCCTTCATTTTGAGGGAGGTGCTCTTCCCTTTGCCAAGCCAAATGCCTTTGCCATTCTCTTCTTCTTCTTCTCTGGTCTCTGTTAGCCATGAGGCATACCGCTAAATCACCAGGCTCCATGATCCTGATGTTCTCCTCCTGCAGTATCCAGGAGAGACACACGTGGGTTTGCATGGGTGTCCTAAAACCCTCTCCCCTCTCTAGGTTAAGCCTGAAGGCCCCTTCATGCACGCAGGAGAGTGCTGGCCTGCACTTGGATGGCCTGTGTGTAGTGCATCCATTGGCTGCCCAAAACCCCACCCACCTCCGTCCCACTCCAACTGACAGCAGCTTTAGCCATTGGACTACATGCTATGCACTCAGCTCAGGTGCAGGCATTCTCCTAACCTGCACTGCAAGGCTGCACTGTTAGTTTGAACCACAATGAAGACTGGCCCACATCTTAATGAAGACATTGCAAGGGGCTGTGAGTGCCTCCACCAGTGACTGTGGCATGGCCACCTTTCACAAGGGGATTGTACAACTTGCTCAGTCAGGCAATTGCTCTGCTGCCTTCTAAAATGCACAATAATTTGCAGTCTGCACCCGAGGGGTGAAATTTTCTGGAGCATTTGGTGGCTCTTTCATGTTTTTGTGTTGTTTGAGTGGGCAGAAAAGCTTCAGAGGCCCAACTCCAATTATGTCAATGGAGCTGCAGCTGCACAGTCTCAAGTGCAGAAGAATGCTCACTTTTGACAAGCTTTTCCAAGTGCGTGGCTGCTTCCCTCACCCCATCCCCCACCCCCCCAACCCCACCCCCGACCCCACCATGAGCTTGAG
This sequence comes from Cetorhinus maximus, assembly GCF_964194155.1. Taxonomy (NCBI): domain Eukaryota; kingdom Metazoa; phylum Chordata; class Chondrichthyes; order Lamniformes; family Cetorhinidae; genus Cetorhinus; species Cetorhinus maximus. The sequence goes on along the minus strand of NC_135888.1, from coordinate 61,019,777 downwards.
CATTTCCTTTAGTGCTGCCTTGACCCCACATTACCCCCCCACCACCGCTCTGACCCCCAATGGTACCCTTGCCCTGGCACTGCATTGAAAGCCATCTGGGAAAATGCGACTTGTCTATGCCTCTCTGCAAATGCATGGTGCCTCTTCCTTGAAGCCCGACAAGTGATGCTCACGAGCGCTGCGCAAGGTCACGTGCACTCACCTCCAAGTTCCCCTCGAAGTTCAGATCGCCAGGTGCACGCCTCTTAAAGGCAGTCATGAAGCATGCTGTTCTGTCACCCCAACGTGGGCGGTAAATATGATGTGGGGGTTGATTCTGGTGATTAGGTCTTATAATTAGGTGCAAATGTATTAAAATGACGTTCCTGACATCTGGTGGCAGGAAATGCATCCCATCAACGACGGATCAGGCAAACTGGTTTCACGATGGCGTAAAACCGATTTTTTGCCTTCTCACCATATTGTTCCCCCCTTACCCAGGCCTCCATGGCCTGACACCAACGGGGCCGGAAAATTCCAGCCTATGTTTTTATCTACTTACATTACATTTCTGTGACTCCCTTTTTTACAACTACAGATTCTAGCCAACTCCAACTCCTACTCTTCCCCTCTCCAAGTCACAGTGCAGGCGGTGTTCAATCTCCCTCAGTGTTCTCTGCTCTTAGGGGAGAAGTCTTGGAAACATGAGAGCTTTCTTCTGCATCTGGTAGGACAACATTTTAGCATCATTGCTGTCAGCATAGCTGGAAAGCAGAGTATAGATTTCCGGATGTCTGAACTGCAAGGACAATGAAGATCTTGAAATGAAAGACTGATCCAGAAGGAAAGACTGAAGAGAATCAATCTTTGGATCCTCTGGGACTAGAAGAGAAGAACGCAGGACACTCGGAGGAACCTGTTGCTCCAAAGGACTCTGTAAAAAAGCTTCAGGAGAGAAATGATCTTTATCTCCAGGGAACACTGTCACAGCTGTATCATCCACTGCTGTATCAAAGACTAAGAATGCATTGAAGATCTGAGATTTCAATACAATTAGATTACAAAGGAAAAATGACCAACTTCCTGTAAGACTATCAGGACAAGAAGAGGTGATTCCCCAATGATATTTCACCTACTTTCTGTAGGCAGTGGTAAGAGAGCCACACTTCTCTCTGTGTGAGCTTGCTCCGCTTTGGGTATGGGAAGAATTGCTGAGAATATGGAGACAAGGCATCCTCATCTTCTGTAATGAGATAAATTTCCTGTAGCCAATCAACTTGAGCTCAAGGCTACTGTGCAGGATTCTGCAGCTTCAGGAGTGCTGAAGATCCTGTTGTAGCTTCAGTGCTGACCTCCAGCTCTGAAGAGAAGATGACTTTCAACTGAGACAGAAGTATTGCTGACAATTGACTTTCACCCTGGGAAGATACCAGCTCTCTAGCAGTGTGATCCTTTATGGACTTTGACCTGGATTCAGGCAAAGCATTCTCTGTGGAAGACTCTTCATGAACAACCGGAGGTAAAGCAGGCAATAAATCAGTAGATTCAGTCAGATCTGAATGCTGCTCAGCCATTAAAATCATAATTGATTCTCCTAAAAAGACAATAAGGGCTTCACATGGTGCATCTATCAACTAGAAAGATGAATCATTCTCTAGGATCTCAACCTCCAACAGATCATTCGCTGCTGCATGTGTTTCATCCTCATCACTTTCTAGGAAGAGCCAATTCAGGTCGAGCAGGTCCTCATGGGGATGGCCACCATCTGCTGCAGTGCCTTCTGTATCTCCCACCTCTGGCCTTACTTCATGAAGAACTGAAAGATTCGTAACTTCCATGTCTGCCCTGGGCCTAGTGGATGGGGTCTCTGTGAAAGAAAGGAACTTACTGCTGAGTGTATAAATTTCCTCAGCTTCTGGAGGCTGAATTTTCACTGCTTCTAAATAGAAGGTTGAAGACTGTTGCATGTAAGACAGTGAGTCGTTCAAATGATGAGCATCATCTGGTTTTTCTAAGATTCCTAGAAGTATGCCAACATCACCATTCAATAGAGATATACTTTGATTGTGAAGAACATTGAGAGAATCAACGATCTGTCATCCCTTATAGCTAAGAGGAGCAATAACCCTGCTTTTAATGGGAAGGTCTATGCTGCCTGGACCTTGTAGCTTCATGTCTGATGGATGAAGGGTCATTGGCTGAAGCCAGTCAAGGTTATCTGCTAACATGTTAACAGAAACTCCAGTGCCCATTTTAAAAGTAGTATCAAAGTCTTGAACTTGGACTGTTACTGAGCAGTAGTCTGGGTTAAGACTGTTTACTTTCCCTAGGAACTCTGTAGAGTTGTCGTTTTCTGGACTTTCCATTTCTTGGAAGGAATGTGTTTGGTAAATATTTGCTGGTTTGCGAATTTGTTTAAAATGACTGGATTTGCAGAAATTCTTGAAATGTCCAGTTTTGCCACACTGGAAGCATTCCGCACCCCCTGCCGGGCAGTCTTGCCGTATATGATGAGTCTTCGTGTCACAACACCAAGCATCTCAAAACAGCTGCAGGTGTGGAGTTTCCCATCCTTTCGGTTTGTTTGGTGAGCTTTCATATGGGTGAGGCTGCTGCCCGTGGGCCTACCCAATCTACATGTCATATGAAGCCTCAGAGTCATCACAAATTATAGCCTGATTAAATGCTCTAAGTTTGGTCTGCCTCGCATACTGGACCACTTGATCTAATGTCAGATAATCTTTAGTCTGCAGAAAGTCAGAGAGTTTCTCATCCTGAACACCCATAACTATGTAACCACAGATTAATTTGTCCTTCAGCGCCCTGTATCCGCAGGAACTAGCGAGGCGATATAAGTTGGTTAGGAATTAATTCTCCAGGCATTATGAGCATTTGCTAAAACATGCTCATTTCATCACTAAAGTTTGCCTCTGGCTAAATTAGGTGTCAAATGCTTTAATAATGAAATCAAAGTCCGCAATTGATTCCTGCACACCCTGCCTTTGGAGAACAGCGTCTGCTACTGGACTGACTGCATAAAGAAAGGAACTATTGCTTGGTATCTGCTAGCTAGGTAATAGTTTTCACCCCACTTCTTGAATGCTCTATTCAAAAAATACAAATGTACGCTATCTCTCTTACATGTCAAAACTAGTACATGCCAAGGCACCCAGACTAGCTGGCTTTAATCCAATTAAGACACACCCACAGACTAAACCTCTATTTTAAAAGAAATATATTTTCCAATAATATTATATACATTAATAGCTTCATGACAGGAATTTTAAATAACTCAGCTTTACAAACTGCTGTCTCATAACAGTTACAGAGTAGGCACTTAGCTCTGGAGCATGATTCCAATCTCTCTTTTGAGAATCTAACACATGGCTGACCGGTGTCAGCAATACATCATCACCTATGCCCCATCTGTTAACCCTTTATATTACAAGAACTATTCTCGTAAATCTTTTGTGCACCCTAATGACTTTACATCATTTTTAAAGCGTGGTACCCAGAAATGGACAGGATATTCCAGTTGAGGCTCAGCCAGTCTTTCAGAAAGGTTCATCATAACTTCCTTGTTTTTGTTCTCTCTGCCTCTTTATATAAAGTTCATGATCCCTTATGTTTTTTTAACCGCTTTCTCAACTTGACCGGCCACCTTCAACAATTTTTGAACATATATCCTCAGGCGCCTCTGCTCTTGTGCCCTTTTAGAATTTTATCCTTTATTTTATATTGCTTCTCCTTATTCCTCCTCCCAAAACTTCACACTGCTCTGCATTAAATTCCATCTGCCATGTGTCTGCTCATTCCACCGGCCTACCTTTGTCATCTTGAAGGCTATAACTATCGTCCTCACAGTTCCCAATGCTTCCAAGTTGTGTGTCATTTGCAAATTTTTAAAGTGCACCCTGTACACTTAAGTCAAGGTCATTAGTATAGATGAAGCAAAGATCAAAATAAATAGATAAGAGTAATAAATAGATAAGTCAAGTAAAGCAGGGGTCCTAAAACTGACCCCTAAGGAACCTCTCTGTATACTTACCTCAAGTCCAAAAAGCAACTATTTACCGCTTATCTTTTTATACTCAGCCAACTTTGTATCCATGCACCCACTATCCCATTTATTCCATGGGTTTTAACTTTCCTGACAAGATTCTCCCAGTCTGTGGGATCTCCACTATTCTTTGCATTTGTATAAGCTCTTTTCTTTTGGTTTTATACCATCTCTCCCACTTCTCCTATTGACCAATATTGTTTAATTGCACATGTAATGCTCTTGTCCTTCAGGTCTTCATTCTACCAAATATAACTTCAAACATCTCCCTCTGTGATTTTATCAGTTAACAACTCAGACCAGTCTACTGTGGCCAATTACAGCTTTGTCCATTTAGCTCCTTCCATTAAAGTCAACAGGAAATAAAATCAGGCGAAAAACAGGATTCCATTTGTTATCATCCACTTGACAAATCAAACAAATGTCAAAAATCACCTCTTTACCTTATCTGTTGCAATCTATCTTGTCCTCATTCTATTACCATCAACAACATTTAATCTCATTTAATCTCCCATTGTGGGCAGGAGAGGGGATGAAAATGTTGTAATATGCAGCATGACATCACTAGAAGGGAAGGGTGTCATGTGATCCAGTCTTAGTTTCACTTTAGCTTTGAGCAGAGCTCTGATGCCTTCATGCTTTATACTTAGGTGTTACTGTTCTCATGTGCCTAGTCTTAATAAATGAACCCAGAATATGTTTACCCAATCTCTTATGAGAGATTGGTGCCTTGTGTCTTGTACAGTAAATAAGCCCAAGGCATTATATCATTATAATGACATGACAGATTTGGGGATTAAAAATTCCAAATGTGAAAACCAACACCAACCCATTTCCAATGCACCTATGTCCGGTTTAGGAAGGTTGGTGGGTGGCCAACTAACCTGCTGTCCAGAGGTGGGTTCATTAATTAAGTATTTTCATGAGTCTGTATGCCTCAAATTTTAGCTGTGCTTTAAATTTAATGCCAGGCTTTCTGTGGTTTGGAAAACCAGACAAGTGAAAGGAGGTGAGAGCTGCCAGATCCAAATGACGAAAGCTCTTTTCCCACATGGCATTTCCCAACCAATCCTCATCTCCTCCTGCCAATGTACTCAGATGCCGACCATCTTTCCCCTCCCTCCTCTCTGCTCTGCCACCCAGCTGAAAAGCCTTCTGCCCAACAGCTTCTTAATTCAGCTGGCTGCTGGCCCTGAAATGGAATGTAAAATTTAGATTCGGCAAGGCCTCCAGGAAACCCATACCTCTGGGTTTTCTAGCCAGTAACCCTCCTGCCTGTTCCCTCCCCATAAATATAGGGTTTTTGTGCTGTTTGCATTTTGTTCCAGAGGTGAAGAGTTAAAACAATTTTCTCCCTCTATGGATTCAACCTGATTTTCAATCAAGGTTTATCACAGCATTCCTTATTCAAACTCACTCTTTCCCAAGATTTCAAAACTGTGGAGCTCCTCACTTCCTTCAGTCAGCCCCTGCTACAATCCAGAGATTGTGAAAAGTAAAACAAGTGCAGCATCACTAAAATCACTCCTCCTGATTTATGTATTTGACACTGTCGCTGTCTATTAACTTGGACGTCTAGCTATTTTTCATGTCAAGCAATCTCCTCACGATTTGCTCTGATCCAATTATATGCTGCGACACGCTTAATTATTTAGAGTGGCTGAATTAAAAGATGTTGGGAGTTCCACAAGGAAATTCCCCAATGACTTAGTGCACTAAACTTGGCAAGGGCTCTGCTCCTCTTCTAGACTCTCGATCGCTGTCACACTCAATTCCTTTTTGTTAAGCAGAACTGGATGGGCTGAACATCCCTCAACCCCCTCCACCTCACACAGGCAGAAAATGACTGTTTACATCAGGAGATTCATTATACTTTTAAAGCATTTTTATATATTTGTGAATAAATTATTTACAAAGTCTAATAAATTTGTTTTTTTTTTACTTTCCTCCAACACAGCTCTTTGTTGATCCTATTAAATTCCGAGTGCTTTAAGCATAGGTGTAAGCGTCAGCAGTAACACAGAGCCAGATTGCAGATTCAAGGCCTGCTAGAGTCTTGAGCACATAATCTAGGTAGACACTTCAGTTCAGCACTAAGGGAGGACCTCACTGTTGGAGGGGCCGTCCTTCAGGCAAGATCCCCTCATATAGTTCAAAGGTGAGCAGAGTTCACAGAATCACAAAATCACAGAGCAGAAGAGGCCCTTCGGCCCATCAAATCTGCACCAACACATGAGAAACACCTGACCTACCTACCTAATCCCATTTGCCAGCACTTGACCCATAGCCTTGAATGTTATGACGTGCCAAGTGCTCATCCAGGTACTTTTTAAAGGATGTGAGGCAACCCGCCTCCACCACCTCCCAGGCAGTGCATTCCATACCATCACCACACCTCTGGGTAAAAAAGTTTTTCCTCACATCCCCCTAAACCTCCTGCCCCTCACCTTGAACTTATGTCCCCATGTGACTGACCCTTCAGCTAAGGGGAACAGCTGCTCCCTATCCACCCTGTCCATGCCCCTCATAATCTTATAAACCTCGATCAGGTCACCCCTCAATCTTCTCTGCTCCAATGAAAACAACCCAAGTCTACCTAACCTCTCTTCATAACTTAAATGTTTCATCCCAGGCAACATCCTGGTGAATTTCCTCTGCACCCACTCCAGTGCAATCACATCCTTCCTATAATGTGGTGACCAGAACTGCATACAGTACTCCAGCTGTGGCCTCACCAAGGTTCTATACAGTTCCAGCATGACCTCCCTACTTTTGTAATCTATGCCTCGATTGATAAAAGCAAGTGTCCCATATGCCTTTTTCACCACCCAACTAACATGCCCCTCTGCCTTCAGAGGTCTATGGACACACACGCCAAGGTCCCTTTGTTCCTCAGAACTTCCTAGTGTCATGCCATTCATTGAACACTTCCTTGTCAAATTACTCCTTCCAAAGTGTATTACCTCACACTTTTCAGGGTTAAATTCCATCTGCACTTATCTGCCCATTTGACCATCCTGTCTATACCTTACTGTAGCCCAAGACACTCAACCTCACTGTTAACTACCCGGCCAATCTTTGTGTCATCCGCAAACTTGTTAATCCTACCCCCCACATAGTCATCTGTGTCGTTTATATAAATGACAAATAATAGGGGACCCACCCTGTGGTACGCCACTGGACACTGGCTTCCCCTTCCCTTCTTTTCTAATATTTATCCAATTCCCCTAACATTTGTGACAATAAAATCAACCAAAATCATTAAAAACAGATGATCTGGTCATTAGCTCATTGCTGTTTGTGGTCACTTGCTGAGAGCAAATTGGCTCCTATGTTTCCTACATCGCAATAATGACTAAACTTGAAAAAAGTAGATCTTTGACTGTAAAGACTTTGACTTTGTGATGTCCTGAGACTGTAAAAGGTGTTCTATAAATGCAACTTCTTTCTTTAAATGTGAACACATGGGACATTTTCACTTTGGATATTGCTTTGTTCCCATTACATCTCTGAGAAATGCAATGGCTCTACACTGAATTATAATAGAATCTTACAGCACAGAAGAAGGTCATTCAGACCATTGTGACTGTGCCAGCTCTATTAGTCTGCCTAATTCAATTAGGCACACTCCACTGCTCTTTGCCCATTGTCCTGTAATTTTTCTTTTCTTTTCTAGTATTTATCCAATTCCCTTTCGAAAGTTAAAGGCAAAATACTGCAGTTGTGGAAATCTCAAATGAAAACAAAAAATGCTGGAAAAACTCAGCAGGCCTGACAGCATCTGTGGAGAGAAAGACAGAGTTAACGTTTTGAGTCCATATGACTCTTCATCAGAGTTATCATTGAATCCACTTCTACAATTCTTTCAGACAGTACATTCAGATCATAACAAATGACTGTGTAAAAAAGAAATTCTCATTTCCCTTCTGAGTCTTTCGCCAATTATTTTAAATATGTAATGTCGGATTATTGAACATCCCACAGTTGGAAACAGTTTCGCTTTATTTATTGTATCAAAATCCCTCATAATTTTGAAGACTCATATTAAATCTTCGTCTTTCCTCGAAGGAGAATAATCCCAGATTCTCTAGTCATTCTACATTAGTGAACTTCAGATGTAGAAACAGTCCATGTACATATGCCTCAAGACTTGGCTAACGTTTTTGCTTAGGCTGATAAATAACTAGTAATATTTGCACTGCACAAATGCCAGGCAATGACCCTCTCCAACAAAATGGCATCAAAGAATCTCCCCATGATGTTCAATGGCATTACTATTATTGAATTTCCCACCATCAACGTCTTAGGCGTTACCATTGACCAGAAACTTAACCAAACCAATCAGGTAAACAATGTGGCTACAAGAGCAGGTCAGAAGCTGGGACTGCTGTGGCAAGTAACTCATTTCCTGACTCCCTAAAGCCTATTTACCATCAACAAGGCACAAGTCAAGAGTGTGATGGAATACTCTCCACTAGCCTGGATGAGTGCAGCCCCAACAGCACTCAAGAAGCTCGACACCATCTAGGACAAAGCGGCCCACTTGATTGGCACCCCATCCACCACCTCCAACATTCGCTCTCTCCTCCACCGACACACAGTGGCAGCAGTGTGTACCATCTACAGGGTGCGCTGCAGCAACTCACCAAGCTTCCTTCAACAGCACCTTCCACCTCCAGGTTCTCTAGAAGGACAAGGGCAGCAGAGACATGGGAAAACCACAACCTGCAAGTTTTCCTCCAAGCCACACACCACCCAGACTTGGAACTACATAGCCATTCCTTCACTGGCGCTAGGGGCAAAATTTTATGACCCTGTCACAGCAGGGGGGTGGGGGCTCATAAAATGCGGTGAGCCATCCAAAAATCTATTAACTTCAGTGGGACCGGAAAATCCTGCTAGTGGGAGGGGCCATAAAGTTACGCATCCCAGGTCAAAACCCTGGAACTCCCTTCCTATCAAGCGCTGTGGGTGTATCCACATCACATGGACTTGCAGCAGTTCAAGAAGGTGGCTCATCAGCATATTCTTAAGGGCAGTTAGTGTTGGAAATAAATGCTGGACTAGCCAGTGACATCCACGAAAGAATGAAAAATAAAACACCTTCATCTGTCAAAACTGACTTACAGACAAATGAACTTCATCCCATATCCTCTACCATCCTTAAAGCTCATCTCTCAGACTAAGCTTATAGATATCCCAATGAATCTTCTCCTTTATCTCAGCCTTCAATTTCCACAAGCCACTGTTCATGTTTTAGTAAGGCCCGAATTTACTAAGGCACCAGACTGATACTAATACTGAAGCATCTGACGTTGGCTGCCACAGTCTCCTCCTACCTGTTGCTCGAAGTTCATGTTCTCCAGGAATTTTTGGTTCATGGTTTCCGCAAACTTGTTAATCGCTCGTAGAAAGACTCTTTAAAAAAAATCAGAACCATCAATTAGTCCACATTTATTAAAATGCCTGTTTGCAAAGGATGGGTGAGGAGGCACACTGGAGCAGAGCCCTCTTTAAACTTTGGAAGCTGGGATAAAACTTGGCCCAGATACATAGAATGAAGGTCTTCTTTCTCTGCAGAGTTTAAACGCCTAGATGAAAGGAGTATGGGTGGTCTCAATCTAATGAGAGGGGGTGATTTCTATTTTGCATTTCCAATACACATCGGGAGCATATATACAACATTGCTAAAACTTTATCTGCCCATTATTACATTTTTTTTTAAGATCTCACTGGGCATAAGTTGGCTGCTACTTTTCCCTGTAGTAAGATTCAAAAGTACTTTAACGGCTGTGGAGTACTTTGGAACTCTCTGAGGGTGTGAAAGGTGCTGTAGAATTGCAAGTCTGTTTACACCATCTGTAAATTTGTTGACAGTTCTTGGGTTATAGTGCTCTGACATGTGACTGGTTAAGATGGCTGTCAACTGTGTTGGGCCAATTATAAATAATTACTTCAGCACTTAAGTAAACAAAGAAAAAGAAAACAGTTGCAAGAATCGCCTTCTCAGAGTGACGAGACATGTCTGGTACTGAACCCCCCTGCTCTCGACATTCATATAAATTTATAAGGGAGTTTGCTAATGATCGTCATACTTTATCAGCATTTACAAAAAAGGCCCAAGAGAGAATAGGAGGTGAAGTTAAGCAGGTCCTATTAGTGATTTACGATTTATAGGAGTCTAGCTTCCAGCACTAAGAACATGTTTGAGCTGGCCATAAAGAATGTTTCATCCATTAAAATTAATGTGGAGGCTCAAAGTCAATAGCATTGTTTTAATTCATTTACAGGCCAACATCTATTGCCCATCCTGAATAGCCCTTGAGAAGGTGGTGATGAGCTGCCTTCTTGAACCACTGCAATCCGTGATGTATATGTACACCCACAGTGCTGTTTGGAAAGGAGTTCCAGGATTTTGACCCAGCGACAGTGAAGGAACGGTAATATATTTCCAAGTCAGGATGGTATGTGGCTTGGAGGGGAAGTTCCAGGTGGTGGTGTTGCTACGTATCTGCTGCCCTTGTCCTTCTGGATGGTAGCGGTCCTGAGTTGGAAGATGCTGTCTAAGGAGCCTTGGTGAGTTACTGCAGTACATCTTAAAGATGGTACACACTGCTGCCACTGTTCGTCGATAGCGGACCAAGTGAATGTTTGTGGAAGGAGTGCCAATCAAGCGGGTTGCTTTGTCCTGGATGGTGTCAGGCTTCTTGACTGTTGTTGGAGCTGCACTCATCCAGGCTAGCGAGAGTATTCCATCTCACTCCTGACTTGTGCCTTGTAGATGGTGGGCAGACTTTGGGGAGTCAGGAGGTGAGTTACTTGCTGTAGGATTCCCAGCCTCGGACCTGCTCTTGTAGCCACAGTATTTATATGGCTAGTCCAATTCAGTTTTTTTTTAGCTAATCCTGGGATGTGGGTGTCGCTGGCTAAGCCAGCATTTATTGCCCATCCCTAATTGCCCTTGTTCAGAGGGAATTTTAAATGTCAACCACATTGCTGTGGGTCTGGAGTCACATATAAGGAGAGATTTCCTTCCCTAAAGGATATTAGTGAATCAGATGGGTTTTTACAATAATTGATAATCCCAGAAACTGGATCCCCCGAGCTCCACCCTGGGTCTCTCAATTAACAAACCAATGACAACACCACCACGCCATCACCTCCCCATGGGCAATGGTAATCCCCAGGATATTGATAATGGGGATCTCAGCAATGGTTATGCCATTGAACATCAAGGGGCGATGGTTAGATTCTCTCTTGTTGGAGAGTTATTGCCTGACAATAGGAGTGTGTGTCGTGAATGTTACTTGCCACTTGTCAGCCCCAACCCTGGATATTGTCCAGGTCTTGCTGCATTTGGACATGGACTGCTTCAGCATCTGAGGAGCTGCAAATGGTGCTGAACATTGTGCAACATCAGCGAACATCCCCATTTCTGACCTTATGATGGAAGGAAGGTCATTGATGAAGCAGCTGAAGATGGTTGGGCCTAGGACACAACCCTGAGGAACTCCTAGTATTGTAACACTAAAGGCCAATTTATACTGCAATTTGCAGATCTCTCATGCTACCTGCTACTAACTCACAGATCTTAAGCAGCTGTAGGCAAAACCAAGCTCCTTGCTGGATTCACAAAGGACAGAGACCAGGAAGACCAAATATTAATCCGGATCGCTGCTTCCATTGAATCTGCAGAACCTCTTTGATGTTGCCAGCAAATTGTGTGAAATACATGCCCTGGGGATCCAGTGACACTGGTGAAGCGGAACAGCATTACCAGAGCAATTTTAGCCTGTAAGAACATGGTTGGAGATGGATAACCAAGTCCCTTCCTTCATTGGGTGCACCCCAAAACATCAACAGCTGTGTGGAGGAAGCTGCATCAAGGACCCAAGAAATTTTGGGTCTTATAAGGGGATTCATTCCTGGTAACTGTCTGATTTTCATGAGGGCATTCAGCTCACTCTCTCCACCCTGAAAAGGAGCTGATGTTGGGCTTCACAGCACAAAGTGTCAGTGAGTTCCCAGAAAAGGTGACCCAGGGTGTGTTAAGGGGTGATTTCAAGCAGCCTCGGATCAGTTGTTTTCCAGCTGCCAATGCAAGCAATATGACTGGATGCCAAAATCACAGTACACTAGAGGTAATGCTCTTGGACTAACAATTCAGAGGCTATGGCCTGGATATTTGCTCCCAAGGCGGGTGCGCAGAGTTGGGAAACTTTCTGGCTCACACACCCGCATTGGGAAAAAGTGCCTTGAATTGTGGGGTTTTCGTTCTGATTGAGGAGTGGGGGGGGGGGGGTTGGTACGTGCTGGACTCGGGCCCGCTGCCCCCAGAGACAGTTCAGAGGGAGCTAGAAGAGCTGCCAAGAGCCAAGGTGGGCTGGTTAAAAGGCTTCATTCCAGTTGTTTTATTCAATTCTAGGCCCTCTAGCCCTCATCCCCTCACCCTCACTCCCACGCACTCCCCATGACCAATCTATGCCAACTTAAGACAAACACATGACCCCACCTACTTCCAACAGCCCTTCATTCTCTCCAAGCCAACCCATGCCTTTCCACTCATCCCTATGGCCCCTTATGTCCCCTATTTTTTTTATTCATTCAGGGGATGTGGGCTTCACCATCTGGGCCAGCATTTATTGCCCATCCCTAATTGCCCTTGAGAAGGTGGTGGTGAGGTGCCTTCTTGAACCGCTGCAGTCTATGTGGTGTAGGTACACCCATGGTGCTGTTAGGTAGGGAGTTCCAGGGTTTTGACACAGTGACAGTGAAGTAATGGCGATATATTTCCAAGTCAGGGTGGTGTGTGACTTCGGGGGGGGAACTTCCAGGTGGTGGTGTTCCCATCTATATGCTGCCCTTGTCCTTCTAGGTGGTAGTGGTTGGGGGTTTGGAAGGTGCTGGCTATGGAGCCTTGGTGAAATCCTGCAGTGCATTTTGTAGATGGTACACACTGCTGCTTCTGTACTTCGGGTGGTGGAGGGAGTGAATGTTCGTGGATGGTGTGCCAATCAAGCGGGCTGCTTTGTCCTGGACGGTGTCCAGCTTCTTCAGTGTTGTAGGAGCTGCACTCATCCAGGCAAGTGGAGAGTATTCCATCACACTCCTGACTTGTGCCTTGTAGATGGTGGACAGGCTTTGGGGAGTCAGGAGGTGAGTTACTCGCCACAGGATTCCCAGCCTCTGACCCGCTCTTGTAGCGACAGTATTTGTATGGCTGCTCCAGTTCAGTTTCTTTTTTTAGCTGATCATGGGATGTGGGTGTCGCTGGCTAGGCCAGCATTTATTGCCCATCCCTAATTGCCCTTGTTCAGAGGGAATTTTAAATGTCAACCACATTGCTGTGGGTCTGGAGTCTCATATAAGGAGAGATTTCCTTCCCTGAAGGATATTAGTGAATCAGATGGGTTTTTTCCTCCAGGATGTTGATAGTGGGGGATTCGGTGATGGTAATGCCATTGAACATCAAGGGGCGATGGTTGGATTCTCTTTTGTTGGAAATGGTTCTTGTCTGACACTTGTGTGGCGTGAATGTTACTTGTTACCTGTCAGCCCAAGCCTAGATATTGTCCAGGTCTTGCTACATTTGGACCTGGACTGCTTCAGTGTCTGAGGAGTCATAAATTTTGCTGAACATTGTGCAATCATCAGAAAACATCCCCACTCCTGACCTTATGATAGAAGGAAGGTCATTGATGAAGCAGCTGAAAATGGTTGGGCCTAGGACACAACCCTGAGGAACTCCTGCAGTGATGTCCTGCAGCTGAGATGACTGACCTCCAACAACCACAACCATTTTCCTTTGTGCTAGGTATGACTCCAACCAGTGGAGAGTTTTCCCCTTGATTCCCATTAACTCAAGTTTTGTTAGGGCTCCTTGATGCCACATTTGGTCAAATACTGCCTTGATGCCAAGGGCAGTCACTCTTACCTCAGGAGCTCAGATCTTTTGTCCACGTTTGAACAAAGGCTGTAATGAGGTCAGGAGCTGAGTGGTCCTGGCGGAACCCAAACTGGGCATCAGTGAGCAGGTTATTGCTAAGCAAGTGCCGCTTGATAGCACTGTTGATGATCCCTTCCATTACTTTACTGATGATTGAGAGTAGACTGATGGGACGGTAATTGGCTGGGTTGGATTTGTCCTGCTTTTTGTGTACAGGACATACCTGGGCAATTTTCCACATAGCCGGGTAGATGCCAGTGTTGTAGCTGCACTGGAACAGCTTGGCTAGGGGCACAGCAAGTTCTGGAGCACAAGTCTTCACTGCTATTGTCGGAATATTGTCAGGGCCCATAGCCTTTGCAGTATCCAGTGCCTTCAACCATTTCTTGATACCACGTGGAGTGAATCGAGTTGGCTGAAGGCTGGCATCTGTGATGCTGGGGACCTCCGGAGGAGGCTGAGATGGACCATCCACTTGGCACTTCTGGCTGAAGATTGTTGTGAATGCTACAGCCTTATCTTTTGCACTGCTGTGCTGGGCTCTTCCATCATTGAGGATGGAGATATTTGTAGAGCTTCCTCCTCCACTGAGTTGTTTAATTGTCCACCACCATTCACGACTGGATGTGGCAGGACTGCAGAGCATAGGTCTGATCCATTGGTTGTGGGGTCACTTAGCTCTGTCTATCACTTGCTGATTATGCTGTTTGGCACGCATGTAGTCCTGTTTTATAGCTTCACCAGGTTGACACCTCATTTTTAGGTATGCCTGGTGCTGCTCCTGGCATGCCATCCTGCACTCTTCATTGAACCAAGGTTGATCCCCTGGCTTGATTTTAATGGTGGAGGAGATGCCAGGCCATGAGGTTACAGTTGTGTTTGAGTACAATTCTGCTGCTGCTGATGGCCCACAGCACCTCATGGATGCCCAATCTTGAGTTGCTAGATCTGTTCGAAATCTATCCCATTTAGCACGGTGGTAGTGCCACACAACATGATGGAGGGTATCCTCAATGTGAAGGCAGGACTTTGTCTACGCAATGACTGTGCGGTGGTCATTCCTACTGATACTGTCATGGGGTGTGGCGTAGCTGGGAAGGCCGGCATTTGTTACCCATCCCTAATTGCCCTTGAACTGAGTGGGTTGCTATTTCAGAGGGCAGTTAAGACTCAACCACATTGCTGTGGGTCTGGAGTCACATGTAGGCCAGACCAGGTAAGGACAACAGATTTCCTTCCCTAAAGGACATTACTGAACCAGATGGGTTTTTACAACAATTGACAATGGTTTCATGGTCACCATTAGACTTTTAATTCCAGATTTTTATTGAATTCAAATTCCACCATGTGCCGTGGCAGGATTCGAACCCAAGTCCCCAGAGCGTTACCCTGGGTCTCTGGATTACTAGTCCAGCAACAATACTGCTATACCATTGCCTCCCCCTAATGCCAATTTAGTGCCAACTCATGCCAACCCATGCCCCACCTACCACTTTTGGCCCTCACATCCTGTACACCAAGTCACCCAGTGTCCACCAATGGGCAGACCTCAGGAGCCATGCTAAGATTAAACAAAATATTGTTCTATGTATCTATTACAGAGTCGCCACATGAAAAAAAACTCATTACTAAAAGCCCATTCCATACATTTAAATCCCCCTCAAGTACTTAATCCCAATACAAACAAACATTTGTATTAATTTGTGTTCATATCACCAAATCAAAGACAGCTAATCCCTTACTAACCTCTTGGAGCTGTCAATAAAACTGTTAATTCAATGCACCCCTCACCACTGTGATAATGACAGGTTCTGGAAGCAGACAAACAGTATTATAATGGCCCTTAGGGTTTTGTCAACAAACGACTATTGAAACTGCAAGCATCTATTTTTTTCAACTCAGAGGCAAATCAGACTGCTTCTTCAGAATTAGAAGGACAGGGGATTTAAATAAATTTGCAGCTTGACAATTCTACAAATCTTATCTGCCTATTACACGTGTTTACATCTATTATAAAAAAAAATAAGTCACACACTGGGGTATAAGGCCCTTGCTCCAGCAGAAATGGAGTCTTTTTGAATTCAGCACCGAGTTCAATGGCCAAGCTAGGTTCAGGTTTCCCCATTTGCGAATCACATCCCGCCCTCTTTCCACTACCGGTGAAATTAGGAGCTATCGGAAATGAGGGTGGGACTTCCAGATCTGGGGTCCCAGTGCCATTTTGGATCATTGTGGAGTCTCCACGACACTGTGAAACTCTAGGCCTGTGAGTTCAAATCCTGACCTGGCAAGAAAGGAAAATTAAATTGATTTAAACCTGGTGATGTGTGGTTTGGTGCTAAATAAAATAACATCGACAGGATTGTTGTAAAAACCCGACTGGTTCATCCTTCAGGCAAGAGAACCAATCATCACTACCTGGACTAAATGACTAAATGTGACTCCAGTACCACTCAACATGATTGGCTCACAATGCCCTCAGGGCAACTTAGGTTGGGCAATAAATGCAGTCCTTATCAGCAACATGCATAAACCATGATGTAAAAAAATTCTCACTCTTTTCTAAAGCTGAATTAGAGGTTGCTTTGTACTGAGAACTGGTTGACATTGCCCTAAAATCAATTCCAATGGGATGGCTAAAGCCAGTGGAGAGAGGACATTTTCAGCCACGAACCAAAGGAGGAAAGGCCAGACAGCTAATCGACTTCAACCAGACAGCGGACTCCAGGTTCTTTTAAGTGTGACAAACATCTGAAAATGTGGTTTCGAAACTGAGCCTTCCAAACATCCGCTTTGAACCCTGTGGTTCATGTAATGACTAAAATTAGTTACTCTTTTATGAAAATTTACATAAACTTATTTTCATATAACAAAATGCTGCAGCAAGCAGAATTATGCTAATATGTTCCACATACATAATTTGATCTTCCCACGACAGTAATGGGGGGGGATGGAAGCTTAAATTTTGTAATTATGTTGCAAATAAGAGGCAGTGCCTGTCAAATTGATAGCTCATTGAATGCAGGTAGCTGGGTTTACACTTAATTAGATAAATTCAGGTAGTTTTTTACTAAGGCCTACACGCCATGCCCTAAGGCAAAAAGCAAACAACCTCACTCCCAGCTAATTCTTCCAAGTCAACGAGCTGGAGAATTTACATCACAGCTCCACTGACAATTTAAAATTTATACACTGATTTTATCATCAAGGTGAAGCTTATTTTAAAAAGGAGTAAAAGGGATGAAGCAAAGTCACTACAGGCCAATGAGTTTAGTGTCAGATGTGGCGAAAATTGCTAGAATCCATCATTGGGGCAGAGCAAGCGAGCACTTAGGGAAGTATAAGCTGATTAGCAAGAGTCAGCAGGGTTTGCCGAATGGTCGATCATGACTAACTGAACTAATAGAGTTTTTTTGATGGAGTCACTGAGTTGTGCTTAGTGGAGGATCGATGGGTGTGTTTTAATGGATTTTGCGAAGACATTTGTTGAAGTTCCGTATGATGAATATGGAGAAAACCCCGTGGCGTGAAAAGCAAATGGAGGAGGAGGAACTGTTTAAAAAGTAACATTCTCAGATTGGCAGTCAGTGATAGTGTGATTGTCCTCAGGCATTGGTACTGGGATCCCAGCTTTTCACTCAATATATCAATGAGTTGGATTTGGGGCTATTGAAGATATTTGAGTCTGTGGGTGGCATGGAGCTAGGAAGTACAGTGAATTGTGAAAAAAAGAGAGCGGTAAATTGCAAATGGACAGATTGTAGGTGGGCAGAACAATAGCAGATGCAGTTTAACATAAAACGTAAGGTCATACACATTAGATGTTAGAGTGGCAAGTGGGAGGGTAATCTAAATAGGAAAACATGATGACAGGTGAGCAAAGAGATTAAGGATTCAGTGATCTAATTCATTAAACTTCAACTTACAGATGGAATAGGTTAATTGAATGCTGGGCTTCATCACAAGAGGCATGCAGAAATAAATACAGGGAAGTGCTATTGTGATTTTGCAGCAGATTGGTCAGATCCCAATGGATGTATGGTGTTCAACTTTGGCTCATCCGACATAGGACGGAGACACTGATCTTAGAATAGAGCCAGCCACAATTCACCAGGAATTTACCTAGGGTAAAGGATCTGTTTGATGATAAGACACTGACCAATTTGGGTTGTGGTCTCTGGAGACGAGATTGAGGATGATCTGACTGAGGTGCTCAAAACAATTAGGCAACTCAATGGCCTTGATAAGGAATAATTCTTTCCTCTAATAGTCGAATCTGGAACAAACGGGCAGCATAGTTACCAGGCAGAAGGTTGGTCCAGATGGCTACACATATCAGCAAGTCGTGAGCTCACTGTCTAAGATTTTCAGTCCATTATGGATGGCTGTCTCCCTAGTTATTGCGCATTGTAAAATTGGAATCCAAGCTAATCCGCTTAAAAGTTAGTCCAAGGAAAACCTTCCTGACATGAGTCGCTGAAGGAAATGCAAAACCTATTTCACTGGAATACCATGTATGGAAGAACCTCCAGGCCTGTTAAAAGGGAGAGAAAGGCTTTGGAATTAAGAATATTCAGGGATATGGTGAAAGAGAAAGGGACTAGAGAAGCAGAAATAAAATAACTCCTTTGCGATAACAAAATGGTGGGCCAGGCTTAATGGCCTCTTCCTGTTTCAAGTCATGAAGGAAGTCAGGGCTGAGAAAAGGAACTCTTTTACCTTCTACACCTAACAACAGCATCAAACATTCCCACGTCAGGTAAATCACAGCGAAATGTAGCATATAGCTTGTTCCACTCTGCCTCAACAATGTTCCTCAGTTTCAATCTCAGAAAAGCACGCCTTATGCATTAGTGTGATGTTTCTCCATTTCCTACATCAATCATTCTGAGTTACATCATCTGTGGAGATTCTTTGAGTAGGTTTGTGTTATGTATCAGGACTGGACTCATACTTCCCAATATCATTTCACGTTTGCCTTTTAAAACCAGGATGTGAACCCAGGGCCCAGTAACAGTTGACAATTTATCCTGGCTTTTGCACCTTTACAATTCTGAACTGTCACCTGTGTCAAACTTGTTGTGAGGTAGGCTGCAGGAGGAAAATGAGGTCCAGAGTCATAGCTCAAGACAATTCAAATCTCTTTTATAGATTATGGCCGGGATTTTCCGGACCTGCCGTGGGTGAGGTGGCGCCCCAGCCAGAAGTCCATTGACTTGTGGTGGGACCGGAAGTTCGCGGTGGCGGGTGGGTGTGGAAAATCCCGTCGTATTTTTTTCTTTACTCTTTCTTGGGATGTGGGCATTGCTAAGCCAACACTTGTTGCTCATCCCTAATTGTCCTTGAACTGAACACTTCAAAGGACAGTTAAGAGTCAACCACATTGCTGTAATTATTGAATGTAATGATAGAGTATTTACATTTGCAGATGTCCCCTTACTTCAGTAACTGTCACTGTTTCATACTTTCTAGCATGTAATTTAGAGATGTACCCTTAATAATCAATGTCTGGCAATATTGCAGTTAGGCAACTAGTTTGATCCATACTGGGCCAGCTAGCAACCTCTGTTGACTGACTGTTATAGAGACATTTGTAAGGTCACAAATGCTGACTGAAGGGCTGAGAGACATCTTGTTTAATTCATTCATATAACCCATTGATGTGGGGAAGCCTGACACATTCTTTATTTTATATCATTATTTGCAGCTGAGTTGTACTGATTGAATTGAGTTAAATCATAACTGTTTGTCTCTATGTTCACCATACAATAAAGTGAATCATTTTGTCAATTCATATCAGGCCTCACCTCTTCAAATCTTTGCTCGGTCTACATTTGGAGAGATTGAATCACTCATGTGGAAGACACAAATCTCCAGCCCAGATCACAAAGTGAGATGAGTACCACATCCCTAGTTTATGCTACCATGCAAGTAGATAGCACCAGTCCACTCCCATAAAATAAAAAAAAAATACTCACACCAGTAATGGAACTGACTGATGCCACTGAAGCTGATACAGAAGAGAAAATCCAATCTTGTACTGGGGATTTATACCCTACCTCAAAATTTTCAATTAATAAAGGAATGTTAGAGGAATAGCCTGGGTCCACCTCACACCAGTTCTCCAATAGGAAGTGTTAAGTAGGAATTTACTCCAATGGTAATGCCTTGTTTCCAAGGTCAGATGGCCCATTCAACCAGGTCTACTATTGTAGGGCCTGATGGCACAAAATGTTGGTCTCCATAAAAGCACAAAGGCAGTGCAAATTATTACATATAATTGTGTATACTTTTTTAACAGTGAACTGGGGAGGAAAGTGTTTTAAACTTAATGTTCTCCATCCAACTTTTCTTCAACTTTTTCTTTAGATTATTATTGAGAAAAGTTACTGAAGGACCAAGATGTACAGTGCAGATCAAGAGGGGTAATGGATAAGGTGAGGAAAATCAAAGCCCACAATGAGATGGAAAATGGCGATTGAACAATATAGGAAGTAATTCAAGGAGTAGTATTAGGGTGTTCAGGGCTGAAAGGGTTAATGTGTGGGACTGGAGAAACAGTACCACTCACATGTTGATATAAGAGAGTGTCACATGACCAAGAGCCGAGATGGAGAAAGCTCATGGCTTAGAGTGAATAACACCTGTAGTCTTGTATATCTGTAAATAGTTTTGTTCATCCAATAAACCCGTTATTGCTCAGGCATATCTATGTCTCTGCAACCATTCCTTAGCTAGTCACAACCAACATACAACAATTGGAGAGGAGTTTCACTGATATTTCCCCAAATTGGCTTGGGATTTTCACCTCTCCCAGGAGATTACAGGGTTTCGGGTATTTTGGGAACATACATATTGTGATGCACATGGAATTGCAGTTGTGCAAGACAGACCGGATGGAACAGAGGATCTGTTCTGGTCCTTCAATGGTCATATGTTTGTAAATATGTAGGAGAAAGGGAAGACAGGGGTAGGTGAGATGTTTTGCAGTCATAAGAACTTGGAAAGAGTACATGAAGAGGAGGATAATGTGTGGTGTATCTTGATTGTAGCTTAATGATGATTCAGGGAAGAGGAAGAGCATTCAAAAAGAAAGCAGTTGATATAAGGCTGTAGAAAAACTGCATATCTAAAACTAAGATGTATGGTGTTGTCTAGATTATTAGACTTGTGATTGCTCTTCAGGCACTTCTTCAATAACACTAAGCACTGCAGGCCAGCAATAATGATTAAGAGAATGTAGACGCCCTATATATCTGAGTCAGGCATGCATGTTATTAAGACTTTAATCATCACATACAACAGCAGGAAGAGATAACTCTCCCTCTAGGCTGTGCCTTGGAATAAGTAAATATAGCTTCTCTATGTGCCTCCATGTCATTGTAAACCAGAATAAATTAAATCTCCCGTGTGGGTTTTGTATGTGAAACAGCTATTAGATGATATTGCACAATGTATTTCATATGTATATATGGGATGATTGCCTTGTGGCCAGGCCTTTAGGTAGTTACCATATTTTAATACTGAGAGATCATCGAACCCATGTCAATAAAATAGTGTCATCACAAAAAAAAATTTCACATTATTGGCTTCTTCATCTTCATTATAGCGGTGGAAATTTCTCAGTAAAGAAGTGATACGAAGTTATTCTAGCAGTTGAATCATGTATTCCACAGTACGTTGTTGGGACTTGCTAATTAAGTCACAGCAACTGTTTGAGCTTTGGACGGATCCTACTTGTCAGTCTGCACTGTTGTTAAAACAACATCATCATCATCATCTCATATTTCCTCACATTTCACTCGCAAAGCCACACCGGCCATCATATTTGAGCAAGGTCCACATTGTGGGCACAAAAATCACGACGTTCGGTCAGATTTAAATAATAGTTCCACGCAAATGACGAACTTGTGCATGTGCCATTTTCACAATCATATACAAGCAAAATACTGTAGATGCTGGAAGTCTAAAATAAAAGCAGAAAATGCTGGAAAAGCTCAGATCTGGCAGCATCTGTAGAGAGAGAAAAAGAGTTAACGTTCCAAATCCATATAACTCTTCTTCAGCTCTGAAGAAAAGTCATAGGGACTCGAAACATTAACTCCGTTTCCCTCTCCATAGATGCTGCCAGACCTGCTGAGTATTTTAATCATTTTCTGTTTTTATGCCATTTTCACAACCCGCTGTTCTCTGCCACAAGACCCAGAATGGCACGAATCAGGCCTGTGGGCTCCTCATCGGCAACTTTTTTTTGAAAAAGAAAATTATTTCCAGATAAAAGTATTCTTGGTGATATAAGGGGCTGGATTTTCATGAAGGTGGTGGGAAATGAGAGGTGGGTTTGTGGCAAGGTAGTAAATACGCCCCGACACAAATTGGGAACCGATCAGCATTTTCATTGAGGCGGGGGCCGAATTGGAGGGAGACGAATGTGTCTTCCGATCAATTAGTGACTAGGGGAAGGCAGGAATGGAGTCAGGACATCACCAGTAGCCACTGCTGTGGCTGTGTATGATTAAAAAAAAAGAAAAGGACCTGCATCCTCAAACTGGCCAGGGCAGATGGGGAGCTGGAACTGGGGTAAGGTAGGGACATAGTGGTCTTAAAATTTAATTGATTTTCATCAAAACTTCCACTTTTTAAAATCACATAAAACTGTTATCAATGCTGCCAACAGTATTTTCCTTTTCATTAATTACGTAGCCTCAGGGAACATGTCATCTCGCTGGCGGCAGCCTCCGATTTGCCTGCCATGCCATTACCTCGCCATTTCTTCACGCCGGGCGCCATATTTAAACCGCAGTCACGTGCACACTTCTCAATGCTTGCAGCCCGGGACTGCTCCGGTGAAGATATGGCCCCCAAAGCCAAGAAAAGTGCAGCCCCCCTTCCCCTCAACCCAATTCAGTGATGCATCCCTGGGATGCCTTCTGGACAGCGTGGAGGCCTGTCGCAATGTCCTGTACCCCTGCTCTGGCCACAGGAGGCCCATGAGCCTCAATACTCCAGCTTGGGAGGTAGTGGCAGAGGTGGTCAGTGCCAATGTTGCACCCAAGAGGTTGGCCATCCAGTGCAGAAATCGGATGAATGATCTCATCCGTGCTGCCAGAGTAAGACAACCATCTCATCACTGTAAACTCACACATTCAAGCCCATCACACATTCACTGGCATCTCACTATCTGCTGGCTGGAGGGACATCGCCACTCATTACCTCACACACACATCCTCACATCCCCATCTGGCCTCATTTCCTCTGGAGACTGCCTCCTTAGTCCTCACCATCTTGAGGCCACACACAGACTCACACACCCTGGGATACTCCCCTTCCCTAATGCAGCCTTTGCCCTGCAACCTCTTCCCTTGCCTGAGGCCACTTCTCCCCAATCCCTAAACAAGCCCCTAGCCCTGCAGCCATTGAAAAGCCACCCCCGCCTTAGACCTGCCCGTGAGTCCGTACAAAAGTGCTGTGGTGCTGCCTGTGAAGCCTGGTGCTGATGACCGCGAGTGCTGCCCGAAGCGAGGTAGGCAAACAAACCTCAAAGTGCCAAGCGGAGTGCAGCTCGCCACTGAACGTTGCTTATGTATAGTTGTGAAACACGTTGGTGTGATCCCGGGTGATCCAACATGGGGGGATGATTCCGGGGGGCAGGGCTTATAATGAGATGCTGAAGCATTGAAATTACGTTCCTGACATACGGCAGTGGGAAACGCTGCCCACCATTGATGGTGGAGTGGACGATTGCAAACTGGTTTCATGATGGCATAAAACCAATTTTTGACACCTTCTTGCCATGTTGTCTGCACCACCCACCCCCTCGCCACCCATGATGCCCAACACTAGTGGAAGGGCAAAATTCTGGCCTTTATCTTCATGCTTGGCCTCTCATGGAGTAATTATATCCTTAGGTGTCTCTTTCCTTCGATGTGAGATGCTGCTTGCTTTAAATGATACTGTTCAACATGAAACTTGGAGAAGCAGCTGGATGAAAGAATTTAAGCAGGTGCTGTGGCAGTGTAATGGCTGCCCTGATAGAAACAAACTCCATCCTTGCAGCTGAGTGCTGACTGAATTACACTTCAGTGATCAGATCATCCATAAATTCAAATTGTTGCTTTAACCTCACAATACAATCACTGGTAAATCAGAAGATAGCCCTATTTGATCTCATCCATCTAGAATACTAACTCCACAGTCTTCTCATTATAGCATCAAGCTCCTTCTTAAGTGAATCTCGTGTCCTTGATATCAACCCCACTTGTCATGTTTTGCCACCTCTGGAAAGGAATTCTTTCTGTCCTAAGCTCTTTTTTCAAGATCAATAATGACAACTGCAGCTTACACTTAAGGTGTTGCAAAACCCCAAGGTGATTGACAGTGGTGTTATCAAACAAGAGTTGACACCAAGCCATGCGGAGGTATTAGGGGAGGTGGCAGAAAGCTTGATCAAAAAGATTTAAGGAGCGTAGAGATGTTTTTGGAGGAAATTAGAGGTTAGGGCAGCTGAACCCCAGTGATGGAGCAATTACATTCACGTCATATGGAGCCTCCATCATTATCCTCAAGTCCTGCTACCCAAGTATGTTTAACAAATTGTTAGATCCCACGGATGAACCTCAGTAACCATGAAAGAGATTTTAATAATATTGACCATGGAGAAGACTGCCCCAGCTACTAACTTGGAGGTTGATAGAACATCTGGGGCCGGATTTTCCTTTCTGGGAGCAGGGAAGCAGAGGTCCGGACTGTTTCTGGGTCCAGCAGTGAAACAGTCATTCATTGGAATTTTCACAGGACCATGAGACAGGTTCCCTGTCCAACTGAAGACAGGGAAGGTGGGTTCTCAAAGCTAGAGCACCAACCAGAGGCTTTCCAACAGCAGGCTGCAGTGAAAAGCAAGTAAGAGAAAGGGTGCTTCAAATCTGAGCTGAGATGGGGGTAGCCCCTCTATAAGGTGGCCTGTGGCTGCTCCTGCACCCAGGCAGTCAAGAAGGGCCTCGAGGTCTGCCTGGAATGCTGTCTCCTGGTTAGTCAGTTGGCCTCCATTCATTGGCCTCAATTAGGCTCATAATGAATCTGATGCCTACCTGTTGCTTGCAGGCAGTTATCCCTGCTGTCCCTAATCCACGTGCACAAAAAATGGTCATCATGTGGGACGGAGCCAGGAAACCAGCACACCTGCCAGTGGAGCTAATCTTCAGCCCCACTCACCTTCGATCTTGGTCCCAATGGGGGAGAAAATCCTAGCCCCTGGCCTCTATTGGTCATGAATAACTAATTAAAGACAGCCGAGGTGGGTCCTAGCCTGTGTTGTTTAGATTTAGGGCTGACATTTCATGTCATTTGTGCAAAACATGAGACTGGCCCTTTCCTGACTTCTCAAACCCATACCTGATATGGCTGACTTTTCCCAGGGTTTTGATGTTTTCATGCAGTGTTCAGGTTTGCAGTGAGCCACGATGGAGTGTAGATACAGAGGCGGGCTAGTTAGAAGGCCCTCATCAGTTCTTGGAGACAGCAGCTTAGCTCCCAACATCTGTTAAAGGTCCCCTAATCTTCACCTAGCACACCCCTCATCCCACCCCCCCCCCCCAGCCACTCCATGCCTCCTCATACCCCCATGCCCTTTCCATGCGCCTTATGTAATAGCAATGGGAATTATTTTAAATGCAGGTGTAAAAAATTAATCCTGTGACCATCTAATAAAACTTCCATTCAGAAATCTGTCATTGATAGTGCAAAAAAAAATTATACTACAGAAAAAAGTTTAATCCCTTAAATGGCCATTAAGTTGTGTAAGCAAACAACCATGTACTCAGAAACAACATCAAAGGTAGAATATATTTTTGCAACTTCTTTAAACTGTCAATTATTTCCCTGAGTAGCTGTGTCAATCTGCTGAGCTCAGGCCATTCACAGCTTTTGGAACTCAACCAAGCATTCATAACAGCCACAGCTGTCAAAACAAACCATTACATATACAAGACTCTGAAACTGAAAGAACATATAGAGTTACATATTTCTATTTCAAAGCAGATTGCCTGTCAATCAATGGAGAGGGGTGGGTGCTTAGAATATTTTTTAAATGTTCAACAGCACTCCCTCAACTCCCTCTCTACCACTGTGGGTGTTACCTACACCACATGGGCTACAGTGGTTCAAGAAGGCAGCTCACCACCACTTTCTCAAGGGTAATTAGGGTTGGGAAATAAAATGCTGGCCTAGCCAGTGATACCCACAGTGATTACCTGAATAAAATTAAGGTGATTTTTTTTTTCAATGTAAGAGCTGCCTGTGCATTTAAACCACAGAACCAAGCAAGACAGGAGATTTTACCAACACATTTTCTACATTTTTGAATGCATTATAGCACTTTATCCAAAAGTATTGTAATGCATGTCAACGCCTACACAATGCTGGTCTATGTAATGGTCAACTTAGCTTTGCAGGATGGAGCCCTGTGATGATTCATTGCATTAAAAATACATCTACATTACAATACAGTATCTACCAGCAACATCTGAAGGTGTCAAAACATTTTACATTTAGCTGGCAGAATGTTCCTGACTCCTGGGCAGGCTTCCCCGCTGATCACGAACTCTCCAAGGAGGGATGTTATTTCAGGGCTTCCAAAGCCTGCACCAGCACACACAAAAATAGTCCTCACAATGGGGACCCAGGCCTCGGAAGAGGGGTGTGTACATTTTCCCGACCCACGAGAAGGTCAGAGGAAAATGGCAGGTGGTTGGGAAGACACGGGAAAATTGTTTCGCTTGTAAAAAAACTACGCTCTGTGTTCTGCGAGTCAATTCCCACTTCCACAAGAAGACAAAAATCCAACCTTTGATGTTCTGGTCATAAGACTGGCCTGATATATCTTGGACCAGTCCACCTTGTTGAGTGCTTGTTTCTTCATATGTTCGTGATGCAGAATCTTGCTGGTTTTCTGCCTTTCAATCAGGTTGAAGATCTTGTGTTGGTTTTAATAGCTTTGGATTGGGAATTGCAGCTGTCACCACTACTCAGGGGCTGCTAATGTGTCCTGTTTATGGTTCTGGTTTTCAAGGCCCCACAGCTAAATATCCCGATTTTCACCATTTTGTGGGCTGCGTTGGTGAGGCACTGGAGCGAAGTGGGCCATGGAAGCTGCCAGCGGTCTTGGAACACTACCATTAAAACATCATATCTTGAATTGTGTGCTAGTGTACAATGGTTTACAGTGAATCAGCAACCATTTTACACCACTTCCCTTTTTTATTTCTACTTAAGTCAAGAGGGAAGATGTAAGAAATAGACTATCAGATCACAACAACTCATGTTATACCATTGTACAAAGTGTCATATCTAACAGCCCACCCACCATCAAAACCCCCAGGAATCAGCAACTTAGGAATTTAGAAGGAAAAGCCCTAGTCCCATTTTGGAAGTGAAATCCAGAAGTAAGCCCCCGCCAACTAAATATTAACAAAGCTGGGGTCATAGCAAACTTGGAGCAATAGGGCGGTGGTAGGATATTGGTCATCTCTGTCACTTCCCAAAAAGGTTAGCATCAAATCATCTGCTCCTGGGTGGAGCAAGATGGAAAAAATCTGCAATCTGAAAGTTCACACTACTGCTCATACACTTCCAAAATATTGAACCTCTAACCAATAGGGGATGTAATTTTTACATGGGACAATGAAAGTACCATTTAACTGAAATTTATTTTAATCTATATACTAAACTAGGCTATTAATTATAACACTGGGTTAAAAGGACCATGGTGTGCTGTTTCCTTTTCACCTTTAGGTCCTTCACTCACCAGCCCCGACTCATCAAGTGGAATTCTGTGTTTTCTCATTCTTTGCAATCCCAAATGCTACATGCTCAGACGTTCTTAGTATATGGGTGCACAGCAATGAAATGGGCAAGTGTCAAAATTAAATTGACTGTGATATCTCTCTGAGATATTGCTGATTAGTGATAAATTAGGGGCAGCTTTCTGCTCTGTAACTAGGCCCAGTAGGAATCTAAGTCTTCTAAACTTACAGCCAGCAGTCTGAACTTGACTTGCAACAGGGATGAACGTGTACTCAATTCAACCTCAGATTTTAAAATAAAATCTAACTTTACTCTCATGGAATTGCTTGGCAGTAGCAAGGTTATGATAGTTAGCTTTGAGCCAAGTGTGATCCTTTAAGGACATCAATTATGCATTCCTTGTTGGAATCTAGTTCTCTCTAAATTGGTGAGGCCAGTAAATTGTTTGAAAACATCGGGCTGCAACTCGGAAAATTCAGGATGAAATGGCTGCTTTTCTTCCACCTCTTTTTAATATTGCTTTGTACACAAAAAGTAGCATGTTCTCTGGCGAGTGGTGAAAACAGAGAGTTTTTGATTTGGCAGGCAGATCTCTCCTAAATTTTACTGTTTTGTAAGGCCCATTTCATATTATATAACACAGCATACATTATTCCTATGCCTTTTTAGCTACAGAGTCTCATTACTATGAAGTAAGCACTGTTTCCGAACGTTTTCATTATCAATCTGCACACTGTGAAGAAAGGAGAGGGAACATATGGGAACATTTCTGAGCTTCGATTCTCTGGCACATCTTATTGATTTTTGCAGACAATCTTTCTTGATATTCATATTTTACCAACAAATTCAACAATGCCATCAAGGTTAGTCAATTTGGCTCTGCCTGCTCATGCTCATTAGGAACATAATGGGGGCTGCCCAAACTCACGTAAGATCCACCCAGACAGCAAACCACTACATGGGTCTGGACTGAATTTCAACCTGGCTCCCAAAGCTGAAAGATCAGTGGCCAACCCAACAGTGAAGCAAAGGATAATTAAGACACTGGACAGAAGCTGCAAGGCAATGGATTTATTCTCTAAGCTAGGCAACCGTTTTAGTTATAGATGCTCAAATCTTTTTGTTGGAAGTGTTCAGGTGTTACCAAGTTCCTCAGACAGTATAATTAGAAATTGGCGCAGGTGGTCTCAGGTCGGACAAGAGCAAAGCAAGAGAAGCCGCAATTTGACAAGAGCAGATCAGCCACTTCCCAATAGGATTAGCAACACACCTGCTACCCAACATTGAAAGATAAAGGTCTGCCTAGGGATTGATCGTAATCTGAAATGCTCCCCACACAAATCATAAAAATTCAGTGATGGAGAGGGAAGAAGTGCTCATGATCTCAGAACTGAAAACAAAACGTGATAAAGGAGGGAAAAAAAAATCTTCTCTAACTGCACTGTCTCTTGCACAAGAAAATGTCTCTTATGGTCACTGCAACAGTTATTAGTGGTTCAGTGACAGGGGGGTGGTGGGGGCATGGATTGGGATGGAGAAATAGAAATTTTTTAAATCTTAAACCAGAACCCAATCCCCACCCATTTCCAGTTTTGATGGAAGCAGGTCAGGGAAGTGACCAACATGATCCCAGAAGGGTAAAATCTTTGAAGGATGTTGTGTGTCACCATTTTATTTTTATTTTGTACCCATTTCAGCCAAGTTTCCCAAGATAACACAAAACCAGTGATGGGAGATGAGATGGGCCACGCTGCCTGCCGGGTAGGAAACTTGGTGCAAACATTTAAAATATTTCCTGCTCTTAAGTTTACTTCCCATTTCCTGTCCAGGCTCCTCTACTCCACTCACTCACCTCAGCATAGGGACCAAAGCCTCAATTTTAAAAAAGAATCAAGGTTCTATGAAAAGTGAGTTATTATGATCTGGAATGCACGATCTGAAAGGGGAATGGATCCATTAGTAGCTTTGAAAAAAGGATTGAATGTTTACTTGAAAAGGAAAGTATTAGCAAGCTATGGAAGAAATGCAAGGGAGTGGGACTAATTGAATAGCACTTTCTGAGGGCCAGCACATGCATGATGGGCCGAGTGACCACTTTCCTTACTGCATGAATCTATGAATTAGATTGTTCTGGGTGTTAATGTCTTGTCAATTACATTGTTAAGGTTTGTTAATGTCAATGCCTTTAAGGTTAAGAGAAACAGGTGATGCATCTGAATTGTCTTTGAGCAGAGTGACACTGTGGAGGCATGCCGGGCCCGTAACTCAGAGATTGAAACCATCCTCTGCTACTTATATTCTTATTAACCCCAGAAAGAAACATTTGGCTGCTATCCAAAAGCACATCTAAATTTTGGGGTCGAGTATTGGTCATAAACCAGCTGACCACTGCCATGCTGTGGTGCCAGCTGCTCACCTTGATCCCTCCCCTGAACTTTGTCACAAAAATACAGAAGAGACTCAACGACTTCTCCTGGGACAAAAGGATGCACTGCATCACCACTGAGGTTCTGTAACTACTGCTTAGGGAGGGCGGTAAGGTGCTGTTGTGCCTTCGCACCCAAGCAGCGACTTTCTGTCTCCAGACCCTGCAATGGTACCTCTGCATTGAGCCCCCTCCCTGATGGTGTGCCCTGGTGACATATTTCTTCCACCAGGTGCATAGCCTCAACTATGACCTGCAGCTGCTGTTTATAGGCCTGGGGCGCTCCAAGCCTCCCTGCAGGAGTTGCCTGTCTTCTATAGGGAACTGATCAAAGTCTGGAACATGGTTGCCTCATATCGGAGTGCTCTCCTGTCAGGAGTAGCGGCTCTCATCAGAGCGCCGCTGCTCAGGAATCTGCACCTCCATCAATATGGGTTCTGATGGCTGGCGCAAGAGAGAGCTCAGTCCACTGGGTTGACCAGAGTTGGGGACACATTGGATGGCAGAGGAGCGGGCTGGATGATGCCACAAGTACTCACAAGGCGTGCATCTATTAATGTCCAGCTTGCGGACAAAGCCACCCGCAGCCTTAAAATGGTGGTGCTCGGAACCATAAGGCAGTTCAGCATGCGGTGAAATTCTATCCAAGTCTGAACTGCCCCCCATTCGGACAGAACTTCACATTGGTCCTGCATCCTGACACCTCCCTTGGGTGCTGTAACCCCACAAATTGAACCGTCTTGCGGAAATTCCCTCCATACCTTCCCACTCAGCCCGGAGGGGTTTCCTGTATGGCCTGCTGCTACACACTCTCCACCTCCTTGCCTTCCTCCACCACCAGGACTTGCTGTGGCATTTTGTCCTGTGTCTGGCTGTGGGGGAGGTCCCCAGTGGAGGGCTCTCTATGTGGGAGTCCTCCCTTTTTCCTTTGGGAACCTGGCTTGGAGGGTGTTGCATGCAGCAGTGCCATGCAACCGTAGGTTAAGGTGGTTCACGGACTCCTAGGCCGCATGTGTTTTCTGCAGCCAAGGGGAGTCCGTGTTCCACGTTTATGTAGAGTGCGCAAGGTTGCAGCCCCTTTTTAGTTATTTGAAGGGGCTACTCCTCAATTTTTGGTTGCACTTCAGCTCCACACTCCTGATCTTTGGTCATCCGGTGCGGAGAGGGGCAAGGAGGGAGGAGGACCTCCTTGTAAACCTGCTCCTGGGCCTGGCCAAGGTGGCCATCAACAGGTCCAGGTAGCGAGTGGTCAAGGGGGTCGTCTAGCCCAACTGTCTGCCTCTCTACCATGGCTATGTTCATGGCCGGGTGGCCCTGGAGAGGGAGCACAGTGTCCACCAGTGCTCGAGGCTTTCCGCAATCAGTGGGCACTGCAGGGACTGGGATGCATCATCACCCTCGGGAATGATATTTTGGTTTGGTAAGTTAAGTTTCCTTTTACGTTCTTGTTTTAGTTACCGTGCCCCACCAGGGTCTGTCACCCATTCTGATTTATTGATTTTTTGTTTAATTTATTGATTTTGTTTCATCAAAAGGGTCTATAAATAGGGGATAGCTGTGACACTGGGTTGAGTGGGAGCAGAGTTGTGAGACTGAACAGGTCAATAAACTCTCTTAATAAAGAAAGGCTCTGTGTCTTGGTTTTGGCTTGGACCCTGTTAACACTGCAGGCTGGTACATTTAAAATGCTCACAGACTCTGCCATTGCAATAGAATTTAGGTGGGTCAGTATCAATTGTCCTTTTCAACTTATTTTGGCAACTTCCAAGACAATCCTTCTGGAGGATGGAGGAAACAGTACACTTGGGTTTGGTTGGGTTTAATAATGTAATTTTGCTTCTCACCTGTTTTCATACACACATGATCTTGCATGTTAGCTGTGGCTCAGTTGGTAGCATTCTTACCTCTGAGTTACAAGGTTCTGGGTTCAAATCCCACCCCAGGGCTTGAGCACAAAAATCTTGGCTCTCACTGCAGTGGTGTGCTGCCAGAGGTGTTGTCTTTTGGATGAGATATTAAACCAAGTTCCTGTAAAAGATCCCATGGCACTATTTTGAAGAAGAGCTGAGGAGTTCTCCTCAGTGTCCTGGATAATATTTATCCCTCAATCAATATCACTGAACAGAATATCTGGTTATTATCGCATTGCTGTTTGTGGGAGCTTTCTGTGCACAAATTAGCTGCTGTGTTTCCTATGTTACAACAGTTATTACATTTCAAACATACTTTATTGGTTGTAAATTGTCTTGTGGTTTGAAAAACACTATAATTGCAAGCCTTTTTGCTTCTCTCTCTCTACTGCCATTTATTAACAGGAAACCAGAACCTGAGCCTTATATAACAAGGTCAAAGACTTGTTTATTTTCATAGCTGTCTCAGCCAAATGCACTTTCTGTAGAAAAGTAGTACAGGTATGCGTAAAAAAGAAATCCCATCATGGCAGCTGATGAATTCAATTAATAAAATCTGGAATATAAAGCTACATTGGTTCAATGGTGACCATGAAACTATCATCGATTGTCATAAAAACATATCTGGTTCACTAATGTCCTTTAGGGAAGGAAATCTGCTGTCCTTATCTGGTCTGGCCTACATGTGACTCCAGGCCCACAGCAATGTGGTTGAATCTTAATTGCCCTCTGAAATGGCCTAACAACCCACTCAGTTCAAGGGCAATTAGGGATGGGCAACAATTGCTGGCCTTCCCAGCTACACCACATCCCATGAAAAAATAAACAAAATAAATAATAATAATTTGATTCCAATTGTTTAACATTGTGCAAGCTACCAAAGTCTGCGCAGAGATCTGACTGTGATCTGCTGTTTGAGGTAACTGGAGTGATGCACGTATTAAATGTGGCCTGGGCTAAACCAGGGCAAGTGACTACTGTGCAGACCATGATCATTACTGTGAATGGGCAGGGTTCAGCAGTACAGAGTAGAGACTCTGTGGACTGTCCTCAAACTAACATTGAGCAGTGTGGGAAACCTGAATCATGGATGAGAGAGCTGTTCTTCCAGGCAAGAACAAATGAGCCGGGGCCACAGTCTCTCGCAGGAAGTGACCCATTTAACTGACTGCTTATTCAAGGACATGAGGGAGGTAAAGGATGGGCAAGAAGAGACAGACCAGAATAAAGCTGAACACTGTTTATTGATTAAACAAACTAAATTGCATTTACTTGTTATCATGTTTTCTTATAGTCTCAAACGTGGAAGGAACATGAGGCAAATATGTTGGTTAAAAATAAACTCAAATATATTGCAGCAGATGCTTTAATTGCAGTCTAATAAAATCAGTAGATGCAATAGGATGACTATTGGAACTCGTACCATAAGACCATAAGATGTAGAAGCAGAAGTAGGCCATTCGGCCCATCGAGTCTGCTCCGCCATTCAATGAGGTCATGGCTGATCTGATAATCCTCAACTCCACTTTCCTGCCTTTTCCCCATGGCCCTTGATTCCCTAAACTTTTGAATTGGTTAAAAGGCAGAAATACTGGAAACACTCAGCAGGTCATTCAGCACCTGGGGAGAGAAACACAGTTAACAGGGTGGATTTTTGAGAAGTTGTGGGCACTCCATTAAAAATAGCGGACGAGACTGAATTCCCATCCCCGTTTGCGGTGCCCCCAATTTTTGCTGGTGCAGGCAGCGAGCTAGCACCCTGAGCTCCCAACCTAGCTGATTCCTAGCCCACACAATTTCTTTGGAGTCAGGCCAGCTTCTCAAGGACTCACAGTTCACATCCCCACAGGAGAGTCATGAGCCATAGTCAGGATGTGGGAACCTTTTGAAAGGTAACTTCGCAAGGTCTTATCCATGCCACCAACCCCCCGCCCCATGCCCCCATTCCAACCATGCACCCGACCCATCTCCAATGGCCCCTAATACACTCCACGCCAACTCACAGCATTTCCATGTCCATGTACCCAGTATATAATCTGTATAGAACCAATGAACCTGATCTGCATTCAGGGGCAGCAGGCCCAGTTCCATCCTGCACCCCCTAATTCCTCAGAGTGAAAATCAACCATTCAAGGCACTTCTCCCTGAGCTGAGTGTGCCGAGCCCGGAAATTTCCCAACTCGAGCTACCTGCTCTGATGGTTAAATTCTGGCCCAATCTCTCAGGTCGATAACCTACTGTGTTTCTCTTCACAGATGCGGTCTGGCCTGCTGAGTTTCTCCAGCATTTTCTGCTTTTATTTCAGATTTCCAGCATCTGCAGTATTTTACTTTTTGCACTCGAATTAGTTTGGCTGGATTATCCTGGTAGAATGAAGAAGTGACTTGAGTGAGAAGATGATTTTTGCTCATCAGTCTTGCTATCCATGTAACCCCTAGAGCACTGAGATTATTAATACTTTGAAGTAACTTTAGCCACTAGTCATTCATTTGTGGAACCTTGCTTCAAATGCAGTCCAGATTAAGGGATAAAGTTTTCACTGCTTGTTGATGGTAAGGGTTCCATACATTATGAGTTTAGGGCAGGCTGAACCCAATCCCAAATGAAAACTGGCCCACAGCAAAAATGTTACAACATTAATTGGCAATCTCACACTGATTGGACAAGGCTGGAGTGAAAAATGGAAAATCTCTGGTGGAGTTGGAGTTGGCAAGTCCCCATAGTGAAGTTGAGTTCTTGAGAGTGTCACAATCAGTCGGTGGCTGATGGGCTCAAATCTCCCCTAATCTAGGCTGACATGTTGGTGCTGTATTGGGAAGTGCTACATTTTTGGAGGTGCCCTCTTTTGACTGAGGTATGTGGACATTAAAGAACCCATGGTATTATTTGAAGAATGGTAAAGGAATTCTCCTCAAGCCCTGACTAACAGATATCCCTCAACAAAACTGTCAGAACAGTTTAACTCTTATTTAACATGTTGTTTGTGAGACCTTGCTGTGCACCAATTAGCTGCCTAGAAGACAACAGGGACTACATTTGGAGGGGGGGGGGGCGGCGGAGGCGTGGAGAGGTGGGTGGGAATTGAGTATTTGCTCCTGAAGCACTTGGGCAAATGCTGAAGTGTGATATAGTTGAAAGAATTTTCATTTGCGGCACATTTCTGGGACAAAATCCTCAAAATTTTCCACTGTGTCAAACATTATGCTCAGATTTTGCTAGAGTGGGGCACCTCACCTTCTGGCCAATGAGTATTTTCACACCCTCCAGCTCAATATTTTTATGTTGCAAGTTGTTAGAAATGGGAGCAATTCATGATGCAGCGAGGTCAATGGTACATCTGGCACCTTGGTGAATGAATGGTCTATCTCCTTAACCAATGTGACTTAAGGATTGGGAAAGAAACAGAGGAATGATAGAAAAGGAAATATTCTAAATCAGAGTAAAACCAAGTATGGGAGAAATAAAGAGAGGGAAAAAAGGAGAGACACAGGAGGGTGGATGATGGATTGATAAGTGAAAGGGACTAAGGTTGTACTTGTTCCCATGTTTGTCTTTGTTAAAGATGATAAAGACTTAAAGATGATAAAGTTTGACATCTTGCAGCAATTAATTCACTCACAATATGTGGCCACATATAATCTGCCAAATGAGGGAGAAGAAACCTATCAGTGACGAGAAGTTTGAAGAGCTAAGTTTTCAGTTCTTTGTCTCCTTTGGTCTCCCTGAGTCACGCAGAGTGCCTGTGTCAATGTTGCTCACTCCTCAACAGCCACAAAGGATGCAGTGTACACTCATCCTCCAAGTTTTTTCTCTCTCTCTTGTCTTGATTGAGGGCTGGTTCAATGGTCAACTCTGGAGGAATTGGTAATTGGATCAAGTGAACCAAAAATGATCCTGTATGCCTTTTATTCAACCACATTGAGATTGCAGTGTATTCATTTGAGGTACACTGTCTAATAATTGTAAACTCAACAGCTTACAGCTCTGTTACTCTGGGGTATTTGTGCTAGTTCTTGGTTTCCACACTGCAATCAGCTGCTAAATAGGACAAGGTGCTGAAGATGGGAGCATATTTATCTTTTGGCGATGGTGTAAACTTGTTTTTGAATAAACAAAATGTTAACTTGTGCAATATTGTATGTGAATATATATTAACCTCATTCACCCCAAAAGGAGCCTTAGAAAGTCATAAAAGCATGGGATTAGCATACTGCATCTGACCAGGATGGCGCTGACTTCGATCCTCAGTCCACACTTTCACGTATCCCGGCTAGTGGGGTGCAGTCAAATTAGGCTCAGGGCTGTCAAAGGTTCACATCTGATGTTCTCTATCCAGCTGCCAATTGAATAGTTGGGATCACCAGCAGACTCAGCTTTGAAGCTTCTCCACGCTTGATTGGTTTGCTGGAACTGTCCAGGCAGGCACTTGAAGAATGGGCACTTGGGTGCCAGAGGGTACCCTGGCATCCATGTAAATTTAGAAAAAGGTGCAAACCCAGGCTGGGGAAATGGGAAGAGGGGAATAGAAGAACTGTAAGATTCTGATGAAGGAGTTAGATTTACATTTACATAGTTTAAAAGAGCATTGATTCTGAAGTGAAGGGTGTTGAGTTTCACTGATTACATGTTACTTTGTCCTGCATTGATTGAGATGGATTGGATATCACTTGTTTGGTAATTACTTAATATTAGAAAGTTGTTGCTCTCCCCATTTGCATTTTTGATTCATTTGGTTTCAGATGTGCAGCCTTAATAATATCCATGGGGCCGATGCCATCTGTCTTGATAGAGGGCCAGCTCAGTGGTCACCTCAAAAAGGATTGGTAATTGGATTAATTGATGTAAAATTTGTTCAACCAAATCAGAACTGCAGTGTGCTCATTTGGGACATTGTGCTTTGTCTGACGTCTGATAATTGTATACTCCCAGTTTACGGCCCTGCTGCATTGTGCTATCTGTGCCAAGGCGATGTGTAATTGCAGTATAACTAAGCAATGACACTCCCAAGTTGATGGTGCATCATATTTTGGCAATGGTTTGGAATGCATACTTCACTTCTAACTGTGTCAGGTTTAATTTCCCCAGATGATATGTTGATTGTCACGTTTATATAGAATTCCTTCAGTGTATCATTGCAATGCAGTCAACCTGCTTATTTGTTTTAATAACTATTAACGCAATGCATCTAGGAAATAGGTATAAACAAAGTAATCAGCATACTACCAGAAAAGATTCACCTCTGACCTTGCTGCGCACCTTTGTCCCATCATCAAGTGCGATCTTGAATTTTTAGTCACCTGCAATTTTAATTCTCTATCCAATTCTGACCAATTGGCCTCCTACACCATTCCAAAGAAGCTTAATGCCAGCTTGAGGAACATGACCTATACTGTCTAATTTGACTTTAGCAACTTCACAACTTGACCACATTGTACAATGGAATGTGTTATACAAATCCCACAAAGGGTTAATTATAATCGTCTGTGATGTCATAGAAGTGACATATACTCATGTGACCTGATTGCCTGGGAGAAAGGAGCATGGGAAGAAGCTTGCGTAATGGAGTGTTCTCATAACTGTTAATGTGTACAATGAAGTTAGAGTATTTGCGGCCAACAGTCTTTGGGAGTTATCGAAACTACTCCAATGCAATAATAATGTAGACACAATAATGTAGGCCACAGCTCTCGTTTTCTGTTGAACAGCAGGCTTGAATAATGGATAGGATAAGTGTACATGGATGATAGGGTGATTTACAGCCCAGATATCACCTGCCTTTTCCTTCCATCACACTGCCAGAACATTGGAGCCTCACATTTTCCATATTCCTCTCTCCTCCCTCTACTATGTTGCTGCACCATTCACACATCCTCTGGGCCTGGGTTACACCATTTATTTAACTAGTTTCTATCATTATTGCCTCCTTTTTCAGACACTGTTATTACTTCTGTTATTTAATCATTAACCCTCCACCCAATTACAGACCACTCCTTTCTTTTCCCCTCGTTGCTGCTTAGAAGTTGCCATTCATCTGTAACATCTCCCAGTCCAGGCACAAGGTCGTCAACTTGAAACATTAATCTCATCCTCCACTCTCCATGGATGCTGGCTCAACTGCTGAGTTTTTCTGGCACTTTCTGTTTTTAGTTAAGATTACGCCACTGAAGATTTGACTGTGAATGAAGTGTTCGCAGAACAATCAACATTTAAGTGGCATTTGGATATCAGTGAGCACAGCTTGGGCTTCTGTTTAAATGTACAAACACTCAGCTCTGCTTGCTTGACCAGAGAACCATGTGGAGATAACACTGCAGCTCAACACTACTGTTTCCACTTTACTGCCACAGAGTCTAGTGTCACGCTCCTTCATTAGACAATGAATCATTTTACGTACAAGGCAAGACAGGTCATCAATAATGAATGAAACACTCGTTCATGATACATAATACATAACAAGATTACCCTGAGTTTATAGTTTTAAGGAAGCATTGAACTAAAGTTAGAACATTACTGTGCAGAATTCGTCATATATAGATTTAAGCAGGGTCTTTCCATGACTAAACCAAGATTAAAACTCAGCATGAGGATTCCCTCTTAGGGACAGTTAATATATATACTACTCATTATTAAAGTGAAGCGTGGTACCTAGCTAAAACAAAAACAGAATTACCTGAAAAAACTCAGCAGGTCTGGCAGCATCGGCGGAGAAGAAAAGAGTTGACGTTTCGAGTCCTCATGACCCTTCAACAGGACTGAGCAATATTAATATTGCTCAGTTCTGTTGAAGGGTCATGAGGACTCGAAACGTCAACTCTTTTCTTCTCCGCCGATGCTGCCAGACCTGCTGAGTTTTTCCAGGTAATTCTGTTTTTGTTTTGGATTTCCAGCATCCGCAGTAGTTTTTTGTTTTTATCATGGTACCTAGCTAATGTTCTTCCCCCAAGCCATACCCACAAAAACAGTTTTTTGTTTCAACCACTCATTTATTTGATGCTTATGTGTAGAGCCTCACTGTGTGAAAATTGCTGGTTGGGTTTGTTCATGTAACAATGAGGAGGAACTTAAAAAATACTTCATTGGTTATAAAGGAACTTGGAATATCATAAGGACATGAGGCAGCACTATTTAAATGCAATACAATGCGATTTGGAACATCAGAAGGACTTGACGGGGTGCTATTCAAATGCAGATTATTTTTTTCAACACTATTCAAACTACTTCTTCAATATAGAGGCTAAGAAGATCCTCAGTTTGATATATGCAGATTTAAATTAGAGCTGTTGTAGGGGGAGACCCCATAAATGGGTCATATACAAATTCTCCCCACTTCTCCTCCTCCCCCAACCCCAAGTCGAACAATATCACCCTGGAGGGTGTCCAGCACCCAATATAATCAAGGAATATGGGGAAAATTGTTTATTTAAAAAAAAAACAGAAATCAATGTTAGATATATTATAATTTTATGAAATTATATCTAGCATTAAGATATTGAAGATGTAAAGATTTTTAATAGATTTCATATAAAAACTCCTAAATCTGTACAAACTATGACACTTAAACTGAGGAAAAAGTATAGGGTTTTATTTTAGAGCTGGACCAGTTAAAGGTTAACGTGTGAGGGTGGGGAGGTGGTTTGGCGGGGGAGGGGGGGTGCATGGCGGGGTGGTGGGGGGGTGGGATATTGATGGTACGCCGCTGTATCTTTCATAATGATTTGGGGGCATTTGCCAAACTGGAATGAAACTAACAACTTCATCTCTATCACATGTCCTCCCTTTACTTGATCAATTTTCGCTTTTGCAGGTTGAGTCTCTCCCTTGCCTCACTTTCTTCATATGCCCTTTCAAATTTGTCATAATTGTGTGTTTCTGATGGCATTAATGTTGTCCCTCAGAAGTAGAGCTGACCTGTTTGGTCTGGGGCATTTTCTCACTGTATGGGTAAACATTTTGTTTCGAGCCAGATGTTTAACAGTTTAAGATAGCTGCCATGACAACCTGGTTCTCTAAGTTTCCACTGTTAGGGCTCACATTAGCACCAATGTAGTAAATGAAGGTATAGCCTTCTATCTGTCTATCAAGGAGTCATGTAATGTTCTTGGAGGCTCTGACCAATGAGCCCTAAGCACAGGCAATCCAGGGGGCTGGAGCTTCCAGACGAGAGTCCTAATCATGCATGTAGCACCAAAAAAGCTTTTTGTAATAGATTCAATACACTTCCAGCATTTTCTGTTTTTGTTTCAGATTTCCCAGCATTTTCAGTATTTTGCTTTTATCTTTCTGTAATAAAGTTCATCAGTTTCTTGTTGAAACCTATCCAGTTCATCAAGTCAGTACATTTGGTGACCAGGGTAAAATAGCTCCAGCTGCACCTCGCCTTGTTACCGTGAGTACATTGAAGCTTAAGAAAAAGAAAAGACCACTCACCAGTCATGCCACTCTTTGGCAGAATCAATCCTTAAGATGCAACTATGGAAGACTGGAGCCAGTACGTAGAGCGCCTTGGCTTTTATTTCGTAGCGAGCAAAATTACCGTGCAGGAAAAGCAGAAAGCAATCCTTTTGAGTGTATGCGGCAGTAAGACATACAATCTCATCCGCAGCCTAATGGCCCCGAACGCGCCCAATTCTAAGTCCTCCAATGAATTAGTGGACCTCATGAAAATGCATTTCCAGCTGAAGCCATCCGTAATAATGCAGAGGTTTAAGTTTAATTCCAAAGTAGGGGCCCTGGGAGAGTCTATCGCAACTGATGTAGCGAACTTTAAGCAGTTAACAGAACACTGCGACTTCGGGGATACGTTAAATCTGGAGTTCACAATGACACCATTCAGCGCCGTTTACTCGCAGAGGTTGGCATCGATTTGAAGCACATCCTAGAAATCTCCCTCGTCGTGGAAAGTGCTGCGACAGACTCGCAGGCTTTACAACACATACAACATGGTGCCATTGTTCATGTGGGGCAGGAACCTATTGCCAGGGGTGGTGCGAAAATTAGGCCCACAGCATCAAAGCAAGATGCAATGTCCACTGTTAGAAACATGAAAAGGCCTAGTAGAAACACTTCAGCAGCGATTCCAAAATTAAGTGGTTATAGATGACCACTACAGGAGGTGACCACGGACTGGGCACCTATAAATTCGAGGAAGCAGAATGCCATAACTGCCATAAGAAAGGTCACGTAGTAAGGCAATGCAGGGCGAAGTCAAAACAGTCCCTAAAGCTGCAAACCAACAGGATTGAATTAAAGAATACAGCAGAACCTGAAGCTGCTGATATCAACATCTATTCCGTGTATAATGTCAGTGCTGTAACAACCAAACCTATCACTGTCACAATCCAAGTTAATGAGAAGCCACTAATAATGGAGGTGGATACGGGAGCCTCAGCCACAGTGGTGGGAGAGCACACATTTAAATATCTAAATGAAGGTACCCAGCCACTGAATCTGGAGCAAACAACCGCTAGATTGAAGACATACACTGGAGAATCTATACAGGTCAAGGGCATCATCACAGTACCAATGTCTTACAGGCAACAGACAGCTCAGCTTCCAGTGATAATAATGACAGGGGAAGGGACCAGTCTTCTTGGCCAAGACTGGTTGCAGAAAATCAAGCTCGACTGGTCTGAAATATTTCACCTGAAAACACGAAGAGTTCCTGAACTATTAAGGAAATATAGCACGGTTTTTCCGAGATTAATTAGAGGAGTTAAAAGGCATGCAGGCCAAGATATATGTGGATCCTCAAGCGACATCACATTTCTTTAAGGCCAGACCTGTGCCTTATGCGATGAAGGAGAAGGTGGATACAGAACTGTGCCGGTTAGAAAAGTTGGGCTTCATCCAACCTGTCCAATTCTCAGAGTGGCCAACACCCATAGTTCCAGTAGTTAAGCCTGATCAAACCATACACATTTGTGGGGACTATAAATTGATCATAAATAAAGCAGCAAAACTAGACAAGTACCCCATTCCAAGGATAGACGGCTTATATGCAAAGCTGGCTGGAGGCAAGTCCTATACAAAATTGGATGTGAGCCACTCCCACCAACAATTAGAGCTGGATAGCACATCTAGAGGGTACATGACTATCAACACACACAAGGGTCTTTATCAGTATACTCGCCTACCCTTTGGAGTATCGTCTGCATGCGCTATCTTCCAAAGGACAATGGAGCGTTTTTTGCAAGGACTTCCCCGAGTGGTAGTATACATAGATGATGTTCTGACCACAGGATCAAGTGAGACTGAGCACTTGGCCAAGCTGGAGGAGGTGCTAAGAAGGCTCATGGAAGCCGGCGTATGGTTAAAGGGGGAAAGATGTACATTTCAAGCACCAGAAGTTACTTACCTAGGTCACAGGTGGATGCCATGGATTTGCAT
Organism: Cetorhinus maximus; assembly: GCF_964194155.1. Taxonomy (NCBI): domain Eukaryota; kingdom Metazoa; phylum Chordata; class Chondrichthyes; order Lamniformes; family Cetorhinidae; genus Cetorhinus; species Cetorhinus maximus. The sequence goes on along the minus strand of NC_135888.1, from coordinate 60,977,271 downwards.
CCAGTAGAAGAGAAAGTTCGGGCAATAAAAGATGCACCCTCACCATCCAATGTAACCGAATTTAAGTCCTTCCTGGGTATGATCAACTAATATAGCTGCTTCCTGCCTAACTTATCAACTGTGTTAGCACCATTATACTTGTTGTCAAAAAGGAATCATCATTGGTCATGGAATTCACAACAGGGAGAAGCCTTTGTGAAAGTAAAGAAACTGTTGCACTCGTGTTTATTGGTACACCATGGCCCAGAGAAAGAGTTGGTATTAAAAGTGATGCCTCTCCTTCGGTGTAGGAGCTGTGTTATCACAAAGAATGATCAGAAAGGCCCATTGGCTATGTCTCGAGAACCCTCTCCACAGCCGAGAAGAGTTATTCCCAGCTAGAAAAGTGGTATTCGGAATGAAGAAATTCCACCAGTACCTGCATGGACAACATTTCACCATTGTGTCGGGCCATAAACCATTAATGGGTTTATTCAGGGAGGATAAGGCTAATCCGCGAATATTCTGCGTATGAGTATACTTTTATGTACCGTCCTGGCCTACACATTGCAAATGTAGATGCACTAGGTCGTCTCCCATTACCAGATAGCATTGTACATGCTCCTGTGCCACAAGAAGTTGTGCTATTACTGAGTTTCTTGGATTCTTCACCTGTGTATGCAAAGCAAATTAGAAATTGGACGAACAGAGATCCAATCCTATTGAAAGTCAGAGACTTTGTTTTGCAAGGATGGTCAAATTCACCTGTATCTGAAGATTTGAGACATTCCATGCCTGAAAAACAGAGCTAAGCTGTCAAGATGGAATTTTGTTGTGGGGATCAAGAGTTGTCACCCCTTCACAAGGAAGAGAACCACTCTTGACAGAACTCCATAGTGCGCATCCAGGTATACCAAAGATGAAAATGCTTGTGCAAAGCTATGTCTGGTGGCCAGGCATTGACGGTGACATTGAAAGCATGGTCAGGCACTGGCTCCATTGTCAGCAACAACAGAAGTTGCCTATTTCAGCTCCACTGCATCCGTGGGAGTGGCCTGATCAATCCTGGGTTAGGCTGCATATCGATTATGTGGGTGCAATGTTTTTTTGATTATAGACGCATATTCTAAATGGATGGATATGCACAAAGTCAAATTGCCAACATCGAGTGCACCTATTGAGAATCTGCTGTTTTAGCATACATGGCCTACCTGAAATCATTGTTTCTGACAATGGTACAGCGCTTTACCAGCATAGAGAGTTTCAGAAATTCATGAATCTGAATGGAATCAGACATATTAAAACAGCCCCTTACCAGCCCTCATCGAATGGTTTAGCTGAGAGAGCTGTACAAACTTTCAAATCTGGAATGAAGAGGCTATCAGGAGGTACTCTAGAAACTCGACTTTCCCACTTTCTTCTCAGTTATCGGACAACACCACGTTCAACTACGGGTTCAACACCATCTGAATTATTGATGAAATGCCGCTCAGGTACATGGGGTCAAGCCTGGTGTTTACAAATTTAGAGGGGAACGTAGAGCAGAATCAGAGTAATTAAAAATTCAGTCACGATATACACAGCAAAGCTCACACATTAGGTGACGTGGTGTTCGTGCGAAATTTTGGAAGTGGTCTGTATTGGGTTCCTGGAATCTTTCCAAGTACAAGCGTAAGATAGAATTGTTCATAAGCATGTAGATCATATTTGTGCTAGAGAGACATTCCAATGACCAGCAATGATGTTGAACCGTCAATCCCTTAAGTGACTGATCAACCTAGAACAGACATGCCCGATGTCTCTGTAGCGTTGCCAAACCCTGAACTGCCACTTTCTAATGATGTGTCTCATGTTGTAGTTCCAGGTCCTGTTGATCCTGTTGAGGAACCTCAAGTGGTAGAGCTACACTGCTCTAGCTGTATAAAGAAAGCGCCTCAGAGGCTTGATTTTTAATCACCTGAAGTTGTATATATGTATATGTTGTTGGATATTCAAATGTTCTCTGTAAATAGGAACTGTAAAAATTAAAGGGGGAGGAAATGTAGTGACTGAAGGTATAGCCTCTCCTGCTGTCTATCAGGGGTCACATGATGTTCTAGGAGGCTCTGACCAATTAGCCCTAAGTATAGGCAATCCGGGGGGTGGTGGGGGCTTCCTGACAAGAGTCCTGATCAAGCATGCAGCACCTGAAAAGTTCTGTAATAAAGTTCATGTGTTTCTTAGTGAAACCTGTCTGGTCCGTCAAGTCATTACAACCAGATAACGAGATCTTCAATATCTTTTCAGGCAAAAACTGCAAACATAATTATAGGCTGTGCCTTATATACCCCACTTCTCCCCTTCCCCTTCCTCAGATGGGAGAAGAGTCACAATTCCAGTTTCCCAGACCCAGTCCTTCAGGATTGTTGAACCAGAACCAAATCACAGGAATCATTGGGCAGTTGTCTGAAAGAGAAAGCCTGAAACTTTCTTGACCATACGATAAAAAGTTGGGTCAAAGTAGCACACACAAAGGAAAGACTTGGATTTATCTAGCACCTTCCTGGATCAGAACTTACCATAACAATTTACAGTCAGGACGCAGGGAGTAACTCACTTTTTCTTCTTTGAATAATGTCATGCGACATTTTATATCCCTGGGAGGGCAGATGCAGCCTTGGTTTAACATCTCTTTCACACAGTACTGAACTGGCATGTCAGCCTGGATTATGTGCTTCAGTACCGGAAGTGGGGTTTGAATCTGTGACCTTCTGGCTCAAAGGCAAAGTTGCTGCCAGCTCGCCAAAGCTGACATAAATGGGGTAGGGGGTGTGACAATGATCTGTAGCTCCTACCTGTTTTGCACCATACTCATTGCCATCCAGTCAGGAGCGTAGACATTCTTCCCAATCAGATCTTTGAATAAGATGAAGGTTTCCATAAAGAAATCCTGAGGGAAAAAGCATTGGTCAGGAAAGAGTGAGAAATCGATAAACAAGCAACAGAAAATTGAATCTAATATTCAGTGATTTACAATCAGCAAGTTTTGATTCTTAACCAATTTTTCATAGTTAAAAACCACAGAATGATTGCTACCCCACAATAAATAAAGGGACGTTACTATTCGTACCTTCTCTTTTAACCATGGGTTCAAAGTTTTAATTTTAAAAGCACAGCTGTAATCTCATGCTCTGTGGGACACCATTGAAGATGTTAGAATATGCATTTTGACAAGTATTACATTCATTCTAAATTAATGTGCAACATCTCCAAGGCACAAATCAGGAGTGTGATGGAATACTCTCCACTTGCCTGCATGAGTACAGCTCCAACAACATTCAAGAAACTTGACACTATCCAGGACAAAGCAGTCCACTTGAATGGCACCACATCCACCACTACAAACATTCACTCCCTCCACCATCACTGCACAGTGGCAGCAGTGTATATCATCTGCAAGATGCGCTGCAGCAACTCACCAAGGCTCCTTCAACAACACCTTCCAAACCTGCAACCTCTACCATCTAGAATGACAAGGGTAGTAGATGCATGGGAACACCACCATCTGGAAGATCCTCTCCAAGTCACACATCACCCTGACTTGGAACTATATCACTGTTCCTTCACTGTCGCTGGGTCAAAATCCTGGAATTCCCTCCCTAACAGCACTGTGGGTGTACCTGCACCACATGGACTCTAGCAACTCAAGAAGGCAGCCCACCACCACTTTCTCAAGGGCAATTAGGGAAGGGCAATAAATGCTGGCCTAGCCAGCCAAGCCCACCTCCTATGAAAGAATATAAAAAAAGGGAGAGGGGCAACAGGTCCTAGTATAAATGAAGAGAGTCATTCAGCCCATCTTGTTCACACATCTAAAACTAATTTGAACACCAGCCTTGGCTCAGTAGCTGCACCTGCCCCTTTCCATTTGCAAGACTACACACATTCCCTTTTGCCTATTTTGATGAATTAAAACACCAACATCTGAAAAGAACATCATTATCATCTTTATGGTGCATTTTTTACTGCAGCACCTTCCTCTTGGATCTTCTCCAAATACATGAACCCCCATATGACAAGCAGCCATCCTATTCCTCATTGTTCGCGAGATATCTTCCACCTCAGCCGCACGATTAGAACATTGAGGGGGAAACTGGTGTAAATTTATGAAAATTATGTACTTCCTGCTCCATCCAGATTGTTCCACACAAATATGATGCTTTATGCATCGTACCTACCCAATCCATGATCTCCTGGAAGAGACAAAACCTCAGATTAAAAAACACAGGGTCAGTTAAGGAAAAAAATTCCAGAAAATTCCCCTCTGACCCTCTTGGGCAATCAAAACTAGAGGACCACCCTGACCCTGATTTGCAGGGTACCCACTAGGGATAATCTCTGCCCAAATTGGAAACAGATACTCTCACTTGATGGACTAGGAGCAATGTTCCCTCTTTTCTTTTGGAGTGCATGAATGAATTAGGAGTGTGGCCTTTTAAATTCTTTTGCATGGCTGTGCATGAGCAGTAACTTAAAGACGGCACTTGTGTGGCCTGTGCAGGGAACTTTTTGGGTTGCTGCACAATTGTGCTTGAGAGAAACATTGGCCAGAAGCATGTGGCTTTGTCAATTATATGCAGTTGGCCAGCACCCAAAGCGCTGGAATAGGAAATCACCCCCCTCCAGTAACAGCCATACTGTTCAACTGTGGAGGGCAACAAAGTAGCCTTTCATGCACCAATCCTGTCATCCTCAGCATCCACTCAAGCAGGGATTTCCAGCAGGAATTATTGGATCACAACGTGGATTGGAAATCCATTTGATTTTTCTGCTTCTCTCCCTGAATGCGCCTCAAGCCCCTAACCCAATTACATCATCCACACTGTCAGTCCATCTGAGGGAATCGTATTCCACTATATTTTGAATAGTGCACTCCTCAATTGAGTAAAGCAGGTTCATTTTGTTGAACACAGCCCCTGCTGAAACCTTTTCCTTTCCCCTGGCTCACTGGATTCCTTCCAAAGTATTCTCAAGTCACAGAGGCAATGAGGCAAAGAACCAATAAACATGGGTTTTGGAAATTAAGAGGTCAGTTAGGATTAGCAGAGTGGACTGCCTCATTAACGGGAATGTATGAGGCTGCTCGGTCAGAATTTCACCGGTTAAACAGTTGGGAAATCAGGACAACTTAGGCTTGTACGTCACATTATCTATCTCTTTGACCAAATATTAATATGTGACCCAGTGCCTTGAGATGTTTTAGTGTGTTCAAAGCACTTTATAAATGCAAGTCATTGTTATTTCTGCCATTTCTGGGTCTTTTTTAAACTCCAATCGCCTGCTTTCTCTGCAGATGGTAAGTTCAGTGCTCCCACATTCCCATAGGGAGCCCTGCTCACAGGAAGTGCAGTCAGACATGGGGCTATACTATAGTTCTGATTCTCCCTTCAAGCTTAGGTTCCCACTGGGGAATGTGGATGCACTGAATTTGCCCTGTTATTCCTTAATGGGCACATTTAGGTGCCTATCTCCCCTTTTGAAACTCTCAATTGACTTTGTATCTGTAACGTTGTCGAGGCCTGACATGCTGGTCATTTTGCCTTGCTCCAATGTTTTATTTGTTCAAAGTAGCCTTTCATGCGCCAAAGGACTTTTGAAGAAATTAATCTTTTTTTAATTAAATATTCAGGGAAATATAAAAATATTGATGTGTACAAGCTGTAACAGTAAAACGTTTCCCCAAGGACTTCAAATGGAATTAGCTGCCAGAAGTCAAAGCTCAGTGGAGTTATTACATACTCTCTTTGCAAACAGGCAGAATAGAAAGAAAGAATGTGCATTTATATAGCACTTTCCTCGTCTCCAGGCTGTCTTACAACTAAATAAGTAAATGTAGAGAGCCATTGACTTTTAACGTCTCTCCATATTTTTCTGTCCTTCCAACAACAATGCCCACTGGTGTTGGTGCCGGAAAATCCCGCCCTGTATTGTGCATACATGATATTGATTGGGGGATAAATGTTGGCTGGGCACCATGATAACCTCCTCCTCTTTTGAATAATGTCACGGGATTTTTACATCCAGCTGATGAGACAAGCAGAGGCTCATATTTAACACCGTATTTGCAGCTCTGGCAGCACAACACTTCCTCAGAACTGTACTGAAGTGTCACCATGGTCAGGTCCAATTGGGTTCAAGTACAGGCATCTGAACCAAGTTGATGTGTTAAGGTATGTACATTTGAGCTGGTACATAAACATTCACACAAGGTGGATGGCTCCTCTCACTAACAGACAATCAACATTAAGTGCTCTCTTCTCGGCCTTTTGGCTAAGATCAAGTGTTGCAGGAGCGACACCATGGTCCTGCCATGGCAAGGTCGGGATGGAAGGGCGATAACCAATCGCAATCCGAATTCATACCGTGGGTTACCTATCACCGTCCGAGTCACGGTGAACCACAGCGACGAAGGAGGATCACCTATGGATCGGGGCTTCTTCACCAGGAGGATCCTGTTGAAGGCGTGCGGCTTCCAAGCTACGGAGATCTTCACCCTGCACGACTCCCGCAAAGGTGGTTATTTCGATGTGACGTTCAAGCGAGTGGCAGACTGCGTCCGGCTCCTGAGGGCGTTCGAGGAGAAGAGAGACCTGCCGGAGATGAAGATCCTGACGGCGGAGCCGCACTTTTCTCTGCCGTTGCAACGGGAACGTGAGGTGATGGTGCATGTGTACAACCCCTTCGTCCCTGTCGCCGACGTGGTCACCTTCCTCACCAGGTACTTCGATAAGGTGGGGAGCGGCACCGAGATTCGAGACGACTTGGGGATCTGGACAGGCAAACGCCTGTTTAAGGTCACGCTAAAGACCGATGGTAAGGGGGCCATTTTCCACCCTCCCTCCAGTTTCGCTATCGGGGGAAACCGGGGCTACCTGGTCTACGCTGGGCAACCCAAGCATTGTCGCTCATGCGGCAAGGCTGGTCATGTGGCGGCCAACTGCAGCGCCTCCCTCTGCAAGATCTGCAAACAGGAAGGGCACCAGACAAAAGACTGCAAACAGGCCAAGTGCTGCAACCTGTGTGGCGAGGCAAGTCACCTCTACAGGACCTGCCCCAAACGCTGCCGTACTTACGCACAGGCAGCCAAAGCCGACCAGGGGGAAGCAGAAGAAATGTTCCGTGTCACTCCAACCACCAAGGCCCCCAGGGAGCTCAACGGGACAAAGGAGGACACAGAGAGAGACAAGGTGGAGAAAGAGATTGAGGCAACAGAGAGCCAATCAACAGCACTACCCCCTGAACCTTCCAGTCCTCAGGACAGCGAATCAATGGAGGAGGAGGCAGCAGTGGAAAAGCAGCAGGGGCAGTGGCGGACGGTGAAGAACAAGAAAAGTAAGAGGGAGCGAAGAAGAAGCAAAGGCGTTTCCCAGAGAAGCGGCAAGAGGCGTCTCCCATCCGACACGGATGACAAGGGCAGCAGCTCTTCGGATGATGAAGTGCCAGAGCGGCACCGACAGAAGAGGCGGCAAAGCTCCAGGGCGTTGGAGGACGAGACACCCGAGCTCCAGAAAATTGGAGACAACAAGGAGACCAGCGCACCCCAAATTTGCCTGCAACCTGAGGAGGCCAGTGCACCACAGCCCCTGGAATCTGGGAGCAGTGAGGCAATCATCGCACCCCAGCTCCAGGAAGCCGGGAACAGCAACCCCCCAGAGGGGGTGAGTTTTGGAGAAGCTTCTCCAGCAAAGGTCACCTCAAAACCCGCTCACTACGTGAACCTCCAGATGCCACTGGAGCAGAACACGGCCAAGGAGATCTACCTCAGCCCATCCAAAGTGAAGGAATTTGAGCTCACTACGGGTATGAAGGAGCAGACTAAAGGTCTGGGACTCTCAGAGACAGTGGGTTTGGTAGGAGAATAAATGCTTTAAAATGGGTTTAAAGATTGTATCCATAAATGTGCGTAGCATTAAATCTACTACGCGATGTGTTGCGACCTTGGACTACCTAGCCAAGGTCAAAGCTGACCTGTTGTTTCTGCAGGAGTGTGCGATACCGCACCTCAGCTCCTACAGGCAATGGTCACGATGGTGGTCCCACGGGCCATCGATCTGGTCGGGCGGAAACGACTCTCGTTCCTCCGGCCTGGGTATTCTGCTGCGGGGAGGCAACTTCACCGTCTCCGAGGTCAAGGAGGTGGTGGGCGGGCGACTCCTCGTAGCAGACGTAATGTACAAGAACGCTCCACTCCGGTTAATTAACGTGTATGGCCCGGCACAAGGGGCTGAGCGGCTGGAGGTTTTTCAGCAGCTCCCACTGCTGCTGGCGACCTCCAGGCCGGTCATTCTGGGCGGGGACTTCAACTGCATCATCGATGCGGCTGGACGATCCGGCAGGGCCGGAAGCAGATTGGACGCTACGTCCAGATCCCTGATGGAAACAGTTAAGGATGCCAAGCTGCACGACGTCTTCAGCAACCCTGCAGACGGAGCGCAGCGTAGATACACCTGGTCGCGGCCAGACGGGTCCATTCGTTCCAGGATAGACTTCCTGTTTGTGTCCCGTGCATTCACAGTCAGATCCACCGAGGTCAAGCCGGTGTTCTTCTCTGACCACTGCCTCCTACTGGCGGACTGCCACTTGGAGGAAGACCTGAGGGTGGGCAGGGGGGCATGGAAGCTAAATGTGCAACTGCTGACCCCAGAGAACATTGAGGAGCTCAAGAGGGATTACAAAGGTTGGAGAACCGTGAAACCCCTCTTTGAGTCCCTGACACACTGGTGGGAAGTGATCAAGGGAAGCATCAAGAGGTTTTTCATCCGCAAAGGCACCCAGAAAGCTAGAAAGGAACAGAGGGAAATGTCCCGACTCCAGGAAAAGATGCAGAATCTGCTCCGGCTGCGGTCGATGGGGGTCGATGTCAAGGAGGAGCTCCAAGAGGTGAAGGGCCAGCAAGCCTCGCACTTTGCCTCGGAGGCCTCCAAGATCATCTTCCGTTCCAGAGTCCGCTCCGTGGAGCAGGATGAGACGTGCTCACGTTTCTTCTTCCAAAAGGTACACAGAGAGCGCTCTGTGATCAGCAGCCTGAAGGAAGAAGACGGCTCAGTAAAGTCATCACGGTCCGACATTCTGAGGATCAGCAAATCCTTTTATGCCGGTCTGTATGACGTGAAGCCCACGGACAGCACGGCCTCCCAGTCCTTCCTGTCCTCTATCACGGAGGTCTTAGACCACAGTACGCGGGAGAGCCTAGACAAACCGCTAACTCCTGACGAACTGACTAAGGCCCTCGAGTCCTTCGAGAAGAGTAAAACCCCCGGAAGCGACGGCCTGCCGGCGGAGTTGTATTCGGCTCTGTGGGACTTGATCGGCCCAGACCTGCTAGAAGTGTACGAGAGTATGCTCCTGGCCGGCAGCATGTCAGAATCCATGAGGAAAGGCATCATCACCCTCATCTACAAGCACAAGGGGGAAAGGGAGGAAATTAGAAATTGGCGACCCATTTCACTGTTGAATGTGGACTATAAGATTCTGTCCAAGGTCATCGCCAACCGGGTCAAATCCGCTCTGGAATTGGTGATTCACCCTGACCAGACCTGCTCTGTGCCAGGCAGGAAGATCTCTGACAGCCTGGCGCTGCTCAGGGATACGATTGCCTATGTACAGGACAGGGGTGTGGATACCTGCCTCATCAGCTTGGATCAGGAGAAGGCCTTTGACAGAATATCGCACACCTACATGGGGGATGTGCTCTCCAAAATGGGGTTTGGGGAGGGAATTCGAAATTGGATCCAACTGCTCTACACTAACATCAGTAGCGCAGTCTCAATCAATGGGTGGGAAACAGATAGCTTTCCGATTAAATCTGGAGTCAGGCAGGGCTGTCCTCTCTCGCCTGTCCTTTTCGTGTGCTGCATAGAACCCTTTGCCGAGTCCATCAGGAAGGATCCGGGCATAAGAGGAGTGACGATCCCAGGCAGTGGAGGCACTCAGGTAAAAGCCTCCCTGTACATGGACGACGTCGCCGTCTTCTGCTCGGATCCGCTGTCGGTGCGCAGACTGATGCACGTCTGCGACCAGTTCGAACTGGCCTCGGGAGCCAAGGTAAATCGTGGGAAGAGCGAGGCCATGTTCTTTGGGAACTGGGCTGACCGATCCTTTGTCCCCTTCACTGTCAGGGCTGACGGCCTGAAGGTGCTGGGGATATGGTTCGGAGGGACCGGGGCATGCGTTAGAAACTGGAAGGAGCGAGTGGCTATGGTGAAAAGGAAACTGGGCATGTGGGAGCGACGCTCCCTCTCCATTGCGGGTAAGAACCTGGTCATCAGGTGTGAGGTACTCTCGCTGTTGCTGTACGTGGCGCAGGTCTGGCCCATTCCACACTCCTGCGCGATGGCGATCACTCGAGCCATCTTCCGCTTTATCTGGAGGTCGAAAATGGATCGTGTCTGCAGGGACGCGATGTACAAGCCTCTAGATAAAGGGGGAAAAAACGTGCCCAACATCGCCCTCATACTGATGGCCACCTTTGTGTGTGGCTGCATCAAGCGGTGCGTAGACCCTCAGTACGCAAACACCAAGTGTCACTACGTGCTGAGGTTCTACCTGTCCCCGGTGTTGCGAAGGATGGGTCTGGCCACGCTGCCGCGGAACGCTCCAAGTAGTTGGACCGTGCCGTACCACCTGTCCCTGGTGGAAAAATTTATGCAGAAAAACACCTTTGACCACAAGTCCATCAGGCAGTGGTCAGCACGTAACGTCCTAGAGGCCCTGAGGGATAAGGAGAGGGTGGACCCTGTGGGATGGTTCCCCGAGCAGACTGTCAAAGTCATTTGGCAGAATGCCTCATCGCCAGAACTTTCCAACAAGCACCAAGACGTAGCTTGGCTGGTGGTGAGAAAGGCCCTCCCCGTCAGATCCTTCCTACACGCCAGGAGTCTCACCCCCTCTGCACGATGCCCTCGAGGTGGCTGTGGTGGGGAAGAGACCGTTGTTCACCTCCTTGTGGATTGTGCCTTTGCAAAGAAAGTCTGGAGAGAGATGCAGTGGTTGCTGTCGAGGTTCATCCCGAGCAGTTCTGTGACACAGGACTCTGTGCTCTACGGGCTGTTCCCAGGGACACACACCGAGACAAACATCGACTGCAGCTGGAGGATCATCAACTCGGTGAAAGACGCGCTTTGGTCTGCCCGAAACTTGTTGGTCTTCCAGCACAAAGAGTTGTCCCCGACCGATTGTTGCGGACTGGCACAATCCAAAGTCCAGGACTACGTGCTGAGGGACGCACTAAAGCTTGGGGCAGCTGCCGCAAAGGCGCAATGGGGAAGGGTCGCTGTCTAAGACCTTTCTACCACAGCGCACCGAGAGACTGGGAACTGTTTAGAGCCCCTCGGGCTGTACAGATCAAATGAAAGGCTGTAAATGATTGTAATATTGTTTGTACTGAGGCACCTGGTGATACATTTTGTAAAAGTTTAACCTGGATTGTACCCTTGTAATGTTGTTTTTGAAATGGTTTTGAATGTGATTGAAGATTTTTTATGAATAAAGTATATTTTTACAAAAAAAAAACATTAAGTGCTCTCTTACACAACTTGATCCTAAGATTAAGAGGTGTCAGCTGTGGCTCAGTTCATAGCACCCTCGCCTTTGAATCAGAGGGTCGTGGGTTCATGTCCCACTCCCGGAAAACCAAGAACTGTGATCGTACTCGAAAGAGTTGCAACCTGTGACTGTTGATAACTCGAAAGAGTTTGATCCTAAGATTAGACGGTTCAGGTGCTTCTGAACACTGCATTACCTCTCTGCAGTGTTTTTGTCCTCAAAGATTCCCTTGCTGGCACACAATTCTAGGCACACTTAAGGACAGTTAAGTGCCTGTCCTTCAAGTGAAAGCTTTGATCAAATGTTGGGAAGGTATTTGAGTGGAGCCTGATCTCACCTTCACATAATTTACACACAGGAAATGAAAGAGACCTGTGACCCTCCTGCTTGACAATAAATTGAAGCTATTGCAGCAACGTTTGGTGGCTGTGAGTAATGCAAATCAGATATTGGAATTTATTTAACGAGTCAATATTGAGCAGAGATAGTGAGGTAATTCTTCCACTTTATGAATCATTGGTGTGACACAATTAGCATACTGTGCACAGTTCTGGCTGCCTCAGTACACAATAGACATTGCAGCCACTGAGGAAAATAATCAGAATGATGGAGGGATTGGATTGTGAAGAGTGATTATGTAAATTGGACATGTTCTCAATGGAAAAGAGAGGTGAGAGGTGACATGATTGTTGTTTGTAGGATTCTAAAAGGATGAGATAATGAGGAGCATGACAAGCTATTTCATCTTGTTCAGAATAGTACAACCAGAGGACACAAACTGCATTTGAAGGAAGGGTAAATTCAAAACTAATTTGCAGAAACAATGGGCAGGATTTTCCCTGTGGGCCCCTGAAGCCTGCCATCAGGCTCAAGTAGAGGTGTCAGAACCTTGCAATGTGTTGGAATCAGTCACTCTTTGTGAATTTCCCCAGAACAGCCAATGACCAGAAGGCTGGCTCAATATCCAATTAAGGATGGTGAGTGGGCTCTCAAAGCTGGAGGTCCAATCAGAGCCTTTCCAGCTTGAAAGCAGCTTTAGCAGGTAAATAAAAGAGAGGGCGCTTCAAAATGGAAGCACCCTCTCTCCAACTTTTATACATTTAAAATAAAAAAATGCCCTTTGCAACCAGGCCACAACAATGGATGGGAACTTGCAGCTAATGCTTAACCTAGGCAAGCCAAGAGTGGCTGTAAGTCAACGAGGAGCACTGCCCCCGCCACCCTCCACCCAGTTAGCTGCCAGGAGGCTGTCTCCAGGCATCTAAAGTGGCCCCTGTTTCCTGCGGGAACCTGTAAACTGGCTGGAAAATCCCTGTCGGCCTCCTTAAGTGGCCGTTAATTATTTTAAGCAACTACCTGCCAGGTGCAGGCTGGTAGTTCTGCTGCATCCTGCATGCAACCCTCCACCCACTCGCCCGCCCACCCGCCCCCATCCCCCTCACACGGGATCAGGATGGAGCAACAGAACTGACATGCTAGCCAGTGGTACTATTTTTAGCACCCCAGCTTACCTCTGTTCCTAGTTGCAGTGAGGTTAAAAATTTGGCTCAATATTTCAGTGAGTGAGTGATCAGTCTTTAAACATGATGCCCAGGTAGATGGTGGATTAAGTCATTCAAATCCAAATTGGACAGATTTCTCTCATACGTGACATGACATATGTCATACGGTTGGAAAGAACAGGTGACTTTTGACCTATAGTTGTTAAAATTGACAGCTTTCCTTTTTCTCACGTCCAGGTCTGTGGTAAACTAATTGATGGAAACTGATTCCCATAATTAGTCAACAACTCCATTATCACTGTTTCATATGACAACCAGGATGGGAGAAGGTCACCTAGGTGAAACTTATTATTTTTACATCTCACAATTCCTATGACACTTTTAGGCCATTACTGACAAAGGGCTGCAATGTCAGAGGCTCTGCCTTTCAACTGAGATGCTATGTTGATTCCTGAAGTGGGGGCTTTTCCCAGTGCCCTGGCCAAAATTCCCCATTCAGCCAAAAGCCCCTGAAAACAGATTGATTATGTGTAGATGCAGAATGGCTGACCTATTTGCTTACATCCTGCACTCTTCAAGAAGTAAGTCATTAAGCGAATCGCTTTCAGACCTTTTGACGAGGTGCTATACATAAATAGAAATGTTATTATAGATTGCCAATAGATGAAGCCAGCTCATGTTAAGTAACATTCCAGGTCCAAGTAAACTAAGATTGCATCATTTGCTGCAAATATAGACCAGTTGAATGACGTTTACAGAGCTTGTTGTAGAGATTATTTTGGCATAAGTTTTTTTAAGGCTTTCTATATTGTTAGTTCTGATTTTCTAGAGGGAAGAAATCTATATTCCTGGCAGCTTGGATATGAACTCAATAAATCTTTTGCAAGAAATATTGAACAGTGTCTTTTAAAAAAAATCCTGCAATTTCAACCATTTATCTCATCATCAGCTTAAGATTTCTCAGTATCTCTGTTCGTAGGAACTTGTCTCCTAGCTAATGGCAGTGACCTTCTGAACATTCCTGGCACAAGTGATGGTTCTGTATTGTATCATTTGAGTGAGGTGGTCAATGCAATTTGGGAAGCTCCAGGAGTTTAAATCTGATTGAAAAGTACAGCAATTGAGGGGGGGGGGGGGGGAGAAATGTCAAGAGAGGGAATTTGTTGGGGTTCAGCTCTCTTCTCCGCTCTCCTGAAGGTGAAGTGCAGTTCCAAAAGTAGCATTGGACGTTACCCAAGAGGACATTCATCATATGAAAGCTGCAAAGATGTGGATCGGAAACTCTCAGAAATATTTCCCTTTACATTCAGGGAAACTTCAGATCATTCAAATAGCTTTTTGTTTTTCCTTTTCCTTCTGAAAAATGTTAGTAATTAATTATTTCATTTATTTTCTATTTTGTTTCATCTTTGCATCTTTTTTGTCAGTATCTTTTTTCTGGCTCTCCTTCTGTGTGGCTCTTTCTCTCTTTCCCATTGGGCAGGATTTTGTCAGCAGCACACCATTCCTGATGGCAGAACCAGAAGTGTGCATCACTTCCGTTGCTTTGCTTTTTCCCATTTGGCATGCGACTATAGTTAAAATTTAAAGTGCTGCTGGCGTGTATGGGAGACACGGGCGATTCAACGGCAGGGGAAGCTTTTCACTGGTGAAATCCCTCATCAGTCAACAATGCAGGAGGTATGGATGGGCTTAGCCTCTTGGTCAAACAAGGAGGCTCTGCTTCATAATCAGAGGTTTCCTGCCCAGCTCCATTGCCATTAACATAACACTTGAGAACACAAAGGTGACACCTGTGTTTTTCAAATTTAAATTTCACTTGGTAAATATTTCACATTAGATTGGTTTCACTTTATTCATGTGTGCACCATCATTGTTTGTTAAGACTAGCTTAGTCAGAGTGCTAAATGTACTGGTATGCCTCACGGTTGGTACGCATTGATGGTTACAAGGGAGTCAGGGGCATTTCCTTTATTGCAAAAGAAACAATGTTGTGTTTTTTTGTTTGCTCTTTATTGAAGGTTAATGTTAGTGTCCTGTGTTGTATTCTTCACTTTGTGGTACATGGCTGAACTTGCAGGCTCAGCTGGCCCTCCCTGCATTGCAAAGGGCATTGTCCGAGAGCATTCTCAGCAGGGATAATTGAAATGTTGTAGGTGAACTCAAATTCCTGTAAGGACTCTCCCAACCAACACCCTAAGATGGACCCAAATGTGGGCAATACTGACCATACCCTTCAGGCTCCTCATTTTCTTACCTTGACTGACTGACCCCACCACAACATCCAGAATGCCAGGTCCTTCCCACTTCACTTCTCCATGCCCTTGACCCAATCTTCTGTCCTCCCTTGGATACCTCTTCCACTCCTCCATGCACCCAAACCCCAACGTTTTAACACCCACACCCACCATCACCTCACTCCTGGCTTGCCCTTTCTGGTCATGAGCCTCCATGTAAGCTGCCATCCTCCTGCTCCCCTTTCTTGTGCCGCAGAGTTCAAGAAGGAAAACCGCTGGCCTCAGATACAACTGCACAAAGCCGGCTTGTGCATGTCACCTTTAAATGAACATGAACCAGTGCCACGAGATTCTCACACACTTAATCTTGAAGATAGTAAGTAATTTTAAAAAGTTTCAATAAAATGAGTATTCAGGGCATGGAAATATATTACAGGTATGAACTTGCTAGAGGACGGAGGCACGACAAACCACAAACACACTGCTGACTGAATCTCTGCATCTCAACCAGCCATCAGAAAACCAAAATTTTGGCTCCTGCCCAATTGTCACCTCACGTGCAACATTTCC
Source organism: Cetorhinus maximus (assembly GCF_964194155.1). Classification (NCBI taxonomy): domain Eukaryota; kingdom Metazoa; phylum Chordata; class Chondrichthyes; order Lamniformes; family Cetorhinidae; genus Cetorhinus; species Cetorhinus maximus. The sequence goes on along the minus strand of NC_135888.1, from coordinate 60,961,400 downwards.
TCTTCTTGCAGGCTCTATTAAATTCCTCCCATTATGTCTGTCCCTCTCTATCTCTTTTTCATGATTCTGTGTGTCTCTATCCTGCTATCTCCCTTTCATGCTTTCTCAATACTCTTTTACTTCCATTTCGACTTTTCCATATTTCTCTCACTGTCTCTCATACTCATGCTCTCCCTTCACTGCTGTTTCTCAGTATGAGTTCAGTTTTTTGTGGGAGAGCTGCCAGCCTCTTTTCATGCTCTCTCCTTGTTTTCCTTATTAGTTTCTTCACTTGCCCTCTGGTCCTTCTATGTTCAGCCTGATTCTCCATCGCATTTTCTACCTGACATCTGTCATACGTGTACTTCTTCCTTTTCACCTTTACCTCTATCTCTCTTGTCATCCAGAGTACTCTGCATTTATTGGTCCTAACTTTCTTCTTCAAGGGAATATACCTTGACATTGTCTGCAATACTTCTTCTTTTAAGGTGGCCCATTGTTCAGCCACCGTCTTTTCTGCCAAGGTTTGATTCCAACTCACTCGACTCAGCTGCATGCTCATCCCATTGAAGTTGGCTTTCCCCCAATTAATTATCCCTGCTCTGGATTGTTCCTTGTCCTTTTTCATGGCCAACCTAAACCTTATGATACAATGGTCACTGTCCCCTAAATGCTCTCCCACTGATATTTGATCCACTTAAGCCAACTCATTCCCCCGAACCAGGTCCAGCAGTGCCTGCCCTCTCCTTTACAGGAAACATACTGCGGTAGAAGAGAATTCAGGAATTCTCACCCCTCTTGTCCCTTTGCACTATTCCTATCCCAATCTATACTTGGATAATTGAAGTTCCCCACTATGATTACTCCATAATTATTGCACCTCTCCGTAATTTCTTTTCAAATGTGTTTCTCCACAATCCTTCCACTGATTGGTGGTCTATATACCACACCAATCAACGTTACTGCACCTTATTCATTCCTTACCTCTAGCCAGAGAGATTCCGTCCTTGACCTCTCTGGAACATCCTCTCTCTCCAGTACTGTAATAGCAACTTTAATTAATACTGCCACCATCACCACACCTCACGCCGCCTAACCGCCGCCACCCACCCCCCCGCCCCCCACCCCGCCCCCCGCTGACCCTTTTCCTCTTTTCCTGTCTCTCCTAAACACCTTGCTTTGTTATAGCAATAATACCATAGTTTCATTTGTCAACCTGTGCCTGTCGTGCACCAATCTTATTAACTACACTCCATGCATTCACATAGATGCACATTAGCCCTGATTTAGGCTTTTTACTTTCTTCTTTATTCTGACCCCATCTAATACTATTGCCTACTCTAATTCTATCAAACGCTCCAAGTATTTTACCTACCTTGATACTACTCTCTGATATATCCTTGTTATCAGTTGATATTTCTCTACTTCCCACTACCAGTTTTTTTCCTCTGCTCTCTGAATTTCCCCTCAGGTTCCCGTCTCCCTACCAATCCAGTTTAAACCCTCCCCAACAGTACTAGCAAACCTCCCTGTGACAACAGTCCTGTTAAGGTGTAACCCATCCTTCTTGTACAGCTCCCACCTGCTCCAGAACCGGTCCCAACGCCTCAGAAATCTAAAACCCACCCTCTTAGTCCATTTCTCCAGCCACGTATTGAACTGCTCAACCTTCCTATTCTTATCCTCACTAGCATGTGACACCGGGAGTAATCCTGAGATTACTGGTCTTGAGGTCCTGCTTTTTAATTTCCTTCCTAACTCCCTAAAATCTGCTTTCAGGACTCGTGCCTTTTCCTACCTATGTCATTGGTCCCAGTGTGGACCACGACCTCTGGCTGCTCACCCTCCCCCAAAAGAATGTCCTGCAGCCGCTCTGTGACATCCTTGACCCTGGCACCAGGGAGGCAACATACCATCCTGGAGTCACATCTACGACCGCAGAAATGCCTGTCTACTCCCCTAACTATGGAATCCCATACCTCTATAGCACTTCCACTCTTCCTCCTCCCCTCCTGTGCAGCTGAGCCTGTGGTGCCACGACCTTGGCTCTTGCTACAGCCCTCCGAGGAACCATCTCACTCGCTAGTACCCAAAATGGAAAAGCAGTTAGAGAGCATGATAGCCTCAGGGAATTCCTGCACTACCTGCCTGTTTCTCTTAGATACTCCAGTGGTCATCCATTCCCTCTCCGCCTGTGTACTTCTTAGCTGCGGTGTGGCCACCTCTCTAAACATGCTACCCATGTAATCCTCAGCCTTAAGGATGTACCACAGTGACTCCAGCCACTGCTCAAGTTTCTGCAGTTGGTGACACTTCCTGCAGATGTAGTCATTGAGGGCACTTTGTGCCTGCACTACTTCCCACATCCCGCAAGATGCACATTTCACATGGCTGAGCTACACTGACGTACCTTAAACTTTATATAAAGCGTTTACTCACCTGTCACTCACTAATTGTCTCCTCCTCTCCCTCTCGCACCTCTTTATGAAACCCCGCTGCTCTCTTCCTCTTGTGTTCTTTTATCTCCTTGGCTCCTCTCTAGCTCCCTATGATTTCACACTTGATTTTCTCCAAATCTGGTCAGTCCACTGAGACCCACCACCAGTATTACAACTAGCTCCTTTTGAACTCCCGGCTCCTCTCACGCTCTTTTATTATGTGTTAATTAATTTAATTATTTTTCTTAATTTACTTTATAATTAACAATTCCTACTACTCAGGATAAGCTCACTACTACTTATAAACCATGCTGATGCTAATAAAACCTTACAAATAATTGACCAATTTGAAAGTCAATCAAGCAAAGCCAATGAATACCCGCCAGCCAATCACCTACCTGCTCCCTTGTGATGTCACATCTTGATTTTTGTTTTAGAATGCAGAAACTGGTTAGAGGCCAGCCCCGCTGTTCTTGGCAACTCTTGAAGTGAATTCCCGTTCTCTCTCTCTCTCTCCGCACTTTCAGCTCCCATTGTTCTCGCTGACTGGTATCAGATGACATCTCCTAGTCCTTCTCTGACCTGTATAATCGCTTGCCAGCTTTGTCCAATTACACTTTGCATCTAGCAATTTCCATTTTTGTGAAAATTTCACCTGCACTATCTCTTAGAAAACTGTGTTAGAACCTGTTTCTCCTGCATAGAAAATTACTTGAATCAGTTCACTCTCTTGTGTCAACCGTGACGTCCAAATACACTGCGCCAGACATTGCCGGTATGCTTCTCTCCTTCTTCCACTCTGAGCCGCTCTTCCACATTGCCTACACAGTAAGGCAAGTTGCCTTCATTTTGATTTACAAACACTGAGTGCAATGCCACAGAACATCAGGTGTTGGGCATAACGGGCGGCAGATCCGATACTGCCTGTTTTGTACCATCGCCTGTGAGGAATTTCTACCCTGTAAAGCCTTGTGACTCTCCCATTGTAGTCTCACAGCTATCCTTGTTAATCTTACCTAACCGGTTGCACATGAGTATCTATTTGAGAGCAAGGATGCCCAACATGGCAAACAATACTGTGCATTTAAACCGTACCAATGTAACACGGTTAAAGTTACTGCTTTCTAATCAAATCCTCCAGTTGGATATCAGACCACCTAGAGATACATAAATGCTGTATTTTCAGGCCCATGTCCTAACCACCCCGAGATCTTGGATGCTGAACAAAACTGTGACTAGCTAGTTTTTTGGATAGGAGGTTGACTGCAGTTACAAGCTACAAGGAAAACAGTGCCTATTAATTCTGTACACATTTTCAAAATCCCTGTTCCAACATGCATTTTCTTATTTTTATCCACTCCAGTAACCATCTGTTGTTCTCTTTGTCTTGTAATCCAGAAATTCATGATTAAAACATCATGAAGTTGCTGAGGAAACAAATACACGTACAGGCTCATGGGTGGAGGGGTGTTTGGCACTGAGAATGGAACTATGCCCATTTCAGGTCCCCAGTGTTAGGTAGAGTTGGCAACCTATCCAGAGACTCCAGGAATTAAGAAATTATCTCCCAGGCACCAATATAAATAACCTGGGAGAAAAATCATTGGGGGGCTAAAAATATTGGAAATAAGAAAAGAGGTTGTTCATCTAATTGGGTAAGGAATTGGGTCAGTTTGCTTTCCAATTGACATAGGAAAGTGGTGCACCAGGGTGATGGATGTGTGCCAAACAATGGAGGGAATGTGGGTGTGGCGTAGCTGGAAGCAGGAGGTTATCTAGTGAAATCTTCTCGAAAATGTTCAACCAGAGTTGGGAACACTAATTCCAGCAGAACCATTTATCTTCCACAGGTCCAAACTCCATCAATGTGAATTTGGTCCCCTTTATCTCCACTTCCCACACCAGTCACAATACCATCATTTCTAAGCTATTGGTGCCACTTACTATACTGTAGGCCCAGCCTTCCCCCTGCTCACCCCTAAAAAAACTGAGTGCTTCACATAGGAGCCTTGCATCTACCTGAGGGAGGAGACCTCCACGGGAACATAGGAATAAGGCTATTCGACCCTTGAGCCTGTTCCACCATTCAAAAAAGGTCATTGCTGATTTGTTTCTTAAGTATAAATCTACCTGTTTGGATCCATAATCTTTACACTTGGCTAAATAAAATCTACCAATCTCAGCTTTGAAATCTTCAATTAAGCTTTTTGAGGGAGACACTCCCAGGTCTCCACTATCCTTTACGTATGTGAAATGCTTCCAAATGTCATGTCTGAAATGCTTAGCTCAAATTTTAATGTTATGTTCCCTTGCTCTCGGCTCCCATAGGAGTCCAGAGCAAGGGGGTGCAGAGGGGATCAGAGGAAATAGGTTAGGTAGAGAGAAACTATCAAATCCTTTAATCATCTTATAAACATCTCAATTATACCACATCTTTTCTCATAACTCTTTTAGCCCAACTAATTTCTGATGAATCCACAATGTACCTTCTCCAGGGCCAAAGTATCCTTCCTGAGGTGGGGTGTCCGGAACTAAATGGAATCCTGCAGATGGGGGTCTAAACAGAGCTTTATCTAACTGCAGCATACATTCTACCCAGTTGTACTGTTTATAAACATTGCAGGACCACACCCTTTCTCTGACCCACTCCTAAAAGGTACTGACTTGGGACAGTCCAAATGGTTTCACACCTATCAGAGGAAGAAAGTTTTGATGTGAGGCTTTCATGATTAAAAACATTATGAAGTTGCTGTGAAAACAAATGTACGTATTGGAATTATTCCCATTTCAGATAGAGTTGTCAAATTTTCTGGATTGCCTATACAACCATTCAGCTGTCCTTAGCTCTAGAATTCCCTCCCTGAACTTTTCCACCTCTCTTTCCTTGTTTAAGATGCTCCCTAAATCCTACCTCTTTGAAAGTTTTTGGTTCCTTGTTCCCTAAAAGTTCCCTATGTAACTCAATGTCAAATTTTGTTTCAGAATGGTGCTGCGAAGTACATTGGGATGTTTTACTACATTAAAGGTGCTACATAAATACAAGTTGTTGTTGTATTCCAGCCTCTTAAGATAAAAGCTAACATTGTTTTCTTTAGTTACCTTTTGTATCCGTCCACTAACATTTTAGTGATTTCTCTACCTGAACCTCTAAATCGCTTTGCTCCTCCACAGTTTCAAGCTTATCACCATTTAGAAAATACTCTGATATATCTTTCTTAGTTCCAAGATGGTTGGCCTCACTGGTCCCAGTTCCCCACATTCAACTCCATTCTGCTGCAACTTTGTCCACTGACTTAATCTATCAACTTTGCCACTTTCATGAATTTATGGGTTGACAGGGACTGAGGTCTGCATCATCTAAGCTTGTGCATCATGAAAAGGTTAGAGCAGGCTTGATGTGCTGGATTTTCAGGGAGCTGGGGAGACTCTGCAGATCTTTATGACGGCAGGATAGACGATAGTCCCCCGCAATTTTCATGGAGTTGGGCCAGCTTTTCAAGGTGCTGTGAACCATAGGCTGGATGAGGGGACTTTTTGAAATGTAAGTTCAAAAGATCGTACCCATGACCCTTGTGAACTATGGCCTTCCACCACCCCCCACCACCCCAACCCTGGCCCCTCATATCCTCCATGCCAACCTATGGCACTTCTAGGCCTATTCACTCAGTATACACTTTGTACAGAATCAGTAAACCCTATAGTAATAATGGCATGTTTCGAGAAACTTTAAAAAACTAATCATTCATTCATAACTTTCAACTTTCTTTAAAAAAACCTTATTTAATTACAGCCCTATAATAGTATCAATCATCCAGACCTTTAAAGTTTCAATAGCAGAAACTACAATCACTTGACACATCCTTATCTTGTGTAAATAAACATTGTGCAAATGACAGAACAGATCCAAGAGAAAGAGTAGTCAATCAAGCATTGTTTTTCCATAAGCATAGCTGTTTCAACAGACCAATGGATGCCTAGCTTAATATGAGGCTTATAATGAGGCTTGGCTGTGCCTAAGGGAAAATACTGCTCCTCCTCTGTAATTTATTCAGCCAATTGAACAATGTTTATTTACACAAGATAAAGAATATCAAGTGCTTGTAGTTTCTGCTATTTATACTTTAAAAGTCTAGATTACACTTTTATATGGCTGCAGTTGAAACGATTTTTTTAAAGAAAGTAGAAAGTTATGAATGAATTACTAATTTTATAAAGCTTTTCCACACATGCTATTGTTACAATTAGGTTCATTGATTCTGTAGAGTGCATACTGGGTAAATGGGCATGCAGTCCCATAGCTTGGCATGGTAAGTATGAGAGGCCATGAGGGTGGATGGGTAGCATTATGAGGCATGAGTTGGCCTGGATGTGGTAAGGGGAATGTGAGGGGAATCAGGGACGTGAGGGATGAGAATTACAGCGCTTTTTAAAATATTACTGTTACTATTACAATTTGGATAAAGTCCTAGGGCACCAAGGCGGACCTTTTAAACAGGCCACCTCAGACCCGGCAGCCCCTGTGGCTGCCTCCGAGTTCTTTCCAGGGTCCCTGTTCCAGTTATCACCTGCCACCTCACCTACCCCCCCGCAACCCCCAAAATGAAAATCCCACCTTTGCAGGCACTTTCTCCCGAGGTGGGCAGGCTGGGCCAGGAAATTTCCAAACCTCCGCTACCCACCTTCAGGATGAAAATGCAGCCTGGCATGTCTGATCCCAGCCTTTAATGTTGGCAACTACTTATACTAACAAATTCTCTCTGTGTGAAGTCCAACATTGGCTAACATGCCTGGGTTTTCAAAGGATTCATCTTGTGAGCCCTTGCTTGCATTAAGGTTGCACGGATGTTGCACACAGCTGGATCAAAGACCACGCAGAATGCACACTTCATCAAAAAACCTGTACTAAACTCAATGGCTCCTTAGCAGCAACCCTGCCACACAATGACTTTTTTTTTAAAATTAGGCAACAAATACTGGCAGCTCCTGATAACAGAGGACCTTGAAAAGCCACATCCTTTGTTATGGTGCCAGTGTTCAGTATGGAGCTAACACTGACTCCATGGTACTTTTTCTGTTTTCACCTCAGAGTAACGTGAGTGAAAATGAGAAATCTAATAAAGATCCCCTTTCCTCTATTCCCCCTAAATAAACCACTGTTTTAAAAATAATACTTTAAAGCTGAGATGAATTTCCTTAATTTAAAGAAAAAATTATTTGAGCAGCAAGGAATTTATGCACAAAGGGCACATGATAGTTCAAGTGCTGATTTCAGTAATAGAAAAGTCTTACTCACCACCAAGTCTTGGTTTGTGCGGAAGGATTCCAGATAATGGGAGTAATGCATATTATCCATCTGCTTGAGTATTGCAGTCATGCATGCCACAAAGTTACTCTGCAATGGAGAAACACCAAGAGAATTAACCATAAAGGATGCTATATAAATGTAAGTTCTCTTTCTATCTCTTTTCATTTTGACAAATGCACCAGCAGCTCCAGAAGCCAAATCCTTTGAGGTAACAACCATGATCACAGCCAGTGCTGATTCCATGGTACTTTTTAAAATCTGTCTTCAATGCAGGATTACACAACTCCAAGTGAGAAAATGAACGGTCAGATAATGCTCTACACCCTCTCCCCTCCCCACATTCAGATGGGTTCAATAACTGGTCAGTGATCTGCTTTAAGGTTATGGTCCATTCACATCCCATCCCCAACCCAACCTGTGCCTCCTAGTCCTTGAACTTCTCCCTTTGAAAAAAACAGAATTGAGATGCAGACCTTTTTGAGTTGAGTTTAAAATTACTTTAGAAACATGGCTATGAAAAAAGAGGGGCACGGGGTAATGACCAAGATCAGGATCCCAGATAATGTTTTTCAATTCCTAGAGAAAATTTCCTTCGATTTTTACCAGCTGTTTTTGGACAGGTCGGGGGCATGGGATTAAGGAAAATAGGAAGGGGAAATAAGCAGTCTGTGTTTTCTCTGTCCATTGCCCACTCTGCCACATGCATAAAGGAGGTGGGGATTTGTCCACTGCATAATTTACTCTCCCCAGTCCGCCTCACAGCAACTGCACCAGAGCAGCAGAGCAGTGGGAGGGGCCATTCGAAGGCCCTTTGTAAAGGACATTCAAAATGGTCAGCAGTACAAGGCCAGAGTTGACCTAATCTATTCCCCAGATCTGAACACCCATTTGGCATTGAGGAAATCGAGCTGCCACCAGGTACCTTGAGGTTGAGGTTGTTGTTCACAAAGAAATTGCAGTCCCAATCGTTTCAGCTATTGCAGCAGTTTAGCATTGTCCCCTCCAAAGTGGCACATTAGATGCCATGTGGTGCCGTGGAGCCATGCCTATTAACTGGGATGAGACCAGCAAACTCATTTCGCTCTGGAATCAGACCGTTCTATTCCAATCTATAGACTAGAGCACATAATCTAGGCTGTTTGATACTCCAATTCAGTACTGATGGAGTTGGTACACTGCCCGAGGTGCCATCTTTCAGTTCAGATGTTAGACTGAGACCCTGCCTGCCCTCTCAGATGGACATAAGAGATCCCAAGGCACTATTTGAAGAAGGGCCGCGGAGCTCTCCTGACCATACTGAGCCTTCATCTAGCATTACTGCAACAAATTGTCTGGAAATTTATCTCAAGGAAATAAAAAAACAGGCTGTTTCTATGATGCGCACCTAATTTCACAATGTCAGTTTACAGCTGGGGCAAGTTGAAAAACTAGCTTTGTCCCTTTCACCACCACCTGCACCATCTCCAACCCAAGGGTACTGAGGCCAACTGGGGGCACCCCGCCCAATGTCCAAGCTGAGATCAGCTGAATCAATGCAGACAAGTGCACTAGTGCAGTTACGTGCCACACCGAATAGGGCACTTGCCCACCAAATCCATCTGGGAAGCTGAAAATTAATCCTTAACATGAATAGCAATTAACGTGAAAGACAATCAGCACCCATGTAAGTCACACTTCTAAATTTATAAATATTCTGGGAACACTGCATAAAACTCATCAAGCTTTAAGCAACTGGTGCTGAAATATTCTCATCGTGTCTGAAATTCACATCCAAATGTTACATAGTTGGAGAGCACTGTGCGTCAACCATGAGCATCTTTAGTTTTATTAAGTTGAAAGTTGCAGCTAACATCACGATGTGTCGTGCAATGTCCCAGTCCCACAATTACCAAGTGAATCCCAGGGGGTGATTGAGAAACCATGCTGTCACATCCAGTTAGAAGCTGAGAGGAACCTCTCGAGGTCAATGTCGTGCAGTACAAGGTACAAGACAGTTTACAGCAGTCGATGCCAGGCTGTGAGACATGGAAGAGATTGCATTCTGAAGGGAAGTCGGGACAATAGAACAGAAATTTGAGGCATTGAAATAAAGATTAAAGATGGCACCGGGAATGCCAAGCAGTTTTTTTCATTACAATTCATTTCTATTATTCAAAGCAGGTGGGTATTCTAAATTGGTGACTATGTTTACTCAGAGGTGCCTTGGGAGAGTGGGAGGTGTGAAACATCTTTCAATAAAGCTTCAAAGCCAAGAGAGAACTGAGCTGATGAATATGGCCAGTCCCTTAACTAGCAGCTGTCATTATTGCACCCGTTGTACTCTTCACAGTTCTACATCTGTCCTATGGTACAAAGGACCCAGTCCTAGTGAACTTACTAATCGACATTTCACCAGTTCCTTCTTAAATACACGGTTGCTTCTGAGGATTTTTGCTCTCATAAGGTGTCAGTGCTACAGAATGGAACATCCTACATTTCAGGACACCTGGTACCTGCATCAAGATCTCAGGGTTAAGTGCAGAGCCAAGCCTCATCGCCGCTGCCCCAGCATTGCGCCCTAGCTCCAACCTGTTTTAGCTTACCAATTCATTTTAGTTCTGACCATTGGGACAACCTTGACCTCTCAGAAGGTTCACTCAGTCCAGCAATGGACTGCTACCTTGTATGGGCATTTCCAAGTTATCAGGGAAGATGCGGGACCAGTTTATCGCTGATGTGTTATTTCTGTTTTTGTGCCCCATGCTATAATGAATTACAGAAGTTCTTATGATGAAGAAGGTCCAACCTTCAGCCCTGGATTTCCCTTTGTCAAGTGAATTATAATTGCATTATATTATTTTTGATCTTGATATCCCAGATCGCAGGTTAATCCTTGCTCCTGCTTCTGGTCTGCTGAGCAGGAACCTCTGCTGGAAAATGGCAGTGGTCTGGACAAACATCACATAAGCAGAAGATTGTGCTTGGCTGCGTTGCTTGTGCTGCTCAATAGACTGCTGGCATTCTGCTCAGATTGAATGTAAGAACTACCAACCAACAGCTTGACCCCTATTAGGTACCACAGCCAGCGAACATCAGCATCTTCTGGAGACAAAAGTTTAACACTAGTGGAGGATGCAGAAATTTGCAAACCAATTGATTTTTAAAAAATATTCATTCTTGGGATGTTAGCATTACTGGCAATGCTGGCATCTATTGGCCATCTCTAAATGCCCTTGTGAAATTGTTGATGAGCCTTCATGTAATCTGTGTGGTGAGGGTGCTCCTACAATGCATTAGGTAGGACATTTCAGGATTTTAACTCAGTGATGAAGGATTGGTTATTAAGCTTTAAATTCGGATGATGTATGACTTGGAGGCGATGGTGTTCCCATGAATCTGCTGCCTTTGTCCTACTAGGGGTGGAAAACAAGTGCGGCTGAAGAAGGCTGCAATGCGTTGCTGTAGATAGTACGCAGTGATAGCCAATAGCATTGCCATGACAAGGAAGGAAAAATACCGAATTACAACTGGAAATATTGGCCTTTAAAAATTAAGACCTGAGTTTTTTTAAAAAAGCACATAAGCCACTGGCTGGAATGCTGCAGGTGACTCCCTCAGAGGTAATGGAACCCCACTCTGTCACCAGACAAGGTACTTCTAAAGACATCCAGAAACTAATTGCTCCCTCCGCCAGAGACAATGGGACACAATGGGAAATGAGTATCATCTCATCAAGAAATTTGCTTCCCACTTGGAATATACAAAGAAGGGGTTAAAAGTGAGCTGAAAAGCTGCCCCGGTGTCTGTCTGTTGGTGGGTGTTCTAAGAAAGAGCAAGTGCTGGAAGTTTGACTCATAAGTAACAGCCACACACAGTACCCCTGCAAATCACCATTTTGCAGGCATTCCGTTTTTTATATATATATATATATAATATATAATATATATGTATATTCACTTACTTCAAGCTAAATTCTTACTTTTAACCTGTATGACCGTATATGCATGTGCTTTATCCTTTCTCGCTTTTCGTAGTTAATAAACTTACTCTTACTTTTAACTCAAGAAAGTCTGATCAAATTGGCTCCTTCAAAACCAGTCAATTGGGTTTGGGAGAAAGGTATCTGCGAAAGGGATCCTTTTTAGATTAAATCTTGTTTGTTGGGGTGGGGGGGGAGTGCGTGGGGTGGGGTCGGGGGTAGGGGTAGTGGGTGGGGTGGGGTGGGGGTTAGGGGGGAGGGTGGGCTGGAGTGGATTGGAGTTGAAAAAAGACAGGGAGCCAGTTCATTCCTCCCCACCTGGGGCATAACAATTTGGGGGTGTCCCAGCCAGATAGTGACAAATTGAGGGGTCTCGCCTGGACCAACAACTTTGGGGAACCTCACCTGGGGGTAGGTCATAACAGCATTAATTCATTAAACTACCCCAACTACATCATCATCATTAAATAGAAATTAAATTATGGAGAATAAAAGATATTCTTATCCTTCCTATACCTTCTCATAGAAGTCCTGTCAGTGTTGGTTCTGTGATTTACATGAAGGCCATCCAGCATAAAGACTGAAAATGTGCATTACTACATACATCTGATGTGAATCCTTTCGATAACTTCACTACTTTCTAAGCAGAGACAACGAGGCTGAGTCAGCCTCGGCAGAGAGCAGAATGGGAAAATAAATCGATCTTCTGAAGCTGCCTTCATACTGAAGTCACAGCAGGAGAAATAAAGTGGGAAGCAGCAGGAAAGCTGAGGCTAAGTAAGGACATGACTTGGGTCTGCAGTGAGAAAGCAAAAGCAAGATTTTACTAATGAGCCACAGCAGGTGAACGCACAATAGATTAGCAGGCAGCAAGTGATGAAGTGATGTCCAAGGGGAGAAGATTGATGTGCAGTGATTAACCCAGTCAAAGGTCACTTAAATATTAATGGTGTACTTTTCAGTCATTACAGTTGGCATGTTAGTATATTTCATGCAATTTGAGAGCAGCCATTGGAAGCTGGCAGACCTCTTTGGTCTGGGAGGTCTTTGCCCTCCCACAAGGACCCCAAGAGCACATAAAGGGAAGTCCTATGCAGGTCACAATCTGAGCAGCAAGTGGGTACAAGTCACCAGGGTGGTTTCCTTTCTCTGGCCTAACAAGCTAATGTGAGAATTTGGACTCCAAACCCAGGGCCCGGGAGAATGATGATGGTGCTTGGAAGTCTGCAATGTACAACCATTTACATTTGCCGGCACAGTAAGAGCTACCTTAGACAAGGCCTAAGTGCTGAGTCCTGGATCATCCATCAGTAACACCATTACATAAAGACATAAAGCAGATCTTGTAAAGAGATACTGCCTAAACAAAGGACCACCAACAATAGTTAGCTTAATATAGGGACATAGCAAATATTCTTCAGTACAGTACAGAGGGGGTGCTGCACTGTCAGCGGTGTCACTCTTCTGCTGCTGAGGCAGTAAACTGAGGCTACAGTAACTTTCATGAGTGGACATAAAATGTCTCATCACTATTTCTCAAAAAACAGGAGAGTTCACCCTTGTGTCCTGGTCAATATTTATCCCTCAACTGATCACTAAAACAGATGCTGTGGTCATTATCTCATTGTTGGGAGGACCTTGATGTGAGCAAATTGGCTGCCGTGTTTCTTACATTACACAACTTTAGGCCTTACTGACCTTCTCCTGATATCCAGGAAGGTCCTGACCAGACTGGCTATGCTTTTTTTACTAACTGTACACACACTTGTTTTACACGCGAGTAATATAGCTAAAGATGATTTTGTAACAAACATGCCCACTGCTGAGTGTTGGAGACAAGAATGCTGGCTAGAGCCAAAATGACGTTGTGATTGAAGGCCACAGGGCCTGAAATGCTTCTAACCGCAGTAGAGGAGACAAAGGGGGAAGCCTTAGAGACCACAGGTGATGTGGATAAAAGTCGAGCATCTAGCTGAAACGTTGACTGCACTCGGACAAGTACAAAACTGTCATAACTCCAGCAAGATTAGAAATTGAAAGAAACGTTTGTCATGGAACTGTAGAATGATAGAATATTCCAGCACAGAAGCAGTTCTTTCAGCCCACCAAACCTGTGCATGTGTTTTTTCTCCATTAACTCACTGATTCCACTCTCCTGTTTGCTCGCCAATAGTTGTTTCAATAGTTCCCTTTTTTCAAGCCACTATTTAATTTGCTTTTCTAAGAGTTGGTGACCTCTGTTTCACTGGCAGCCAGTGGCAGAGAATTTCATACTGCACGTTCTGTATAAAGGAATATTTTCCTGCCTGCCCTTAATACTTTTTGTGATAATCTTAAATTTGTACTGTCGTTACCACCTCCCTAAGTTAAAGCAACAATCTATCACCATTCAGCTTATCATAATACTTGATAATGTTGAAGATCACTATCAGTTGGCTCTAAAGATTGATTCTTTCAACTTTTCGACTCCAGTGACAAAAGGCTCAACTCCTTACATATTGCTTCGGATGTGTAATCCTTTTATTCCTATTTACGTCCTGGAGAATGTACACTGCATTGTTACCATATTGATAGCCCACCCTGCTATGTGGAATAAAATCCCATCAAAAGCAATCAATATGATGCTGATTAGCTACTTTAAGCAGCTAGCAAATGAATATCTCATTATGACAGACACTGAATGGGGAATATAATAAGCCAGAAATGATCATAGGAATGTTGCTAGATGGTAATAGACCGAGGTCCTTTACCACCTTGATCATAACATGGTTGGATGTTGAAGTTGTCAACTAGCCATAGCAAACTCTACCTATGAATCAGTCTACAACAGACCCAGCCATGTTGTGAGGAAAATCCATTGGTGGAAAGCCTTAGGATCCACAAGTCCAAAATCACTGGTTCCTCCCAAGCATGCAGACTTACTCCATCTCATTCCTTAAATGCTCATTTACTGTACCTCAGAGAGTTATTTTCTGACTGAAAGAAATGTACCTACTCTCCATTCGCAGCAATACTTTTCTGCTGTCTGCTGAGCCTGTTCCATAGATTGATCGCTTGTTCACTTCCACCGATTAGTTGTGAATTGATCCCATTTTTCCACCATTACTCAGCTTCCATTACATGTGAGGAATTTACAATAGTTCATGCATAGAATGCACTGCAGCTCAAAACAGGCATCCCAAGAGTTTATCTCATTTAAACGACTGAATATCTTTTCTACATCTTTGTCAGAGAAGCGAGCGTCAAAGCTCCAAACTGTCTCATTTGTGCTGTTTGATAATATTCTCCACTTCCAATAGTTGGGTCTCCTGGGACTGTCCTGCTCAGAGGTAAAATAATGGTCTGTATTCAATTAACTAGGATTCTCTTAATTTTAAATGGTGTTTCTGTCAGGCTCTGATCCATCCTCTCCCCCCTCCCACCCTCCTCCACCGTGTCAATTTGACTCCTTTTTCTCATTATTCTCTCTGAACTATTAAATGAGTGGGTGGAGAGGGTAATTCTCAAGCTCCATCAAATCTCTCTTATCTTTTTTCACAGGTATAATTGCACTAACATTTTGTGCGAGTCCCCTTAATTACTGATCCATGTTGTGGGTGGATAGGGTCTATAACTGATGGAGGAAAATGGAAATCATTTCAGAGACGGTTGCCTTGGTCTGCTGAGTCAATGGATAAATTGCACTATTTGTAAATATGAAGAAGATTCCAAAGTCAATTATTGCTCTCTCTTCAGCTGTCTAGTCCCTAAGGTCTGGAATTTCCTCCCTAAACCCTTCTGCCTCACAACCTCGCTCTCCTCCTTTAAAATACTCCTTCAATCTGACCTCATTAATCCAGTTTTTTGGTCCCCTATTCTAATGTCTCTTCCTTTGGCTTATCTGATAATGTGCCCGCTATGCAGCTTGAAATATTGCACTGTGGTCGAGGTGCAACATATTTGCATGTAGCTGCTGATCTGTGCTGAATTGGTTATTCTCATAGGGGTCTGTGTCATTTTCCAATGCAAGATGTGGGCTTGGGAGAGGAAACATCAGCCAGTGTTCATTCAGAGACCCCTGCTGGAAAGTGCACACATGAAGACTATTGGGTGAGGGCAGAATCAGATACCCTGAATCAGGTACTCTGATTAAACAACATGCTGATAGTGGTGTTGGGGTGCTACTAGCTCCAAGATGCAAGCTGTCAAGCTGGAATCAGCAAGCTCCTTCTAGAGATTGGGAGAAAGTGAAAACGCACCAAATCTATATATAGAGAAAAACTCAATTCAGAGAAAATCCCAAGAAGAGCAGCCTCCTGGTACGAGGACCTTCACTCTTGAGCCTATTAGTATGCTGAAAATTTACTACATTTCGTTTCAGAGATGCCACGATGAGAAGAGGTCATGTGAGGGCTTCACAGGATTATAAAGACACAAAGTCACTACAAAGACTCACTGCTCATTACAAAGCATCAAATGTCAGAGTAACTCCGTTGTGTCAATTGATGGAAGTATCAATTTTAATGTCACTCCCAAGAGGGATGAGTCGCAAACTCATTGAAATCAATGATGCATATAAATTTGTAGCTAGAGGTGTAAAATGGATGCCAAAACAAACCTGCTCCATTCCCGACAAGTGGGTTTAGTTAAAATTGGGGCTTCAATGTCCCAGAAACTAATACACTCATGATACATGATGTCTCTCTGCCCTGGCAAGTGTCAAATCCAATCTATGTTTACATTGCAGAAAAATCTCAAGTTGACAAATTGATTTAATGCAGGAGTGAAATAGACAACTTTCCAATACATGGAATTCGTGATTCCCTTTTCTCACTCTGACCAAGATTGTCATTTCCAATACTTGCATACCAAGTATTTCAGAATGAATGTTGCATGCGGTCCCAATGCGTTAATGGAGATATATTAGAAGTCCATCTGATATTGATGTGTGTCAACTACTCTTAATTGGTCATATTCTCACAACTAGCTCAGGAGTTTGTGGTTACAAGCTCCTGATATAGGATGACAGTACAGAAAGAGTGCTGCACCATAGGTGGTGCTGTCATTCAGATGAGATGTTAAACTGACACCAGTTTCATTGACTCAGCTAACAGTTAAGATTTCTCCTGGTATCCTGACAAACATTTCCCCTCTCAACCATCAGAAAAATCTAACTGGCCATTTATTTCGGCTGTGTGTGAAATGATTGTCATAGTGATCTAATCATTGCACTTTGGAAGTGACTTACAGTGTATGAAATATTTTGAGATGTTTTGATAAGATAAGATGCAATATAAATAAGTTTCTTACTTATTATTCCTCAGTAATGAGAAAAATTATGTCTTCCATCTACAAGCTGAACATTTGCATTGTTGAAATGATTTCTTTTCATATTTCTAGATTTTAAAATCTATTATTTCATATTTCATCTTATTTTCCTTTTTTAAAAAAATGCTATCCATTTGTTTGAGTGGATCTTTATTCTTGACAATGTATTCTGAAGCGTGGGGTTTGGTTCCATGGTTACCAGGCTTCACCATGATATGTAATGTTTGTGATGGTGGTCTGGGGACAGAGGATAGAAAGGGGAAGTGGGTGTGGGAAGGAGAGGAATTCGTGAGACAAGCTTGACAACTGTGTGGAGCAAGAGGATGTAAAGAGAAGCCTCGTGGTAATGGCCAGTTGTGCAACAGACTCAAAAGAGGCCAGAAAAGGTTAGTACATATTCCATCATTACATTGTGGAGAAATATACATGCTGGGTTACAAATTACTTATGCTTCAAGATACATGATGTGCCTCAGACAGTTGGGGCTCTGTTGAGTTTGTAATGAACCTAGTCATGAATTTCTATTCAGGACAATAGGTGTTAATTATTGCGATGGTGTGTTACAAAAGATGATCACTCTCTTTGAGAACACAAACAGTGCATTTACAAGACTGCTGCAGGGATTGTTGTAGCTCACAACCTCATATTTACATGTTCCCATTACTTCATGAAATATTCTGATATATAAAAAACACACTAAACAGGGGGCTAATGTGACGCTGGCATCTTGCTTATTGCAATCGCCTGGAGGAACCAAAGATTTGTCTTTGAGAGGATAGTTACAGAAAACAATAAATCTTTTTTAAATTACTATTCTATATTTGCCATTTCCTACTGCTTCTCCCAACGCAAGCTACATTTGGTCCCACTGTGCAGCATCTACTTATCTAGCTTTGAGGTGTCTGGCTTGACCACGAGTCACTGCATTAATGCCTTTGTGATGAATAATAAAAACATAGGAACATAGGAGCAGGGGTAGGCCATTCGGCCCCTCAAACCTACTCCGCCATCCAACTAAATCATGGCTGATCATCTACCTAAACACCATTTTCCTGCACTATTCCAATATCCCTCGATATCTTTAATATCTAGAAATCTATCGGTCTCTGTCTTGAACATACTCAACAGCCTCCACAGACCTCTGGGGTAGAGAATTCCAAAGATTCACCACCCTCTGAGTGAAGAAATTCCTCCTCTTCTAATTCCTAAATGGGCTACCCTGTATTCTGACACTGTGCCCCCTGGTTCTAGACCACCCCAGCCAGGGGAAATATCTTTCCTGCATCTACCCTCTCAAGCCCTGTTAAGAATTTTGCATGTTTTAATGAGATCACCTCTCATGTTTCTATACCCTAGAACTTACAGGCCCAATCTCCTCAATCTCTCCTCATAGGACAATCCCACCATCCCAGGAATCATTCTGGTGAACATTCATTGCACTCCCTCCAAGGCAAGTATATCCTTTCTTAAATAAGGAGATTACTGTGCACAAGACTCCAGGTGCAGTCTCACCAAGGCTCTATACACTCTATACAAGGCTCTATAAGCTCTGTTCTGTTGAAGGGTCATGAGGACTCGAAACGTCAGCTCTTTTCTTCTCCACCGATGCTGCCAGACCTGCTGAGTTTTTCCAGGTAATTCTGTTTTTGTTAAGGCTCCATACAACTCCAGCAAGATATTGGATTCAATGCTCTGCTTCAAGTCCGAGTCATAATAACTGCAGATGAGGGCCATTCAGCCCATTTAACAAAAATAACTTACAGCACCTTCCCACCGACCACTGCCTCCCACCCACCAACTCCACCTCCACTCCTTGCATCATGCTGTCCAATTTGTCAATCCCTGTGTTAAAGTTGTAGAATCTTAGGGCACAGGAAAAGGACATGTGGCCTATCGTGCCTGTGCTGGCTCTTTGCAATAGCTAGCCAAAATGTTCCATACCCCTGCTCTTTCTTCACTGCCCTGAAAAATGATATTTTTTCAAGTATATATCCAATTACTTTTTTGAAGTTACTCTTGAATCTCCGTCCACCAACTTTTCAGGCAACACATTTCAGGTCAGATCAACTCACTGCACAATGAAATCTCTCATTTCCCTTCTGGTTCTTTTGTCAATTATCTTAAATCTGTGTCATCCGGTTACCAATCCTTATGGCCAGTGAGAACAGGTTCTCGCCACCTATTCTGGCAAAACCCCTCACAATTTTGAACACCTCCACTGAACCTCCCCTGAACTTTCTCAAGGGTGAACAATGATTAGGGATTCCAGAGCTGAGGGCTTAGACCATAAAACCATAAGACATAGGAGCAGAAATTAGGCCATTTGGCCCATCGAGTCTGCTCCACCATTCAATCATGGCTGATAAGTTTCTCAACCCCATTCTCCCGCCTTCTCCCTGTAACCTTTGATCCCCTTACCAATCAAGAACCTATCTATCTCGGTCTTAAATACACTCAATGACTTGGCCTCCACAGCCTTCTGTGGCAATGAATTCCATAGATTCACCACTCTCTGGCTAAAGAAATTTCCCCTCATCTCTGTTCTAAAAGGTCTTCCCTTTACTCTGAGGCTGTGCCCTTGGGTCCTAGTCTCTCCTACTAATGGAAACATCTTCCCCACGTCCACTCTATCCAGGCCTTTCAGTATTCTGTAAGTTTCAATCAGATCCCCCTCATCCTTCTAAACTCCACCGAGTATAGACCCAGAGTCCTCAAACGTTCCTCATATGTTAAGCCTTTCATTCCAGGGATCATTCTCATGAACCTCCTCTGGACCCTCTCCAGGGCCAGCACATCCTTCCTGAGATACGGGGCCCAAAATTGCTCACAATATTCTAAATGTGGTCTGACCAGAGCCTTATAAAGCCTCAGCAGCCCATCCCTGCTTTTATATTCTAGTCCTCTCGAAATAAATACCAACATTGCATTTGCCTTCCTAACTACCGACTCAACCTGCAAGTTAACCTTAAGAGAATCCTGGACTAGGACTCCCAAGTCCCTTTGCACTCCAGATTTCTGAATTCTCTCCCCATTTAGAAAATAGTCTATGCCTCTATTCTTCCTACCAAAGTGTATGACCTCACACTTCCCCACGTTGTATTCCATCTGCCACTTCTTTGCCCATTCTCCTAACCTGTCTAAGTCCTTCTGCAGCCTCCCCGCCTCCTCAATACTACCTGTATTAATGAAGGCTTAAGGCCTTCAATGCTGTTTTTCTAAAAAAAGGCTGAAGGCAAAGGAAGACAAAATCAGTAATACACAAGAGGCCAGAATTGGAGGACCTTAGAGACCTCGAAGGGTTGTTGGGCTGAAGGTAGTTACAGAGATGGGGAGGAGAGAGGACATGAAGGAAGTTGAAAACCAGGAAAAGGAGTTTAAGTTCAAAGCATAGTTGGATCAGGAGCCAATGTTGGTCAGCGAGCACAGGGGTGATGCACAAATGGGGCTAATAAGCCCATTAAGGAGAGAAACAGCTTGTTTTTTTTTCCATATGTGCTGTTGTGAATTAAAGATATCTCATGCTTAAGCAACAAAAAATGCCATTAAAAAGTAAAATCTATAAGAAACCCCTGTAAATTGTTCTCTTACTGTCCAAACCTTCAGATTCTACTTTCCAACTCATTAATCTTGCTGTTTAAGTGAAGCACCAATATTATTTATGGAGCACAGGTGCTCAGGGTTTATTGCTTCCATGTATCTGGAGATTCTTAATTAATTTTCTAATTTATTTTTCTTCTGCATGTTTACTCCATCTTCTCTCCTACCCACTTTGCCTCCTCTCTAGGCTCTAAATGGGGTATGGTTCCACAGATCATAATGTCTCTATGCTGGGCAGCCCTGTGATATCACAGATTGCTTGGCCATGGGTGTGTTCATTGCTGTGCCTCACACAATGCCTACCTTCCAGCAGGAGCATTGACTGGATACTGATTAAGGAGCAGGAATCCCTGAGTCTCTCTTTCACCCTCTTTAGGAGTAGGGTCAATTGGAGTATTCAACAACTCATCTGGATAGGGTCAGCTAAAGGGATGAGCCTTTAGTAACTGAGGTCCAATGAGCCAATTTAGCTCCCATTTGTTCACTGTAAATAAATTACATTTGGTGCATGGACGCAATGATTCTAGTACTAAATTTTGAGGAACATCACCGTATACCTCCCTCCAGGCTAAATAGACACTCACCACAACTCTCTATTTCTATCCCTTAGCCAGTTTTGTATCCAAGCTGCTACTTACCTTTACATCCCTTGGTCTTCAATTTTATTAATTTTACAAGCCATGTGTTACTTTATCAAATGTCTTTTGCAAATCCATATACACAACAGCACTGCCCTTGTCTCCGCTCCATGTTACTTCATAAAAAACTCAATCAAGTTAGTCATCGGATTATGGTAAAAACCCATCTGGTTCACTAATGTCCTTTAGAAAAGGAAATCTGTCATCCTTGCCTGGCCTGTGACTCGAGGCCCATACAAAGTGGTTGACTCTTAACTGCCCTCTGAAATGGCCTAAGAAGCCACTCAATTAAATTGCTACAAAAAAGTTGAAAAGGAATAAAACCAGATGGATTAACTAGCATTAACCTAGGCACCAGGAGGGACAATAGCACAGCCTGCCCAGTTGATCCAGCAAAGTCCTCCTCACTAACATCTGGCAGCTTGAGTCAAAACTTGGAGGGTTGTTAAGCAACAGCCTGACATAGTCATACTTATTGAATCACCTTACAGCCAATATCTTAGACATCTCCACTGCCATCCTTAGGTATGTCCTGTCCCACCGGCTGGGCAGACCCAGCAGAGGTGATGGCACAGTGGTATACAGTCAGGATTGAGTTGCCATTGGAGTCCTCAGCATTGTTTCTGGACTCCATGACATCTCATGGAATTCGGCCAAATATAGGCAAGAAAATCTCCTGCTAATTGCCACCTACTGCCCTCTCTCAACTGATGAACCAGTACTCCTCCATGCTGAACACCACTTGGAAGAAGTGCTGAGGGTGGCAAGGGCACAGAATGTACTCTGGATGGGGGACTTCAATGCCTATCACCGAGAGTGGCTCGGTAGCACCACAACCAACCGAGCTAGCCAAGTCCTGAAGGACATGTCTGCTAGGCTGGGCCTGCAGCAGGTGGTGAGGGAACCAAGAGGAGAAAAAAACTACTGTCCATTGTCCTCTCTAAAATATCTGTCACAGGTGCATCTGTCCATGACTCACCAGCATCTTCTGAAGGGCAATTAGGGATGGGCAACAAATGATGACCTAGCCAGTGACACTTAGATTCCATGAAAGAGTAAAGAAAACATGATTTTCCATTAACATACATGCTGGCTTTCTTTTATTCAGCCATTCTTGTCCAAGTAGCTTTTAATATTTGCCTAGCTTACCATTTCAAAAAAGTTTCCTAATAACTGACATTAAACTGGCTGGCCTATAATTGCCAGATTTATTCTTCTCACCTTTTTTGAACAATGGTGTAACATTTGCAATTCTCCAGTCCATTGGAACCTCCCCTG
This sequence comes from Cetorhinus maximus, assembly GCF_964194155.1. Lineage (NCBI taxonomy): Eukaryota > Metazoa > Chordata > Chondrichthyes > Lamniformes > Cetorhinidae > Cetorhinus > Cetorhinus maximus. Next base: position 60,938,900 of record NC_135888.1, on the reverse strand, counting down.
AATCGAAGGACAATTGGAAGATCGTGGCTTCCATAATTTCCACCATTACTTCCCTCAACAACCGTGGAGGTTTTCCATCTGGACTGGGGAACTTTTCTACTTTAAGTACTGTCAGCCTTCCTAGTACCTCTTTATCTATTTTTATTTCATCTAGTATCCTGGCAACCTCCTTGGTTAGCATATCTTAGGCCAAATTCTCCTCCGTGCTAAACACTGATGCAATGCACTCACTTAGTACATCAGCCATGCCTTCTGCCTCCATCAATAAACCTCCAAATTGGTCAACATCGACTCAACACTCCTCTGGCAATCATTTTATTGTTAAAATGCCCATAGAAAACCTTTGTATTTTCTTTCGTATTAGCTATCAATCTGTATCATACTTCCTCTTTTCACCACTCATTTTCTTTTTCTTCTCTCTGTGCCTTTTATACTCAGCCTGATTTTCCCTTCATGTATTAAGCTGGCTTCATACATGCCCCTTCCTCTAACTCCTAACCAGGGAGCTCTGGTTTTGGTTACTCTCCCTTTCCCCCTTGTGGGAATATACCTGAACATGTGCTTCTTTAAAGGATGCCCATTGCTCTGATACATTTCCACCTGACAGTCTTTGACTCCAAATTACCTGGGCCAAATCGCTCCTCAATTTGCTGAAATTAGTCCTTCTCCAATTAAATATTTTTATTCTAGATTGTTCTTTCTCCCTCCCCATAACTAATCTAAACCTTATGATACTATGATCACTATTCCCGAAGTGCTCCGCCACTGTGACATTCTCCACTTGAGCCATTTTATTGCCTAGGACTAGATCCAAAAATACCCGCTTCCGCAATAGTCAGGAAACATATTAATGAAAAAAAAGTTCTCCTGAACACACTTCAGAATTCTCTCTCCTTCACTGCCCTTAACAGAATCACTACCCTTTTCAATATTGGAGTAGTTAAAGTCTCCCATTATCATTTCTTTATAGTTCCTGCACCTTACAGTAATTTCCATGCAAATTTGCTCCTCAATCTCCTTCTCTCTATTTGACGGCCAATGAAATGCAGCAAGTAGCGCAGGTTCTCTATTGTTTCATAACACCAAGCAAAAAGATTCTGTCTTTAATCCCTCATGGACATTGGCCCAGATTTTCTGAGGAGTGGCGATCACTGTCGGATTGTCAAGCTGCTCGTCCTGTTCTGCATGATACCGAAGCTCTACATTTCTGGCTGAAACATCTGGTTTCAGCTTCTCCAGAAATGCGGAGCACACCTGAAATGGAACTGGCATTCAGCAGGGATCGTTCCCTCCTGGACACCCTGGTCCACTCCTCCATCACCTCCTACACCTCAACCCCCTCCATGCAACTTCGGAAGGTGCAACACCTGTCCCTTTACTTCCCCTCTCCTCACCGTCCAAGGGCCCAAACACTCCTTTCAAGTGAAGCAGCATTTCACTTGCACTTCCCTCAATTTAGTCTACTGCATTCGCTGCTCCCAATGCAGTTTCCTCTACATTGGAAAGACCAAACGCAGACTGGGTGACCGCTTTGTGGAACACCTTCGGTTTGTCCGTAAACATGACCTAGACCTCCCTGTCGCTTGCTATTTCAACACTCCACCTTGCTCCCATGCCCACATGTACGTCCTTGGCCTATTGCAATGTTCCAATGAAGCTCAACGCAAACTGGAGGAACAGCACCTCATCTTCCGACTAGGCACTTTACACCCTTCCGGACTCAACATTGAGTTCAACAATTTTAGATCATGAACTCTCTCCTCCACCCCCACCCTCCTTCCGATCCCCCTTTTTTCCAATATTTTATATAGATTTTTCTTTTCCCACCTATTTCCATTATTTTTAAATGTATTTCAATCCATTGTTTTATCTCTACCTTTTAGCCTATTTCGATCCCTTCCCCCCACCCCACCCCCACTAGGGCTATCTGTACCTTGCTCGTCCTGCTTTTTACCCTTAATGTCACCTATCAGCACATTCCTTAGATAATATCACCACCTTCAACAACTCTTTGTCCTTTTGGCTATGACATCTTTTGGCTATCTCCACCTATCACTGGCCCTCTATCCAGCTCTACTGTCCCCCCCCCACCTTAAACCAGCTTATATTTCACCTCTTTTCTATTTTTCCTTAGTTCTGTTGAAGAGTCATACGGACTCGAAATGTTAACTGTGTTCCTCTCTGCAGATGCTGTCAGACCTGCTGAGTTTTTCCAGGTATTTTTATTTTTGTTTTCGCTTATTTGTAGCGCTGGATCATCGGGGGAAGACAAGTCATGGCCCTTTTTTACACTGGGTAAAGTAAATGGGTAAGGGGTAGGGTGGCAGGTGAGTAGGATGGCAAAGTGGGAGTTGGGTAGGGTGCAAGGAGGCAGCTGGGTAGGGTGCTAGGTGGGTAGGGTGGCAGGTGCATAGGGTGGCAGAGAGCAGGCAGTTGGTGGGATACATGGATAAGGTGGCAGGTGGGTAGCGTGGTAGGTGGGTAGGGTGGTAGGTGGATAGGATGGCATGATGGCAGGTGGGTCAGATGGTAAGATGGCAGGTGGGTTGAGTGGAAGGTGGATGGGGGGGTCAGGGTGGTGGGTTGGTTAGGGGCCAGGTGGGTAAGGTGGGTAGGTGGGTGAGGTGGGTAGAGTGGCAGGTGGGTGAGTGGGTCGGTGGTTAGTCAGGTATGGTTGGGGGGGGTGGGGGGGAGAGTCGGGGGGGGGGGTCAGTGGGGAGGAGTCAGGTGATGGGGTCAGGTCAGGTCAAATCAGGGGAGGGAATTGCATGGTGGAGGCTAGTCAGGTCGTGTCGGGGGTGGGGGAGGTGGGGTTAGGGAGGGATAGTCAGGTCATGTTGGGGACTAGTCAGGTTGGGCTGGGAGAGTCGAGGGGCCAGGGTGAGTCAGGTGGTGGGGTTGGGCCAGGTCAGTTGTACAGTTACCCAGGAGTTACACTAGAATTTTTCTGTCTAACATTTCCTGGGTACTATCCAGGTAAGTAAGTCAAAACCATCCAAAATCTCTAACCTAACTCAGAGTTGGAGACTTTTTTGGAGGGTACAAGGCAGCAGGGCAATTGTCCATTGGGAGTTCAAACTTCCCAGGCAATTCCCCCGGAGTCAGTATGTTGGGACTTCCGAGGGGTCCCATAGTGCATTTTCCACCAGGTCACTCTGTCTTTCAAGCACTGTAATATTTTCCTTAATCCAAATGGCTACCCCTTCTCCTTTTTCTCATTCCCTGTCTCTCCTGAAAACTTTGCACCCAAGAATATTAAGAATCCAATTCTCTCTCATCCGGTTCTCTGTTATCACTAGTACATCGCATTTTCATGTGCCTATTTGCACTTGCAGTTTATCAACTTCATTAACCCACAATTTGTGCATTTGCACACAGGAACTCCAAACTTTACTGAGATGTCTTTGTATTTTCTATGACCCTACTTTATTCTGTTTTGTTCTTAACTTTCCAACTATTTCTCCAAGTCCTCAGTTCACCTTTTCTACTTTTTTAAATTTTGGCATTCAATTCCACCTGCCAAATTACCACCCCCCACCCCCACCTCACCCCCGTTATTTTATGCAATTTAAATTAATCCCTAACAATAATTTGACACATTACTCATCATTATCGTCCATTTTTGGGTTCATGGCCTCTCTTTTGTCTTCCTTCTGTGCTTCTCTCGGATTTGGTTGGAAGACAAACTGAGGCACAAAAGTACATTGTTTCAAAATGAACTAATGCAGGCTCTATGATCAATGATGACTATGATCGTCACCACTCCCACTCTCCCCAATGCATCCCCTCCCCACTCATCCTCCAGGGTTCAGTACACGGAAAATCACAAACCATGGAACCAAGTTTCACCGTCATCATTATCCCATTGATTTAATTGGAATGAAAACTGGGCAGCATCTATACTCGATTGGAAATCAGCTCTGGCAGATTACTGTTTGGGTGACAATTGACCCCCAGGAATTTTGGTCATAAAGAACAGAATCAGCTCTTTGATTCTCATTTACTTTTCACTCCCACAATCACTCACAGAATTACATAGAAATTACAGCATGGAAGCAAGCCTATCGGCCCAACCAGTCAACATTGATGTTTACCCTCCTCTTGATCAATCGTCCTCATCCCATGTGCCTGCCCCATTCCCATATCCTTTTATCCCTCTTTTCTTTCAACCACCTATCTAACCTATTCTTAAATGTTGATATGGGGCTGGATTTTACGTGTCCTGGCCAAGTGTGCTTTTGGTGCAAGGCGGGGGGCTGGGGAATGTAAAATAGAGCGGGTACCCACCCCACCTCTTTCCTGCCAACCACCAAGCCCACCCTCACAAAATAGTAGGTAGACAGGTGCTGAAAGCCCGCACATACTTAAATAAATAATCAAGAATCAATTGAGCTTGTTAATAAGCCAATTGACCCCGATAATATGCTCCCTATGCCATAGTACGTTTAGCGTGGGCAGTTGGATGAGAGTGGGCACTTTTTAAAAGGGTGGGAAGGAAATGGGGGGTGAACTCTCTTCAGTGCGGTGTATGCCCTTTGTGTGCAGTGGGGCCGGCCCACCTAAGAGAGTACCCCTTTCTTCCCACCCACCTGTTTGCCAATACCCACCACCCGCAACCCCACCCCCTCCCTAAACCAGCTGAACCCTCCCCACCCAATGCCCCAGACTTACCTTGCTCCAGGATCCATTCGACCTTCTTAAGACTTGTTGCAGTCCCGGCAGTGCCCACTAATACGCTCTTGGCACTGTTGGGACTGCTCCAATCAGGTTAGCTGGCAGCTTGCCTTCCTCACCAGTGAGGGGCTGAAGTCCCACTGGCAGGCAATTCAGCCCGTCCAAAACATGTTATGGCATGGCTTCCCACCCTGTAATATGCAGCCCATGGTCTGTGCTGTAATCAGTAGCTCTTGTAGTGCATGCAACAGCCACATAACCCCAAGGTTATGAGGCTGTTTGATGTACTAACTGAGCTAGTGATCAATGTTTGTCCCGTTTGATATATAATTTTATTTCATTTATCTTCTACCTATATCTCATTGTCTTATCCTCTACAAGTGGTTGATGGGTCTATGTTCAGAAGAGCTTTGAACAAGTGATATTTACGGAGGGTTGAGGATGGAAGATTGACAATGAGAGCTTTGGACAGAGCTTAGATTTGCATAGCAACTTCTCACATTCTCAAGACATCCCAAGGAATCTCACAATCAAAAAATGCTTTTAAACTATAGTTCTTGGTGCTTTGTATGCTATTTTAGCTGTCATTTTGCAAAGTTCCATAAATCAACTAAGATGGACAACTACTTATTTTGTTTCCTGTAATGTTGGTTGAGATATGAATGGGGATCAGGACACTAGGAGAACTCTCCAATAGCAACAGAAAATATTGGAAAAGCTCTGCAGGTCAGGCAGCTTCTGTGGGCAGCAAAACCATGTTTAAGATTCAGGTCTATGAGCTTGCGTCAGAACTCTCCTGCTGTTCTTCAAATGTAGGCATAAGATGCCACATGTTCACCTGAATAAGGAAATATTGGCTTGGTTTAATTTCTCCTTCTAACTACAGCATTTTCCTCAACACAGGAAATGCTGGATAGGCTGAAGCTATGAAAAGGGAAGACTGAGAGATAAACTTGACTGAAGTCTTTACAATTATGAAGGGGTTAGTTCTGGCAGCCATAAAGAAGATGGACTTAATATTGTGGAAGAGGTGGAATGGTTGACTTGGGAAACTTCCTAACTTGGCAGACTCTTCTCCTTTCAAATGGCACCTGCCTGCCATATTTTCACCCCAAGGAGGATGGAGTCAGACCTGCCATTTCCAGAGGCAGGCCTGAAGTGGCAATGGAGGCCAGCAGGTTGGATCACCCACCTCCATTTACTGGGACATTGGTCCAGTTGTAATGGTGAATGTTAGACCTCAAATCCACACCATCACCCCATACCCATCCCACATGCACCCTCATAGCTCCATGCCCCTCCATGCTCCTTCATATCCCCATATCCCCCCTCATAGTCCCCATTCTCTCGCCCTTCATACTCCGATGTCCTGCTCATAACCCCACATTCCCTCTATGCCCCATCATACCACCATGCCCCCTTATACCTCCATGCCCCCTTATACCTCCATGCCTTCTCATACACATCCTCCCCACATGCCCCCATGTATCCTCAGTAACCACTGACCCAATATCCACTATGGGCAGGCCTCAGGAGCCATGTCTTTGAAATGGACATGAAAAAATAATTAAACATCTGACAATCTAATAGATCTGTCAATCAAGCACACTTCTTACTGAAAAAAACTGTCCTTCAAAAAAGACGTTCAAAAAGTTAAATTCCTTCAAATAGTCAATTTGTGGTACAAAAACAAACACCTATTCAGTAACCACATCAAAGTCAGATAAGCCTTTAGTAATGTCTTAAAACTGTCAATCAGATTACCCCCGCTGAGATAGATGATTCTGTAGCTTTTGAAACTCAGCCAATCTTTCATAATCACCCCAGCGATCAAAACAAACCCTTATAAATGGAAACAATGAACCTATTGAAATGACAAAAACAGATGGCTATGTCTTTTCTAAGCTAAACCAGATGGCCTGCTAATCAATGGTTTCCATTTTTCTTCCCTAAGAGAAAGATGTGGACTCTCCTTTTCAAATGTAAAGCACAGTGGACATTTAAATCACTTCAGATCATGACATTGTGCATTCCATGCAATGTTTTTTTTCAACTTTGAATGCATAACAGCACTCTTCCCAAGGGGAAAAGTACTCTAAAACATCTCAACACTTACACAATGTTGATCAATGTAATCATCAACTTACCTTTTCAGCACAGAGCCCTGTGATCAATCGCTGCAGTAAAAACAGGTCTACATTATAAGACAGTACCTAAATATTGAAATCAAGAACAGATTTTTTTTGTTTACTTCAAAGCCTGTCAGTGAAAGAATTCCAGGAGCAGGTGACTTTGTTTGTTTTCCTACTTGGCATTGGGAATGTGTTTCACAAGTCCCCTGAGAGGCCATGAACCATGTCTACTGAAAGTAGGGACCCTGACTCCAACAAAACTGTAGGGGGCTTTAAATTACCCACCCCTATAATGGAGTTGACAAGGGTGGGAATGCTACGTGTGGGCAGGCTATCTACAATCTTATCCCACACTTGCGAAAATTGCCAGAAACAGGAATGGGGGTGGGAATCCTGGAATCAGATCCCGCCTGCCATTTTTAGAGGGCTTCTAAGTCGGCCCAGCTTGGCGAAAAATTCCGACCAATGTTTTCACTTGTGGGGAGTCTAAAAGCTAGGGCCATAAACATAAGATAGTAACCAATAAATCCATGAAGGAATTCAGGGGAACTCTGAGTGGTTAGAATGTGGAACATGCTACTACCTTGAGTGACTGTGAAGAATAGGATTGGTGTGCCTAAGGGGTAGCTACTTAAGTAAATGAAGGAGAAAGGAACAGAAGGTTATGCAGATAGAGTTAGCTGAAAGTGGGCAGGTGGAGGTTTCTGCAGAGCATAGACACCAATGTCAACCAGTTAAGCTTTTCCTTTATTGTACATTTGATGCAATGCTATCCAATGGCCCCATTAGCTCAGAGCCTGCCAATTTCCCAGGCTTTCCAGGGCAGCTGACCAGGTTTTGGGCCAATTACAGCAGGTGGACTCCCAAATTACTGGCTGCCTACCCCATACCATCCCACTGACCCTTGCAGTTATGCACCATCAGGTAAAAGCAATTCTGGTATAACTACTGGGATTGCGGCCTGTGAAATGCCAGGGCTGTACTCCGATATTCTGTTGTCACCTTAACTTTCATTGTCAATGATTAATTCAGATGGTAGTTCATAGAATCCTAAAGCAGAAAAGAAAGCTATTAGGCCCATTTTGCCTATTGTACCTGTGTCAGTTCTTTGAAAAAGCTATCTAATTTCTCCCACACTCCTTCCTCCTTCTCTGTAGCTTTTTCAAGTGTATATTTTTATGCTACATCTCCCTCTTCCATCCACCCTCTTCCAGCCCTTCTCTTCATCTTCCCTCATCTACCTGCTCTCTTCCTCCTTCCATCCCTTCTTTCCCTCATCCACCCACCCTCTACCCTATTCCACCCTCCCCTTCCTTCTTCCACCCTCCTCCTTCCTAGTCCATTCCTCCTCTTCCCTGTCCTTCATATGCTCCCCCTTCTGCGTTGAAGTTTTTTGCTTCTGGTGTATTTCCCAGCCGACATGCTCGTTGTTAAGGCGACTAAACTCCTCCCATTGCGCAAACTTCTCTACATTATGGAAAAGTTCAACAAAGTAGTGAGGATCAGCGATAATAAACTAAATAGAAAATAGAATGACACTAAAAAAAAGTGATAAAAATTCACCCTCTCAACCAGCCTTTGTTTATACTCCAGCTGGGATATTGGAATTAATTTTCTAACTTGTACAAAAACAAGTGGATTTGTGGCAAGGTGCCTAGCTGAGGGTGGTGAAGGGGGCTGTTTGAGTGTGGCTTTGTTCTACTGACAGCAGTCTGCTTACAGTGAGATCTTACACAGTGGCAACCAATCAATGGACCGGATTAATAGAATTCACTTTCAGACTAAATTCTGGTGATAGAATCTAAACCATGAAGGTAACTGTAACCTTGTTCAGGTGGCCACCTGCAGGATACAAAATAGTGCTGGTACAATTCCATGCAGCGGCAGACTCCCCAGATATTGAGAAAGACTTGCATACTCATATTGTACCTTTCACAAGCTCAAGACACCCCAATGCGCTTTATCGTCAATGAAGTACTTTTGAAGTGCAGTTACTGTAATAATGAGTAAATGCAGAAACCAATTTGTGCACAGTCAGCTTCCATGAACAGCAATGTGATCTGCTACAGATCTCCCTCTGTGCCTGTTACAAGTGACACAGGAGGAAAGAGAGAATTTCTGAGGCAAGGATACAAAGACAAGTGTTTGAAGTCCACAGAAGCCAGCCTTGCTTTGGGATTGGCCTGATCTCATGGATCAAATTCATTATTGCATACACGCAAGCCAGAAAGCTTTAGTTCCATGTCAGGTTCTACATTCAGCTGATTTCTCTTCTTTGTTTCCAGCCCCACTGGTGTTGAAATCCAATCTCGTACTTGTATGTTGTTAGGAGTGACCGTTTATGCTTCAGAGCAGAGCTGCATTGGTGAGTGCAGAATATTCACATTTTATATGGAGTAAAAGTGTTTCAAACTTTTCTCACCAAAGACCAGATTCAGTGGCTTGGATTTTGGATGGCACACTGAATGCACTTTGAGAACCACTGCTCTACAGAGAGCCAGCATGGACTTGATGAGCCGAATGGCCTCCTTCTGTGCCATTATGACTCTATGATCTCCAACCCATCCCTACCACCCACAACTATCCCAGGAACAGGACGATTATCCCATTAGATTGAAGTGCAAGAGTGAGTAGTCTTTTTGTGTTATAGATTGTTTCATAAACTCGATGGAAGAAACATGAGCTGAACAAAGATCAAAAGGGGGCCATTTCAAAGTATTGGGGACAAACAAAAATTTGGGAGAACATACAGGATATTTGAAACTTTAAAATGACCTCCAGTCTTAAAGAGAATAATTTTTTCCAGCATAAAACATATCAGTTGCATTAATTTTCCAGATTGCCCAAGTTGCTTCAACCGAAAGATTAGGGGCACTGCCAAATGACAGAGAAAACCACAGCTTGGCATCTTAACTAAAACTCTTACAGCACTTACACTGCTGTCAAGAAATATTGAATGTAAGTTCACTGTATTCTGACACCCTTGGCTCCTACTCAGTTTTGTTATTTTTTTTAAAAGACAGACAAGTGCAAATAGGTCCAATTTTCTCTCTCCCTTAAAGATGTTTGTCAGTCAATGTGTTGACTGGGATGAGCTGGCCGAATGCAAAGCATTTCTATTTAGAGGACATCTGTCTACTGATTATTGTGCTGGCTTCCGCACATACAGCACCACTTGGTGAAGTGAGTTAAAAAGCAAATCTGACACAGCGATAACAGCATATATGTACATATGTCACTTAAATTCCAATAAGGTGCTGACAAGCTGTAACCTTGAGCTATTCAGTATTTCTCCTAGGCATTAAAGCCTTCAACAAATTTAGAACTGAAGGCAATTGTAATTAACTTTACATTTTCTTTTGCTGATTTTGGCAGGTGGATAATGTAATCTTTCATGCCCAAAGCACTCCAGCACTCACCAATGAAGCCCCATTTTACCGAGTTTTAAGGGCTGAGGCCTACTCAATTCAGGCTGCAGCCTTTGACTGCAACTACATATGAGACATATTAAAGCTCTGGAATTTATTCAAATTAGAGTGAAGCCCTCCCTCTCTATTTGACAAGGGACCCTATTGCTCATCACCCATCTTAAAACAGAGATTCATGGGAGGTTATCAGGGTTTGTGAATGAGCTATGGTTGAACAATTTGCTCTTCGTGAACTTGAGCATGTTTGAAAATCTGATGACTGCAGCCAATGAGACCCACGCATGGGCAAGATTTGAGATGGTAATACACCAGATATCAAGGAAGTTTCCACAATTTTCAGGGATATTAACCATAGATAAAGGCAAAATACTGCAGATGCTGGAAATCTGAAACAAAAACAAAAAGTGCTGGAAAAACTCAGCAGGTCTGACTGCACCTATGGAGAGAAAGACATAGTTAACGTTTCGAGTCCATATAACTCTTCTTCAGAGGACTACATGTGATTTCAGCTCTGAAAAAGAGTCATACCAATTCGAAATGTCTTTCTGACCATAGATGCTGTCAGACCTCCTGAGTTTTTCCAGGGATATTAATCAATTCATTATTTCATCTCAGATGCACTCGCAGCACTATTGTGGGAATGTTTCAATTCATGTTTTCAATGTGAGGCATCTACTGAAAATATACTCTTGGGAAAAGGGATTATTGATTTAATTCATATGAATGCAACTTTTATGTAAATGCCGGGAGAGAAAAAAAAATACATTTGAGCAAGAGGATTAGCTTGCTAAGCATGGGAAGAGAGTTTGGCCTAGAAGGGAGACTCACTCATCTCAAGGCAATCAATACTTTCTGCTAGTCAAGAAAAGATATGTGAGCCCACAAATAAGGGTAGTGTGGCGTATTTACTAATTTTCTTCTCAAGGGATATGTAATTAGTCAAGTTAATATGAAATTTCATTCTAATAATTTCATTCTAATAACAGGGGAGGTGGTGGCATAGAGGCATTGTCACCAGACTAGTAATCCAGGGACCCAGGGTAATGCTCTGGGGTCCTGGGTTTGAATCCCACCACAGCAGATGGTGGAATTTGAATTCAATTTAAAAAAAATCTGGTATTAAAAGTTCTAATGATGACCAAGAAACTATTGTCAATTGTTGTAAAAACCCATCTGGTTCACTAATTTTCTTTAGGGAAGGAAATTTGCTGCCCTTACCTAGTCTGGCCTACATGTGACTCCAGACCCACAACAATGTGCTTGACTCTTGAATGCCCTCTGAAATGGCCATTAAAGCCACTCTCTTCTCAAGAACAATTAGGGATGGGCAATAAATGGTGACCTAGCCAGCGACGTCCCCATCCCATGAATGAATAAAAAGAAATATTCCCAGCATTCATTTGTCAGTGAAGTAAAGCAGGTTAAGAATTCACATCAGAGCTTGTCTCACTAAAATGTGTGCAGTCCACATTTAGAAAGAAAGAATGGGCAGAGGAGCATGTAAAAAAAAACAGTATCTAGTTCAGACAACAAAGATGACCTATTGTCACATACCTCTTGTTTACAGTATTGTTTACTTTGATATTGGGGAGTGCAGGCTACTCACAAGAGCAACCAGCAGCAGTCTACCTCAGAATATCTAAGACAAAACTGAAACTTACAATGAAACCTATGAGTAAAGGGTAGCTTTGTCTCCTTGGTCACTCTTTGCTCCGAACAGAACCATTCATTCATGGGCCATTCATGTTCTCTGGTTCACTGTCACTGGTCTCTCCATCAAGTGGACACTGCATTTCTTACAAGTAGGAGTTTACCTTGACTACCCAATATTTAGATATATGATAGCCTGACTTGAGGATTAGTAGCAAATAAACCCTTATTAGGTAAACTGAATATTGTAATCTCATACGTGTCCCCATGTGCATTTCTATCTTCCAAAAGATGGACTGATGAATACTTCATGGAGACATGGCCAATTATAAGTCAACTTAACTGACTTATTTTTTATATAGTATGTCAGTGAATAGAGTTCTGATTACAGCGAAATTTAATCTGTTTCTTAAAAATCTTCATATCATATAAAACAAAAAGCCTGCCACAGTATCCTTGTGAGCAGGCTAATTCAGGCATGCATTCTCCCAGAATGCAGTCAGCATTAGGCTTAAAGCAGAGCAGGTTCTCTCCATCTCATGGTTTGGATTCCTTCCCAGCTCCCTGGTTTCACCAACTGTTTCTTAGCTGGACAGGAAGGCAAAGGTTTGATCTCTGACCCATCTCCATCTCTTCTTGTGAGAGATGACTACCCAGAGCTAGAAACCCCCTGAATATAGACATGACCTGTTGAGCAGTCCTTGCTATATTGAATGAAGGAGAGCCTTTTTAAAAAGCTTAGCATTTGTCAGTAATGTTGGCCACATCATAGTCTCAAAGCAATGTCGAAAACAATTCAGATGGTTGGATATTTTCAGGAAGCTCACTAAGACCTCTTTCAACAACAACTTGTGTTTACATAGTGCCTTTATGTAGTAAAACATGCCCAGGCGATCCAAAAGGGTGCAATCGGACAAAAATTAACACCAAGCCAAAAAAGACAGGTGACCAAAAGCTTAGTCAAAGGGATAGTTTTGAGGGTCTTAAAGAAGAAAAGGTGATGAGGCAGAAGTTTAGGGAGGGAATTCCAGAGCATAGGTATGTGGCTGAAGGTACAGCTCCCAATGGTGGGGTGAAGGAAGTGGGGATGGACAAAAGGCCAGAGTTAGAGGAACGCAGTGATCTTGAAGGGTTGTAGGCCTGAAGATAGGGAAGGGCGGGCCTTGGAGGGATTTGAACACAAGCATGGGAATTATAAAGTGGAGACATTTGCGAACTGATAAGCCAAAGTAGGTTTGTGAGCCTGCAGGTGATAGGGACTTAGGCAGAATTTTACGGCGTCATTGCGGTGGGGGTGGGGCTGTGAAATGCAGTGAGCCATTCAAAAGTTCATTGACTTTAGTGGGACCTTAAAACCCTGCTGGTGTAAAAATCAGCCCTTAATGTGAGTTAACATACAGGCATTTTGGAAAATCTGGAGTTTATGGAGGATGGAAAATGAGAGGCTCATTTCAAGAGCACTGGATTAGTTGCATCTGAACATAGCAAAAATATGGGCCCTTTGTCCTAACAGTTACAGCCTTTGCCTTCTGTCAAGTAAAACAAGATTGTTGGACATTTGAGAATTAGCTCATAGAATTGGATTTTACATCAAAGACATACTACAATTTGAAATCAAACATCCTTTCTGACCAATCCTCTCAAGTCACCACTGACCAAGGAAAACCTTCCTTTTTTTCTCTAGCCTAATTATAACATCATTACATCAGCTAACCACAGCTTCGAGGAAAACAAATTATCCCACAGTTCAGCAGGAATGTTCCTGCAGATCCTTAGATCAGTTGTCACATAGTATGTACTTGTCAAACACACTTCTACGTAATGAGTCGTGCTATTCTCCAGCTAAAAGAACATCACAGTCTCCAGAATAAGTGTGGCTCCAAACCTTGATATAAAAATGTTCAATTCTGTAGCTGTGGACTGTGAGGACACCACACGCTGTACAAACAGAAACCTCCCTATCTAATAACTGTGGCAGAATAGTAAATACATTTTTCTTATAACATATGAAGGAGTTGTATTCACCTCAGCACGTCTTAGGGAAGCTTCACATCCATTGCATTACATTGCAGAGCAGAGGCCATCAATATCTGGACTAAGGTGGCAACCACTTTGTACACAGCTAGATTCCAGAAGTATGAGTAGGGCTTGGCTCTAACATTTCACCAGCATGGTTAGCACTCCCTCAGTACTGCACAGAGGAAAGTGTCAGCTCACTTTCTGCAATAGTGCTCTAATCTTCAGAATGAGGTTTGAACCCACAACCTTCTGACTCAGAGACGACAGTGCTACCCACTGAGCCACTGTTCACGCATAGTATTACATTATTAACAGCCTTTAAGAATTTAAGGGATCCATATTTTGAATGCATTTGATGATTCATGAATCCCTCACTACAACTGTAATGAGATTACCCGCTGTATTTGCTCATTGAACACTTTGTTAACTATGTTACTATAAATCTGTCATTAGCAAAACCACTGAAGATCAACTGATTTAATCAATGCAATTAGCAAGGTGCTCGCTGGATTTTATTTTTCCTGACTTTAAAATTTTAGGAAATTGTAATTTGCTTTTCATAAGGCATCTTCATCCTCTCTCAGAAATGACTTGAACTGCTTCTACAGCTTGGATGTCCAAAATTCAGATGTCTACAAACCGGAATTGTCCAAAAAAACCAGACATGTTTGAAATGGCAGCTTAAGGAGAAATAAAATCCTCGGGCTGCATAGGCATGGGAAATGGAAATGTGGCAAATGTCTTGCTCCTGATCTCCATCCACTGAGCCCTACTGGAGTCCCCGTGGGTTCAGCCGTGATGCTCACCAAGGTTAAACAGCCTGCTGACATTCGGTTCCTGAGGCTGAGCATGAGTGAGGTATAAGAGGGCTGCTAATGCCTCTGGAGACATAGCCCTGTGAATGTCAGAGCACTTAGGACAGGAGGGGACAGAACAATTAGCAAATGAAAGGAGTAAATTGAGTGGTTGGGGGGTGAGGGGGGGGGTGGGGGGCGGTTGGTGGGGCGGGGGGTGGGGGGGGGGTGGGGAATCAATATCCACTTGTCCCGAACACTAATGAAGCGTGAGCAGATACATTTAGTGTAAGAAAGGGAGATGTTAGTTAAAAGCAAAATACTGCGGATGCTGGAAATCTGAAACAAAAACAAAAATACCTGGAAAAACCTCAGCAGGTCTGACAGCATCTACAGAGATGAATACAGTTGACGTTTCGAGTCTGAATGACTCTTCATCAGACTCTTCATGTTAGTTAAGTTTAATTGAAGTGTTTGTAATGAAACAGCAAAGATGTTTAAAGAAGTTGAATAAACAGGGGATTATGGCTGCTTTCAAGTGATCACCAAGCAATTACTGAATCCATGCACTCCAACAAAACACAAAAATGGTCTGCAATCCAAGATCACAGATCTACATCTAGGAAATAACTATTTATTTAGGGCTGCACGTTTCCATGCCTGTGATCTGTGTGAGTGTGTGCACATGTATTTTTGTGCGTGCCTGTGCAGGTGTGTACCTGTCTAAGTTTTGTATCTGTGTGTGAGATTGTTTGTCCGTCTGAATGTGTGGAGGTGCATGTGTGTGTGTCTGTGGGTGAGGGTGTTTACCTGTGTGGTGGGTGTTTATGTGCCTGTGTTTCTGTGCAGTGTGAGCATGTGTGTATCTGGGAGATTATGCGCGTACATATGTGCCTGTGTGTGTGGGTGTGTGTTCTGTGAAATTGTCTGTGTGCCTGTGACTGTGCATGTGTGTGTTTGTGCGTCCATGAGATTGTGTGGGTGTGCATATACCCGTGAGATTGTGTAGATGTTTGTGTGTGTCTGTGAGATTGTATATGTGTGTGTGTGTGTGTGTGTGTGTGTGTCTGTCTGTCTGTGAGATTATGTGTGTGTGTGCCTGTGAGATTGTGTGGGTATGCATGTTCTTGTGAGATTGCATGTGTGTGTGTATGGGTATGTGTGTGTGTCTGTGAGATTGTGTGGGTATGTGTGTTCCTGTGAGGTTACGTGTGTGTGTGTGTGACTGTGAGATTGTGTGGGTATGTGTGTTCCTGTGAGGTTGCACATGTGTGTGTGTGTGTCTGTGAGATTGTGTGGGTATGTGTGTTCCTGTGAGGTTACGTGTGTGTGTGTGTGACTGTGAGATTGTGTGGGTATGTGTGTTCCTGTGAGGTTGCACATGTGTGTGTGTGTGTCTGTGAGATTGTGTGGGCATTTGTGTGTGTCAGTGAGATTGTTTCATTATCTGTTTGTTTCAATGCATGCATCCGTGTGCGCGCATGTGTGTATGTGATTGTGTGGGTGTAACTGTGTCTTTGAGATCATGTGGGTATCTATGTGTTGCTATGCATGTGCGTGTGTCTATGAGATTGTGTGGGTGTCTTTGTGTATGTGAGGTTGTGTGGGAGTAGATGAGTGTCTGTGTGTGCATGTATCTGTGTGCCTGAAAGATTTTGTAGGCGTGTGTCTTTGCGGATGTCAGCATGTATGTTTGGAGTGGGGTAAATCATTTCCTGTGAATTTTATGCTCATTATGATAGTGCAGAGAACTGAAGCCCAGTTTAACATATGACCTCTCTGAAGTGAGGCCAAAGACAGATACCTCCTAATGTACCAGCGTGACATTTCTTCTTCCCTCCTTAGCTATTCTGTTGCCTATCTGAATGAGATAGTCAATTTAATAGCAATTAGTGCTGAAGAGATTTAGAACACAGGGCAGGAGAAAGTTCACAGAATCACAAATCTTAATGGCACAGAAATAGGCCATTTGGCCCATCGTGTCTGCACCGGCTCTCCAAATGAGCATTATGACCTAGTGCCATTGCCCTGCCTTTTCCCCATACTCCTGCACATTGTTTCTATTCAAATAATCATCTAATGCCCTCTTGAATGCCTCAATTAAACCTGCCTCCACCACACTTTCAGGCAGTGCATTCCAGACCCGAACCACTTGCGTGAAGAAGTTTTTTCTCACGTCACAGTTGCTTCTTTTGAAAATCACTTTAAATCTGTGCCCTCTCATTCTTGATCTTTTTACGAGCAGGAACAGCTCCTCCCTATCTACTCTGTCCAGCCCCCTCGTGATTTTGAACATCTCTATCAAATCTCCACTTAACTTACTTCTCTCCAAGGAGAACAGTCCCAACCTCTCCAATCTATCTTTGTAACTGAAGTTTCTCATCCCTGGAATCATTCTTATAAACCTCTTCTGCACTCTCTCCAATGTGTTCACATCCTTCCCATAATGTGGCACCCAGAATTGTACACAATACAGTTCTTGTCGCTTTTCCAAACTGGAAAGGACATTGGATGACAGGTGCACTGGGCTTGGTTATCTTGCCTTCAGATTGGAAAGCTTGGCAACATTCACCCATGGTGAATCAGCTGGTGTCTATGGAACTCTACCCCAGTTACCTCAGCCATGAGCAAATAAAGTAGGAAGAAGGGAGGAGAGGTAAGGGGAGGTCTCCTTACTCAAGTTTTACACATGAGATTCTGGAGTCACGCAGCCTCGTTCACGATGTCAAATACCTCCACTGGTAACCCCAGAGCAACACGCTGATTTCCTCTCAGATGTTGAGGGTGATCTGGGTTGGGACCAGAACTCAACCTCTCAGGCTCCATGGTGGAAATACTAACACTGAGCAAGTGGTCACTCCGTCCAGACCTGAGCACACCATTGGATGTCAACCCAGTACTGAGAGGGCAGATTCTAGTCTCCACTTACCGGGATGTCTGGAGTGGTGTTCAAACCCTTCACCTTCCTGACTGCAAGAGGCAGGAATGCCAATACACCCTGGGTTCATTCATATATAATTCTTATATTATAATGCAACATATTTCATGATAAATTATCCAAGGTGATTCATTTTAGAAAATGAATGACGTGACAAGCAAACCAGGATCTAGGAAATACTAATTGAATTAACAGAATCAAAAGCATAATTCCATTGCCCTTTTAATGATGCACAAGAGAGAACAGATTGCACTGACAGGCAGACTATGGAGCAGCTCGAGACTTGTGGATGGAGGAACAGCAATTGCCAAAGCCCGGGTAATTTAGAGCCTTGCTCGGACGTGGGGAGCCTGAACTGATTGACACACTGATAATTATTTACCCAAATCCCACCTCTACTGCTAACTCAGAACACCTCTGATCTGAGTGTGGTGTATAGGCAGTTCTCACATGGAATGTGTAGGAAAGAGAGAGAGAGAGAGAGAAAAAGACAGCGACAGCGCTATCAGCTTTGCTTCTGCATTATTTGCTAGCAGTGCTGCAGCTCAGATTGTAAATATACTAAAGCTGATCCTTGGTTTGCATGGTACAGTATCACTGAACAAAGCTCCACCAAGATTTCTCCTCTCAACACTTCACCAGGACGAGGAGTTACGAATTGACTGGATTACCTTGTGCGCAGAGAAAACAAGAGATGGAGAGGGGAGGAGGGGTGACTGAGGGATTAGTCTTGCTAAAGCTTTTAGCTGGTTTCATCGGGGTATTAACTTCAGGGGTCTCCTCATGAGAAGAGCTGAAAATGGAACACCGTGCTCACTTTCAGTGTATGTCACAGATATCGTACGGCACGGGGGAACTGGCAGGTAAGAAATCTTCCACTAACAATATTAACCCACAGAACTTGCAACATAATCATAAAACATGTGGCTTTTAAAAGTGGGCAACTTGTTAAATGCTATTGAGCAGACCTGCAATGTGCTTTAACCTTCATATCTATATGCTAAATCAGCATCCTAAATCAGTGTTAAGCCCATGCCTTTAATGATCTATGAAGTGGCAAGTATGTTCTCAGAGAGGGTCTCCATAAAAATCGGTTGATCTTTACATCTGTTTCCTACTCTGTATCTAGTGAGTTAGTCTATGGTGTTTGATGTAATGTTCCATATAAACATTGGACTGTTCAAGGTTGTTCAAAGCTGTCTCCTTTGCCTCAGTTTCCCCAGCACCAATAATGGAATTTAGATAGCCTCAAGGTACTGGCATTTCCCAGTCATGCACCCAGCTTCAGGAAGTGCTCCAGGAAGCTGGAAGAATGTGGTAGGAGAAAGAGAGAGAGAGAGAGAGTGAGAGAGTGAGAGAAAGAGGGTGAGGGTTGTCGGGGGAGAAAGGGTTCGAAATTTTAATTAGCGATACAGGCACTGGAGAATTGGTCAGTAGTGATCTGCAGCCACACTTGGACTGGAAGGACTGGTGCTAATAGTGAACAACAGATGAAGTATTCCTGCACCAACTTAACGTAATGTACAACTTTTACATTTTATCTATTTTCTTCCTCTAAAAGGGGTTTGAAGTTAGAGAGTAGAGGCGTATTGACTGTAGCAATGTAAAATTTGCCCCAAGACTTCACTTGACCCATTCAGCTTCACTCCAAGTTATTAGGGATTATTGGAGGTAGGGGAAAAACCTCCTACATTGAGAAGAGGTGAAGGGGGTTGACATACAAGCTTGACTTTTCCCTCTCGACTCTCAAACTCTTTTTCCAAAGGGAGGTAGGAGAATGGGGATGGGAGGGGTGGTGGCATCAAAGACTGTAACCCTTAAGTCGTAAACTAAGAGCGATTAGCACATGGAGCTGAACCCCCTCTTTCTCCACACCCACCCCCTGCACACCCCCAGGTAGAATCGTGGAGTTGAAAAGCCTGGAATTCTTTAAGAAGCAATGGGATGTTATGAGGAGGAATGGGGCAACGAGGTGGAGAGTACAGATGAGCTGAATCTCCTTATCCAAGTATAACTGGTAATCTTCCTCCTCGGAGCTGACCCACTTCTAGCTGATCTCTGACTATGGGTTTTATTACTAGCTAACATTTATTTTTGCTGAGAAAGATTTAGGATATGTTGCACCAGTTTACTTTAAACTGGCAATTTTCAGAGATTTTATAAAGATGGATTATGTTGGTTTTGTAAAGATACTGATAGGTTTTCACAGATTCCAAGCAACCTTGCTACTTCCTTTCTAACAATCTCATCACTATCAAGGCTTTCTTCTCCTTCTTATTCTTTCAACTCACTTCTCCTCTCTTCCTCTCAGTGTGCCAACCTTTGCTGGGACAGGGTTCCTGTGAGACCAGGTGTCTTCATTCACTATCCTTTCTTCACATCTAAGCAGAGACAACAAGCAGTAGTGACAGACCAGTCCCACCCTGTTTTCCTGATGCACACACTCCAGCATGGATCACTGGACAGTGACCAGAAGCAGGAGACCAAGTTAATATTCCCTTCCCTCCTCAATCCGAGGACAGTAAGGGGCAAGTTGTAGGAAGTTTCCTGGCCTGAATGTTTGATCAGGAATTGTACATACAATCTAGGTTTTTAAATTCATGCTTGTGTGGAAAATTTATTTTATAAATTAAGTGCACAACGTCTTTCTCAATGCCCCAGTGATACACTGTGTAAATTCAGTACATTGTCATCAGCATTTTTTATAAATCCCCTTACAGCTTCTCCTTCTGCTAACCTAATTAGACAAAATGCTACAGCACCCTTTCAGTAAAAACAGTTCACTGGTTAACAGTATGTTCACAGCTGCATATCTTCTTCTGTAGAATGTGTCTGTTGTACACTTACATCAGAATAACTGACAGCAGGACCACAAGCTTAGTGTTAGTGCTGGGTCATTTGTCAGGCATTGTAGCCTTGGAAATGGGTGTACAGCTCCAATCCAAAATAGCATCACCTGAATAAATGCAAGTATGGGGCATGTACTCATGTCAGTTAATGCTTATTGTGTGTCAGGGTTGCCAACTCTGGCTGGATTTATTCCTGGAGGTTTTTTATCACATTGCCACCCACCTTCAACTGCCCAACCTGGTTGATAGCCCAGTTAGAGCCAATAAGTGAAGGTGTTTTAAGAAAAGGAGATCGAAATGCAATTATATTTAACAGCCATTTGATTTTCCACTGGGTTGCCTGCATGATTCCAGAGCACCTCTGGAGGTTTGGCAATGCTACAGGTCTGCACCTCTAGTGATTTGTGTAATACAACACAGAACTGCCTCATTCTTAGAGCTTAGAAAACAGGCAATGAATTCTCTGCATTACAAGCATGACTCAACAAAAGTACTTCACTGAAGCGTTTTAGGATGTGCCCCAAAGTTGTAAAAGCTTCTGCGTTCATAGTTCATTCTTTACATTTCCATTTCAATTTATTGGTTAAATAAAAGTTAGTGATGGGTGAGACTTCAATTCTTTTCCATCTACTCTCTTTTAGTTCTTAAGCGAACTTTTATCATTTTAAAGTTTTCCATCTTTTATTCTTCTCCCTCCACCTGGGAGGCCTGGAGTTAAACTCTTGCTGGAGTACACTCACACCAGCCTCACTCTTCCCTTCAGCATGGCCTCCAAGTTGTCTCTCTTCGTGGACTGCCTGAGAAAGAGTGAGCATCCAATAGCTTTTGCACCTTGGGAGGTGTCACAGCTGAACTCAATGCCATCCAGTGTCCATGTACACAGACACACCTGCACTTTTTTTCTAAGCAGGTATCGCCGGATAGTGATGAAGGAAAGGAACCCCTGGTCGATTGGCCCACCTGAGAATCTTGGGCTCTCAACTGAGATAGGCTAATTCAGCAAAGATCAGGAATCGAACCTAGAAGGTCATGGACTGTAAAACAAAACCTTTATCAATTGGGCCTTTAGAGGGTGCTGTGAACAAAAATTTCTATCATTGCCAAGGTTAACCCATTGCCAGCAGTAAAGTCTATTCAAGGTCCTTAAAGGAACAGAGTTAGGAAGCTCTAACTGACAGACTATAGGATCTGGAAACGCAGGTACGACGTTAGAAGCAGGTAGGTCCACAGGCAGTTCAGATTTAGTGAGTTTACACAGAGGGCAGGGAAGGGCAGTGGAGGCAGTGTACAGGAACATATCAGATTGTATCCGATGGATGTTCATGGGACTGGACAACTGAGAGGGATTCATTTCTCCAGGGGGTTTGACAGATAACCTATTCATGTTCTCTTTGTGACCGTGTTTCCATGTAAAATGAGGCATCAAATCAGATCACAGAGCTACCAGCACAGAAGCAGCTTCGATTTTTTAAAAAATCACATCATTATTTGCCTGAATTGAAATGTTCAGCCTAAGCAAGCCACTAAATCATTTTCTTTTTATATCCCTTTCACCAGAAGCAAGTGTGATTTTCCACTGCCAACTGTCCAATGCGTTCTCAAGTGTCCTGGTGGTTTTTTTTAGGGCACACATCCAAATTTGAGTCACTGAGAATTGTATCTGCAACCTCCTCCCGGTATACAGCTGAAATCAAACGTATTCCAATAAACGCCGCTTGACAACCAGGCTTCACTTTAATCGGACGGCAGTGATCTCTCGCTCCCTGATTTACAGCTGTTTGGGCTCTGCTCGCTGAATGAGAAAAGATTCTCCATGATGGAAGCTGATCTCAGAGGAGCCAGTTTGAACTCATCACCACAGGAAAGGGGGTCCACCCAAGGCAGTTGTCACACGAGCTGTTGTGGCTTCTCTCATTGCGCTGACCAACCGTCTCCAGAATCCTAAGAAAGTCCCACTCTCATTTGCGGTTGAACATACAGAAACCCTTTTGGCTGCTACGTTTTCCCACTGTAGGTACGTGACGACATGCTGATAACCCTCTAAACTTCAGCGTCATTTTACAATGGGGGGGAACGCCTGGAATCACAAAGCAAAAGCTTGTACAATATGAAATGATTCCCAGATGTTAACGTCTTTGCATCTGCTTTCTGATGTGTACTTTCAATTTTGACCAAAAGTTTTTTCTCACCCCTCTTTCTGTCTGTCAATTCACTCAACTTCAACGTGAGCAGAACTAATGGTGTTGATAAAGCTAAAGTCTGCATTCTGCAGTTGTTGTTCCTTCAGACTAATAAGTGTAATAGACAACTATAACAATGGAAGAAATAGTTGCCCATTGACCTTACAGTCCTGGATCAGTCTGAATTACACTGACGTTATCAGATTCGGCAGGGGAAATATTTCCACTCATCATTTTTTTTCCCACATGTGTGGTCACAACTTTTTGCCTTTTTGCTGAGCACTGCAATGGGTCGTAAGGAAAGCAATTCTCTGGAGCCTTTGAGATGTAACAGTGCTCCACTGCAGAACCCAAAGGCACGTTCCCTTGCACTCAAGCAAGAAGGTCAAGATCCTGCTGATTTCGTCGGGCAGGTCCAGCAACGCAAGCGCAAAGTTCAACAGGTGCACTTCAAAGTGGAATGCATGTCTAACATGAGAGAAAGGTCTGAAGGGAAACCTGCACTTAAAGGAAAAGCACAAACCTCCAGGCCTCGAGGACTAGCCAACTGCTCATTGGTGATTACAAAGCCACAGGGGGTCCTCAAAAACATTGCGATTCAGACATCACCGAGTCTGAGAAAGCATCTTCCAAATTTCAAGGGGAAACTGAAGACCACCACGAGATTGACCAAGGGGCCAGTGTCAATGGATTCAGTGAAAGCTACTGGGGTTAATCTCACAAGCAATGGCCTGGCTTTGGAAGCCAAGGACGCTGCAACACAGTCTAAACAGACAGAGTCAGGCCAAGCCCAAGAGAAAGGAACTGAAAGATCCACAAGAGCATCACCCCAGTTGAGTGTCTTTAGCTCAGTCAAGAGGAAATCTTTGTCACAAGCATCAAATCGTGACCTACAAGACACACTGCAGGAAGTAGCAGCCTCATGCTATTGTCCGGATACATCCATGGGCGCACACAATTCTGAGAACTCAATGGTCTCGGGAAACCCATCAGATCTCGGTCATCCCTGTTCCAAAGTTGGTGCCTCCCCACCTGAAAATATCCATAGCGGGAGTCGTGCACACCCAAACTGTTCTACTGTGCACAAATTTGAGCTGACATCCACACCGCCTACTGCAACTGAGACCAGAGACTCATGTCACTGCAAGAAGGAAGTTTGGCTAGACTGCTCAGAGCTTCCTCCCAGCTGTGTCAGGAAAAACGATCAAGTGGGCACGGATGTTTCAAAATCCCTGTTGTGTTCACTAAGTGATGTCAAGGCAGGCCTCATGGGCACCGAAAGCTCTTCAAAACCCATTCGCAATCATACAGCTTCCTGTAACATGGAAATAAAACCTCAAACTAGCAAAAGGATTAAGGAAATTAATCAAATCCATCTGACACAGAGGGACCTATGTGATCTCCAAGGCAGAATGCAGTTTATAGAGGATACCTTACAGTCAAACGAACACAAGATTAAAGTCCTTTTGAATGTAATTCAGGACATGGAGAAAACCAAAGCACTCAATGAAGGGTACGATAGTTTTTTATTACATTTTTACTGCTTTGTCTCACACTCTCATTTTCCAAGAATTCCGACATTTAGCAGATCAGTGGAATCCCAATACAAATTAATTCCCCAACCTCCAATTTGATGAGATTTGGATCTCTGCCAGGGACCCAGCTGAGCCGCATCACCCTGTCAGAGAGAGGGGAACAAGGTGGAGGCCATTTAGCCCCTTATTCCACCATTCAGTTAGTACTCCACTCCCAATTACACCATTTTATTCCGCATCTCTAAATAACCCCACCTTGCCCTTAACAAAAAATCTACTAACAAAAATATTCTAATGGTGCCCACATCCACAGACATTTAGGGTAGAAATTCCATATTTCTATTGCACTTTGTGTGAAAAAAATGTTTCCTGATTTTCTTCCTGAATACTCATGCTCTAACATTAATATTTTA
Source organism: Cetorhinus maximus (assembly GCF_964194155.1). NCBI lineage: Eukaryota > Metazoa > Chordata > Chondrichthyes > Lamniformes > Cetorhinidae > Cetorhinus > Cetorhinus maximus. Next base: position 60,914,288 of record NC_135888.1, on the reverse strand, counting down.
TGCTTCTATTCTTCATTTCCCGACCAGAGCAAACAGTTTATTGTATCAACCCTTCCAATCTTTGTAACAGTTGAAAAAGCTTTATCAGATTCCCCCTTAACCTTCTATAGTGAGGGAATACAAGCCAAGTTTATGCAATTGGCCATCATAATTTAACACTCTAAGCCTTGTTCTGATGAATCTGTGCTGCAACCCCTCCAAGACCAATGTATTCTTCCTGAGGTGCAGTGCCCAGAACTGATGCACAGTGCTCAAGATGGTGGGGGGTTGGATTTAATATTCCTCACGAGGGTCCCACGCTGTGGTTAGAGAACCAGTGGGAAACACACCTCGCTTCTGTGGGGGAGCCCAACCAAATTGGCACTTAACATTTTTTTTATTCATTTACGAGATGTGGGCTTCGCTGGCTGGGCCAGCATTTATTTCCCATCCCTAGTTGCCCTTGAGAAGGTGTTGGTGAGCTGCCTTCTTGAATCACTGTAGTCCATATGGTGTAGGTATATCCACAGCGCTGTTAGGAAGGGAGTTCCAGGATTTTGACCCTGACAGTGACAGTGAAGGAACAGTGATATATTTCCAAGTCAGGATGGTGAGTGACTTGGAGAGGAACTTCCAGGTGGTGGTGTTCCCATCTATCTGCTGCCCTTGTCCTTCTAGATGGTAGTAGTCGTGGGTTTGGAAGGTGCTGTCTAAGGAGCCTTGATGAATTCCTGCAGTGCATCTTGTAGATGGTACACACTACTGCTACTGTGCATCGTTGGTAGAGGGAATGAATGTTCATGGATGTGGTGCCCATCAAGCGGGCTGCTTTGTCCTGGATGGTGTCAAGCTTCTTGAATATTGTGGAGCTGCACCCATCCAGGCAAGTGAGGAGTATTCCATCACACTCCTGACGTGTGTCTTGTCGATGGTGGAGAGGCTTTGGGGAGTCAGGAGGTGAGTTATTCGCTGCAGGGTTCCAACCATCTGACCTGCTCTTGTAGCTTGGATATTATCCAGGTTTTGCTGTATTTGGACATGGACTGCTTCAGTATCTGAGGAGTCACGAATGGTAATGAATATTGTGCAATCATCAGCAAACATCCCCACTTCTAACCTTATGATGGAAGGAAGGTCATTGATGAAGCAGCTGAAGATGGTTGGGCCTAGGACACTACCCTGAGGAACTCCTGCAGTGATTTCCTGGAGCTGAGATGATTGACCTCCAACAACCACAACCATCTTCCTTTATGTTAGGTAGGACTCCAACCAGCGGAGAGTTTTCTCCCCGATTCCCATTGACTCCAGTTTTGCTAGGGCTCTGTGATATTTTACTCGGTCAAATGCAGCCTTGATGTCAAGGACAGTCACTCTCACTTCACATGCCAGCATTGGGCCTTCCCCAGATTTAGGATTCTGGTGGCAGAAATCTTGCCAGCTCAGAGCTGCTGGCTAATCAGAGGATGGCAGCTCTCCATCGCTAGCAGTGCCATTGGAAGTGGTGGCTGCTGCCGGTAGTGTCCCAGGGACTTCACCAGGGGATGTCGTTTGATCCCTGGCCTCAGCGAGTGAGGGCAGGATTTGGGTTACAGAGAGAGAGCTGAGAAAGGGAGTCATGGAGTTAGTGGCAAGAATAGTGAGTGACTTCCAGCAGCCCTGCCTCCTGATGTCCAGTCCGTTGATCAGATACTGTGTGCCTGACAATGAGGAACCCCCCAGTAAGCTGCTGGGCAGCCTTTGGAAAGGGTAGAAAAGTAGAGTGATTCCCAATTAAACTCTGAGCCACCACTAAATGCCAGTGGGTTCAGGGATAATGGGTGTCATTAGGCTCATTAATGAGACCAATTGACAACCCACTGCAGGCAGGCAACTTTCTCACATTGGCAAATATCCATGTCCGACTTAATCACAGGAGGTTTTCCCACCTCTTCTCTCCTATTAAGTGAGCCCACTTGCCATGTTTCCCGCTGCGACAGTCTGGATTAAATTCCACCCAAGGTCTTACCAAGGCTCCATGCAACTGAAGCATAACTTCCTCCCTTTGAGATAAAGTGAATCACCAAATGGCCAGGAAGAGAGATGTTGGTGGTTGACTTGAAATAGATGCCTGTCCCAGCTATTGAACAAAGCTAAGTTGGAAATAGCAAGGGGTTGGATGGACGCGTACCCTTAAAACTTAAATAACATCAAAGTAAATTTCTACTTAAAATGAATGAGAAAACACCAATGTTGTTTTGGGATTTGCTACATCAGGTAAAACTCAGATATACAGAATTACACAGAATGTACAGAACAAAAACAGAACAATTAGCTCAACTGATCTAAGCCAGTGTTTCTGTTCCACACGAGCTTCTCCCACCTTACTTCATCTTATTCTATCAATCTATTCTTCTATTCCTTTCTCTCTCATGTACTTATCTAGCTGCACCTTTATCCTATTCACCTCAACCACTCCATGCAGTAAGGAGTTTTGCATTCTAAACACTCTAAAGATTTTTTTCCCTGAGTTCCTCATTGAATTTATTAGTGATTATCCTTATGTTCCTTAGTTTTGGATTCACTACAACTGGCTTCTCTACATCAACCCTGTCAAATACATTCCCAATTTTAAAGACCACCACGAGGTTGCCTTCCCTTTTCAAGGGAAAGCAGCTTCAACCTGTTCCTGATACTGTTATAACCTCTCATCTTTGGTATCTTCTTTGTAAATCTTCTTTTCACTTTTCCCAGTGCCTCTACATACTTTATTCTAATATGGAGCCTGGGTAAACAGAAGGGAAGGGGACAAAAAGAAATTCAGAAATTGCTTTTATTATGTGTAAGTCAGATGCAGTGAACACTTCCTCATATGTTCATCGGGGTATACTGACTGTGCCCAGAAACATTCCTGCATCATCTTAAAGTCTGGGCCCATTGCTGATGTCAGGCAGTAAATGAATTATTTGTGTAAATGTGCAGTGCAGGAATTTGTCAGTGAATTTCCAGATTTGCTTATGCAGCCAGCAGCAGGAGTCCAGAGCTTCCCTTTGGGTGAGAGACAGAGTCAGAACTGACAGATGAATCCTTCTTGTTTGCTCACACGTGCATTATGCTGGCAGTTGATTGCAAGACCTTCTCACAGTCAGCTAGAGAATGCCGTAGTACACTGGGGAAAATAGTGTCGAGCTTGACTCAGTGTGAAGGTGCAAGATGGGCGATAGTGAGTCAACAACCCATTCGATGACTCCTTAATTCATTTAATAAATCAGCCAAGATGTAAAACGAGCTGCTGACCCACTATTGCCCATTTGCCCTATTGCATAAAGTCAAGATCTACCTTATTGTCTATAGAGAAGCATTTGACAAAACCTGATCATATGCATAAAGACACAGTGCCAGAAATCATAGGGAGCAGTGTATTAATTGCATAGTAATTATGCAAATTAGACCTTTTTCTGTCTGCAAGCCAATTAGTCTCCCCACCAGGACTGTGTCTGTTCTACTGTTCCTGCTTCTTTTTAAATGTTCTAGAGCTGTGTGTAATGCTGGCAAGACTGAAATTATTGCCCATCTCTTTATAATAATGAGTCTTCAAGAACAACTGCAATCTGTGGGGTGAAGGTGCTCCCACTTGCTGTTAGATAGGAAGTTCCTGGATTTTGACCCAACCACAATGAAGGAATGGTGATCCAAGATGATGTGTGACCTGGAATTGATGGTATTCCCATGATATTGCTGCTCTTGTCCTTCTCAGCAAAAGAGGTTGATGGGGTTGGGAGGGGTAGCTGAAGATTCCTTCACCCCATGTGTTTCAGCGTTTGATACCTCATTCACCACAATCTTCAAGTCTAGGTCTTACATTAGTAGCAAACAGGATGATTTACCTTTGAGGTGGGAAAATAACCATACCAGATCTTGCTCTCACCCAATGTGCATTATGCAAATTTTCTGACAGGAGATGTGAGCAAGATCTCTAACTTGATTGATTTCTTTTTGCCCCTCCCTGGAGCAGGAGCACTGAAACTAATTGTACAGCCTCCTGTCTCAGCCCCTACTAAGATCAACAAAGAAGGAGGCTGTTCAGCCCATTGTATTTGTGCCAGCTCTTTGGATGATCCATCCAAATAGCTTCACTACCCAACTCTTTCTCCATAGCTCTGCACATTAGCACAGATTGGGGCTTTATAGATTTCTATGTCTCAGTTCCATTCTGGGTAATGCATTGGTCAACTAAGATGTCTAGGCAGCACGCCCACTATTCATTCTTAATCTCTCACTGGCGCACACTGAACATGGGAATGGAAGATAAAGCACAACTGGTGTATTTTAAGCTGATGAACTACTCCCTCAGGCTTGGCAGAGATAACACCTAAGCAAGGTTGAGAAAAATAAAAGACAAGAACCAAACAACACAGGAAACTATTCGACCCACGACGTCTTTGCCAGCTCTTTACTGAAGCAATCCAAAACATTGCCTGTTCTCTCCCCTTAGGCCCAGAGTTTTTGCTTGACATGTTTATTGATTTTTCTCTTGTGCTCACCTCCAAGTCATTTCTATCCATGGAAAACACAAGCAACCCCAACAATTGCAACTACTCGCGTCCCCACAAATGTGAAAAACATCAAGTGATGCCCCTAGGCTACATGACCTTAGCCACCCTCCTATCTAGGCAACTATAACAATAACAACTTGTATTTATATAAGCAGCCGTTAAAGTAGCAAAACATCCTAAAGAGCTTCCACAGAAGTTTTATCAAACAAAATTGGTCACAAGCCACATAAGGAAGTATTATTAGGTCAGGTGACCAAAAACTTGGTTAAGGAGGTTGATTTAAAGTAGCATCTTAAAGGAGAAGGGATAGGAAGAAAAGTGGAGAAATTTAGGGGGGGAATTCCTGAGCCTGATTAGACAGCTGAAATCACAGCCCCCAATGGTGCAGCGCTAAAAATCCACAATGCGCAAGAGGCCAGAATCGGAGGAGTGTAGATATCTCAGAGGGTTGTAGGGCTAAGAAAGCTTACAGAAATAAAGAGAGGCCAAGCCATGGAGGTATCTGAAAACAAGGACGAGAACATTAAATCCCAGTAAATTTTAGTACTACAAACTGTGATTTTAACCTAACATATCCAGAAGGACTGGGATAGGTTTGGGTCGGATGCGCCATTTTGCATTCAATCTCCCATTTCACGACAACAGGCTTCCAACCTGAAGTTACGGCACACCTGCTTGAGTGGGTTATATTAAAATGAAGGTTGTAGGATGGAGTGCAGGAAGGTGGTGTGGTTCATTGATTTCATGGCATTTATCAAACACCTTCTGACAAATCCACTTACACCACAGTTAACACAGTCCCTTTATCTGTGATATTCCACAAAAACTCATAATTCCACATTGAGTACCCTCCCCCACCTTCATTAGTCCATAACATTCACTAATATCATCCTGTGGTTTACACTCTGGTTGATGAATTTTCAACTTTATGCCTTGGTGTGGGCCCACCATTTTGGATCAACCTCCTATTGTAGAAAACATCCAATTTTCATTCATTTCAAATGAGTGGAGTCTACATCCAGCCGTTGATCCACAACAACTAGTAAACCTTCCACTACAAGTTTCCGCACAGCTGAGGAAAGGCAAACAGAGGTCCATATGTTCCTGCGGTTTCATATGCCTTTTCTTTTGATCAAGGAAGTTACATTTGTGACTGCCATAATCTCCGCACTCACCCCCCTGCCCCTACCCCCACAGACACACCTTGTTTAATATCACAATGATGTAAGTGTCTCTGCAATCTCCTCACTGTTCTGGGGTGAATAACATCTAAGACCTATTTTTATGCCAAGGTTTTAATCAGGCTGCCACTTCCCCAAGGTTTCTCAAACTCCAGCCTATAATGGCCAATTGACAGTCAAATAGCTGCGGGCAGCCAGTGTTTCCATCAGAGGGCCTCCCCCACCCCAACACCACCCCCAGCTTCCTAGCACCAGGGACAGGAAAATACGGTACCTCGTATAATTCAACCCCTGATGTGTGATTTACCTGGACTTCTTTTTATTTGTTCTTGCGATGTGAACATCACTGGCTCGGCCAGCATTTAATATCCAGCTCTAATTACCCTTGAGAAGGAGGTGATGAGCTGCCTTCTTGAACTGCAGCAGTCCATATGATGTTTGTACACTCTCATGCTAAATGCAAGGCACAGCAATTCTCCTGTGGTGTTGCTCATGGGAAGTAAGAAAGATTTGACAGAGAGAACTTCAGGAAGTAAATGGCCATTACAGAGAGTTCATGCTATATACAAGACTTTTAAAATATTGGCTGTGGATCTCCATATGTTATTGTTTATAGTGAGTCACAGGATGTAATGTTTAACGAAATTGCCACTATCAACAAATGCGACAGAAAAACTATTACAGGTAGTAAGTGTAACAAATAACGGAGGTGTATATAACTTGTAGATTTCCTGTGACATGTAACATACAAAGTATTATCAAAGGTACTCTATAATAACTGAATAACTGAATAATTTAAGTACTTTTTTATTATTTGCTATTTTGGTATTTTCATCATTGCTTTTGGGATCAAATTCTCTGATTTTGTCCTTTTCTTCCCTCAAGACTAACTTTCTCCCAGATTATTATATGTCTCCTGCTCAGATTTTATTTCTCACCTTTTATTAAGACCCAGAAGGAATACACTAATATTAAATAATGATGTGCCTGCTCCAATAAACACCACAATATGAACAATCCCCAGTAAACACATTTTGGGTCTGATTTTAACTGACTCAAAACTCATTTGCTTGCACAAAGTTAAAATCAGGCCCATTATTTTTCATGTTTCATAAAACATACAAAGGTTTATGTTTTATCTTAGCTTGGTGTGAATACTATAACTTGTAAGTGGAGGAGTGGTTCAAATCATCGGTAAAGGAATTTGAACATAAGTGACTTGACACTAGTTGATTGGTTCCAGAAAAATGAATAGCTAGTGTTTCCTTCACGCATTGTAACTCTATAAACTGAATTTCTATAAACGACAATTGTTTTGGAATTATCAATATAAATGAGAGGAAGCATCAACTATCTATATGTGTCTTATCCCTATCTGAACTATTTGCTTTCCAATTTTAAAAGCTGAAACAAAAGTTTAACTCAAACAAATTCCTAAATTCACCTTGCAGCTTTTTTTCAAAAGCAAAATAGTGGATAATACCCAGTGGTCACCATCACTGTTACAAAGGCAATATTCCCCGTGCCTATCATTAGGCAGCCAGACAGATCTCTGGAGTCAGGCAGTAGGATCATTTCAAATTCAAATCAGGAGCTTAGGACATACATGGGAGCCTGGGTACCATTTCTGGACTGAACTGCCCAAAGAGGATCTTGAAGGGTAGGCTCCTCATTGTTTTTGTGGGATTGGGAGGAGCAGCAGTGCCCTCATAATTCAACTAAAGCAACCAGGAATATTGCCACATCTTTTTCTCCCCTCTCCCCACACCCCAGTTCCCCTTTCAGGCATCAGACCTTCCCATGGGTCTACCTTTGCCTAGCAGTTGCTCAATATTGTTGATGGGCAGACTGAGGGTGCTAAACCTCTGGCCATAGCCCACTGTCTCTATAATAATGTGGCCCAGCCATTGGTCCAATGCATTCTGCCAATCGGCTGCCCCAATCTGCTCAGGAGGAAGATTTACCCCATTGTGTGCAATATTGCTCATTATAAATCCCTGTGGCCACATTCTTAAATTGGACCAGCACCTGCAGGCATAATATAGTCCCCCTGGATATAGATCCATCCTTATTTTATATATTTCCATTCTAATTTCTATTTATAACGCAGACTGCCTGTCCAAAGCTGTCACATTGCATTTGCAACCAATCACCAATGAAGCAGTGTCACCCCTGGCATGAAGGCATAATTGCAGTGTGACAAGTTTACATAGGCAGTCGCCGTTATAAATATAAATTTATGATGCCGACATCAAGATAAGGTCAAAAGGTATGTATTAAAACCAATGACTGAATTGCATCTGTGTGCCTTCGTCCAACCATGCCTGCCCTCTACTCAACTTGACTTGAAGATCTGACTCCCCTGTACAGATGCAAGATTTTTGAGGAAATGAATTATAATAACGATGGCAACAAGCACTGCTTTTCTTGGAAGTAACAGATGGTTTTAGGATAGAGTTTACAGTCTGTACTGCTGCGAGGTGCAGTTGAGCTCCATCAGATACCTTAAACTGTATCATCAGTTACATGCTTGAAAATTCACTGAGACAGTTTCACATTACAGACCATTATGCCCAATAGTGCAAATAAGAAACCATTACCAAATCCTTTTAAAAATTCCAGTTCCTACTGTGAATTGAATATACCCTGATGAATTTAGCATGGCATCGTACACAATGCTAAGATTATGGTTGTCAGTTTATATAGATAAGCTTACTGAACTAGGAGGTCAGATGTACACACAGACAGAATCAGAAGTCAGAGCTGCACAGACATCTTCAGGCCCCTTTTCAAAACAAGGGGGCAGTGCTATACAAGGAGGGGTGGTTAAAAGAACGAAAGAACTAGCATTTTTATGGTGCCTTTCAGCATTTCAGGAAGTCCCAAAGCACTTCATAGCCAGTGAGGTACTTTTGAAGTGCAGTCAGTATTGTAAAGTAGAGTCATAGAGTCATAGAGGTCTACAGCACAGAAAAAGGCCCTTCAGCCCATTGAGTCTGCACCAGTCAAACAAGTACCTAACTATTCTAATCACATTTTCCACCACTAGGCCCATAACCTTGTATGCCATGGCATCGCAAGTGCACATCCAAATACTTTTTAATTGTTATGAGGGTTTCTGCCTCTACCACCCTTTCAGGCAGTGAATTCCAGATTCCCACCACCCTCTGGGTGAAATTTTTTTTTCTCACATCCCCTCTGAACCTCCTGCCCCTTACCTTAAATCTATGCCCCCTGGTTGTTGATCTCTCCACCAAGGGGAAAAGTTCCTTCCTGTCTATCCTATCTATGCCCCTCATAATTTTATACACCTCAATCATGTCCCCCCTCAATCTCCTCTGCTCCAGGGAAAATAACCACAGTCTATCCAATCTCTCCTCATAACTAAAACTCTCCAGCCCAGGCAACATCCTGGTAAATCTCCTTTGCGCTCTCTCTAGTGCAATCAAATCCTTCCTATAATGCAGATTCCAGAACTGCAGGCAATACTCTAGCTGTGGCCTAACCAGCGTTTTATACAGTTCCAGCATAACCTCCCTGCTCTTATATTCTATGCCTCAGCTAATAAAAGCTGTAATAAAAGTATCCCATATGCCTTCTTAACCACCTTATCTACCTGTCCCGCCAACTTAAGGGACTGATGGACATGCACACAAGGTCCCTCTGATCCTCGGTACTTCCCAGGATCCTACCATTCACTGTGTATTCCCGTGCCTTGTTTGTCCTGTCCAAGTGCAGCACCTCACACTTATCCGGATTAAGTTCCATTTGCCACTAATCAGCCCATCTGACCAGCCCGTCTAAATCCTCCTGTAATCTAAGGCTATCCTCCTCACTATTTACCACCCCACCAATTTTCGTGTCATTCGCGAACTTACTGATCAACCTTCCTACATTCAAGTCTAAATCATTTATATATACCACAAACAGCAAGGGACCCAACACTGATCCCTGTGGACATAGGCATCCGGTCACAAAAACACCCTTCGACCATCACCCTCTGCTTCCTGCCACTCAGCCAATTCTGGATCCAATCTGCCAAATTGGTTCCCATGGGCTCTTACCTTCATTATCAGTCTCCCATGCAGGACCTTATCAAAACCTTACTGAAGTCCAAGTAGACTACGTCAAATGCATTGACCTCATCTATACACCTGGTCACCTCTTCGAAAAATCCAATCAAATTGGTCAGACATGACCTCCCCTTAACAAAACCATACTGACTGTCCTTGATTAATCCCTGCCTCTCCAAGTGTAGGTTAATTCTGTCTCTCAGAATTGCTTCCAATAGTTTCCCCATGGCTGAGATTAGACTGACTGGCCTGTAGTTCCCTGCTTCATCCCTTCCTACCTTCTTGAATAATGGTACCACATTGGCTGTCCTCCAGTCCTCCCTTTTTCTCTTTATCGAATCCTGTATATCCCTCGACATCCAGGGTTCCCTGGATTTGTTGGTCCCACCCATTATCTTTACTGGGATATGTTGGCCCTGTACTCTCCCTATTTCCTTCTTGAATAAGTCCCACTGCTCTGACGCAGATTTACCTACAAGTAGCTGTTCCCCATCCACTCTGGCCAAATCATATCTGACCTTATTAAAATCAGCCTTCCCCCAATTTAGAACTCGATTTTTGGCCCATCCTTGTCCTTTTCCATAACAACCTTGAATCTAACAGAGTTATGATCACTATCTGCAAAATGCTCCCTCACTGATGCCTCTACCACTTCATTCCCTAAAATTAAGTCCTCTCTTGTAGGACCTTCTACGTACTGGCTTAAAAAGCTCTCCTGGATGCATTTTAAGAATTCTGCTCCCTCTAAACCTATCACACTATGACTAACCCAGTTAATGTTGGGGAAGTTAAAATCCCCCACTATTACTACCCTATTATTTTTACACTTCTCTGAAATTTGCCTGCATATCTGCTCTTCTATTTCTCTCTGACTGTTTGGGGGAGCTATAGTACACTCCCAGCAATGTGATTGCTCCTTTTTTGTTTTTCAGTTCTACCCATATGGCTTCATTTGAGGAGCCTTCTAAGATGTCATCCCTCCTTACTGCTGTAATTGTTTCCTTGGTCAATATTGCAATTCTCCCCCTCTTTTACCTCCTTCCCTGTCTTGCCTGAAGACCCTATATCCTGGAATACTGAGCTGCCAATCCTGCCCCTCTCTCAACCATGTCTCTGTGATAGCAATTACATCATTCTTCCATGTGTTAATTTGTGCCCTCAACTCATCTGCCTTATTCGTCAGGCCCCTTGCATTAAAATAAATACCATCCAACCTTGTCAAACTCCCTTGTGTCTTAACTGGCCCATAATTTCTATGCCTTCCAGACTCACTTGCCCTCTCTTCTAAATTTGGCTGTGCATCTCCCCCTGCTGAACTTCCTCTCAGGATCCCATCCCCCTGCCAGGTTAGTTTAAACCCTCCCCAACAGCACTAGCAAACCTCCCAGCAAGGATGTTGGTCCCATTCCGGTTCAGGTGCATCTCATCCACCTTACACAGGCCCCACCGCCCCCAGAAATGGTCCCAATGTCCCAGAAATCTAAAACCCTCCCTCCTGAGCCATCTCTCCAGCCACGCATTCATCTGGATTAACCTCCTATTTTTATACTCACTAGCGCGTGGCACCGGAAGTCATCCAGGGATTACTACCTTTGAGGTCCTGTTTTTTAATCTGTTTCCTAGCTCCCTAAATTCTGCTTGCAGGACCGCACCCCTCTTTCTAACTATGTCGTTGGTGCCAGAATGTACCACAATGTCTGTTTGCCCTCCCCCTTTAGAATGCCCTGCAACCGTTCAGTGACATCCTTGACCCTGACACCAGGGAGGCAACATACCATCCTGGAGTCACGTCTACGGCCGCAGAAATGCCTGTCTGTTCCCCTTACTATAAAGTCTCCTACCACTATTGCTCTTCCCCTCTTTTTCCTATAGAGCAACCAGTGAATTTGCACACAGCAAGATCTCAAAAACAGCAATATTAAAAGGGCCAGATGATTTTTGTTGGGCCTCGGATGAGGGATTCAGGAATCTCTCCCCTGTTCTTCCTTGAATAGTGCCATGGGATCTTCTATAACCACCTGTGTGTGCAGACAGGGGATGAAGAGGTAAATGGAATGCTCAGAAGTGAGGTTTCATGGGGCTTCTTCCCCTTGGCCCACCATGATTTTGCTCATGTTGTTATTCCAGGATTTCCATGGCCCTAACACCATTGTCATTGTGGATGGGAGGAAGAGTCATCCCTTACCCAATTCCATAAATGGAAAAGATTGTAGATTGTAGAAGGAAGGCAGGGAAGATGGAGTGGCATGAGGGAGTTGGAATTTTTTAAATATTCATTCTTGGAGGCTTGGGCATCGGCGACAAGTGCAGCATTTGATGCCCGCTGTGTGTTGCCCTTGAGGAGGTGGTGGTGAGCCTTCTTCTTAAGCTGGGGCTCTTTTATCTTGAAAGGAGATTGCTGAGGGGTGACCTTATCAAGGTCTTCAAGATTATGAAGGGGTTCTATATGGTAAACTTGGAGAATATGTTTCCACTGGTGAGGACTGAAAAACTAGGGGCTATAAATATAAGGCAGTCACCAATAAATCCAATAGGGCACTCAGAAAAAGTTAAGATAAGAGCAAAATACTGCAGGTGCTGGAAATCTAAAATAAAAACAGAAGATGCTGGAAAAACTTATATGGTCTGGCAGCATCAGTGGAAAGAAAAACAGAGTTAATGTTTCTAGTCCATATGACTCTTCTCCAGAAAAAGTTAATCTACCCAGAGAGTGTTTAGAATGCGAGACCCACTACCACAGGGAGTAGATGTTAAGGTGAATAGCATGGATGCATTTAAGTGAATTGTAGATAATTATGTGAGGGGGAAAGGAATGGAAGGAAATGCTGACAGGGTTATAAATGAGAAAGCGTGGGAGGAAATGTCTGCAGAGCATAAACACAGGCATGGACCAGCTGGGTTGAATAGCCTGTTTCTGGGTAGTACATTCAATGGAATTCTTGAACCACGGAAATCTGTGAAAGGGTTCACACAGTGCTGCCAGATAGGGATTTCTTGGATTTGCACTCATGGATGACTGAAGGGGTCCCATAGAGGGGAGGCAGAGTGAGAGCGAGAGATTTGTCAACACAGATTGAGTACAAACTGCCACTGACAAGAGATCTAATCAATTGTAAAACAGTTTCATCCAGTGAAGTTGCATGAATCCAGTGCTGCATGACAAAGGAGCAAAGAACTGGTATCATAGTCCTAATCTTATGATTCTTGCATGTTAAAGATAGTCACTCATTATTAACTAGTCCACCAGAGGAGTGGGTAGTGGGTGGTAGTCAGACATTATTAATTCAGTAAGTGCTAGATTGCTGTAATATTGTATAGTTAATTATTTACAGCTCTGACCCTCCAATAACCCAAGTATGTGGAGATGGCTCCAGTGAAGTCTGACCAGATATTCAGGTACTAATGTGAAATGGGCCTCGAATATCATGTCAATCAGGTTGGTAAGGTCTTCTGGACTGGAGAGACAATTAAAGATGTTGATTCACTAACGTAATATTGTCAACACATTGCAAATTTTACAACTCTCCCTCCTCACCCATCCCGCTCTCATATTTTTTTCTTTTGTATAATGTTTCTGCACAAAGAGCTTCAATAATTTACTGACTCACATCAAAGTATCTAGGTCAGAACACAGTCGCAGTTCTTGAATTTGAAACAGCCTCAGCTCCCATTAGTTTCTGCCAGATCATTGACTCCATCGTTCTGCCTTAATACCATCTTGGCATGTCTCATGAAAAATACCATTTAATTGGCAGATGGAAAGGACTGGCCACACAAAAAAAAACAATCTTCATCCAAACTGATTGTGACACAAGCTCTTAATTCAGGACAATTCATTGGGTCAACTCTGCTTCATGCTAACATCACAAAACAGATGGTTGAAATGGCATTGTACAAGCTATGCAGCATACACACCCACCACCTGCCCAAACAGTGAACATGGAAATGTCACACAAAATGGGTTAAATGTTCTTCACTAATGTTCTTCACTGGCAGTCACTTCCAGCTCAGGAGTTGCAGACGTGAAGCCGACTTACCAGCCCTTGGGGAAAGTTTCAGGAAACAGTCAGATTTTTTTTAAACCAAGGTTTCTTTTTATATTTTCTTCAAATAATTGCCAGTGCAACATCACAATTACCTGCTTAAAGAGATAAATTGTGAGGCTAGGTTGCATAGACATGGCTTGTATCCCACCGAATTATAGAAATTTAAGGGGTGATTTGATTGAGATGTTCAAAATGTTAACAGGACTCGATAAGAGACAGCAAATTATTCTTGCCAGTTGAGGGGGGTGGTGGGGATTAAGCATGAGGGAACATAATCTTAAAATTAGAGCTAGACAGTTCAGGAATGAAATCAGGGAGCAGTATTTCACACAAAGGAGAGTGGCAACCTGGAGCTCCCTCCCCCAAAATACTGGGAAAAACTGGAGATTTCAAGACTGAAATTAATAGAATTTTCTTACGTAAAGGTATCGAGGAATATGAACCAAAGTCACCTCTCTCTCCACGCTCTTTACTGGTCTCTTGTCTCTCTCTCCGTGCTCTTTAATGAACTCTCGTCTCTCTCTCTCTGCATTCATTAAAGAGAACGGAAAGAGAGGCGAGAAACCATTAAAGAGCGCAGTGAGGGGCGAGAGACCATTATAGGGCACGAGAGAGAAAAGAGCGTGGAGAGCAGCTGATTGGTGAGTGGAATTGGTGAGTATTTCTAGTCTTTAAAGTAAAAGTAAGGTCTTTAGTTTGTGTTTAGATCTCGTCTTTTTTTTTCTCTTTCTTAAAAATAGCTTGTTAAGTATAAGATTGATACTGGTGTGTACAAAAAAATTACAATAAAGTGTAAAGAGTGGGGCATTCTTCAAGTGTAAACAGCAGAGATACTAGAGTAATTCATTAATAAATTAAATAAAATCCGATAGCGATGGCAGGACAGGTGATGTGTTGCTGCTGTCGCATGTGGGAACTGCTGGACACCAAGGTGATCAACAGCGAACACATCCGTAATAAGTGTTTGCAGCTCGAGGAACTTCTGATCCAAGTTAGGAGCCCGAGTCTGAGCTGCAAGACATTGTGCCACATCGGGGAGGGGGAAAGTTACCTGGACACTTTGCTCCAGGAGGTGGTCACACCCCTCAGATTAGGTAATTCCAATTTGGTCTGTGATCATGGACAGGAGGGTGTGACTGCAGATGATGCAGGAATGGGGACCCAGGGGGTAGCATTTGAGGGGCCTCAAATGAAGGGGTCCTGCAATTCTCCAAATTTACAAGGTTCTTGCAAGCTGTGTGGATGAGAGTAGGGACTGCAGAGAGGATGAGTGAACTGACTACAGCACCGTGGTAAGGGAGCCATTCAAGTGGGGGAAGGAAATAGGAATGTAGTAGCGGTAGGGGACAGTATAATTAGGGGGATAGATAGTGTTCTCTGCAGCCGTGAGCGTGAGGCCCGAAGGCTGTGTTGTCTGCCCGGTGCCAGGGCAGAGGACATCTCCTCAGGGCTGGAGAGGAACTTGGAGTAGGAGAGGAGGGGTCCAGTTGTGGTCCATTTTGGTGACAACGACATTTGTTAGGACTCGAATGGAGGTTCTGCTGAAAGAATTTGAATAGTTACGAGTTAAATTAAAAAAGCAGAACCTCCAAGGTAATAATTTTGGGATTACTACCTGAGTCACGGACAAACTGGTATAGGGTAAATAAAGTCAAGGAGTTAAATGCGTAACTCAAAGATTGGTATGGGAGGAATGGATTTCAGTTCATCGGGTACTGGCACCAGTACTGGGGTAGAAGGGAGCTGTTTCGGTGGGACGAGCTTCACTTGAACCGTGTTGGGACCAGTGTCCTTGTGAATCGAATAACTAGGGCTGTAGAGAGGGCTTTAAACTAAATGGGCAGGGGCTGGGTGGGGGTGAAGGGGGGAGGGGTGGGGGGGGAAATGCGGTTCTGGAGATGGGATACATAAGCTTACAAAGCAAAAGGATATGGCAGCATTGCAGGGCAGCTATTTAGGTAACAAAACCCAGAGTGTGACACAGGAAGGGACAGAGGACAGGGACATTAAAAAAAGCAGCAAATAGGGTCAAAGGGGGAACAAAATGGTAAAAAATGCAAAATCAATGGCTCTTTACTTAGATGCATGTAGTATTTGGAACAAAATAAATGAGTTAATGGCACAAATAGAGGTTAATAGGTATGATCTTATTGCCATTACGGACACATGGTTACAAGGAGATCAAAGCTGGGAACTAAATATTCAGGGATATGTGACATTTCGAAAAGACAGGCAGGCAGAAAAGGGTAGTGGGGTAGCTTTGTTAGTATGCGATCGAATAAGTATGATAGCAAGAATTGATCTTGGATCGGAAGATGTAGAATCCATATGGGTGGAGGTTAAGAAATAACAAGGGGAAGACGACACTGGTGGGAGTAGTCTATAGGCCCCCGAACAGTAGCTATAGTGTAGGACAGAGAACAAGTCAGGGGATAATGAGGGCATGGTGAAAACAGCAGTATATTAATCATGGATGACTTTAATCTTCATGTAGATTGGGAAAATCAAATTAGTAGAGGTAGCCACAAGCAAGAATTCATGGAGAGTATTCGGGACAGTTTCCTAAAACAATATGTTGTGGATCCAACCTGGGATCAGGCTATTTTGGGTCTGGTAATGTGTAATGTGACAGGTTTAATAAATGATCTCAGAGTAAAAGATCTCCTAGGAAATAGTGACCATAACATGGTAGAATTTAGCATTCAGTTTCAGAGAGTTGAAACTTGGGTCGGAAACAACTGTGCTAAATTTAAATAAGGGTAATTACAAAGGATTGAGGGCAGAGTTGGCTGGAGTGGACTTGGAAAGGAATTTAGCAGAAAAGGTGGTTGATGAACAATGGCAGATGTTTAAGAGGATAGTTCATGACTCGCAACAAAGATATATCCCAGTGAGGAAGAAGGATTCTAGGAAGGGGATAAGCCAACCATGGTTAACCAAGGAAGTTAAGGATAATATCAAATTGAAAGAAAAAAAGCATACAATATGGCAAAGATTAGTGGTAAGCCAGAGGATTGGGAAGGTTTTAAAAACCAACAAAAGATGATCAAAAACAATAAAGAGGGAGAAAATAAACTTTGAGGGTAAACTAGCAAGTAATATAAAAACAGGCAGTAAGAGCTTCTTTAAATATATAAAAAGGAAGAGAGAGGCCAAAGTTAACATAGGCCCCTTACAGAATGAGGCTGGGGAAATAATGGGGAACCAGGAAATGACAGAAGAGCTGAATTTGCATCAGTCTTCCCAGTAGAATACACTAATAGCATTCCAAAAGTACTAAATAATCAAGGGGCAAAAGAGGGGAGGGGGGGGCAATATATAAAATAACTCACTAGAGAAAAAAATTATCAGAATTCCTTGAGGAGGTAACAAGCAAGATAGATAAAGGGGAACCAGTAGATACAATATATTTGGATTTCCAAAAGCATTTGATAAACTACCGCACATAAGGCTACTTAATAAGATAAGAGCCCATGGTGTTGGGGGTAGTATATTAGCATGGATAGAGGATTGGCTAACTAATAGAAGACAGAGAGTTGGGATAAGCAGGGCATTTTCAGAATGGCAACCTGTAAATAGTGGAGTGCCACAGGGATCAGTGCTGGGGCCACAATTATTTACAATATATATGAATGACTTAGATGAGGGAAGTTAATGTACTATCACCAAGTTTGCAGATGACACAAAAATAGGTGGGAAGGCAAGTGGTGAGGGTGACACAAAGAGTCTACAGAGGGGTATAGACAGGTTAAGTGAGTGGGAAAAAACTTGGCAGATGGAATATAAGGTGGGAAAATATGAGGTTTTTCACTTAGGCAGGAATAGAGGAGCTGAATATTATTGAAATGGAGAAAGACTGCAGAAAGCTGCAGCACAGAAGGATTTGGGAGTCGTCATGCATGAATCCCAAAAAGTTAACATACAAGTTCAGCAGGAACAGGGAAAGCAAATGGAATGTTGGCCTTTATTTCAAAGGGAATGGAGCACAAAAAGAGGGAAGTCTTGCTAAAGCTATACAAGGTACTCGTTAGACCACACCTAGAATACTGTGAACAGTTTTGGTCCCTTTATCGAAGGAAAGATATCCTGGCATTGGAGGCAGTCCAGAGAAGGTTCACTAGGTTGATCCCGGGTATGGAAGGATTTTCTAATGAGGAGAGGTTAAGTAGGCTGTGCCTGTACTCATTGGAGTTTAGAAGAAAGAGAGGTGACCTTATTGAAGCATATAAAATTCTTAGGGGGCTTGACAGGGTAGATGCTCTGAGTTTGTTTCCCCTTGTGGGACAGTCTAGGACCAGGGAACATAATCTCAGAGTAAGGGGGTTGCCCATTTAAGACTGAGATGAGGAGGAATTTCTTCTCTCAGAGGGTAGTGAATCTGTGGAATTCTTTATTGCAGAGGACTGTGGTCATTAAGTATATTCAAGGCTGAGATAGACAGGTTTTTAATCAGTAAGAGAATCATGGGTTATGGGAAAAAGGCAGGAAAGTGGAGTTGAGGATCTTCAGATCAGCCATGATCTCACTGAATGCTGGAACCAATTTGAAGGGCTGAACAGCCTATTCTTGCTCCTATACTCCTCCCAGTTTTAACATTGAAGGTTCCTTATTCAATTGATAGTGCTATTTTACCTGGATGACAAACAGCACCACTCTACCATCCTTCAGTTTTATTTTCCCTCACTGGTCCATTTCTTTTAATCTCCTTAAATATTTTTCTGTGGGTGGTGTACATTGAAGGCACCAAGCAGAGTCTGGCTGGTAGCAGTATGAGGTGGTTGAATTAATGGATGAAGAGATGCAATCTTTAACCAAGGATCCCTTCAGCGAGTTAGTCAGTTCAGTGTTGCATGTGAATTAATTGTCAGTCACAATAGCTCTTCAAAGTTACTTCAACCAGTGATTTTTCAGAAGCTGTAAATTATGGGAGAAAGAAAGTACTTGCATATACATATAGCGTCATTTACAAAGTCCCACAGCACTTCACAATCAATGAAATCATTTTAAAGTATAGTCACTGCTGTAATGTTAGAAACATAACAGCCACTATTTGCACACCAAAATCCCACAAACAACGTGATACTGACCAGGCAATCTGTTTTAAGGATGAACTTTGGTCAGAACTTGAGGGCAAGTGCCCCTGCTCTCCTTTACATTGTGTCATGGCTAGGAAACATCCCCAACTGACCAGTTATTGACAACTTCAATGAGCAAGTGGCCCATATGACCACCAAAACCCCAGATTGCGCTGAGTTAGTTCAAGTCAGACACATTTGGCAGGAGAAGGAGCATGATTTACCTCGTCTCCTGTTAATCAGAGAATCTTGCAGCACAGTTTGTAGCATCTTGTCTGTGCCAGCTCTTTGAAAGAGCTGTCCAGTTACTCCCACTCTCCTGCTCTTTTCCCCAAAGCATACAAATGCTTTCCTTACAATTGAATCGGCTTCCATCACCCTTTCAGGCAGTGTGTTCCTGTTTAGAACAACTTGCTGCTTAAGAAAAACATCTTTACCTTCCCTCTGTTCTTTTGCCAATTATCTTAAATCCATATCTTTTGCTTACCAAACCTCCTGGCAGCAGAAACAGTTTCTCCTTATTTACTCTATCAAAACCCATAATAATCCACAATACTTTCAAGTAAATCTTCTCTTAATCTTCTCTGCTCTAAAGAAAACAATCCCAGCTTCCCTAATCTCTCCATGTAATTGAAGTCCCTCCTCATCTTTGATATCATTCTGGCAAATCTTGTCAGCACCAAGCTCTTCACATCTTATTAAAGTGGGTTAAGTGTTTGAGGGGTAGCCCAGGTTATGCTCTGATCATTTTGCAGTGACTACTGCTGCAAGACATCTTGGTGGATTTTCATCAGAGGCAGGAATAGTGAATCAGGCCATTTTCCGAGTTGCAATCCCACTTCCTGCCCCTGACAGTGCCCATCCACTCCTTTTTCATCGCATGGTGGTGGTGCAGGCTAGAGTTGGGGCACCTGCCTCCCAAAGAAGGACAGGCGTGGAAATGGAGGTGAGCGGATGCCAAGGCAGGCAGGTTAGAAGGCCCGCCTCAAGCAGTTCCCTGTGACATCAACCTAGTTCTATACGTGAATGTGAGGCACCCTAGGTCTCACCCCTTACCTGGTCACAGCTCACTCATTCCCATGCCCCCTCCTTATCCCCTGCCCCTTCATACCCAGCATACTCACTCACCCAATATCCACTATGGACAGAACTCATGAGACCTATAATAGCATTGAGGAATCTTTGAGGTTCCCATGAAACTGTCAAAATAAAAAAAAAACAGATCCACATTCCACTTGAAAAAATCTTTATCCTCTTAGGAGCTCATAAAACTGCCAATTAAAAACACAGCCATTCAAACTCCACAGAAAAAGCTCAATAGGATTGTGGTCAAAAACTGTCAAAACAAACAAACAAAATAACGGCCATTCAAAAACCTCTTCAAAAACCTAATCCTCTTTGAAGTTCAAATGGAACTGCCTGTCAAAACAAACCTCAGTCCCTGTGACTGATCTAACAATCTGCTGTTGACCTGATCGATTTGGAGTTCAGCCAAGCATCCATAAAGAGATTCCAGTTGCACAAACGTGTCAACAAAGCTTCATAGTGGAATGTATTAAAGCCTTTGAAGTAATAGAACAAGTGGCCATCTGTTGCATTGATTCAAAGGCTGAACATCTGTTTGACTTGTCAATTAGTGAAAAAAATCAAAGCATAGTGTGCAATTCACACAGTAAAATCTGAATCTCAACACTGCTCAATGCAAAAGAACACTTTATCCAGTGAATAATGTGATCTAATGCATCTGAAGACTTCTCGACTTTCACAATGCTGGTCAATCTAATGGTCTAAACAATCAAAAAAGCCACTTTATTAAGAACATATATAACTTATCATACACCATTACCTTATGACATGTGAAGTTGGCAACACCTTTTGAACTTAACTGTTCTCCAGACTTAGGGATCTAACATGGTTCACAACTTCTCTGAGATGTTGCAAACCATGTTGGCTACCAAAACAAGTCCAACTCCATGAAAATAGTGGAGGTCTGAAATATCAAACCCCACAGTGCAGCCAGCAAGGCAGGGAGCACTGCATGCAGGCTCGCTGCCCTTATCTCGTGCTGCTAAAAATAGCTGGTGACATAAATGGGGGAAGGGATCCTGGAATGACATGGAAAAATGTGGATTGATTTGGAAGAGTCAGCATGAATTTGTTAAAGTAAACTCGTGTCTAACTAACTTGCTGGAGTTTTTTGAAGAGTTAACAGAAATGGTTGATGAGGACAAGGCCGTTGATGTGATGTACATGGACTTCCAAAGGCATTCGGTATAGTGCCATACAACAGACTTGTGAGGCAAGTTATAGGTCATGGAATAAAAGGGACAGTAGCAACGTGGATACAAAATTGGCTGAGGGATAGGAAACAGAGAATAATGGTTAATGGGCATTTTTTGGGCTGGAAGAAAGTTTGCTGTGGAGTTCTCCAGGGATTGGTATTGGGGCCCTTGCTTTTCCTAATATATGTAAATGATCTAGATCTTGGTGTGCAGGGGACAATTTCAAAGTTAATTTGCGGATGACACTAAACTTGGGAGAATTGTAAACTGTGAGGAGGACAATGTAGAACTTCAAAAGGACATTGACACATTGGTGGAGTGGGCAGATAGGTGGCAAATTAATTTCAATGCAGAGAAGTGTGAGGTGATACACTTTGGTACAAAGAACATGGAGAGACAGCATAAAATAAAGGAAACTATTCTAAAGGAAGTGCAGAAGCAGAGAGACCTGGGTGTATATGTACATAAGTCATTAAAGGTGTCTAGACAGGTAGAGAGAGAGCTGCTTCTAAAGCATGCAGTATTTCATGCTTCATTAATAGGGGCATAGAGTACATGAGCAGAGAGGTTATGATGCACTTATATAAGACACTGGTTAGACCTCAGCTGAAGTATTGTGTACAATTCTGGGCACCACACCATAGGAAGGATGTGAATGCATTGGAGAGGGTGCAGAAGAGGTTTACGAGAATGGTCCCAGGGATGAGACACTTCAGTTATGAGGAAAGTTTGGAGAAGTTGGGACTGTTTTCCTTGGAGAGGAGAAGGCTAAGAGGAGACTTGGTAGAAGTTTTCAAAATCATGAGGGTCTGGATAGAGTAGATAAGGAGAAACTGTTCCCGCACATAAATGGATTGAGAACCAGAGGGCACAGTTTTAAAGTGTTTTGCAAATGAAGCAAATGCAAGATGACAAAAAAAGTTTTCACACAGTGAGTAGGGTTTGGAATGCACTGCCTGGAAGTGTGGTGGAGGCAGGTTCAATTGAGGCATTCAAGAGGGCATTGGATGATTATCTAAATAGAAACAATGTGCAGCATTACGGGGAAAAGGCAGGAGGTTGGCGCTAAGTTAAAATGCTCAGAGAGCCGGTGCAGGCACCTTCTACACCGTAACAACTCTGTGATTCTGTGAATCAGAACCCGCCTGCCATTTTTAAACCCAGCCAGCCTCTGTTCCAACACAGGTGGAGGCACATGGACATCAATGAGCCTCAGCAGTGGTATCCAATCAGTTAAGTCGCAGACACAGTGTATTGAGGATAGCATACGAGCAGTGACTTCTTGGATGAGATACGAGAGGACACTCGCCACCTGCGGGACCCTTTCACTTAACTGCTCAGGTCTTCAGGAGAGAAAGGACCCAGGAAGTAAGCCAACACATCATCTTGATTTACAGAATAGTCAACAAAAAAAAACAAGACAAGGTTGTTCATGAATGTGATGGAGCTGAATTAATACACAGTTACAATGTCAGGGTCATTGAATGTTGTCTGGGTAATTACTGTATCTACTGCTGTCAGTTCGAATGTTTTCCACATGTTACATGGTAAAGTTTTACCTGATGTCTTACTGTCTCAGTGCCAGCTGTGGCTGACATTCCAGAGTGTGTCAATATTTTCAGGGGCTTCAGGTATATGTCAGTATTTACAGGCAGTCCCAGGATGCGTCATTATTTACAATGAGTCTCTGGGATGTGTCAGTATTTACGGGGGGGGTGCTTAGAATGTGTCAGCATTTGCAGGAAACTCTGAAATGCACTGGTATTTGCATGGGATATATCAGTTTTTTTGGATGTGCTAATATTTGCAGAGGATCACCAAGATGTGGGAGAAGCAGGCTGAATTTAGAAAGTTCGGAGGAGAAGTGAAAAAATAACTAAGAGATGCAAAGAGAAAGTATGGGAAGAGACCGACAGCTAACATGAAGGGGAATCCAAAAGCCTTCTAGGCTTATGGAAGTCTAATTCGGGGCACTTCGCTTGAGGAAGGATGCAAAAAATTTTGAGATAATGAGGAAAGGATGTACAGCAATGGTTCTGGAATCGAACTTCAGAAAGGCAGATAAATTGGAGAAATTGGGATTATTCTCCTTAGAGAACAGAAGGTTGAGAGGAGATTTGATAGATGTGTTCAAAATCATGAGGAGTCTAGACAAAGTAGATACGGACAAACCATTCCCATTTTCAAGAAACAAAAGACACTCATTTAAGATGAATGGCAAAAGAACTAAAGGTGACGTGAGAAAATAATTTTTTAAGCAGCAAATGGTTAGAATCTGCAAATGCATTGTGTGAGTGTGTGGTGGAGGTGGATTCGATTGTGGCTTTGAAAACAGTATTGGATGATTATCTGAAGATAAAAAATATGCAAGGTATTGGGAAAAGAAAGGGTAACTGGACTAGCTGAGTTGCTCTTACAGTAAGCCGGCACATACAAAATGAGCCAACTGGCTTCCTTCTGTGCTGAAGCCATTTGTCTACCTGCAGTGGGTCCTCAGAGTGTGTCAATACTTGCTCAACCTCCATCAGGGAGAAACTTTGGAAACAACCACTGAAAGTAACAAATATACAGTGTACTCATTCCGTCTTACCCAGCATTGGAGCAAGGTATATTTGTACTCATGTCCAACTCTGCATGCATAATTTAAAGTGATGATTGCCAGTTGTTACAAATATATGTAATCTTGCACATGCATCAGCCTTGGCTCAATGGTAACACTGTTGTCTCAAAGCCAAATGAACATGGGTTTAAAACCCAGTCCAGAATCTTGGGCGCATAATGCAGGCTGACCCCTCACTGCTGAGGGAGTGCTGCACTATTAGAAGTGCCATATTCAGATGAAATGTTAAACCAAGGTCATACCTGCTTCTGGGTAGTTTAAGCAACAAGATGGAGAGAAGGCTGTAGTGAACAACAAAATCATAAGGATTAAGGCAGGGGAGCAGAGGGATGATGAAAGACAGGGAAAATACCAAAACAAAATCTGTAGGCTTGTTGAGACTTACTCATTGTGATTTAATAATTCAATGACTCATTTCTGAAAGCACATGGAGATTCCTTTGTGTAAATAGATTTGCAGCTTGGATTTGCAGCCTATCTTGTTGCTTCTGATCATAGTACATATTCTAACCTT
Source organism: Cetorhinus maximus (assembly GCF_964194155.1). Classification (NCBI taxonomy): domain Eukaryota; kingdom Metazoa; phylum Chordata; class Chondrichthyes; order Lamniformes; family Cetorhinidae; genus Cetorhinus; species Cetorhinus maximus. The sequence goes on along the minus strand of NC_135888.1, from coordinate 60,889,987 downwards.
TCCCTGATATTGAGTGTTTTGATCCTTCGTAGCTCTTGGATGTTGACTGGAGACAGGAAGAAAAGTGTAAATAAAATACACTTTTTTTCATTCTCAGAAAGGGACACAGGGAGGGTCATTAAACAGACACCTGCAATCCCTCTCCTCAGTTTATGGTTGCTGCATCCTCACTTAATCCCCTCATCCTGTACTCTATAATTACCTTGGTGTCTATTTGCATACACATATTGGCCAATTATCAGCAATTCACAACCTGGTCATTCCAGTCCTTTCCTAATGCCTCCTTCACCTTGGAGCAGCTATTCTACACCATGACCCTCACCCATCTCTTAGAACCCTTGTTTCCAACTGTCCCTCCCCAGCCCACCCCCAGGGCTGGATTTTATGCTCCCCCATCAGCAGGTTTGAAGGCAGGTGGCAAGTAAAATCCAGAAGATGCCCTTCAAGCTGCCTACCCACCTGCCCTGGCCTGTCTGAAATTTTACAGGCCAATTAATGGCAACTTAAGAGCCTCATCACACTCCTGTCAGTATTTTACCCCTAGCAGCTTTAGCTGCATGGGCTGGTGTCGGGCATGAGTGGAACACCTCATTTGGGCCCAACAGAGGCAAGACGTCCTACCCGGAAAAGGGCAAAAGTCTTGCTTTAAAGCAATTAATGCTGCTCCCAGCATTAAATGGCTGCAGGGCAGCCACTGGGATCATGGGCGGGCTCCCCCCTGATCTTTTAACTGTGGGTGAGCGGTTCATGGTACCCGATGAAATCCAGCCCCAAGTTTCTTGGAATTGTCCTCCCTCTTTCTTTCCCTCATCCTGTGCATTCAGGAGCTCCTCATCCTTGGCAACTTCAATCTCAGCTTCCTTGCTCCCTTCCCTATGAACTTATTCCCCTCCTGTCCTGTCTAAGCCTCTCCTTCCACACAAGCAAACAGGCTTACTGATATTTCAAGGCCACACCCTCGGCATCACCATCTCCTGTGGTTCCTCTCCTTCCTATTACAAAATAAAGCCATCTCAGGCTAGTTCCTTGTAATCCTCATCACCATCCTTCAGTCCTACTTCCTTCTGTATCCAACCCTGGAACAAAACTCTCCCACAAGTTGCACAGTCTGTCATTGATCAATTCATTATGATAATTGTGCAGTTATTGATATCCTCAAAACATTCCCTTACTGCCACCTTCATCCCGAGAAGTACTTGTACTCTCTGCCATTCTGGCCATTGCCCCAATACGAGTTGACTACACCAAATTCTAAAACCCCCCCGCTATGGTAGGATCATTCTAAACAGCAAAGATAACCTCTACTCCAGAACTGGCTGCCTCATTAACCTAGCATCATGCAACTTCCACTCTCACCTCTAACAACAAGTGAGAGGAGCTTATAGATTCCTTCATCATCAAGATAAAATCCATCCATTCAGCTGCTTCTCTGCTTTCCATCACCCACTAAGCTAGATCTTCCCACTCATCCTGCTCTCACTCTGGTCCTGAACTTCAATCTCTCTTGACTATCTCTTACATCTTGCCACCTTTGCCAAGGAAACTCACCTCCTCAATGAGACCCAACCTTTTTCCCACTAAGCTCCTGATAACTTATTGTAAATGGTTCCATCTCCTCAGGACTCACCTTCCTATTCAAAATGATCATCCTCTTATATTAAAACCTACAATCCTCTAACTACTATCCCACATCCAGTTTCCCTTTCCCCTTGGTCCTTGAATGTGTTATTACCTTGTAGACCCATGCCCTTCTCACCTTTGACTCCTTGTTTGAACATCTCAAACCTCCCACAACATCGAGGTAGCCCTAATCAAAATCTTGAGTGACATTCTCTGGACTTGTGCCATACTATACTATCACTGATTGTCCTTCTTGACCTCATTGCAACATTTGACACAATCACCAAAGTGTCTATTCACCCCAATGTGTCAGCCAATGTTGGTGGCAGGGCAGGACTACAAAAAATGGACTATGGACTCAACCCATTTAAACTGAGGCACTACAAACTACAGCAAACAGAACTCATTGCCAAAACTGCAGCAATGTCTCCCGATAATGGCAGGATGATTTCTCCAGCAAAATAGAGAGAGTGTAGGATGTATATGGGTAAATTCCAGTCATTTACGCCAGGAGTGGTTGATGGGGGAATTATCGAATCATCTCCATTCTCTCGTTTAATCCCAAGGAAAGATCGGGGGCCTTTTCTCTTGAAAAAAGGAGACTGAAGGGTCACCTGATGGAAGTCTTTAAGGTTGTGAAAGGATTTAATAATCCAATAGGGATTTAAAGAGAAATCTCTAGCAAGTGGTGAGAATGTGGAACTCACTGCCACAGGGAGTGGTTGAGGTGAACAGCATGAATACATTTGAGAGGAAGCTAGATACATACATGAGGAAGAAAGCAATAAGAGGGGTGAAGGCTCATGTGGAGCATAAATACTGGCACTATATGCAGTTGTCAATCACACCATCCTGCTCCAGTGCCTCCTCCTGCTCCTTCCTTGCCAGGGAAGGGTGGCAGTCATTCCAAACACTGCCATGATTCTAGTTCCTGAGAAACGCACACAAAGAGAATGGGAGACAGATTCTTCTCTCTGATACTTTTTTAGCCCACTATCGAACTGCATCTACTCAGCTCAGTCCCTAAATTTTTAGATCACAATGAATCCATGTAGTTTAAAAAAAACACAAGGCGATTGGGGAGCTACAAAATACTAACAGTTCCTCGGATGATGACTCATTCAGACAGATGTTTCTGAGCAGTGTGTATTGCCTGAAGAACACACCTGTCTCCACACTACGTTACTGTCTAGTGCTAATACATTGGTGCTGTTGAATTTTACCTTGTTTTTCTTATATACAGTGTTAATTTTACATTGCAGGAGGAACTTCTATCGGACTGGCCAGGACCTCAGTAACTGCAGCATGTGTCAGAACACTGCCTGTATCATCTACAGGTACAGCAGTTTAGTCATTTATTACTGTCTTTTCTTGTTTATTTACAACAGATTGCATTTATATTGCACCTTTAACCTCCCAATATGCTTCACAGGGGTGTCATCAAACAAAATTTGACACGAGCCACATAAGGAAGTGTTAGGATAGGTGACCAAAAGCTTGGTCAAAGAGGTAAGTTTTAAGGAATGTTTTAAAGGAAAGGATAGGGAGAGATAGAGTGGCAGAAAGAATTAGAGAGGGAACTCTAGAAGCTAAGTAAAAGATGATAGTACAACTCTGTACAATACAGGATGGATGCAACATTGTAGAATGCACATTAGATGGCCAATACTTACCACAAAACGTGTTGTACTTAGCCTGTGCATTTGATTGATATTTGGAAGGATTTAGGTTCAAGGCCCACTCCAGAGACTTGAACAGATAATCCAAGCTTACATTCCAATGCAGTACTGAGGGAGTGCTGCACTGCTGGGAGTGCCGTCTTTCAAATGAGAGGTTAAACTGAGGTCCTAGTCTGCCGTCTCAGGCTGACAAAATAGATTCCATACCACTATTCAAAGAAGAACAGGGGAGTTCTCATGGTGCCCTGGCCAATAATTATCCGACAACCAACATCAATAAAGAGAGGAGATTATCTGATCATTATCATCTTGTTCTTTGTGAGATCTTGCCTTGAGAAAATTGGCTGCCATGTTTCCTACATTGCAGTAGTGGCCATACTTCAAAAATATTTCATTGGCTGTAAATCACTTTGAAATATCCCGAGGTTATGAAAGCTGCTATATCAATGCAAGTTATTTCTTTCTTTACTTCACATGTGTCAATGAGTAACAAAGTGTTAAAATGGGAACTGGAAGGATTCACCAGTGTGGGAAGTTTTAGATATATCTCCCAAGCTAAAACATGACTGAGACACACACAACATTGAGGATGGAAACTTACATCATTCAGAACACCTCAATTCTGGATGGCTGCTCCTAATAGTTTTACATTGAGAAATTAAGATGCAAAGTATTTACAGAATATAGTTTTTTAATTCTGAAATAAGACTGTATTCAAGGCTTTATAATTAAGGCATGTTAAAAGTTCATGAGTATTATTTTTCACCCCAGTTCTCTTTGTTTAAAATTCCTAGAAGGCCATGAATATTCCAGGGCTTCTCCCGCATTCAGTAACCTAGTACCAGCTTGACCAAGTTTTTCTTTATTTGTTCATGGGGTGTAGGAATCATTGGCAAGATCAGCATTTATTGCCCACCTCTAATTGTGAAGGTGGTGGTGAGCCACCATCCTGATTCACTGCAGTCCACGCAGTGTAGATACATCCACAGTGCTGTTCAGAAGGGAGTTTCAAGGGGTTAGTCTTCATCCAGGCTAGTGCCAGAAGGGGGAAGTGTTGTCTTTCAAAGGAGATGTTAAATTGTGGTCCCATCTGCCCTCTCAGGTGAATGCAATAGATCACATGGACACTATTCAGAGAAAATCAGGGTAATTCTCCCTGGTGTCCTGCACAACATTTATCTTTCAATATCATGAAAACAGATTAGCTGGTCATTATCTTAGTGCGGACAATGAGATCTTGTAACACTGGCTGTTTCCTTTCTTTCTCACTGTCTGGTGACCCTGTACCAAGTCTTATCCATGGAGGTTTTGTCAGAGCTCTAGCTATATGGCTGACCTTTTAATGCCTCCTCACTGCTCTTTGGATGACCTGCCTGCTTACCCTCACGCTATTGAGTCCCACCTGGAGAATTGCCAGTTGACCCACTGACCCAACAGGATAGAAAGGATGGGAAATTAGCATTAAAAATTAAACTGCATGGCACAGAATATTCAAATAACTTGTGCTACTTTTGTTCAAAGAAATGTGGATTAAGATGCAATCTGTTGAAATGGGAGGACCTCAGTTTTTCTTCCGAGAGCTATTAGAGACCCATCATGAAAGGAGTTCAAACTATCTCAATCTAGTTCCCAAAGGGTCTTGTACTACAGCACAAAAATGGCCTTCAGCTTCAATACTTGTCTGATGGCAACAAATTCAATATCATTTGCCACAGAAGAGGCACAAACAGGGAGCCTGAGGGAAATGGTAATGTCAGGCTGGAGAAGTAGGCCAATGTTTTTGAGTTTCAGATTCACCTACAAAGGGGCGCCTCCAATTAATTTATAGCAGAACAAAAGGTCTTTAACAGAAAATAAAGATTCTTCAGTTGTTCAGCACTCACTTAATTTCTTGCTATAACTAAAAATAGCCGGTGTTGAGGTTACAGCAGTTTTGACAAGATGGATGAACCTAGATGTCGTGTCTGGTTTGCTGTTCTTTGGCAAGAAATTAGGTAAACAAAGCAATGAAAGTTATGGTGCTTCGGCTCGTTGACTGCTGAATATGATACATTCCACGCTCTCAGATTAGTATTTCTGAAATCGTTTACAGAACTATTCAGCTGATTTTCTTTCTTCCCTGTTTTGATCACTTTGTTCCGTCTAGGACATTGTTATGTTCTGACCTTCGCCCTGCAGTTAGATTGTGATTCAGTGGAGAAACTTTCAGTTCAGGTTATGTGGCTAACTGAGATTCTGCGCTTTGAGCACTTGAAATGTCTTTGAAAAGGATATAAGATGCTCGAGTGGCTTAATACCATCCTCTGCCTCTTGTTCCTTGTATTCAAATCCAGCCCAGCCGAATGGGGTGAGCGTTCCTTCCATCTGTTCGAATTAATGAGTTTGTGACAGAATTCCAAGTGGCCACAAGGCTTAATTCAGGCCTAACTGACACTAAGTTGGGAACCTCACTCAGCATAATGGAGTTGCACTTCTCTGGGGTTAGAGCTGACGCATTTTTTTGGGGGGGTAGAATTGAGTTATTGCTGGGCCTTTCCCTTTTGTTCACAAGGTAGTGAAGAAGCAGGACTTCTACCTTCCACTTTGACACCACAGTAACTCGCAACACACTTTGTTGTTTCTGGACTCAACAGCACAAAGATAGGGAAGATCTTAAAGGGGGTTAAAGATCCGAGTGTTTGGATACTTTGATACTGAAAGCTTCTGACTGGATTGAGTCTTCTGCAGGTAAAGTTCTGGCACCATTATTGGGGGGAATGGAGGTCACTAGTGAACTACACTCACTCCATCCCAGGGGATTTTTCACATCTACCTCAGGACCCAACACCACCCCTTTCCCTGGGGAGATGAGGGTTCCTGGGAGATGTCAGTCAAGACTACTGAACTGAGGTGAAAGCCTGAACCTTGGCACCACTCTTCTCACCACCCCAGCATCTACATGCAGCAGGCAACCTTCTTAGATGAGTCATCAGGAGGAAACTTCAGCCAAAGTGGGAAAAGAACGGGTGGTCTTGCTGTCTAATTTTTGCCCCCATATTCTTCAGCAACTAGATCCAATTTAGGGTGGGACTGCAGAGCACAATCCAACTCTTTTACTCTGAAGGTGCCCAGGAGAGCTGGAGATTTACACCGAGTGCCCAGAGTGAAAACTGTCCCATTTACCAGAGCTAAGCCCTCACCCCAGGTCAGTTCAAAATTCAAAGAGAAACAGCATGTGAAGATTGTAAACTAGCTGTGCACTATTAGGCTGCCAATCCCTAGTGTCACTTACAGATAAGCATCAAGACTGCACACAGCATATCACACATTATAACCAAAGTCTCCTAGGAACATTGGAAACCTTTGGAACAGAATAATCTCATTTAGTCCAACATGTTTTCTGGTTGCTCTCATGATATCTCTATTTCCTCTTCCTGATATCTAGTGGCCTCCTTATCCAATTCTATGATTTGCTTCAGCACCCCTAGCCATTTATTCCATAACACTTTACCCTTTGTGTGAAATCATTGTGCCTGAATTCCTTATGAGTTCCTAAACTGGGAATGGGGTCCCTGAAATCTGAGCCCTTTGTCCAAGTCAGATCAACTCACTTCATTCACTGTGTGCATGGTCAACATTTTCACATAGCAAACTCTAAATATGCAAAACAAGATATATTGAGTGCCTGAGAACAGACAAGAGTATAACTGCAAAACACTGCATGTGCATATGTAATGCCTTCTAAATTATTCAGTGGAAAGTGTCGGCACTTCATCCTCACTTACTAGGTTTAAGAGCAGTATTTTGTACTCTAAATGCAGTTGCCCCGAAACCCCCCGAGATTCTTCCTCGTCTCTGCCATCCACCTCTTAAAAAGCAAGTCGTAGCAAAGAGATGGGGCTAGAAACAGGTCTTCATATGCCAGAAGTTCCAGCTCAAGCAGCAAGCTAAGTCATAACTCAAATGGAACAGTGCCGTCAAATAAGTCCACTGGGCACTCTTAGGACTAGCTCAGGATTCAGGGAGAAATTTCAGTGTTTCTCTTTCTTAGGAGCATTTACAGGCATAGAGTTCAAAGACAAAGATGTCATGCAAACCCTTTTTAAATCACTGGTTATGCTACAGCTAGAGCATTGCATAAAATTGTGGGCACCACATCTTAGAAAGAATATCAAGAGGGCACAGAGGAGATTAGCCAGAATAATGTAAGGAATGAGAGACTTCAGTTAAGCAGAGACACAAAGGACCTGGAGTGCTATCCTTACAGCTGAGAACATTAAGAGGAGTTTTGATAGAGTGATTCAACACTACAAATGGCTTTGATAGAACAGATAGGGAGAAATTGTTTCCATTGGCAGGTGAAACAATAACCAGAGGGCACAGTTTTAAGGTAATTGGCAAACCGACCAGATGATGAGTATTTTAATGCAGCAAGCTGTTATGATCTGGAATGCATGGTCTGAAAAGAGCATGTTCAATACACATTCAAAAGGAAAATGGATATATATCTTGAAAAAGAAAAAAACTTGCAGTGCTGTAATGAAAAAATTGGAGAATGGGACTAATTAAATAGCTCTTCCTAATTGAATGGCCTCCTTCTGTGCTGTTTCATTCTACAACTGGTCCCAAAAAGGATTCAACCCTCATCACAGGTACTGCTCTCGTTTTCATTCCTGTTTACAAAGCAACTGGCTGTGTTCCAGTGATTGAGTACTGTAAACACTAACAACTGACTTGACTGTGACCTAATCAGTTGCTGGCGTGAACAGACTGTTCACAGTGAAAGTTGGGTTTTTTTTGAGAAAGAACAGATGGCTTGCTTGCGCATTATTGCACACCGCTGGTAAACCAAATGTGCTCACCACTGGAATGGTTTCCAACCCAATCTGGAGTGCAGTTCCTGCCAGTGGAAGTACTTGTTGCAGATAGCAGGCATCGTGTCAGTGGTTCAACTCACAGGGCTAACTGTGAGAGCGAGAGAGCTGCGAAAGGAAGCATTCACATTTCTATAGCACCTTTCATTTCTGCAGGATGTCCTAAAATGCTTCACAGCGAATTAATTACTTTTAAAGTGTGGACGATGTTGTACTTAGGCTGTTTGTGCACAGCAAGGTCCCACAAATGTCAGTGAGATAAGCGACAAGTTATTTTATATCAAGGAGACTCCCCCTGCTCTTCTTTGTACGCTGCAATATAATGTTTTACAGGCACCTGCAAAAGCAGACTCATCTGAAAGCAACTTAGTACTGATCTGGACTGTCAGCCTAGACTTTATGCTCAAGCCTCTGGGATGGGATTTGAACCCATGACCTTCTGACTCAGAAGGTGAGCATACTTCCAACTTATCCACAACTGCCACATCATGTTGGACCTCACGCAATATAGATCCACTGCTGTTAGCCAGATGCCTGTGTCTCAGTCATTCACCTGTCCCTAGACAAAGCACACCAATCTTCCCCAAATGCACAGGTGTCTTGAGGAATAGGGCACGGATCTCCCGGAGCATTGCCATTCGCTGCCAGGGAGAGTCTCATGATTATTATTTCCCAACTCTGGCCTGGTGATGCCACCCCCACCACAGTAGTGTGTCAGGATTGACTGGTGTGTCAGGAGAAATTGAGGGAAGCTGTGGAGAATGGGTTGGATGTAGCAGGGCGAGTGGGAATGCTGCCAAGAAACGGGAACCCACTAAAGGAGTGGGTGAAGCCTGGGAACATTACTATAGAGGTTACTAATAGAGATGGGGACTGAGGATTCTGACTGGAAGAGCCAAAAGGCAAGGAAGAAGGAGGTTTCTTAGACCTGGGCTATCAAACTATGGGATGCCTCACTACAGTGGTTATTGAGGCAGACAATATTGTAGTTTCAAAGGGAATAGGATAAGCATTCAATAAGGAGGGGTATGAAAAATATCCACAGGAAAATGTCCTTTGCAATCTCTCAGTTTATTTCAGCTTGACCTTTAATTCCCTCTTTAAAATCCCACCTGTCATCCCACTTCTAACTCCTCCTTTAAGATGCTCTTTAAAACCTACCTATCTGACCAAACATTTGGTCATCTCTCCGAATACCTCCACCTGTCTTGGTGTCCAATTTCATTCAGTGACGTTCCTGTGATGCACCTCATGATGTTTTACCACATTAAAGGCAATATTAAAATGCAAGTGGTTGTTGTTGTACCTGCCAGTTTTGCTGTATGAAGTCCAAGCCTCCGACTGAGGCTCCCAGTTCAGAGCTGTTACCTTCATACTGAACTCAAGTGCAGAGTCCGAGGGGATAGGGAGAGAGAGAGGTGAGACCCAGTAAAAGTGGCATCAACTGAGAAGCGTGACTACACCTTGTGCAGTGCAAAGGTATTGTGGCTATAGTTTCACTGTAAATATCAGTAGGTTATACTTATTACTACCATTTGCACATAGACTATCAGCGAGTTTATGTATTACCTTTAGTTAGGAGAGAAATTTGAGTGTTATCGGCATCGCTACAGTAAAATGTCTGTTATCCAGCACTCTGCCAATCGGAATTCTGGGGTTGGGTTTGTTTTTTGACTGGAAATTACTGGTAGTTGCTATCGGTGAGCTGTCTGCAGCACCATCTCCCCTCACTCGATTCACACAATCCCACACCTCTTGTGGGAACCTCAATACCCATGTGATCATCCTGGAGTTTTCTCACTGGATGAAATTGCAGAACTCACCTCACCTCTCAGTTAACCGGCATATTTGATGAAGCGGCATCTCCCGTTCACGGAGTGCGCCGGATAACAGAGATTTTCCTGCATTAGCTATTGGTGAAATTTCAATGAGCCACCAATAGTTACTGGTGAAATGAAAGTTTTCCCTATCAATGGTTTCCCCTCCAGCCTTCCCACTTTACTTGCTCACGACAGGCTGCCTAGTTCACGCACAACAACTGCTGGCACAAAACCGTGAGTAAAGATACTCAACTTAGGGCCCAACTTCTGTAAGGTCACATTTGCAGAAGGTATGCGATGAAAGGTCATGTGATTGGGCAACACACAATGGTCAGATATCAGAACACCAGGTGATCAAGCCTCGAGGTACATCTCTGACGAGGGTTGGCAGCCCAATTCTCTAGGTTAGACCTAAGGTCAGAGCCTCTTCTCATCCTAACATCCACACACCTTTCACTTTATAGCAGGAGTCACTCAGATGCAAATGGCTGATTTTCCTTGCACAGGCCCCATTAGCCCAAAGATACTGAGGCCAATTAAAGCCCAACAACAGCTACCCTTGTAGGCTGCGGAGAAGTATAAACATTTATAGATATATGTTCACTTGTGGAGTAGTTGATGTATTAACAGCAGGGTGATGCGTTACAGCAGAAAATTATATTGATGTAGATTCAAGAAAAGTTACCCATTTTTATTTAGTGATATATTTATATATATTCTATTCAGATTAATGCCAGTGCTAATATGTTCCAGCAGATCCCCAAGGCTAGGCATTTTGTTCTAATACGATACACTGTGTAGATAAGCAGAAAACACACAGGAATAATTGAACATTTACACATAAAAAAATCAATCCTTTGAGGAGTCATTAAACTAAGACTAGAGCTAATTTTACTAATGAGGCCTTAGAGGATCTAGGCAAGCCCCCGAAGTCCTAAAGCTATAAATCCGGTAGCTTAGTCCTCTGATACCAGGGATCAGTCACATGGCTCTTCTCTGAAGTGTCTCTAGACCTTAATGATTCTCTTGTGCCCAGAAACAGCACAGTATTCAGCAGCTGTGTACGCTTCAAGAGCACTCACATTCTACTTGGCTCTGCCATTTGATCTAACTCACTGGTTGCTGCAGTGTGGCGCTTGTGCACATCAAGTGCCAAGTCTACTGCAACCTCCAGATCAACGGAGGTGAAAAGAGGCTCAACCACAGTAGTTTAGTTCAGAGGTTGTTGGGAATGGTGATGAATATCTGACCATTGAGAAATCCACATCTGAGACTGCCTTGTCCAGTCCAGTTGATGAAGGCAGTTGGCAAAAGTCTTGTGTAAAAACGCCCACACAACAGACTTCAACCACTTTAGCTTTGCTCTGCTAGAATTCAATAGGAAGTTGGTGGAAAATTATTATGTCTTTGGCCTGAGAATGCCAAGAGACAAACGTTGATGTTCACGACTTTGCACAATCATTCATCGTGAGATGCATTCCAACTGTTCAAAGATAATGCCTTTTTTATGGTACACGTACTGTGTAATAAAAAAGTTCTGCAAGGTGGATAGTGTGAGATATTAAAGGGCTCAGTGCTGCAGTAAAACCCGTTTGAGTTGGTAGGGTGGAGCCAGCATTTCATACAGAGTTCCTCATGACTCCATCAGCCCAAATGGGAATGATACAAGTCAGAAAGATGCTCTCTGTTAAAACTTGCTGCCTCATTAAAAATAATATAGTCACTACGAAGGAGGATTCATTGAATGATACAGCACATAATAAGGCCATTCAGCCCATTGTGCCTGTTCCACACCCACTCCCCTACTCTTTCACCATTGCCCTGAATTGTATTCCTTTTTATATATATGTCCAATTCCCTTTTGAGAATTATTATTGAATCTGTTTCGATCAACCTTCCAGCGCAATACATTCCCGATCAGAACAATTCACAGCCTAAACAAACATTTAATCTCCCCTTTAGTTCTTTTGTTAATTATTTTAAATCTGTTAGCTCTGATTATTAAACCTCCTGTGTAAATGATTTCTCCCTAGGTACTCTACCAAACCTCCTCAAAATTGTAAACACCTCGAATAAATCTCCATTTAACCTCTCTACCCTAAAGAGAACAATCCCAGCTTCTCTATGTCATGTTACTATACAAGACACAAGGCACCAATCACTCATAAAGGATTGGGTAAACACATTGTGGATTCATTTATTAAGACAAGGCACATGAGAACAGTTATAAATAGGTATAAAGCTTGAAGACATCTGCTCAAAACTAAAGTGAAACTAAGACTGGATCACATGACATTTCCCTTCTAGTGATCTCATGCTCCCTTGAAGGCACATTACAACATCCCCCTTCTTTTAAAGGTACTTTCCCCCTTCCAAAAAAGTGTAACTATTAACATGTTCATGTTTAGTTAGAACTGATAAATCTATGAGTCTCTAAAGCGTAACGGTAATCTGCTGGTACGCCCAGATCCTGCAGTGGTAATCTTGCCTGGAGATTTCTTTAATTGCTCACAGTGATCTGTGGAATTGTCATTCTTGGATGTTGTTCCTGGTGCATTTGGAATCTTGTCCTAGATGAAACAGAACTGTACAGTGATTGAGGAGCTGGAATGGATCTGATTTGGCCTCAGTTATGCCTCACTGTTGTGCCTTTGTGTGTTATGACTTCATAGGACCTTTGTTCCAGAAGCAAATCCTTGTCAACTCGGCTGGTTGCCATGTACCTTCTGTGGGATCTTGGATGCAAACTTGTTGTCCCAACTGTAAACTTGGTAATTCTGTACCCGCATTATTATCGTACACGTTGGTCATCTTCTCTTGTGGTTTAAAAGTAGCTCTCTAGTTTATGAGAGAGTAGAATAGGTAAGAGTAGGTAAATTGATGCATACTGGGCTGCCAAACATGAGCTCTGGTGATGGAATGGCTGCACTTAAAGCTGTCGCTCTCAGGTGTAACATTGCAATGTGTAGATCTTGCTTGGTCTGCCGACATTTGAGAATTAGGGATTTCACCATTCAATTCATTCATTCAGCTAGGCCATTAAATCTAGGGGAATGAGGAGAAGAAGTAGTGTGATCAATATTCCACTTCTCACACATATCCTGGAATGGCTTACCAATAAATTGTGTACTGTTCTCCATAATGATCTCTCTAGGCATACCAAATAAACTGAAAATAGCATTTAAAGTGTGTGTGACAGTTGTGCTTGACTTATTGTGCAATTGTTGAATAATGTGGTACTTAGTAAAATAGTTGACAATGATGATGAAGTCATTGCCGTGGGCATGAAGGACATTGGATGTGATTGGACCAAGGATAGGTCGGAACTTCATATGGAATCAATGGTACTTTGTGCTGACTTGGCATATGCTCTTGACATGCCTCGCACTTCTTGATGACAACTTCAATGTCATCGTTCATACCTGGCCCATAGACAGTCTCTCTTGTGAGTCTTCTTGTCTTCTTGATCTATGCCCACGTGAGAGTGATAAAGTTGTTGAAGAATATCTGGTCACAAAGATTCCCCATATGATGACCGCCTGCCTTTAAAAATGACTCTCTGGGAGATGCCTAGCTTCACGATAAGGTCAAAATTGCCTCATGTACTCATGAACATGCTGAATTGAATCAGGCTGTTCTTCAATGATGGCTTTCCACAGTTTCTATAATGGAGAATCTTTCGTGATTTCTTCTTGTAGCTGCTGGCATTTGCATTGTGTAAAATGAACCAGATCGACTGACAGACTTGCATTCTCCTACAAGTATAATGTTGCAGCTCTCTTGAAATTGCTAATTTTGTCGAAACATTCTGGATGTTATCAAACCTGCCGACAAGGGTGGTGCTGCTGTTGTCTGGTATGCTGACCTCTACCTCACAGAAGCTGAGTGCCAACTCTCAGACACTTCTTCCTATCTCCTCCTGGATCATGACCCCCACCATCGAACATCAAGCCATTGTTTCTAGGACTGTCACTGATGCCAATAGCTCAGGAGATCTTCCCTCTACAGCTTCCAACCTCTGTCCCCCAATCACGCCCATCCCACTTCTACCTCCTTCAGCAAAATTCACAAACAGGGCTGTCTTGGTAGACCCATCATTTCAGCCTGTTCCTGCCCCACGGAACTTATTTCTTCCTATCTTGACTCTATTCTCTCTACCCTTGTCCAGTTTCTTCCCACCTACATATGTGATTCCTCTGACACCCTGTGTCATATCAACAATTTCCAGTTTCCTGGCCCTAACCACCACCTCTTCATTAATCCCTCTACACCTCCGTCCTCCACCAGGACAGCCTGAGGACTCTCCGCTTCCTCCTTGAACAGAGGCCCAAACAATCCCCGTCCACCACCACTCTCCCCCACCTTGGCTGAACTTGTTCTCTCACTGAACAATTTCTCCTTTAACCACATACCTTGCAGAAGTGATGGAAAGCTGGGTGTTTCCTTGGTGCATGCAGAATGCCACACCTTCCACATGTCTCGCTAGGTTTAGGTGTTCTAGTGAGTGCGTTAACAACTGGGGTTCTACTTAGGACCTGTAAGCTTGTTGACCTGTGAGGATCACTTCGTACTTAAGTCCATCCTTGAGTAGCTCTTCGATGCTATACATTTTTGGCTTGTCTAGCAGATCTTGCTGGAATTCTTCCATGGGTGTGGAGGCAATCACCAACTCAACAATTCTGTCTGGTAGCTCTACATTTGAAAAATAACAGTACGTACTCTTTTCTCTGCATCTGTTGGCAACATGGTCTACAAATTCCATAACAAAAACAGAATTACCTGGAAAAACTCAGCAGGTCTGGCAGCATCGGTGGAGAAGAAAAGAGTTGATGTTTCGAGTCCAACATGACCCTTCAACAGAACTGAAGTATAGTTAGGAGAGGGGTGAAATATAAGCTGGTTTAAGGTGGGGGGCGGGGGGAGAGAAGTTGAGGGTGGGGTGGTTGTGGGGACAAGCAAGCAGTGATAGGAGCAGATAATCAAAAGATGTCACAGACAAAAGGATCAAAGAGGTGTTGAAGGTATTATCTAAGAAAAGTGCTAATTAAGAATGGATGGCAGGACACTCAAGGTACAGCTCTAGTAGGGGTGGGGTGGAAAGACTGACTGACAAGGTATTAGTTGTAGATTTAAAAATAATGGAAATAGGTGGGAAAAGAAGAATCCATATAAATTATTGAAAAAAAAAGGGAGGGGGAAGAAACGGGGTGGGGATGGGGAAAATTCCATAGGCTGTTGTCAAAATGACATGAACTCTAGTCGTTGAATACAAAAGTTTACTGGATTCTGAACCGGTCTTCCAATGTAGTCCATATCTTTTGGGGATCATTTAGCTCTTCTTTTGTTAATCCTGATGTGTTCAGCCTGTGTGGACCTTCATTCCCAATTGCTAGATGAATTTTTATGGTTTGCTTCTCTGGTTCAGACACATCTCAATCAAGAAACCATAGCTTTGTACACTGTTTAAACATCTTGGGATAGTAGGTCAGCTGCATCCCAATTCAAACTGGGGAATTTTGTGGACATTCTGACAATATTCCTTTGCCCTTTCTTCTCCTGTAGTACCTGGGACGTGTTGCTGTAGCCGCTTTCATGTGCTTTTCCGAAGGTCCACTCAAAGACTAGTTGTGGTGGCAACACACCACTAAGTAATGGCATCTTTGCTTTTTACTCAATTTATTGTTCAGCAGCTCATAAAGCCACCTGTTGTAATCCCAACCTTCTCTGGCTCAATTTTGATGACTTTTTTTTTTGTTTGACTGTCCCTTGCCCACTATCAACCTGACCCACACCCTGGTCACTCACCCATCCTGACTGAGCTAACATGGTGCTGGTCCTCTCAATATGCTTCACCACTCATGGAACTGACAGGCTCTGCACTGCAGTCTCACCATGAGGGATCCCTCTGCTTACCAGCTCTTTATTTGAGCGCTAGCTCGACACTGTATCTTCAAGGCTTTTCTTTGCAGTCAGCACACTGCATTTTCAACACTCTCTGATGCTGTGACTTTGTTGCAGTCTGACCAAAACATCGAGGGTCTTCTCATGCCATGTGGTATGATCTAAGGCAGTTCACCATGTCGTAGCTGTATTTAATCTTGCTGCCATCTGTTTTACCACCACTGATTAACATGTTGTTTTATTCTAATGATATAATACCTTAAGCTTATTTACTGTACAATACACAAGACACCAATCACTCATAAGGGATTGGGTAACACATTGTGGGCTGCTTTATTAAGTCCAGGCACATGAGAACAGTTATTTATAGTATAAAGCATGAAGACATCAGAGCTGTGTATGTGCTCTGCTCAAAGCAAAAATGAAACTAAGACTGGATCACATGATACATTTCCCTTTGAATAATATCATGCTGATATCCCTTAAAGGCATATGATAACACTCTAGTCTCTCCACATAACTGAAACCTTGCAGTCGTTGTAATGTTTCAAGTAACATAGTAAATTTTCTCTGAGTATTTTTTTTTCTGGATGCCATCTGTTATTCTGATCAAAAGTTGACTAAAAGGAATATTCCAGAAATTTTCAGCATCATAGTGGAATCTATTAATTCTCACCCCAACACCCCCCACCTTCTGGAGTTGATTTTCATACTAGGTTCTAAAATGGACTGTTTGTACAATTTGCACTGGTTGTTCTGCTGTGTGGATCTTCCCCAGAGGCTTTGGCCCTTCTCTCCTGTAGCCCCTACCCAAGGCCAAGTGCATTAATTGAGGTTCGAACTGGGCGTCTCATCCTCTGACCAAATTCTCATTCTTCATGTGTGAGCGACGACCTGAAGTTCCTGCTTTAGTGCTGCCGGTGTAGCTGTATGTAAATACCAGGGAATTCCACACCCAACCATGGAAAATCTTGGACCAGGACTGAGGGATTCCCCCGTCTGTGCTCTCAGCATGCACCGTGATTGCTGAGCTGAATATTCCTGCCCTGAGTGTTGGCGGATTGTTCCTCATGAGGGTTGGGGGTTGTTGGGGGGCAGGGGTGGGGGGTTAATGTAAGGGAAGAAACATACATTGCATCTGAGCACAATAATTTCCTTGTCTGATATGCATTTTCCAGCAGGATAAGAATTTAGTGTCCCACCCCACCCCACCCCACCGGCAGGGAGTTTGGAGGCATTTAATCAGGCAGGAGGGTGTGGGGTAAGGATCCTGCCACCTTTCCATCTCCGCTTGATTAAGTCCAGGATGGGAAAGCTCATGGACGGCCTTCCCATCTAGATGCTAAAGTGGCTCGTAAGTGGCTAGTGACCTAGGGTATTTTGCCACTGTTTCCAAAGCCCCCTGATTGGCATGTATGCCCATCCAGCATCCAATATGGACAGAAAGGGCCAAATTTTACTGCCAGCATTGGGAAGCTGATGTCAGAATCATATCTGGATCCTGACCTTGCTCGACCTTGTAGACTGCCAGCTGAATTTTACAGGAGGCGGCCAATTAGCAAGCTGCGTCAGCATGCACTGTCCAATTCTGGATGGAGGGTGGGGTCCAGAGGCAGGAGCTCAGAATGGCATGGACTTACTGTGTGACCAGCGGGAGAGCTGCTGAGTCCCAAGTAGCAGGAGCAGCAGGGAAGCACAGCAGCAATCATCAGCATCAGGGTAGCGACTAAGATCCCATGAAGTTCATGGTGATTGGAGACATCCATCTCCAGGAATCCTACAGAGAATGGCAAGGGTGTGAGATGGCAAGACAGCAGCTTTGCCATTTTCCACTGATATCAGTTAAATCTCATTCGTCTGTAGCACATCCTCCACTTCCCAGTATGTAGCCGTCTTTTTTATTTGCTGGGGTGCAGATACAGCAGGGGCCCCATGTGATGCTGGCAAAATGGTGGTGCAGGGAGGGAAATTGTCCTCTCCATTCACCTCTGTAAACCTCATGAGGAGGTGGCAACACATTGGGCATCGCGCCTCTGTCTTCTAGCCTGAATTTGCCAGCCCACCAGCCTCTAAAGCTGCCAATGGTTCTCCAGGAAAATTCCCTGCCAAAGAACCCACAAAGAAGGTTCTGGGTTCAAGCTCTGCTCAGGGGACGTGAGCGTATAATCTAGGCTGTCACTTCAGAGCAGTCCTGAGGGATTTGCCTATTGTTGAAGTTATGCTCTTCAGAAGAGACATTAAACAAGGTGGATGTGAAAGACCCCACGGTACTACTGGAAGGAGAGCAGGGGAGTTCTTCCAGTGTCCTGATCAGCACTTACCCTTCAACCAACATCACAAAGAAATATTATCTGGCCATTATCAAAGTGCTGTATGAAATTGGCTGCTCCCTTTTCTATATTACAACAGTGACAGCACTTCAAAAGTTCTGCATTGGTTATAAAACAGGTTGCTATATAAATGCAAGTTCTATAACTCAACAAGTAGTGTTTTAAGTTTTTCCTCCCCCTGGTGTTTACAGGTCCTACATGTACTGGACTTTGCAAGAGGATTCTTCACTAACCAGCAAGTTTACATTTCTTCCCAGAGTAATGCTATACATTACTTCACAATTCCTTTATTAATATTGATTCATAGATTTTTACAGAAGATGTAACTTGTTCTTTAGCCATTTTACTTTAGCACTGTAAAACACAAAGTAGTGTGTGCACACTTTAGAAATAAGAGGCAGGGTCATTTGTAAGCATTTAGTTCCTTACGGTGAACAATTGTCTTGTCAATCTCTCTGCTGAAATGAGCCTTTGGCTCAATGGTAATATTCGCCCTAGAGTTGGGAAGGTGCAGGGTTCAAATCCTGCTCAGAAGAGTTCTGATGACTGAATTTAGCATTTCATCCAGTGGGACACTTAGGTCTGGTGGGTGTGGGTGGCCTCCCCCTTCATTGTATTGGGTTGATCCCAGCTGTATTTGATCAACCATCCTAATGGCCGGTATAAAGATGGAAAGTGCCATAGAAGGAGTGTTCATATTGCAGCCAGTCAGCATGCAAATCCTGCTTTACTTCATACATCAAGGGAAGAGTGTGGAGAAACTAGAAATACTACAGCATTCATCTCAGATCAATTGCTGTAATCCAGTTCAAGTAAAATAAAATCAACATCTTTCTGACAGGAAAAAACAACTTGTTCTCTGCAGGAATTTAGTGCCTCAGAAATAATAACAGTGATGAGGAACAATGCTGGCCTAGATTTGTGGAGCTACTTCAGGCTTTAGTCAACCAAAATACCTGAACGCAGAGATGATTGATGAGGATATTATCAATAACTGACATCCTGTCAGTTGAATCATTTGCATTGAGGACCATTTCCACTGCTCCAGGAAGGCAAAAAAGATAATTTGATAAAGTTTTTTTTTAAATTGTGAAGGGTTTTAATAGAAAGAGTAAGAAAAAACTGATTGGGGAGTAAATGATGAGAGTTATAGTCAGAAGATGGCAGGATGACCAAACCTTCTCAGCCAACAAAGCACGTTTGAAGTACTTTAATGGCTGCTGTTACATAAGGAAACACAATAACTGATTTATACACAGCAAGACCCCACCAATAACAATGTGATAATGGCCAGATAATGAGTTTTCATTTGGTTGGTTGAGGGATAAGTATTGACCAGGACACCAGATAGGACTCTCCTGCTCTTCTTCGGTTAGTGCCGAGGGATCTTTACATCCACCTGTGGAGGACAGTTGGGGGTTCAGTTTAATGTCTCAGCCAAATGACGGCACCTCTAACAGTGCAACACTCCCTCAGTTCTGCACTGGAGTGTCAGCCTGAATAATGTACTCATGTCTTAGTGGAACCTGAATTCACAACCTTCTGAATCAGAAATCAGTACCACTGAGCAAAGGCTAACACTTAAACTCTGTTATTAAGAGAGTGAGGAAGGATGTTCGAAAAAGTCTTTATATAGAATGTTGTCAGAGTATAGAATGGTTTGTCAGAAGGAGTTTTTAATGCCAAGATAAGTGCATCTTTTAAGGGCAGTTTGGAAACAACATTTAAAGCTGGAGAAGAAAGAAGGCTATGGGAGAGAAAGCGTGGCACTGAGATTATTTATGGATTAGCATAGCAAAGGGCCAGCACAATCATCATGGGCCGAATGACCACCTTGTGTTTTATAAACTTAGATCTATCAAAATATGAAACTTTTTGAATCTCAGCTTTGTTAACCATGATCAGATGCCATATAATTTACTGACCATTACCTACCCTACACAGAGTAGAAGCTACCACTAAGAATTAGAATGTCAAATATACTACGTAGCCTTAAAGGTATGGTACGGTATAACACTATACCATGTAGGTCAGAAAGTATCAGGCCCAATCCTTAGGCCTTGCTGCATGCTACAGGTCTCTGTGCTCCTAAATTAACATCACATTATGTTCACCAATGAAGCCATCAGTGATCAAGTAGCTGACTCCCCCTCATCGCCTCACCTCGCACATGCACATACAAGCTACCAAAATGCAACAGGAGCCCAGTTTCAGCAGAACAAAAAGAGGAGAAAACTGGGAATAAAAAAAACATTGACCACAAACAAAATGAATTCTAGCATTGCATAGTTTGACAAAACAACACTAATACATGCCAGGAAATTACTGTAAACTGAGACATTAAACAGTGCCATGGTTTCCTGTTGACTTTGATCATGGATTGTGAATTTGCCCCTAGGGGATGAATATGACGTTCGAGTTTGGCTGGTCATTATAGAAACTATCAGATATTCATTTTTATTGATTTAAGTTCTAATGAAAATTGAGTGCTTTCCATAGTGGTCAATCGATCCATAATGCCAGATTCATATCTAGATGACAAGTGCAGAAACTGTCCCTGTAACATGAGAGTTGTCACTCTTAGATAGCCTGATGCTTGGATGGCGTACGTTACCTATTAAAACTATCCCTGTCACATAATAATTGAAGTCCTTACAATGATCTCTAATGTTCGGTGTTGCGTCTGTACCAAATTGACCATTTCACGAACAGCAGCCTGAAGAATCCAGGGCCTAAGTACATTGGGGTGAAGAGGGGAGGGGCAATGCTGAAAGAGTGTAGAAATATATATTGCCTTAATATCACACAAAGGCAACTGTTGGCTTCCCCTTGAGATTCTCACAAATCTCACTGGACTGAAAATGGCCCCCAATGCAAGCCCCACCCCTAGTTTGCTTTGAGGCTTCTCGCCTAGTGACATACACCATGGTCGCACATTTGGAAAGTGAGACAGGAGGCTCAGAATGCCCCCTCCAGCCTCATTACTCTAGAGCTATACCAATCCCAGACACAGATCCAGTCATGATAAATCAGCAGGGAAGGTGCAGAAATTCCAGGCAAACCATTGGCAGAGCCCTGCAATAGCAGGATGTCGACCCCTTTTTCTCTTCACTGCGTCTGGGACTGAGCATTCCCTCGAGGCAACAAGGAGGAAAATGGATCATGCTATGTTATCAGCACTTTTCCATGCGTTACAGTTAAACAATGATTCAGCAGGTTATGCTCCCATCATTTGCCATCAAAGTGCTGATCACAAAACTTTGTGGACTACAATGGTGGCAATCAGTCACAAATCAGCTGACTGGGCCCTGCATTTTGCAGAAGTATTTGAAGCACAGCATTGCCATGAATTAATACACTTTCCATAACAAGGCCCAACTGTACGATACAGTTTCAATCTATCTTCTTCTTCTTCCTTCTAAGAACCCTTTTCCACAGTAACCCAATCTTTCTCGGACTTAAAAACGGTGAAATTCCTTATCGACTTCATTCAAACCTTACTTATCCAACCTACGCTCTTTTAAGCATCAAGTTTTGACAGCATCTAACCTATCCAGAACTCTCGCCCCAGATGTTAAGACAATGGAGCTTTTAAGACTGAAATGGATAGATTTTTGTTAGTAATACTACTAAAGGATATTGAGATAAGGTGGGTATATGGAGTCGAGGCACAGATCATCGATAATCTAATTGAATAACAGAGCAGGGGCTGAATGGCTGACTCCTGCACTTACTTCCCAGTTTACCTTCTTAACCTGGCTAATGACTTCCATGGCGACTTATATTAATATCTTGCCAATTACATTGTTAAGGTTTGTTAATGTCAATTACGTCATTAAAGTTATAAGAAACTGGTGATGAGTATGAACTGTCTATGAACACATATAAACAGTGGTGTCCACAGGGGCTGGGGTGCATCATCGCCCCCGGAAATTACATTTTGATTTGATTTTGTACATTTCCTTTCACGGTTTTGTTTTAGTTACAGTGCCCCACAAGGGGCTGTCACCCCCTCTGATTTATCGACTTTGTTTTACAATAGAGTCTATAAATAGGGGCATTGGTTGATGGGGGTCGCCTGACCCGTCTGTCTGCCCCTCTACCGCAGCTATGTTTGCAGCCAGATGGCCCTGGAGAGGGAGCAAGCGGCCTCCATCGGTACAATAGAGGCCTTCCACAGCCAGTGGGCGCCTCGGGGGCTGGGGGTATATCATCATCACCACCCCCCCCCCCCCACCACCCCCACCACTCCCCCCTCACCACCAGGAATTATATTTTGGTTTAATTAGTCAAGTTTCCTTTCACGTTTTCGTTTTAGTTACAGTACCCTGCTAGGCTGTCACCCCTCACTGATTTTGAGTTTAATTTATTGATTTGTTTTCAAAAAGAGTCTATAAATAGTGGCATCCACAGGGGCTGGGGTGCATCATCACCCCCAGAAATGACACCTTGATTTGATTTTGTAAGTTTCCTTTGGAAAATGTTGATCTTTTGTTACAGTGCCCCACAATGGACCGTCAGCCCCTCATTTCTTGATTTTTGTTTAATTTATTGAGTTTTGTTTTTTCTAAGAAGAGTCTATAAATAGTGATGTTCTACTGGTACGCTTGAGGTCTCCCGTGACCAGTAGACGCCTTGGGGGCTGGAGTTCATTGTCAGTCCCAGGAACATTTTGATTTGATTTCGTTAAGTTTCCTTTGAAAGTTATATTTGTGTTACTGTGCCCCATCAGGGGCTGTCTCTACCCTTTAATTAGTTTATTTTAATGATTTGTCCTTTATGAAAAGAGCAATAAATAGTGGCGTTCCACTGGTACGCTCGAGGCCTTCCATGACCAGATGGCACCATGGGGGTTGGAGTGCATCATCAGCCTCAGGAACACCATTTTGATTTGATTAGCTGAGTTTCCTTTTGAAGTTTGATTTTTATTACAGTGCCCCAGCAGGGGCTCTCACCCCCTTTTATTAGTTTATTTCTATTGATTTACTGGTTTGCTAAAACAGAAGGGCGTATAAATAGTGGCGTTCTGTTCTGCCATCCAGCTGTGATGGGGGTCCCCATCGGAGGGTACTCTACATGGGAGTCCTCCCCTTTACCATCGGGGATTTGGCTTGGAGGGTTTTGCATGCAGCAGTCCCATGCAATCGTAAGTTGGAATGGTTCACGGACTCCCAGGCCACCGGTGTTTTCTGCAGCCTTGAGGAGCCCGCGTTCCATGTTTACATAGGCCGTCAGAGGCTGCAGCCCCTTTTTGATTACTTAAACGGCCGCTCTTGCAATTTTGGTTGCACTTTAGCCCCACACTCCTGATTTTTGGTCACCTGGTGTGGAGAGAGGCAGGGAGGGAGAAGGATCTCCTAGTAAGCCTGCTCCTGGACCTGGCCAAAGTGGCCATTTACAAGTCCAGGCAGGGGGCTGTTGAGAGGGTTGGCTGGCCCAACCGTCTGCCCATCTTTCGCGGCTGTGTTCACGATAGAGTGGCCCTGGAGAGGGAGCATGCGGTGTCTACTGGTACACTTGAGGCTTTCTGCGACTGGTGGGCACTGCGGGGGCTGGATTTTGATTTAATTTGTTCAGTTTCCTTTGAGTTTTATTTTTTTGTTACAGTGCCCAAAAAGGGATGTCACCCTTTTTATTTGTTTGGTTTTTTTATATGTTTCTTCAAAAGATCATCTAACTAATGGCGCTTTGTCCTGCCATCCGACTGTGATGGGGGTCCCCATTGGAGGGTTCTCTACATGGGAGTGCTCCCCTTTACCACTGGGGATTTGGTATGGAGGATGTTGTATGCAGCAGTCCCACGCAATCATAGGTTGACATGGTTCATGGACCCCCAGGCTGCCTGTGTTTTCTGTGGCCTTAGGGAGTCCGTGCTCCATGTTTACATAGGTTGCAGCCCCTTTACGATTACTGGAAGGCGCTGCTCCTAATATTTTGGTCGCATTTCAGCACCCTCACTCCTAATCTTTGGCCACCCAGTGTGGAGTCAGGCAGGGAGGGAGGACCTCCTAGAAAGCCTGCTCCTGGGCCTGGCCATAGTCGCCATTAACAAGGCCAGGTAGTGGGCAACTGAGGCAGTAGGGGGAGGTGTCATCCGGCCTGAATGCCTGCCCTTCTTCTGTGTCTATGCCCGCTGCTGGGTGTCCCTGGAGAGGAAGCACACAGTGTCCACTGGTATGCTTAAGGCCATCCACGACCGGTGGGCATTATAGGGACTGGAGTGCATCATCAGCCCCGAAAATGACAATTTGCTTTGATTAGATAAACTGCCTTTTGTAAGTTTTATTTTTGTTATAGTGCCCTTTGGGGGGGGGTCTCACCCCCATTCATTTGTTATTTTATTGATTTATGGGTTTCTTCAAAAGAGCATAAAAATTGGGGAGAGCTGGGGCACTAGGTGTATGGGAGGAGAGCTGTGGGACTGAACAAGTCAATCAACTCTCTCAATAGAGAAAAGCTGTGTTTTGGCTTCAGCTTCACCAATCGGCTTGGATCCTATTAACAGCCTATAGTCCTTCATTTGCTTTTCTCAGTACAAAACGAAAGACGGAAAATACTCCCAAGAGAGGCTGCTTTTCTACAATGTGCCCAGCAGAGTCCTGTGACAGGTCATTGATTAAGAGGTGCTGGTCCAGCTACAATCAGTGCTGGATCTCAATGATGAGTCACAGGGGAAATCTTGAGCCCACTTCTGACTGTTCATGAAAAGGTCATGGAGACAGTGACTTAGTGCATTATACTGATCACAGCAATAACCCTTCTTGATTAATGACCAATGTTACATTTTCAAGGAGAATGATTTAATACAGTTCCTTGCTGTCACATAGCAACAATACAGCTGTAGCAGCAGATATAATCAGTTAGTGAATGCAGAAACCAAACCTCCCATTCTGAAGGTGACAGCCTCATTTCTGAATCCTCACAAGAACCTCATAGCAGGAGATAACAACTATTTGCATTTACATAGCCCCTTGATCACAGAAACATTTGCCCCCAGGGGCTTTGGAGAAGCATAATTTGAGCAAATTTGAAACAGAGCCAAAGAAGGAGATATGGGGAGGTTTGAACAAAATATCTGTCGAAGAGCTTGAGTTTTAATGAGGTCCTCATAAGGAGGAGTGGTAGAGGAGATAAGGAATGGAATTCCAGAACACAGAGTAACTCACAATGAACTCAGAGAGTCACATCCTTTCTATTCATTGGGCAGAATTTTACAGTCCCCTGAGGGCGGGTTTGCGGGCCCCATAAGATCCTGTGGGTACCTTTCTTGCCACCTAACCACCCGCCCCTGACTGGTGGCAATTAAATGGATGGTCACCGAGGCCTCAGGTGGCTTGCCTGCCCTCATATCAATTGATGTCCATAAATAACCAATTAATGGCCACATACGGGCCACTTCCTGCCCAACCGTAATTTTTCAACCAGCAGGAGAAGGTTGGCAATGGGTGGGAAACTCAGCAGGTGAACCTGTTTGGACTTTGGGCAGGAAAAGGGGAGGTGCCTCTTTCATGGGTCCTTTTTTCTGGTCATAACTCCCCCCGCCCCCCCCCCCTCCCCGCCCCACCCTAGGTGTTGCACCCCCTCCTTACCTCTGAATACCAGCCCCCATCCTCTCATCTGCTCCCCCCACTACATCCACCTTCCCGGTGCCCCCTATCCTGACCCCATTGGGAACCCCCCAATTTACCGCTCATTTGGCTCCTGTTCTTCTTTCTCAGGACCAGACGCAGTCCCGGGAGTGGCCACAGCTCCCAGTTGTGCTCCTGGGACCGGAGAGCTGCCGGTCGAACAGATTGGTCAGCAGCTCACAGAGGCAGGACTTTCTCCCTGGATGGGGGCTGACAGCCCGTCTTATGCCATTGAACTCTCTTCAGGGTGTTAAGTGGCTAAGGGGCAGGCCATCGGAGTGGGGCCAAATCTTACGGCGACTTTTTCAGCGGCAGAGAGGAAATCTCCGCCATCCATAAAATACTGCCCATTGAGTCCCGTAGAGTAACTCACTCTATATCTATTGAATCTAGTAGAGTACATCTCTCCATATCATGTGAGCGTTGTAAAATATGCCATCTTGTACTCATTGCGCCCCAATCTGTAACTCACATTTTACCGACTGAATCCCAGAGACCACTCATCGAGTCCCACAAAGTATCTCACTCTAAATCCATGAAGTTCCATTCAGCAAACATTTTTTTTCACCAATGGAACCCATTGAGTATCTTACTTTATATCTAGTAACTCCTGTGGAATACCTCACTGAGTTCCTTTTGCTATAACCAGCAATTTACATCCTAGTTAGGGTTCCAGTGACAACCCTGGAAATGGCTAGGGTTCTGGGATCAAAGGGTAGGTGGGAATCAGAGGAGTGCCCCATGCCACTTGGTCCTCCATACGCCATGCCCATGTGATGCCCTCTCAGAGTCCCTGCAAACACAGGTGGTACCAGCAGTGGAGGGCATCAGCTGGTATAATCCTCGGTACCTGGCAGGATCGCAGCCCTTGAAATTTTATGAGACTTTTTTTTTAAGCTGAATATGCTTTTGATGCTTTAAATTTTGTGTGTTTTCTGATGCGTTTAAATTCCAAAATCACAGCAGGTCAGAGGCTGGGAATCCTGTGGCAAGTAACTCATCTCCTGACTCCCCAAAGCCTTTCTGCCATCTACAAGGCACAAGTCAGGAGTGTGATGGAATACTCTCCGTTTGCCTGGATGAGTGCGGCTCCAACAGCACTAAAGAGGCTTGACACCGTCCAGGACAAAGCAGCCCACTTGATTGGCACCACATCCACAAACATTCACACCCCTCCACCACTGACGCACAGCGGCAGCAGTGAGTACCATCTACACGATGCACTGCAGAAACTTACCAAGGCTCCTTTGGCAGCACCTTCCAAACCCATGACCACTACCATCTAGAAGGGCAAGGGCAGCAGACAGGCGGGAACACCACCACTTGGAAGTTCCCCTCCCAAGCCACTCACCATCCTGGCTTGGAAATATATCACCATTCCTTCACTGTCGCTGGGTCGAAATCCTGGAACTCCCTTCCTAACAGCACTGTAGGTGTACCTACACTACATGGACTGCAGCAGTTCAAGAAGGCAGCTCACCACCACCTTCTCAATGGCAATTAGGCATTGGCAATAAATGCTGGCCCAGCTAGCGACACCTACATCCTGTAAATGAATAAAGAAAAGCTAACTGTGCTGGTTTTACTGCGACTCCCTTTATCTTGTGATAAAAGCAAAAAACTGTGGATGTTGGAAATCCAAAACAAAAACAAAAATACCTGGAAAAACTCAGCAGGTCTGGCAGCATCTGTGGAGAGGAGCACAGTTAACGTTTCGAGTCCGCATGACTCTTCAACAGAACTAAGGAAAAATATCCGCAAGCATGATCCAGACCTCCCTGTCGCTTGCCATTTCAACACACCACCCTGCTCTCTTGCCCACATGTCCGTCCTTGGCCTGCTGCATTGTTCCAGTGAAGCTCAACGCAAACTGGAGGAACAGCACCTCATCTTCAGACCAGGCACTTTACAGCCTTCCGGACTGAATATTGAGTTCAACAATTTTAGATCATGAACTCTCTCCTCCATCCCCACCCCCTTTCCGATTTTCCCCCTCCTTTTTGTTTTTTTCCAATAATTTATATAAATTTTTCTTTTCCCACCAATTTCCATTATTTTTAAATGTATTTCCATCCATTGTTTTATCCCCACCTTTTAGCCTTTTTCGATTCCTTCACCCCACCCCACCCCCACTAGGGCTATCTGTACCTTGCTTGTCTTGCTTTCTATCGTTAATTAGCACATTCCTTTAGATAATATCACCATCTTCAACACCTCTTTGTCCTTTTGTCTGTGACATCTTTTGGTTATCTCCACCTATCACTGGCCCTCTATCCAGCTCTTCTTGTCCCAACCCCTACCCTCCTTAAACCAGCTTATATTTCACCCCTTTTCTATTTTTTCTTAGTTCTGTTGAAGAGTCATGCGGACTCGAAATGTTAACTGTGTCCTTCTTCACAGATGCTGCCAGACCTGCTGAGTTTTTCCAGGTATTTTTGTTTTTGTTTCCCTTTATCTTGATCTCAACCTTTTTTAATCTTTCATGGGATTTTTTCTGTTTTATTGCCAAGAATGTACTTTCCTCGCAGCACTTGAAACAGGTAAATGAGTGTGGTACAGCAAAGTAATCCCAGCCTTCACATTCAAATGAGAGACTGTTGAACCTCAGTCATATTCAATGGTCTGAAATCAGTGATGCATCCCAGGAATCAAAAAAAAATGATATATTTTACAAGGATAGCTAGGAGGAATGTTTCACTTAAATCAGAGCCCTGGAAAATGGTTTTAACTATGACAGATATTAATGGAGCAAAGTTACACAATCTAACTGCATTCACCTACTTTTCTTTTCTTGAAGTTTTCTCTCATCAAGTTGAGGGCTTTCAGTACTGCAGAAAGGAAAGTTTACCATTTGAATCTCAGCAATGAGTAGTTCCAGCTGATTGGTGGCTAAGCTAAGTGCAGAGTAGTGGCTTCCAACAACCCGCCTCACACCCAACATCAGAAGTACACTCCTGATTACAGCAGACATTTACTGCACCATCTTCCACCAACACCCCCCCACAAAACACACACACACACACACACACACACAAACACACACACAACCCCCCCACAACACACACACCCAAACCCCCCACACTCCTCCTCAAACCCCCCTCACACACCCCCAACACCCACCCCCCCCCCCACACACACAACCCAAACCTCCACACACACCCACACACAAACACCCAACACTCCCCCCCCAAACCCCCCACACACCTCCAACCCCTGCCCACACACACCCAACCAAACCCCCCAAACCCCACCCACACACACACCCCAAACCCCCCCCACACACACACCCAAACCCCCCCAGACACACACACCTCAACCCCCCCAACAAACACACCCCAAACGCCCCCCCACACACACACCTCAACCGCCCCACACACATACCCAACCCCTCCGCATGCACACCCCCAACACAAACATACCCCAAACCCCCCCACACACACACACCCCAAACCCCCCCAGGCACACATACCTCAACACCCCCCCCACACACACACACCCCAAACTCCCCTCCACACACACACACCCCAAATTCCCCCCCACACACACACACCCCAAACTCCCCCCCACACACACACCCCAAACTCCCCCCAACACACACACCCCAAACCCCCCCACACACACACACCCCAAACCCCCCCCCACACACAGCCCAAACCCCCACACACACACACACCCCAAACCCCCCCACACACACACACCCCAAACCCCCCCACACACACACACCCCAAACTCCACCCCCACACACACCCCAAACCCCCCCCACACACACACACCCCAAACCCCCCCACACACACACCCCAAACCCCCCCACACACACACCTCAAACCCCCCCACACACATACACCCCAAACCCCGCCAGGCACACACACCTCAACCCCACCCCCACACACACACACCCCAAACCCCCCCACACACACCCCAAACCCCCCCACACACACCCCAAACCCCCCCACACACACCCCAAACCCCCCCACACACACACCCCGAACCCCCCCACACACACACACACGCCAAACCCCCCCACACACACACACCCCAAACCCCCCCACACACACACACCCCAAACCCCCCCACACACACACACACCCCAAACCCCCCCCCACACACACACACCCCAAATCCCCCCCCCACACACACACACACACACCAAACCCCCCCAGGCACACATACCTCAACGCCCCCGCCACACACACACACCCCAAACCTCCCCCCACACACACACCCCAACCCCCCCCCCACACACACACACACCCCAAACCCCCTACACACACACGCCCCAAACTCCCCCCCACACACACACCCCAAACCCCCCCACACACACACACCCCAAACCCCCCCCCCACACACACACCCCAAACCCCCCCACACACACACACACACCCCAAACCCCCCCCCACACACACACACCCCAAACCCTCCCACACACACACACACCCCAAACCCCCCCCACACACACACACCCCAAACCCCCACACACACACACACACCCCAAACCCCCCCACACACACACCTCAAACCCCCCCACACACACACACCCCAAACCCCGCCAGGCACACACACCTCAACCCCACCCCCACACACACACCCCAAACCCCCCCACACACACCCCAAACCCCCCCCACACACACCCCAAACCCCCCCACACACACCCCAAACCCCCCCCACACACACCCCAAACCCCCCCACACACACACCCCGAACCCC
This sequence comes from Cetorhinus maximus, assembly GCF_964194155.1. Lineage (NCBI taxonomy): Eukaryota > Metazoa > Chordata > Chondrichthyes > Lamniformes > Cetorhinidae > Cetorhinus > Cetorhinus maximus. The sequence continues at coordinate 60,859,452 of NC_135888.1, read as the reverse complement.
CCCACACACACACACACCCCAAACCCCCCCCCACACACACACCCCAAACCCCCCCACACACACACACACCCCAAACCCCCCCACACACACACCTCAAACCCCCCCCACACACATACACCCCAAACCCCGCCAGGCACACACACCTCAACCCCACCCCCACACACACACCCCAAACCCCCCCACACACACCCCAAACCCCCCCACACACACCCCAAACCCCCCCACACACACACCCCGAACCCCCCCCACACACACACACACCCCAAACCCCCCCACACACACACACCCCAAACTCCACCCCCACACACACCCCAAACCCCCCCCCAACCCACACATACCCCAAACCCCCCCACACACACACACCCCAAACCCCCACAGGCACACATACCTCAACCCCCCCACACACATACACCCCCAAGCTCCCCAGACACACACACCCCAAACCCTGCCAGGCACACACACCTCAACCCCCCCCCCAACACACACACACCCCAAACCCCCCCCACACACACCCCAAACTCCCCCACACACACACCCCAAGCCCCCCCACACACACACACCCCAAACCCCCCCACACACACACACCCCAAACCCCGCCACACACACACACCCCAAACCCCCCCACACACACACACACCCCAAACCCCCCCACACACACACACCCCCAAACCCCGCCACACACACACACCCCAAACCCCCCCACACACACACACCCCAAACCCCCCCACACACACACACCCCAAACCCCCCCACACACACACACACCCCAAACCCCCCCACACACACACACACCTCAACCGCCCCACACACACACACACACACCTCAACCGCCCCACACACACCTCAACCCCGCCGCATGCACACCCCCAACTCCACCCCACATACAGCACACAAACCCCCCCACATACACAGCCCCCCAACTCACCCCACCAAACCCCCCACACACATACACACCACCAAACCCCCACAATCCCCCCCAACCACACCCTCAAATCCCACACACACACACTCCCAAACCACCCCCCACATACACATACACCCAAACCCATCCCCACACACACACCCAAATCCCCCCACACACACACAAACCCCCCCACACACACACACACCACCCCCCACACACACACACCACCCCCCACACACACACACAAACCCCCCCACACACACACACAAACCCCCCCCCACACACACACACAAACCCCCCCACACACACACACAAACCCCCCCACACACACACACAAACCCCCCCACACACACACACAAACCCCCCCACACACACACACAAACACCCCCACACACACACACAAACACCCCCACACACACACACAAACACCCCCACACACACACACAAACACCCCCACACACACACAAACACCCCCACACACACACAAACACCCCCACACACACACACAAACCGCCCCCCCAAACCCCCCCACACACACCCCCAAACCCCCCCACACACACCCCCAAACCCCCCCACCCCCACACAAACACACCCCAAACCCCCCCCACACACACACAAACACACCCCAAACCCACCCCAACACACACACCCAAAAACCCCCAACACACCCACATCCCCAAACCCTCCTCACACACACACCCCAAACACCCCCACACACCCCCAACGCCCCCAAACACACCCAAACCCCACCACACACAACACACCCCAACCCCCCCATACACAAACACACCCCAAACCCTCCCACACACACACACCCCAAACCCTCCCACACACACACACCCCAAACACCCCCACACACACACACACCCCAAACCCCCCCGACACACACACCCCAAACCCCCCCGACACACACACCCCAAACCCCCCCCGACACACACACCCCAAACCCCCCCCGACACACACACCCCAAAACCACCCCGACACACACACCCCAAACCCCCCCCCGACACACACACCCCAAACCCCCCCGACACACACACCCCAAACCCCCCCCCCGACACACACACCCCAAACCTCCCCCCCGACACACACACCCCAAACCCCCCCCCGACACACATACCCCAACCACCCCCCCACAACACACACACCCCAAACCCCCCCCGACACACATACCCCAACCACCCCCCAACACACACATACCCCACCCCCACCCCACACACCCACCCCACACCCCCCACACACACACACCTCAAACCCCCTACACACACCCCCAAACCCCCCCACACACACCCCAAACCCCCCCACACACACCCCAACCCCCCACACACCACCCCGAACCCCCCACACACACACACACCCCAAACCCCCCCACACACACACACCCCAAACCCCCCCACACCACACACCCCAAACCCCCCACACACACACACACCCCAAACCCCCCCCCACACACACACACCCCAAATCCCCCCCCCACACACACACACCCCAAACCCCCCCAGGCACACATACCTCAACGCCCCCGCCACACACACACCCCAAACCCTCCCCCACACACACACCCCAACCCCCCCCCACACACACACACACCCCAAACCCCCTACACACACACGCCCCAAACTCCCCCCACACACACACCCCAAACCCCCCCCACACACACACACCCCAAACCCCCCCCCACACACACCCCAACCCCCCCACACACACACACACACCCCAAACCCCCCCCCACACACACACACCCCAAACCCTCCCACACACACACACACCCCAAACCCCCCCCACACACACACACCCCAAACCCCCACACACACACACACACCCCAAACCCCCACACACACACACCCCAAACCCCCCCACACACACACACCCCAAACCCCCACACACACACACCCCAAACCCCCCCCACACACACACACCCCAAACCCCCCCACACACACACCCCAAACCCCCCCACACACACACCCCAAACCCCCCCACACACACACCCCAAACCCCCCCACACACACACCTCAAACCCCCCCACACACATACACCCCAAACCCCGCCAGGCACACACACCTCAACCCCACCCCCACACACACACCCCAAACCCCCCCACACACACCCCAAACCCCCCCACACACACCCCAAACCCCCCCCACACACACCCCAAACCCCCCCACACACACCCCAAACCCCCCCACACACACACCCCGAACCCTCCCACACACACACACACCCCGAACCCCCCCACACATACACCCCAAACCCCCCCACACACACACCCCAAACCCCCCCACACACACACCCCAAACCCCCCCACACACACACCCCAAACCCCCCCACACACACACCTCAAACCCCCCCACACACACACACCCCAAACCCCGCCAGGCACACACACCTCAACCCCACCCCCACACACACACACCCCAAACCCCCCCACACACACCCCAAACCCCCCCACACACACCCCAAACCCCCCCACACACACCCCAAACCCCCCCCACACACACCCCAAACCCCCCCACACACACACCCCGAACCCCCCCCACACACACACACACCCCAAACCCCCCCCCACACACACACCCCAAACCCCCCCACACACACACACACCCCAAACCCCCCCACACACACACCTCAAACCCCCCCACACACATACACCCCAAACCCCGCCAGGCACACACACCTCAACCCCACCCCCACACACACACCCCAAACCCCCCCACACACACCCCAAACCCCCCCACACACACCCCAAACCCCCCCACACACACACCCCGAACCCCCCCCCACACACACACACACCCCAAACCCCCCCACACACACACACCCCAAACTCCACCCCCACACACACCCCAAACCCCCCCCAACCCACACATACCCCAAACCCCCCCACACACACACACCCCAAACCCCCACAGGCACACATACCTCAACCCCCCCACACACATACACCCCCAAGCTCCCCAGACACACACACCCCAAACCCTGCCAGGCACACACACCTCAACCCCCCCCCCAACACACACACACCCCAAACCCCCCCCACACACACCCCAAACTCCCCCACACACACACCCCAAGCCCCCCCACACACACACACCCCAAACCCCCCCACACACACACACCCCAAACCCCGCCACACACACACACCCCAAACCCCCCCACACACACACACACCCCAAACCCCCCCACACACACACACCCCAAACCCCGCCACACACACACACCCCAAACCCCCCCACACACACACACCCCAAACCCCCCCACACACACACACCCCAAACCCCCCCACACACACACACACCCCAAACCCCCCCACACACACACACACCTCAACCGCCCCACACACACACACACACACCTCAACCGCCCCACACACACCTCAAACCCCGCCGCATGCACACCCCCAACTCCACCCCACATACAGCACACAAACCCCCCCACATACACAGCCCCCCAACTCACCCCACCAAACCCCCCACACACATACACACCACCAAACCCCCACAATCCCCCCCCAACCACACCCTCAAATCCCACACACACACACTCCCAAACCACCCCCCACATACACATACACCCAAACCCATCCCCACACACACACCCAAATCCCCCCACACACACACAAACCCCCCCACACACACACACACCACCCCCCACACACACACACCACCCCCCACACACACACACAAACCCCCCCACACACACACACAAACCCCCCCCACACACACACACAAACCCCCCCACACACACACACAAACCCCCCCACACACACACACAAACCCCCCCACACACACACACAAACCCCCCCACACACACACACAAACCCCCCCACACACACACACAAACCCCCCCACACACACACACAAACACCCCCCACACACACACACAAACACCCCCACACACACACACAAACACCCCCACACACACACAAACACCCCCACACACACACACAAACCGCCCCCCCAAACACCCCCACACACACCCCCAAACCCCCCCACACACACCCCCAAACCCCCCCACCCCCACACAAACACACCCCAAACCCCCCCCACACACACATAAACACACCCCAAACCCACCCCATCACACACACCCAAAAACCCCCAACAGACCCACATCCCCAAACCCTCCTCACACACACACCCCAAACACCCCCACACACCCCCAACGCCCCCAAACACACCCAAACCCCACCACACACAAACACACCCCAAACCCCCCCATACACAAACACACCCCAAACCCTCCCACACACACACACCCCAAACCCTCCCACACACACACACCCCAAACACCCCCACACACACACACACCCCAAACCCCCCCGACACACACACCCCAAACCCCCCCGACACACACACCCCAAACCCCCCCCGACACACACACCCCAAACCCCCCCCGACACACACACCCCAAACCCCCCCCGACACACACACCCCAAACCCCCCCGACACACACACCCCAAACCCCCCCCGACACACACACCCCAAACCCCCCCGACACACACACCCCAAACCCCCCCCCGACACACACACCCCAAACCTCCCCCCCCGACACACACACCCCAAACCCCCCCCGACACACATACCCCAACCACCCCCCCACAACACACACACCCCAAACCCCCCCCGACACACATACCCCAACCACCCCCCAACACACACATACCCCAACCCCCACCCCACACACACACACCCCAACACCCCCCACACACACACACCTCAAACCCCCCTACACACAAACAACCCTCCCCCTCATACACAGCCCCCAAACCCCCCACACACACAGACCTCCAACCCACCCCCACATACATACCCCAAACAACCCCACACACGCACACCCCAAACCCCCACACACACCCCAAATCCCCCCAACACACACACCCCAAAAACCCCCCACACACACACCCCAAAAAACCCCCCCACACACACACCCCCAACCCCCCCCACACACACACCCCCAACCGCCCCCCCCACCACACACACACACCCCCAACCCCCCCACCACATACACACACACCCCCAACTCCCCCCCCACACACACACACCCCCAACACCCCCCCCACACACACACCCCCAACTCCCCCCCCACACACACACCCCCAACTCCCCCCCCACACACACACCCCCAACTCCCCCCCCCACACACACACCCCCAACCCTTCCCCCACTCACACACCCCCAACCCTTCCCCCCACTCACACCCCCAACCCCCCCCCACTCACATCCCCAACCCCCCCCCCACACACACACCCCCAACACACCCCCCCACACACACCCCCAACACCCCCCCCCCACACACACCCCCAACCCCCCCCACACACACCCCCAACCCCCCCCACACACACAGACCCCCAACACCCCCCTCCACACACACACCCCCAACTCCCCCCCCACACACACACCCCCAACTCCCCCCCAC